>NW_027203382.1:18290000-19490000 GCF_024711535.1 Dipodomys merriami | reverse complement strand
TTGGCAGTACCCTGTGGTTTTACTTTTACTTTTAAGCAAGTATTTAAGTTTAAATACATTTTAATCATTTGCAAGTGTCCTATACTTATAATTGTGTTTTCATTCAGCTTATTGAAAGAAACAAATGTGGTGTTAGGCATTTTGGCACCTGCTGCCCACTATGTTACCTTTATTTTTAGACATTTTAATATGAACAGCTTAACCATATTTGTTTTTATTTCTACCATATACATAAGTGGGGAATAGTATTTGCTTCATTTAAAAATAAGGTTCTGCATTTCTTATAGTAAAAGGCACAGTATTATTATATCATTATTCTTACTTGTTGCATTAATAATTAAGACTTGGCACTGGATGACATAGAGTCACATGGTTCTGCATGTATTGTTTGAGCACTGAGTGACCTGTTTATGGTAAACCTGTAAGTACAGGAGCCAAAACTCTGTGAACACTGTTGCTATTCCGATGCTGATAAACTACTGCATTGGCATTTCTAGGATATCACAACCAATATACTATTGAGATTTCCTAAGTGCTACACTTATTGAAGGCAGAGAGCGCTGCTCATATTTAACTAGTTAGTTTAGTTAACTTTAGTTTAGTTAACTTTTGCACATAAAAACTTAATGGTTGTACCTCTAATTACCTTAGAAGGAAGTAACAATATGGCATAAGCTTGCCTGAACTGGTCTTTATACTGTAAGACCTGGGGGTGGGGGAGGGGAAGTAAGGTTAAAATATTTCATCTTGTTTACAGAAAACAGTTGAAGAAAAAAAAATTTTAAAGATCATGAGATTTTACTTCTTTTTCAAGCAGCAGATTCCTAAATGTGTTCCTTCTATTCTTACTAATAGTACAATAATCATGGTGGGCAGAGGTGTTAGGCAAAAGTTCTTACTTTTTTCTAAATTATCTGCATTTCCTTTAGCAGATAGGTGAAACCTAGAGATATCATCCCAGAATACTGTTTTTAATGTATAAAATGAAATGCATGCTATTAGAAAGTCTTGCTGGGTGCAGGTGGCTCATGCCTGTAATCCTAGCTATTCAGAAAGTTACACTTTGAGGATCACAGTTCAATGGCAGACCAGGCAGGAAAGTCCATGAGCTTCTTATCTCCAATTAACCATCAAAAAGCCAGAAGTAGGGCTGGGAATGTGGCCCAGTGGTAGAGTACATGCCTAGCATGCATGAGGCCCTGGGTTTGATTCCTCAGCACCACATAAGCAGAGGGAAAAAAGCCGGAATTGGTGTGGTTCAAGTGGTAGAATGCTAGCCTTGAGCTGAAGAGCTCAGGGACAGTGCCCAGGCCCAGAGTTCAGGCCCCACGACCAACCAAAAAAAAAAAAAAAAAGCCAGAAGTAGAGCTATGGCTCAAGTGATAGAACACTAGCCTTGAGCAAAACAGCTCAGGAACAGGACCCAGGCCCTGAGTTCAAGTCTTCGAACTGGCACACATGCATAAAAAAGTCAAATGTTACATTTTAACCATAGTATGAAGGAAAGAATGAGAACAGTAGGTAAGAGGTCTTTAATTGGCCTCTTTCCAAGGATTGACCACCAACAGTTAAAAGTATAAAGTACTAAAAAATATTCTACCTTTGTGGGCTGAGAACTTTCGACTTTACCATGTTCATAAAACCAGTCAGCCAGTTTCTGTGTTCATCTGTGAAAAGAAGGCTTCAATTGCATGTGATCTAGCAATAATTTTAAGCTGGTTATGTATATAAATGATGGTTTTAGATGATCTTTTTCAGCTCTAAGATACTATGAGGTATGGTGTATTTCTATGGTGACAAAGTTACAGGTACTGTAACTGCTCACTGATGTTTGCTGCATACATTTATAATAGAAAAAGATGTTCAATTACAACTTAAAAAATAAGAATATAAATTGTTTTATTAATTATTCATAGAGCTCTTAAATTGGAATAATAAACTTGGCTTTAACTAAAATCTTTATCCTTATTGTGGTATGGCTATCTTTCTTAGCTTTATTAGTTAGTTTATTTGGTTTTTGTCTTTTGTTTGTTTGCTTTTGTCTATTCTACCCTCTAAGAAGAGGGAATTGATATGTATTTTATAGCACTGATATGATCAAATGGGATTGTAAGTAGAAGAAATTTGATAACTTGAATACAGTTTGTTTCTGGAAAACTCATATAATTCTTCAATGTCAAATGATCTGTTTTGAGATATGGAGAGAAAAATCATTAAAGAAGGAGGACAAAGAAAGAAACTACATAAAAATGCAATGCAAGCAATAATTAGATGCAGGAGAAAAAAATAGAAGTTAAATTCTCTTCTTTGTTTGAGATTAAACATATATGAAATACAGAGAATGTATTTTTATAATTATACGGATTGGTGCTTCTTATGTACAGACCTGTGTAGTCATTACCTAGATCAAATTTAGAATCCTAGAATCTCCCTTTATATTCTTTTTTTTTATTGTGAAAATACTGTACAGAGGGGTTACAATTACATGGGCAAGATAATGAGTACATTTCTTTTTTTTTTAATTTAATTTTATTTTATTTGTGAACATTCTGTACAGAGGAGTTACAATTACATGGGCAGGATAATGCGTACATTTCTTATCAAGCATTGTAGCCTCCTCCTTTGTTTCCCCTTCCCATCCCTTCCCATCCTCCCTCCCAACCCTCCCACCCAATCCAATGTCATTTTTTGACATAACAACTTGTACGTCTCATTGTTGCAATGGGTCCACCTCTATCCCTAGTTAAACGATTTGTTTTTTTCCCTTCCCCTCCACAAATTACACCAACATCAAATACAGTGAAAGCAAGGGTTATACCGTG
This sequence comes from Dipodomys merriami, assembly GCF_024711535.1. Classification (NCBI taxonomy): domain Eukaryota; kingdom Metazoa; phylum Chordata; class Mammalia; order Rodentia; family Heteromyidae; genus Dipodomys; species Dipodomys merriami. The sequence continues at coordinate 19,487,178 of NW_027203382.1, read as the reverse complement.
GGGAATGGACATACAAAACAACAAAGAAATCATCTTATAAATGTGTTAGAAACAATCGCATGAAAGAAAACATTTGAATACATATATTCTTTACAGGCATGTCTAACCCCCATCCTCAACTGCAGTTGCTCTTTTGTCTTGAACATCAAGGAATAATTTGGTCTATTCTCAAACTTCATACAGTAAATAATATATATGGAAGACTTTATATCTGACTTATTTTACTAATAAGTATCTGTGAGATTAATCTGATTTGTTGCATGTTATTAATAGTTCATTGCTGTTGCTACACAGAGATCCCCTTTTGTTTCTATCCCTGGTTTTACTTTGCTGTGATCCCTACTAATTCAACTAATAATTTGTATCTATCCTTTAAAGGTGGTGCAAATATATGACCAATTACCCTCTTAGTGGAAGTATAGTTCAGAGTTTCCCAAAACAACCCATAGTTTCCTTCAATTTCCAACTCAGGAAAATTAAAAAAAAAAACTTCTATTTCTTATGGGTGCCTTTCCTTTGTCTAAGTCTGCAATGTATGAGAATATAAATAATCATGTGTAAAACAAAGCTATATGAGCACTTTTGATTGTCTTTTCTGCCACTATTTTTGAGAAGTCCATGTCCCAATAGACCAAATCAACATGGAATCATTAATGATTGTTTTAAGTTAATGAAAAAAATTCAGATCTATCTAACATTGACAACCAGTAGAAAGTCATATATGAATCTAATATGAACCTCTGTGAGAATTTGAGTATAACCTTGGTTCCCCCATATTAAAGATGGCTGAGAGAGTAGAATCTGTTTGCAATTACCAAATCAAAATGCAATTAACTAGTCACTGGGAACAAACAATGATGTCTTTAAGTGCCCTCTTGGAAATGTAGCATTGGTAACAGGGATCAGGTTCCCGAGGTTTGGATGTTTTCACTTATGAGCCTCCCTATGAAATATTATTCTAAGTACCATGCAGCAGTTTGTCCTAAGAAAACAGAGGGGGAAAAAGGAGATATAGCACTGGATCTAGGTATTATGACTTTTCTTATTCTCACAATACTTCAAAGGAAACTTTCTATGCCTTCCTGAGTCCTTTTGTTCTGACCTCACATATCATATATAAAATATATCTCAAACGAAGGAATGAATTTTGCTTGCACATAGTATTTTTCCCTTACAAAATTAGGGTAAACCAAAGGAGGAGGGTGCAATGCTTGGTAAGAAATGTACACATTATCCTGCCCATGTAATTGTAACCCCTCTGTACAGTATGTTCACAAATAAAATAAAATAAAATTTAAAAAATTATTATGAGAAGTGTCTGTGCTATGACAGAGATATGTAATTCAGATGTTTTAAAACTTCTGCTTTATGAAAAAATAAGTATACAATTTATTTTTCAATAAGAGCATAGCTGACAAGTAAGAAATATTCTTCCCCCTTCTTCTTTGCAAAGGTATTTCTCTGGTATACAATTTTATAAATACTAATTTGACTTGTATTATTGTATTTATCTCCTAACATCATCTTTTAGTCAACTTTTGCTTTTGCCTTAAGTGGAAAGCAAGCATCTTACAATGTTTGGGAATAATAAAAGGAAAAAAAATGTTTCTACTTCTGGTGCTTGTCCATAACAAGACACTTTCACACAGTCAAATTGATGGCCTTTTTAAAAATACATATATTTCTTCTAATCCTTCACTGATGAGGTGGGTAGAAACAATGGTATGTCCCAAACTGAGGAGAAGCAGTAGGAACTGGGGAGGTCTACATTGTTTCTCAGGCTAAAGTTGCCATACAATGATGGGGTTAGGGAGGAACACGAAAGCCATAAAGTGTTCTTAGGCCAGTGCTTGACAACTCAGGAGCAGTGGGCTCCCACACATTAGTTCAAACTAAGTATGGAAAAAATATATAGTAAAAGCAAACCCTTTCCCTAAGGAGTGATTCCCTTGGCAGTAGGAAGTAGTTAAAGTCTTCCCCCATAGTAATTATGAGCACAAGATTACAAATACAGAGCATGAACAGTTAAACATCATAAATCAAGAGAAAATATCATTGAATAGAATGACCTAGCCTACTTTGACCAATGCACCTGGATATTAAGCTGGAAGGCTAGGTTTGAATCTTAAGGTTCTCCAAGTTCCCAGTTGAAATGTGGCAGGGTTGGGGAGCAGGCCTAAATCTGTAGACTGTCCTTCTTCTCTTTCAAGCCCAGCTCCACTTAAAAGCTCCAAGGGTTCTATGCATTCCCTTAGCAGCACCTTGACCCTCTGGACCAAGCCCCACCTACAGTCCCTTCAAACTGCAGTGCTTGTTGGAGCCTGCAAGCCTATGAATGCCTACCTTGGTGGCTCAGAGCAAATCCCAGAAGAATAGACATGTGCAGAGGTTAGCTCACGTTCTCCAGGTGTATTTGTGGACGTTTAAACAGTAACTTTCAGTGTCTGTGTGTCTATCCCCTAGTATAGAAAAGTGAGGAGCAATCTGGGTGGTCATGTTCCCTTGTCCAAAAGGGCCACGATTGGAGGATGCCAGCGCATAGTCCCTGAAAGAAGAGCTCCGCCTTGTTTGGGTCTAAGATGGTACTGAGTAGCTGCTCATGATTATACGTAGGGATATCGGACACCTCCCAAAGTCTACTTAACTGTACCAATGGCTGCCAAATACAGAAGATTGAGAGATGAGTAAGCTTCCACTCTTGAATAAATTATGTCCTTTTGAAAAGGCCACCCTAAAGTGCACACATTAACACAGACAGACAGGGGAGTTCCTACCCCACCCAAGAGTGCTATAAATGTGAACTTGGCTAACTGTTCCCATTGAAGAATACTGCAGAAAGCCAGACCCTGGTCATCATAGCCACTGATTCATGTTTTCTGAGACAGATGTGCTCCAATAAATAACTCTCCACCTACCTCCTCCTTCAGTCTTGGCCTACTGCCTGCTCTCCACCCTCTATTCTCTGCTTGTAATTCCTAATCACAAACTTCTGACAGGGACCCCTGCCCTGCCAACCAGGGCTTAGATTAACCTTTTTTGTAAATTCAGCCTCCTCTACATCTCCCCCTGCCAAGGGTCATTCTCCCCAGTGGTTGACATCAGAATACTGTCCCCTTAGCTGAGATCTGACACATAAAAGTTGAAATCTGGGTCCCATGGTTATCTACCCTACCTCCACTGCATTGTATGGATAATAGCCAGACAAATTTGGAAGGTGGTGGTACATTCTGCAGGACTATTACCTCTGTCCCTTCAACAAGTGTGGGTCAGCAAGAGAAGGGGCCACATTGTGCAAAAAAGACATACACTCATTACCTGCCTTATGTAACTGTAACCCCTCTGTATATACCTTTATAATAACAATAAGAAAAGAAGTTTAGGGGGGGAGAAAAAAATAGAAAAGAAGTTTAGGCCATAATAAAGACAATAGGACTCAGTAACCAGACTCAATGCCTTCTTTATTTACATCCTGGTTTGGACAAAAAGTACCTGGGGCAAATAAATAAATTTAAATGTAAGAAAGTTCTGAAATGGAAAGCTAGAAATTGTTGATTGGATAAAAAGACAAGTTGGCCACCCCCCAAAATAAGTTAAAAAAATCTGAAATATATGTCTAAGAATTTATAGTGGTCATTAATATGAATTTTAATATTTATTATTCCTTTTATCATGAAAGTATGACTTTCTAAAAATTGAAAAATATATTTTCTATTTGAATAGAAAATGACTTCGTATCCACAAATACCCCCTCTGACACCATCCCCCCACCCACCACCCCCTCAGCAACCTACATATCCAGATAAGCTCAGGCCAGAGATAATTATTCTGAGAATTGTTTCAGTCCTTATCTACAATTTACTGAGATAAAATTTAATGTTATTCTTTCAGTTTGCACAGAAAGATGAGATAGAAGCAGTCATTTGGTGAATGATTTACAAAACTACAATAAAAGTCATTTTCTACTAATTTATATGGTGCCTCTTTAGTAAAGACCTAATTCTTTTTTTAATTTAATTTTATTGTAAAGATGCTGTACAGAGGGGTTACAGTTACATGAGTAAGATAATGAGGACCTACTTTTTTCTAGAGTTCATGCCTTAAAAAGTTGCCTTTTTAAAATATCAATTCTATCTTTTTGGGATAAGAGAACTCCATAAATCTATCAGGCTTCCCTGTTATCTTGGTTATTGGGAAACTGATATAAGTCACATGATTACAATAAAGAACTTATCATCTATTAGCTTAAAATAGCCCATTGTTTCTCCATACATTTCATTATTATTTTATACAAATCTAATGATTTATACAAATCATTTATACAAATCATTTTGCATTCATTTGAAAGACAGTTATCAAATTATAGGGCTGTTTTACAGATTTCAGCAGAGCCTATACATGCCAAGTAGTTGCTGGTACCTAGAATGCCCAAGGTTTTTCTTCCTTTCTCTGACTGCTCCCTCATTGTAGTCATAACTTCACACTTGGAGAAGATGGGCACACAACCAAATCCAGTTGTTGAGAGTCTCTATTCTTGTCATTTGGAATTTAAAAAGTGATACTCTGTTTTTTTTACTCATTGCTTAGGATGCTAGTAAACATAAGTAGGCCCACAATTAAAACAAGCAGTAGTTTGTAGTCTCATGCTATTTGAGAGAAAGAGCAAATCAGGCTGAATCATCAAACTTTGTACATACACGTTACCCAATTAAAAGGCAAAAACTGGGAATTTTTAAAAAATATGCTTTGGATCCAAAGAGAAGAAGATTTACCCAGTAATATCAACACTGCAGTCTCAGTGGGGTGGGCAGAATAGGAGAAAAAGTGACCATGTTCAGGATCTGAGGAAAGTTGACCTACATTTCAATCCTGAATCCTTCAGTAAGCTGATATCAGGGAGGTTTTCTTTGTAAAGATGTAGATGCTTCACAAAATCCTCAAAAAATGACTAAAAATAGTTTCTGCTGTTTGAACATTCTTTTCTATTCTTTTGAACACCACTAATATATATATACACATATACACATACATACACATATGATATATATGTACTTACTGTCCTACATACTTATGTTCCTTCATATGTACTTATTGTCCAACACACTTATATGCTATACATATGTACTTATTGTCCTACATATGATCGGCATTTTCCGTAGACTTCACCTCTTTGAGTGTCATATGACAACTTTTGTTTTTATTAGCATATTTTGTGAGTTTGTTGTTTCCCAACTTTGGTTTTATTATTTATGTTTGGAGTTGTTTCTTAGAAACTGTGTGTTACACTAAATCCATGTTTTGACTCATCCTTCCAATCTTTCTAAGTGAGTTAGAATAAAAATTCTCCTTTTTCCCAAGCAGAACTAATAGACGAAGCCTTCAGTAAATGATCACTAATTTTAATTGAATTAGTATTGTGACTATACTGCATTTGAAGCATGAGATAGCAGCAGCTTCTTAGATAAGATTTTCCTATTTTAGAAGAGCCAATAAGTTTCTTTCTGAATGCTGAAAAAGGAAAAGCTCAGAGTTCTTATGACTGAGTTTCCCTGTGAGAAGCAGCCACAGGGAAATTGACTAAAGTTCTACCAGATGAAGGACTTACTGTGACTCCTTTCAACTCCATTCTCCTTCAACTTGCAACTCACAGGCTTAGATTCTTTGTACAGTATTCTGACTCTGTCATTTCTTTATTTAAAAAATGTGATGTAGTCTCAAAATAGAAACAGATGTGAGATCTAATTTTTTATTGGAAGTGACAAAACATATAAAGATTTGGCAAAATATGTAGCTACATATTTCAAGATTACAAAAACAGTCACTAAACAAATAAAAGAAGAGCCAGATAGCAAGAAGGTCTTTCTCTGGTTTCTGTGTTCCCTTTTGTATGAACTTCTATAATGGTTTATTATCAGTGAAATATGGAAAGCTCACAAGCATCATGTATGTAATAAAAGACACATAAAATTATTTTTTAAAAGTAGTGAGTTAAAAATAGCAAATCTTTTAGTTTTAAAGAAGTGAATTTGATCATTGTACGTTTTTATCTCCTTGTGAACTTTCAAGTCATCGTCAACTGAGTTTTTTCTGTCAAAAAAAGAAAGAAAGAAATGGGGGGAAAAGTTCCTGAATTATTTTACTCATTAAAATTTAAGGGCAGCTGCTATACAGAACAAAATAGACATAATAGCTTTTAGAAAGAAAGATGTGGAGTAGCATATACTGATGAGCATGTGTGATTGTGGTGAATAACTAAATTTGCATTTATATTACACCATTTTTCAGGTGAGACAATTGGTAATATATTTGCTGTGGCGCATTACTGTGATGTAAAATCCATACTAAATAGAAATATAGTAGCTCTTTTATCTTTAAAAAAAAGGCATGGCAGATTTAACAAACATTTTATCTGTCACCTGTACTTTGCCAGGTACTGGTCTGGTTAGGGGTTTCTTGGTGTTACCTGAACTTTCATCAATCTGTTTGGTATTGCAGTACTGTCTCTGGTTTTGAAAATGAGGAATTGAGACTTCAGGAAAATGAAATAATTTTAAGTCCCATATTTTTTAAATTGTGGAATCAGCATTGGATACAAACCGCTCAGAATCTGATATTTTTACTCTTCTTCAATTAAATTAAAGGACATTGCTACATTTTCCCAAAGGTTCTTATATTTCAATATTTCTAAAGCATGCAAAATAATTTTACAATTTTTGTCTTTAACCCTTGCACAACTTGTACATAGAAGACATCCATGTCAGAGATAGGGAATGGTCAGAATGCTTTGGAACGTGATAGGTAGCTTTTGGAGATCTAGATTCGCCTGCAAAGATCTTTTGCATTAGCATATTCAGTTTTTAGGAGACTAGTGGTAGAAAGAATGGTATTACTTCTATGTACACTCCAAACTAATTTGGCTTAACTAACACATGGCTGTCTTGCAAGGGTTCTGGCTGTTCTAGCTTCAAGTAAAGAAAGGTACGGGAAGAAGATTCATTCCTTCTTACACTAATTAGTACAAAAATCTTGTCAATCACCATACATTGATTTGTTTTACCCCTTGATTTTCCACTTTTTTAAAATATTAAGTTGAAGTTGAAGTAAAATAGTGTGGTATCTGTTTCTGTGATCTCATTGATATTTTTCCATTGACAACCTACAACAATTTGAGCTCAGGTTCAAGTTCACAATCACAGAATAAAGGTGAAGAAGAGTCATGAAACAGGATAGCTCCGTATATTCCAAAGACCTTAGTAGTAAGGAGTTCCCAGGGCTGTAGTGCCCATTGCCTATTTGCACTAGTTGCTTTTGGTACTCACTCTATACTCATTTTCCTTTGTGGGGCAAAAGAAAATATGAGTACGTTCACTTTCAAATAAGTTGATGGAGATATGAGAGACATCCAGTGTCAAGGTATTTCTGCCTTCAGTCCCTTAATCTTCTTTTTTTTCCTTTTCTAGTATTTAAATTTGCATTAGAATTCCTTATCAAATATGTGCTTAAGGTGTGTGTGTGTCGGGGCATGTGTCTATGTGTCTATGCATGTTTGGTAAATAAACATAGAATTCAGGCTATTCGGTAGAGTTGCATTACCTCTACTGTATTAATTCCTACAAGTTCTGGAATTTATTTCAGAATGCTAGCAGTCTCCTTTCTCAATGGGAAGTAATTGAGACGCCTGTGGTAGCAATAGTTAGCCTGATGAGGGGAAAGGGTTGTAACCACATGTTCTACAGCAGAGTTTTTCATGCTTTATGGCACACAGAATATTGCCAGCACACCAGCCTTTAGGAGTGGTACCAGGGTATTGGGGCTTTAACAAGATCTCCAGGGGAATCCAAAGAGCAGCAGCATTTGCCCTTCTAGAAAATGTTGTGATTTGCCAGTGCAAAGATCATTGGGAACAGCTCATGAAAGACATTTTGTTTGTTTCTTACTGTCAACAACAGACATTTTCCATGTCCTCCATGCAAAATCCACTCTTGCCAAATCTAACTTGTTACCACAAGAAACCTTGACTAAACCAGATTGTTTTCTTTCAAAATTAGATGTATCATGTAAACAGAATTGCAATACTGCTCCCTCAGATTAGCTCAGAGGCAAATAAAAAATCTTATTGAGCAAAGAGTTCTACATTTAGCATTTAGACATCATTTTCACTACTATTAAAATAACTTGTTCATCCAGGCGCAAGGAGCTCCGGAAGCAGAGATTTGATGATCACTGTTCCAAAAGTCCATGAGAATCTTATCTCCAATTAACCCCTGAAAAGCAGAAAGTGAAGGTTTGGCTCAAGTGAGAGAGCACCAGCTTTCTTTCTTTTTTCTTTTTTTCTTTCTTTCTTTCTTTCTTTCTTTCTTTCTTTCTTTCTTTCTTTCTTTCTTTCTTTCTTTTTTTCCTTCTTTCATTTTTTTGTTTCAAAATTTGGTGGTAGTTTATTGCTTAGCATAAGAGTAGTCATTTTCTTAGTTATATTTATTTATTTTAATTTATTGTCAAGGTGCTGTATAGAGGATTTACAGTTACATATGTAAGGTAATGAGTACATTTCTTGTCAAACTTGTTACACTCTCACTCATTTTTCTCCCACTTTCCCTCCCCTCAGCCTCCCTCCCCGCCCCAAGTTATACAGTTCATTTCCAACATGGTGTCTTGTGAGTATTGCTGAGCACCAGCTTTCTAAGGCCCTGAGTCAAGTCCCAGTACTGGCATACACACACATAGGGAAAAAAACAAAAAACAACAACCAAAAAAAAAAAAGCCTGCTCAATCTTTAATGAGTCTAAATTTCTTCCCTTCCATGAAGTGGAAGCAAAGAAAGATAAAGGCAGCTATCCAGAAGATTGCTCTTATAACCCATTTTTTCCTTTTTTTCCCTCCTCTGAAAATTTGATGTTTCAGATGAAAACTTAAAAAGAAATAGATCTAGAAAAATTAGTGTTGTCCAAAAGTCAAAGATGTTTTGAATAGTATCTGATATCATGTTTCTCAACTTTTAAGTCTGTACATTTTTTTTAAAGGCATGTGTCTTATAAAGGTCCAAATAGTTCTCTTTTCATTTACGCTGAAGCATTGTTTTAAGGGACAGAGTAAGGATGTTCATTCAGAATGTGTCTTCCTGGTAATAAAGTAAGGCCTCCATAGTTAGAAAGCAATCAAGAGAGCTCTCACAAAAAAAATGTGAATTTTTTTAAGTAAAGGAAAACTATTTTTGAATATTATTTTTAAAAGAAAAATTGGATAAATGTGCTTTGCTGTATTTGATGGTTATGCCACAAATAGAAAGCCAGACTTCCTTCCCATGGGAGGAACAGTAGCTTCTGGTTAGTAGCTACATTTTGTGAAGTGTCTCTTCTTTAAAGTGTGTATAGCTTGGGCATACAGTCTATCGTCTGGGCAGGACATTGGAAGTGTCACTCTGACTGATCATCAGTGTGATCTCATAACCTTGTCTTTGCCATAGTGAAGAAGGACACTGTTTTCTCTACCAGAAGCAATGAGAATTGATTAGTCTGATAAATCGATGGATGTTGCTCATTTTCTGGAAGAACAAGAAGGGTAAATCTAAAAATAGCCACTAAACTGGACTGAGAAAGAAATTCAATTCGTAAAATGGCCTTCCTCCTCCCTTCTCATCCAGATACTGATAAAAAGAAGCCATGCTTTATTTTAAAGGAGCCCACTATGGTCTCCTTTGTATAATGTAAATATTGTTATTTCTTCTCTTCTGGAGAAGTTACTAAGTGTCCCAGATCTATTTTCAGTGATGATTATGAACATAATAAAAAACTATCTCCACTGAGAGAATTCAGGCAACTTAAGAAAATTTTCCTAGTCTTTCAATTTCCTAACAAATGGGGCAATGTCTTTCTTTCTGATAGAGGCATAGAATTCCATTGTGTATATATACCATATTTTCTTAATCCATTCATCTACTGAGGGGCATCTGGGTATTTGTTAGGAAATGGAAAGACTTGGAAAAAATTATATTAAGTGAAGTAAGCCAGGCCCAAAGAAACATAGATCCCATGGTTTCCCTTATTTGAAATAACTAGTATATGTCTGAGATAAGCAGAAAAGGTCAGGTAAGTTGATGTTAGGTGAAATGAACCCCAAGATAAGTATTCAAATGTTTTTTTCTTTCTTGCGATTGTTTCTAACATATTTATAAGATGATTTCTTTGTTGCTTTGTATGTCCCTCCCCCAAGGTATAACCCCTGCTTTCATTGTATTTGATGTTGGTATAATTTGTGGAGGGGATGGGCAAAAACAAACCGTTTAAATAGGGATACAGGTGGACTCATTGCAACAATGAGATGTACAAGTCTTTATGTCGAAAAACGAACTTTACATCTTTGGCCAGGTTGGTGGATGGGAAGGGATGGGAAGGGGAAACAAAGGAGGAAGCAACAATGCTTGATAAGAAGTATACTCATTACCTTGCCCATGTAATTGCAGTCCCTCTGTATGGTATTTTCACCATAAAAAAATTAAAAAAAATTTCCTCACTCAATCCATATATTTTGTTCTCTCCTTTTACCATATCAGGACGTACCTTTGTGACTGCTAGTCTCTAAAATATTTCCTCTACAAAATAATCTATCAGTTTACTTTATGCATTTCAATTTGTTGGCTACTAACTTCCAGAGATTCAGATCCTGGATCACTAAAACTTAATAAGTTTATTTATTTATTTAGCTTTCCACTACAATTTCATCACCATTAAAATGGTGAAAGAAAGAAGATTATGATGAGAAAGAAGAGAAGAACCTTGATCTGAACTTTTGTGAGCAATGAAGATCTGCATTATTATTCAGTGGAGGAACATTGTCAAAAAAGTGTAAATTGAAACAGTGGGTGAACTAAAACTGGTTGCAGAATAGGGTAACATGATGAAGATAAAAATGGGGGAAAAAACACAAGCTTGGGGGCAAATTACTGTTCAATAGCTTGCAAGAGAAATACTTCTTTCAAGTCACTTATCCTCTATAGATTCTTTTTCTTTGATAAATGGAAACATGTTTACTTTTCAAAATTGCAACTACAATCAAAATAAAACAATTATAAACATCTCATTGTGTGCCCTTCATAAAACTACAGGTGATAAGTTCTATTGTAATCATTTGTGCTTTGCAGAGGAGGGAAATTTCAGAAACTTGATCAATAGAGTCACTGATCATAGAGTGTGGTCCGCCATTCTTCAGACAAGGAGTGTCAGAGCTGAGTGCTCACTGCACCTGCTTCCCTGACCATGTCCTCTCTTTCTCTATTGTGCCTAGAATTACAGTGAGAACATCATTCCAAAAGATTCTTCAGAGATGCATGAAATGCAACAAAATATCATCTACTATTGTCATTGGTTTAGTCACTTGATGCATTATGACAAAAATTTTCAATCATTCATATAATCAATATTTATTGAGTCCTAAAATGTGTCAAGCCCCTTCTGACAGCTCGAAATGTATAAGCAAATGAAACAGATCAAGATTCCTACCTTTGTGAAGCTTACATTCTTGAAGAGTAGACAGCAAGTTATTGATAAAATAAAATTAGTTATAAAATCAGTTAGCAGGTGATGTGAAAACAGCTGGAGCATTGGCAGGACTGTCATCAATGATCATTGCAATTGGCCTTCACAAAGGAAGTAACACAGAAAAACAATCTATGGATGCAAGGTGCTTGACCAACTAGATATCTAAGGAATATCACTCCAAGCTAAAAAAAAAAAAAAGAGTACAATGACCCCCAAATATAATGATGTTTGTTAAATAAAAGGAGCAGCTTAGCACCCTGGGTGGCCATTAAATAGAGTACAAAGAAAAGTATTAGGTGAAGGAAAACAGACTAATGGACAGCCATTAGTCTTACAATAACATGAGGTTATTGTAAGAACTGTGGCTCTTCCCCTGAGTGAAATGGAGATGACTCAGGTGTTTTCAGTAGTGGAGAGGATGCTAATTGCTATTTCCAAAGGATCACTCTGACAGATTCACTGAGAATTAACTAGATGTGGGAAAGCAGAAAAGGACACTCAGCAAGAGAGCTGGTGACATGGTGTTGGAAGGTAGCATTAATGGCAGGGAGAAGGTTGATGTACATGGAATGGAGACACAAAGATTTGAAGACACATGAAGAATATTAGAAAAAGTCAAATAAAAGAGGATGACTCTAAGGCTTTTTGGATTTAGTAACTGGAAAAATAGAGTTGTTATTTGGTAAACTTGGAACACTTGGGGTAGAACATGTTTTTAAGCGGAAAAAAAGACAAGACTTTGTTTTGGGCCACAGTGAGTTCAAAACAACTATTCATTTGTTTTTCCTTTTTAAAGTATGAGAGAGGTATTTAATAGACAATGGTAGAGCTAAATCAAGTTCAGAGAAACTATTCCGTTTGCACACAAATTTGGAAGTTCTTCACAGCTAGATGGTATCTAGTGCCACAAGACAGGGAAAAGACAGGGTTTGTACATAGAGAGAAAAGGATAGTGGTGTTATCTTTGGGGGTCACTCCAGGGTAAGGATGTATGCTTTATAGTTTAAGTTTAGCTTACATTCTCATACCAAGTTAACTCATCTGAATCAATTTGTATTTTTCTTCTCAGACATCTGTAAATAAAGGAACTCTTTCACAGTCCCTACATCACCACCACAGGTGGTCATAGGTATGAATGGAAAGAGAATCATAAGATCAATGTTATTGAGTAACACAGGAGTTTAACACATATAATTTGCATCTTACTGTTTGTTGTACGTTCAGTCCTGATTGAACACAGTGCTTCATGTACTATTTACTGCAGAAATTATTTGACCTCAGGAATTGTGAGACTGATAGAACTCAGATTAAGGGAGGCTCAGTGTATGGTTATGACCACAGAGTCAGAAAGAGCTCTTATCTACTGAGGCCTAGGATCCCACCACAATTTCTTTTGAAAGATTGGGAATTCTCTGGTGCTAATGATGCAATCCTGCTCCAGGGCCCTAAGGAACCTTTTTCTTTGCAAGAAAGCTAGCATTTCATCCTAGATCTTCTGTAGAACTTTCTCCTGCTGTGGGTCCCACACAAACTTAGCAGTTTTCCAAGTCACTTAGATTATGAGACAAAGCTGTATTTCCATATGTGAGAAATGCTACCTCTAGATCATAAATAAACTGGCAGCTGTAGTGGTTTTCTTCATGATTGGATACAAAGGGTGTAATAATTTGTCCTTTACTCTAAAGAAGATACATAGATATTCTTTAAACCACCAGATCCTAAAAGCTTTACTGATGTGTCAAGCCTCTGCATCCTCAGAGAGTTTGTCTCCGGGATGTACTTGTATTAAAATGACAGTCAATGAAGTCAGTTATAAACTATTCACAATCATGTTCCTTGTTTCACTTGCAAGATGTTATCAATTCTGTTCAGGTTTTTTTAGAATGCCCAGAGTATCCATGGAGTTCCTTCAGACAGAGAATGGGTAAGTTACAATCTGTTCATCTCTCATAAAATGAATAGATGCTGTCTTCCATCATGAATACCTGCTGTCTTCCAGATCAGTGGCCATATGTCTTATTTCTGCTCTAAGCAAACACACTACAGAATCCATTTGCTGTCATTGTCCAAGAACTTTCTAGGTTTTGTAGGGTATAGACTGTAATTAAATGAGGATGTTATGGCACCACAAACACTGTGCTCCTGGGCATGGCACAAGAGGCAATATGTCAGAAGAGGCAATATTGGTGCTTATTTACTAGCCACAATAGCTTAGTTTATGTCAAATTGACTGGGCCTGAGATTTTCAGATATTTGGTTAAACATTAGTCTGGATATGTTTCTGAGGGTGTTTGAGAATAAGAATACATTGAATTGGTGATTGGGTAAAGCAAATTCCTTCCCCAGTGTGGGTGGGCCTTATCTAATCCACTAAATGTCTAAGGTTAACAAAAAAGTAGATTATGAAATCTCTCCTCTCTGTCTCTCACATACATCTCTCTGTGTGTCTCTCTGTATCTCTCTCTCCCTCTCTCTCTCTCCTTCTCTCTCTCTCTCTCTCTCTCTCTCTCTCTCTCTCTCTCTCTCTCTCACACACACACACACACACACACACCAATCATCTCATTTAGGCTTGATATGACATTCATACCATTAGCTGTCTCTCATTTTCAGGCCTTTGAACTTGGACCAAAATTATGAGTCAGCATCTCTAATCATGTGGGCCAGTTTCTTGTCACCTCTTCTTTCACCTCCATCACATTCGTAGCCTTTTGGTTGTATATCTCTAGAGAGCCCACACTAACATATTACTGAAGTTAGGGAGATTTGGAACTTAATTTTTAGTCTCTACTCACAGTTATAATTCTGAATCCACAAGCCAGTGAAACATAGTAGAGCTCTGTCAACTATGTATGCCAACTTTAATTACATACCTGGTCATCTGGGAAGCCCTACTAGATAGTTGAAGGTAGTAGAGGATCCACTAGACTTGAGCTCAGGCTCCCATTAGTTTTCAGCCCCCATACACTTCTACTACAAGAAAATATTTCCACATTATATTGTTGCCAGGTTAGTAGCTGAAATCATCTTGGGGTAACAACAGGGGAATTATGTATATGCTTGCTATTATGTTATAAAATTTTTCCTTCCTTCCACTAGATTCTAGATGATTTCGCCAAACTGTTCAAACTTTTCCCTTTAGGAAACTTCTTTCAGTCTTCATAATATTCTTTGATCTTACAGATTGAGTGACACGCTTTACCGTTCATCTAGCTTCTCCTCAAAAACTTGTCCTCTAGTAAATATATTTCTATCTCTCTGTGAGTAGGACACTGCACCTTGCCACTCTCATGAAGCTTGATGTTAGCATAATATTTTGTACACCAACTATAGAGAAAAGGCAACATAAAACTTCTTCTCAATATATTCTTTATCTCTTTGGTAACCTATGTTAGGTTTCCTGGTAGCTAGGATAACAAAGACCAATCACCATATGCTCTCTTGAAAAGGGTTCTTGTGAACTCTTTTCCTATCTATTTGGCTTCAAATCACAATTCTAGCAACTGCAGTCTCCCAAATAGCTAGGATTACAGATGTGACCCCCTGAGGCCTGGCCTAAATCCTTTTTTTTTTTCAAAAAGAACACAATCAATTATGAAAGAAACAGAGATTGAAGATATGATACAAGGTGTTGTATTAAATGTAGGCATACCATAAAAAGACAAGTCACCATAAAGGATAATACATACATACATATAGAAAAAGAATATTGCATAATTGTATTTGTGATGTAAGTGATTGTAATATACTAGTTTCAAAAAAACAACAAACATATTCACAACAAATAAGGGTACAACAAACTCCCAAATTTTGATGAGTAAAAAGAATACACAACTTGTCAGAACTTTATAAGGGAATACTTCTCAAACCTTCATGCTAATAAGTTTGAGAACTTGGCAGAAATCGGCCTTTTCCTAGCATACCGACATGCTGAAACTAAACCAAGATGAGTTAAATCAACTTAACAGGCCCATGTCAAGCATTAAAATAGAAACAGCAATAAGAGAACTCCTATCTAAGAAAAGCCCAGGACCAGATGGATTTACAGTGAAATTCTACAGGGCCTTCAAAGCAGAGCTCACACCAATACTCCTCCAACTCTTCCATGAAACTGAAAGAGAATAACTACCAAACTCATTCTATGAAGCCATCATAACCCTCATCCCAAAACCAGGCAGGGACTCACCAAAGAAAGAGAACTATAGACCCATTTCTTTTATGAAGATTAATGCAAAACTTCTTAACAAAATTTTGGTCAATCAACTTCAATTCATCCAAAAAATCATACATCACGATCAAACAGGATTCATTTCAGGGATGCAAAGCTGGTTCAATATATACAAATCAATTAATATAATTCATCACATCAACAAGAGCAAGGATAAGAACCACATGGTTATCTCAATAGATGCAGAAAAAGCATTTGACAAGATCCAACACCCCTTTATGGTGCAGGTTCTGGAAAAATTAAGAGTCCATGGAACATTCCTCAATACAATAAAGGCTGTATATGACAAACCTACAGCCAGCATTATACTTAATGGTGAAAAACTAAAGCCATTTCCTTTTAACTCAGGAACAAGGCAAGGATGTCCACTCTTTCCACTTCTCTTCAATTTAGTATTAGAATGCCTAGCTACAGCAAGAAGACAAGATGCAAACATAAAAGGGATCTAAATAGGGAAAGATGAAGTAAAACTCTCCCTCTTTGTAGATGATATGATCTTGTATTTAAAGAATACCATTGACTCCACTCCCAAATTATTCAAGCTGATTCAAAACTTTGGCAAAGTGGTGGGGTATAAAATTAACCCTCAAAAATCAATGGCTTTTCTGTATGCCAACAATGAGAAAAGCGTGGCTGAAATCAGGAAAGCAACTCCATTCGTAATAGCCCCACAAAAGACAAAATACCTAGGAATTAACTTAACCAAAGAAGTGAAGGACCTCCATTTGTAATAGCCCCACAAAAGACAAAATACCTAGGAATTAACTTAACCAAAGAAGTGAAGGACCTCTATGATGAAAACTTTAAAAAAAACCTGAAAAAGGAAATCAAAACAGAACTTAGAAAGTGACAAAACCTCCCATACTCCTGGATTGGAAGGATCAACATCGTGAAAATGGCAATACTTCCCAAGGCTATCTACAAATTCAATGCAATATTCCTACCTCATTCTTTAAGGAAATAAAAGGGGCAATCTAAACATTCGTATGGAACAATAAAAGACCCTGAAGAGCAAAAATGATCCTTAACAGAAAGAATGCTGCTGGAGGAATATCAATACCAAATTTCAAACTTTACTACAAAGCCATAGTAATCAAAACAGCTTGGTACTGGCACAAGAACAGACCTCAGGACCAATGGAGTAGAACTGAAAATGCAGAAATGAACCCACAGACCTATAGCCATCTAATCTTCAATAAGAGCTAAAAATATATATATAATGGAAGAAAGACAGCCTCTTCAGTAAATGGTGCTGGCAAAGTTGGTTAATCACGTGTAGAAAACTAAAGTTAGATCCTTATATATCACCCTGAACCAGAATCAAGTCCAGCGGATCAGACCTTAGAGTCAAAGCAGACACCCTGAAAACATTACAGGATGGAAGAGGAGAAACCCTAGGGCTCCTTGGCACAGGCCAAAATTTTCTTAATAGAGACCCAGAAACACAACAAATCAAAGAAAGGTTGGACAAAGGTTGGCATTGCATGAAATTGCAGAGCCGCTGCATGGCAAAGGACATAGCTAGCAAGATCAATAGAAAGCCCACGGATTGGGAGAAGATCTTCACTAGTCATACAGTGGACAAGGGTCTCATATCTAAAATACACCTGGAACTCAAAAAATTAAACCCCAAAAACAAATCCTCAAAGAAACAACTGCCCAATAAATTAGTGGGCTAAAGACCTAAAGAGAAACTTCTCTGAAGAGGAAAGATGGATGGCCAATAGACACATGAAGAAATGCTCAACCTCTCTAGCCATAAAAGAAATGCAAATCAAAACAACATTGATTGCATCTTGTCTTATTGCTGTAGCTAGGCATTCTAATACTAGATTGAAGAGAAGTGGAGAGAGTGGACATCCTTGTCTTGTTCCCGAGTTAAGAGGAATTGGCTTTAGTTTTTCACCATTAAGTATAATGCTGGCTGTAGGTTTGTCATATACAGCCTTTATTGTATTGAGGAATGTTCCATGGATTCCTAATTTTTCCAAGACCTTCATCATAAAGGGGTGTTGGATCTTGTCAAATGCTTTTTCTGCATCTATTGAGATAACCATGTGGTTCTTATCCTTGCTCCTGTTGATGTGATGAATTACATTAATTGATTTGCTCCTCTTCCATCCTGTAATGTTTTCAGGGTGTCTGCTTTGACTATAAGGTCTGATCCACTGGAGTTGATTCTGGTGCAGGGTGATATATAGGTAGTACATATGGAAATTGAATTATGGTAATAGGACAATTTCCTAAATTATTTCATCAAATGATTATTATTGCTTATTTTCCTTTGGGAATTTCTCAATGTCATACATGTTGCAGAGTACTATTTTAACAAGTTAAGAGATTAATAATAAATTAGTCACTTTTAATTAGCAATTAAAAGTGTTTGAAATGCAAATCACTTTTTTAAATAGGAATTTAGAATACATCATTTTCATTTCAACAATTGAATGTATTATACTGCATCCTCTAGCCAATGAAATAATCTGAACATTTTTACTTTCATTCAGAATGTGATCAGTTAACTGGAATTATTGGCAAATATTTGGCTGATAATAATGTCCTAATTTTGAGTGTTTTTTTTCTTTTTTTGTAAATGAGTTTTGACTGTCATTGTAAATAAAAATTGCAGAATTATAAATAACTCAAAAATATTCATATATACATACATATTGTTAAGTATTAAAATTTCACTCAAAAAATGTATTCAAACCTAGTCACTCACATAATATTAGACTATGACAAATGGAAATCACATGAGTTATAGTGACTTTCTTAAAAAAAGAAATATATGGAGGGGAAGGGCAAAAACAAACTGTTTAAATAGGGATACAGATGGACCCATTGCAACAATGAGATGTACAAATTGTTATGTCTAAAAATGAACTTTACAACTTTGGCGGGGGGATGGGAAGGGATCAGAAGGGGAAACAAAGAAGGAGGCAACAATGCTTGATAAGTAATGTATTCATTAGCTGGCCCACGTAATTGTAACCTCTCTGTACGTTATTTTCACAATAAAAAATTTTTAAAAAGAAATGTAAAAAAAAAAACAACAACAACATTGAGATACCACCTCACCCCAGTTAGAATGGCTAGAATCAAGAACTCTAATAACAACAGATACTGGAGGAGATGTGTACAAAAAGGAGGCCTACTGCATTGTTGGTGGGAGTGTAAAATGTTCAACCACTTTGGAAAGCAGTATGGAGGTTCCTCAAAAGACTCCACATATATCTCCCCTATGACCCAGCAATCCCACTTTTGGGCATTTACCCAAATGATCACAAACAAGACCAAACTAAAGCTACCAGCACAACTATGTTTATTGCAGCATTATTTACAATAGCTAAGATATGGAACTAATCCAGATGCCCCTCAGTAGATGAATGGATCAAGAAAATGTGGTATATATGCACAATGGAATTCTATGCCTCCATCAGAAAGAATGACATTGCCCCATTTGTTAGGAAATGGAAAGACTTGGAAAAAATTATATTAAGTGTAGTAAGCCAGGCCCAAAGAACATAGGTCCCATGGTTTCCCTTATTTGCAATAACTAGTATATGTCTAAGACAAGCAGAAACAGTAATTAATGTTAGGCAAAATGAACCCCATGATAAGTACTCAAATGTTTTTTCTTTCTTGCTAGTGTTTCTAAGAGATTTATAAGTTGATTTTTTTTGTTGCTTTTTATGTCTCTCCCCCATGGTGTAACTCTTGTTGTCACTGTATTTGATGTTGGTATAATTTGTGGGGAGGAAGGGAAAAAACAAATTGTTTAAATAGGGTTACAGGAGGACCCATTGCAACAATGAGATGTACAAGACATTATGTGGAAAAATGAACTTTACAACTTTGGAGGGGGGAGGGGAATGTAACAAGAGGTGGGGAGGGGACGGGCCAGAGTGGGTAATGGGAAGGGATGGGAAGGGGAAACAAAGGAGGAGACACAACAATGCTTGATAAGAAATGTACTCATTACCTTGTTCATGTAATTGTCACCCCTCTGTAAGGTATTTTCACATTAAAAAAAAAAAAGAATATACAACTTGTTACAAGGCCAATCCAAACAAAAAGAAAGCAAACAACATTTATATTAGACAGGAAGCATTTCGACCAAAAGCATTATATTACAATAGTTTACAATTTACAATAAAGACATCATCATTATTAGTACTTGAGTTTCCAAAATACATCAACACATTCTATGAAGCAGGAAATGTAAGAGGAAATAGGTAGGAATAGGCAAAAATTCACTGGAAGTAAACAACTTTAGCATACTAGTCTCAGTGCAAGACAGACAAAACTGATTTAAAAAATATATTGTAGGAGTCTTAATAAACATAATTAATAGTGTAGATTTTATTTCTAAATGAAACTCTGGATCCAACAGTAGAGACTATATCTCATTTTCACACGCATGGGGAATATTCATGGAAAGTATTTCTTTTTAAAAAAAAATGTTATTTTATTGTAAGGGTTATGTTAGAGGGATTACGGTTAAATAAATAAGATATCGAGTACATTTCTTGTCAAACATTGTTACCCCTCCCTTGTTTTCTCCCACTTTCCCTCCCCCCCACCCTCCCGGACTCCCCTCCCCACAAGTTGTAATGTTTCCCAACAGAGTGTCTTGTGAGTATTGCATTGGTTCACCCTTTGTCCTTTGTCTCACCATTTTATTATTCCCTTCCCTTCCCCAAATCAGATAAATGTATATACAAGACATAGGGTCCAGAATCAAAACCAATGACAATAGCGGTAAAGCAAAGACAAAAGCTAAAACAAAGAAAGAAAGAAAAAAGAAGTAACTTCACACCATACACTAAAAAAAAAAAAAAAAAACAGAAAACAAAGAAACAAAAAAAACCCTCTTGTTTCTATATCTTGGAGTTCATTTCAATTATCATCATTTTCTATGGTCATATGTACATAGCTATTGAACTATGTATATGTAATAATTATACTAATAATTATTACAAATGATAGAAACCATGGAGCCCATTTGGAGG
Organism: Dipodomys merriami; assembly: GCF_024711535.1. Taxonomy (NCBI): domain Eukaryota; kingdom Metazoa; phylum Chordata; class Mammalia; order Rodentia; family Heteromyidae; genus Dipodomys; species Dipodomys merriami. The sequence goes on along the minus strand of NW_027203382.1, from coordinate 19,466,407 downwards.
TGGTCTGGCTTACTTCACTTAATATGATTTTTTCCAAGTCTTTCTTACAAATGGGGCAATGTCATTCTTTCTGATGGAAGGATAGAATTCCATTATGTATATATACCACATTTTCTTGATCCATTCATCTACTGAGGGGCATCTGAATTGGTTCCATATCTTAGCTGTGCTTTAATGAACATAGTGGTGCTTGTAGCTTTAGTATTGGCTTGTTTGTGATTGTTTGGATAAATGCCCAGGAGTAGGATTGCTGGATAAGAGGGGAGTTCTGTGTTTGATCCTTTGAAAAACCTCCATACTGCTTTCCAGAGTGGTTGAACCAGTTTACACTTCCATCAACAGTGTAGTAGAATTCCCTTTTGGCCACATCCCTGCCAGCATCTGTTATTTGTTTTCTTGATAATGGCCATTCTAACTGGGGTGAGGTGGAATCTCAATGTAATTTTGATTTGCATTTCTTTCATGGCCAGAGATGTTAAACATTTCTTTATATGTCCATTGGCTATTCTTATTTCCTCTCCAGAGAAGTCTCTTTTTAATTCTTTAGCCTACTTATGTTTCTTTGAGGATATGTTTTTGGATGTTTAATTGTTTGAGCTCTAGGTATATTTTTGATATGAAACCCTTGTCTGTTGTATGGCTAGTGAAGATCTTTTCCCAATCTGTGGGCTTTCTATTGATCTTGCTAGCTATGTCCTTTGCCCTGCAGAAGCTCTGCAGTTTAATGCTATCCCATTTATCCAGCCTTTCTCTGATTTGTTGTGTTTCTGGATCTTTATTTAGGAAGTTTGACCTGTGCCAAAGATCCTTAATGTATCCCCTATTCCTTCCTGTAATTTTTTCAGGGTATCTGCTCTTACCTTAAAGTCTTTGATCCATTTGGAGTTGATTCTAGTGCAGGGTGATATATAAGGATATAGCTTCAGTTTTTGACATGTGTATAGCCAATTCTGCCAGCACCATTTGTTAAAGAGGCTTTCTTCCATCTGATGATTTTGGTTCCCTTATCAAATATTAGGTGGTCATATGTCTGTGAGATCATTTCTGGGTCTTCAATTCTAATTCATTGGTCTTCTGGCCTTTTTATATATCAGTACCAAGGTGTTTTGTGTTTTTTAAAATATATATAAATACAACTTTATAATAGAGTTTGAAGTTTGGTATTGATATTCCTCCAGCACTGTTTTTCCTGCTAAGGATTATTTTGCTATTTGTGGTCACCTATTATTCCATATGAATTTCTGGATTTCTTCTTCTATTTCATTAAAGAATATTGATGGGATATTGATGGGTATTGCATTGAATTTGTAGATAGCTTTGCGTATTGTCATTTCCATGATATTAATCCTCCCAATCCAGGAGCATGGGAGGTTTTTCTTGGAAATTAGTTCTTTGCCACTCAAATAATTGAAAAGTTAATAAAAATCAAGAGGAGAACTAACATGAATAAAAACAGCAGTACAAAATAAAACTAGTAAACCTATTATTTAATAACATTTAAAAAATATTCAATATGTATACTCTCACTAGTAATTGAACAACAATTGAACATTATTGAACAACATTTAAGTCAAGAAAAATAGACTGTAATCACATATTCCACTCTCCCCCCTCCACATTATAAACTATTTAAGCCCTTCTTGAAAATAAGTAGAAATCTATTTCAGTTTTAAATTCCTGGTAAATGTTCTCTTTTGTAAGTAATGCTAAATGTTTTTTTTTCTTCCTCATATTTTTAGCTAAGTTGATCAATGTACAATTTTAGAAATATTTATAAAAGTATGATTTTAACAAAAGCAGTTAAACTACTATCTTACTTTACGTCTTAGATTGCAAGAAGAAATAAAATCATACATCAACCAAATTAATTTTTCCATGATCAAAACAGAAAAGTAATGACCAAGGTTGGATTTAAATTATTGTACCAAAATAGCTTTCTTCATGTAGGTTAGCATGCAGCCAGTGAACTCACAATGTCTGAAAGTATTTCTAAATCTTGACTGATCATAAGATTTACCTTGGTATCATAAGATTTAGCCTGCAGATTGCAAAGTTCTCCATTGAAGATTCTCATTCACTTCCATCTGACTATCGATTGGGCATTGAAATTTTTAGCTAATTGAAATTTTAAACTAATTTTTAGCAACTGATTCTTAGGATCAACCAAGTTTGGAAAAATGATCCTGTGAGTCATGAGTCCCAAAGACTGGAGAGAGAAAGGTTCATGCAGAAGAGTTTTTTATCCCCACTTACACCGGACTCCTAAATAGGAACTGGGGGAAGGGTGGAAGGCAAGGTCAGATAATTAGGGTTTAACTGAAAGGAATCTGCCTCTAAATGCCAGCAAATTACTAGTGATTCTGCAACTTGAGTGAGCATCAGAATCCCCTAGGGCAAAACTGAGAGCTGGGGTGGTAGTCATGAGCTTTTTAGAATAAGCATCCTGGGTAATTCTAATACAGATGATGAGTAGGCTTCCCTTAGAGAAAGACAAACATAAATCTGTTTTTGAGTCTTGTAATAGCAGTCAGTTTTCTCAAACCTTAATGAACTAGCTTTCTTTTCCCTACTGGGTAGGGAAGTTTTGTATGTGTGTGTTCTTTCTCTTTAAATAGATTAACAAGCTTGTTGATGAGTTCCATCTATTAGAACCCCCACATAGAAGATGTTAATGACAATTTACTGATTGACTCCTTCAACTGACATTTACCAAGCATTTGCTATGCATAAGAAAAGCACTGAGCTAACAGCTGGGTAGCTGATCTCTGATGATAGATGCTTCTTTGTAAATCAGATTTAGTAGTGTGTTTGTGAGAAGGGAGGTGACTTCAGTTTTACACACTGCTTGTTTATGTGAGTATACTGTACATGTAGTCACACACACACACGCACACACACACACACACACACACACACACACACACACACACACACACACACACACACACACACACACCACAACGCAACTGAGGGTTAGGCTTTTTGTATAAATAAGTATGAAAGAAATAGTCCAGCCTGTGGATAATACCAGAGTCTCTTAGTATGGTTAAATACTATGAACACCTCAAATAGGAATTGTTAGATACTGTAGGCATGTAGACACTAGGGAAATTCCAATTCCCACTGTGTGGACATCAGCTCTTCCTAATAAAAATACTTATTGGTCTATGTGCCTTCTGTGTACTTTCTCACTTAATGGTAAGTCTATGTAATGATACTATATTAATTCCTAATTTGCAGGAAGGAAATGGAAGCTGAGATAGTTAATTAACTTTCTCAAGAAAAAGATATCTGAACTTGACTCTAGAAGCTATGCCTAAGTCTAACAATAGAAATTACTATTTCAGTCCCCACTGCTGGCCCTAGACAGTACTTGATAGAATAGAGTTAACCCTTGAAGTCCTGTCTCCTTCCTGTCTCTCTTAAGGGGGCTTGTTTTTTATTCTAAAACAACATACTCATCACATTACTTAGGGATGTGAGATCAACCAATGGTGTCAACATGCAGACTAGATTCCTTAGAACCAAAGTACTTTACAGTCTGGTTCAATTGTTTCTTCCCACATCTCTGGAACCACTTGGATTTTCTAAAAGTGTCTTGCAAATATTATTCTGCCTCTAATCAATATGACTTCTCTTTCTCCTAACGTCTGTTCCTGGGGAAAAAATGACAAAACTGTTATGGATCTCTGGGAGTAATTAAACCTTAGCTTCTTATGAAAATTCTCTGTTCAGTCATCTCTTCCAGCCACCCAGAGTGAATTAGGTCCTCTGCCTCTGCTTTCTAAAACATCCAGGCATCTCCTGCTATAGCTGTGATTCACAACTAATTAATATAACTACTCTTGATTCTTGAGGAGCTCCCTCTCATCTCTGTTTTTATTCAATATCTGTTGCCAGTTAGAGGTAGCAACGGGGCGTGGCAATTCTTTGTTAATAGAATTGGTAAGTGTGGAATGGGGAGTTTCAGTAGAAAGAGGGCCAAATGGGATGGTTCAAAGTTCTGTTTGTAAGTCTGAAGGAGGGCCTGGCAAATCCTATGCAGCCTGCATGCCAATAAGCTCTGGTTCCTGCTTGCACAGGACCCTGTTATGGGGAGTCTGAATCTTAGAAGCTCTCTTCCTCTCTAGAGAGAGAAACTTTGTGTCATGAAAGCTCTTTCACAAAGTTTAATTCTCATCCTAAGGGCATGTGAAAATCTGCCATCTGCCAAATCCACAGTTCCTCATGTTAGCTCTGGTATCTTGCTATATTTTCTTTTCTTTCCTTTTTCGCTTTTCTTTTCTTTTCTCTTCTTTTCTTTTCTTTTTTAGCTCACAAGTCCCTTTTTATCTCAAGGTAAAAATACTCAGACCTAGTACACAGTCACATTTACCTTCACCCCAAATCCTTCCACTTAAACCAACCTCCATCACACGGTATCACAAGGAAACCCCTTGAGTTCATTATTATCATAGAACAAATTGAGTTTAATTTATTAAGTGTTATTTACGCTTTCCTTTGAAGTAAATAAAACAAGAGATTGCAGATTTTGATTACTCAATTATCTTCACTCATACTCCCTATAACCTACATTTCTGTCTTCTGTCCTTCCTCCCTCCCTCCCTTCCTTCCTTCCTTCATTCCTTCCCTTCCCTTCCTTCCTTTCTTCCCTTGCTCTCTCCCTCCTTCATCCCTCCCTCTCTCCCTCCCTCCTTCCCTTCCTTCCTTCCTTTCTTCCTTCCTTCCATCTTTCCTTCCTTCCTTCCTTCTTCTCCCACCCTTCTTATTTTTTCCTTTCTTGAATTCCACTGGGTTTTCCTTATCACTTGTTTTTTATTGATTAATTGCTATTTCATTACAGAATTCCCTAAGTATAATTATCAATTTAATTTTTCCTATAATCAAAAAGAGAATTCACATTTTGTATAAAATCATTGGAAGAAAATAAATTATTTCAATGCTATATATTTTCCTGCTTTAAAAAAATATTATCCTCACCGGCCCCGGTGGCTCACGCCTATAATCCTAACTACTCAGGAGGCTGGGATCTGAGGATTGTGGTTCAAAGCCAGCCTGGGCAGGAAAGTCCATGAGACTCTTATCTCCAATAAACCACTAGAAAACCAGAAGTGGCACTGTGGCTTGAGCTAAAGAGTGCAGGGACAGTGCCCAAGCCCAGAATTCAAGCCCCATGATCGACCTCCCCCCAAAAATATTATCCTCAAATAGTTGTACACAAGGCTTCAATTCAACATGTCAGTTTGTGAGTACAATGCATCTTGATCAATGTTACACCTTTTATCATTCTCTCCTTTCTGTTTTTATTTGTTTGTTTTGTCATGTTTTGGTTAGATTTTTGTTAGTACTGTAGTTTGAACTCTGAGCCTCATTGATGCTTCTACCACTTGAGCCATGTACCCTGCCCTTTGGCTTTAATTACTTTTCAGGTAGGATTTGAATTGCTTTCATCTCAGACCAGGGTCCTCCTACTTACAGCCTCCTATGAAGCTAACATCAGCTGGCCACACTAGCACAGCTGGAAAACTAATTCAGATGGAGGTTTCACAAATGTTTTGCCCAAACCAGCATTCTCCTGATTTCTAAATCTTAAGTAGCTGGGATTATAGACAAGCCACCACACTTAGCTTAATTGAAGTTTTAATGTGACTTATGATCTAAATCTAAAGTGTTAGGTGTTTTGATGAAGGATTTCTTTAAATTTGACTGAAAATATTTCTTACATACATTTGGTAAGACAATATGCAGTGGATGAAATCTAGATACTAACTAACATTTTAGAATCGGAGATACTCAGATGAATAAACAATAGATTAATTTTGATCCCAGTCTATCTGAGGTTGAATAATGAATGGATCAAGAAAATGTGGTGTATATACACAATGAAATTCTATGCCTCCATCAGAAAGAATGACATTGCCCCATTTGTTAGGAAATGGAAAGGCTTGGAAAAAATTATATTAAGTGAAGTAAGCCAGACCCAAAGAAACATAGGTCCCATGGTTTCCTTTATTTGCAATATCTAGTATATGTCTGAGTCAAGCAGAAAAGGTCAGATAAGGTGATGTTAGGGAAATGAACCCTAAGATATGTATTCAAATGTTTTTTTTTCTTCCATGCAATTGTTTCTAACGCATTTATAAGATTATTTCTTTGTTGCTTTGTATGTCCCTCCCCCACAGTATAACCCCTGCTTTCACTGTATTTGATGTTGGTATAATTTGTGGAGGGGAAGGGGAAAAACAAATTGTTTAAATAGGGAGACAGGTGGACCCATTGCAATAATGAGATGTACAAGTCGTTATGTCGAAAACGAACTTTACACCTTTGGTGGGGGGGGAGGAGGGGAGGAGCAGGGAGGATTGTGGGGGGCGAGGGGAGGATAGGAAGGGGAAACAAAGGAGGAGGCTACAATGCTTGATAAGTAATGTACTCATTATCTTGTCCATGTAATTGTAACCCCTCTGTACAGTATTTTCACAATAAAAAAATCAAAAATAAAATAAAATCTTGAATAAACTATATTTCCAAAATCAGTTCCTTTACTTATATTCCAAAGATATATCTTTGGACAAAAAGAAAGATATATCTACAAAGCACTACTGGTAACATAGTATAGAATTAGACATTTCTTCGATCAAATTTTGTTTAATCTTCTTAACTTAAAAGGTTAGAAGATATCATTCTGCTTAAAGGATTAGAATAATTCCTTGAACAATCTTAGTCCTCAAAGTCTAGAATCTCAAAGTCCAAAGGGACTGTGTAATTCTATGTGTCAATAATGTGTGCATAATTAACAATCTAATAATTCATAAGAACATCAGGATTTCTCTTCACTGATCATGGTTTTATATGTGTTCAGAGGGAGGATGGTAGTAGGGAGCAAGAAACAGTCAAGGAAAGAAAAACCTTCACAGCCTGGCCAGGCTTCCAATGAAGAACAGGGGTGTTGGATACAGTTGTGAGAATGGAGCTCTCCTGTAAGAATGAGAAAAGAACTGAGAGGATGGCAGAGCAAAAAGAGGGCACCTGAGTTCTAAGGCTCTCCAGTGTCAGATTCATTGTCATCCTTGCTTTGAGGGTTTCTATTACTGGTGGAATGCAATTCCTGACTTTAGGTATCTGATAGTCATCTCATCCTGAAGGAAAAGATTTCCTAAAATCTGACATTTTCTTTACACACCTTCTTTCTGATATAACAATAAAATATTATGTATTATGAGATTCTGCCATGGATTGACCATTTGATAAAGAATGTCTTGTATAAATTTAAAGTCACTTTTCTTGGGAGAAAATAAAAAGGAACCAAAAAACTACCTCACTGCTTCTAAATTAAGACTTCTAACTAGAACTAAGACTGAAATCCTGTGGAGCTCCAAGTTCTAGCTCCAGCTGGGCCAGGAAGAATGGGGCTATATAACTAACATCCTATCCTTCAGAAATAACCACCACAGACTCTCTCTTTGCCAAGAAGAGAGCCACATGCTAACTCTTGTGGCTTGCTATTGTTGCTGACAAGTAGATTTGAATCTCTAGAACCATCTGTAAGACTGAATGATTTCATAATAGTTACTTGCTAAAGTAGATACTGCCTTGACAAATTTAAGGCAAATTTGATTGTAATCATGTACATACACACACAAGAAAATGTATGCATACATGTAGTGCATTGTATATCTAACTTAATCCTATTAGAGTTTTCTTATATGCATTTGGCTAGGATTTCAAAAGTCTATTTGACTATGTTGACTGATTGATAATAGGTTACCTGATGAAATGAGACAAAGACAACTATCTCTAAATAATAAATATGTTGAATCTGTCTGAACTACATACATATACAAGTATGTTTGTGCATGTATACATCCATATATATTTATATGTATGTATATATATGCTGAGTTAAATCACTCAATTCTCCTTATATACTGAACATATGTATATACAGAAGTATGTATAAAGGGAATGAGGCTTCCCTCTTCTATAAGATATAGAGAGAGTTGATTTAGGATCTTATTTTCAACTTCTAATTTACCTGACTATATACTCTAACCATACACTCGGGTTTCTATTATCCTAAATTGCTAATAAAAATCTTAATATAATTTCTGTGTCATATGAAAGTTAAAAGTCTCATCTTTTACTTCTATTTTAAAAATATGAATGACCTTCAATGCAATTTCTGGCCTTTGTTCATAGTTCTTTTTTTACATTTTGTTCATAGTTCTTAAATTATGTTTTTGAGCTGTAACTTTATGTTGTTTGTATTGTATTATCATGGCATGATCATACTCTATTGCATATTATTACTATTTTGGATAGAAGAAAATCACTCTTCTGGTCAAGCCATGCCTTGTTGACAGTAACATCGTTTCACTTGACTGCCTTCAGTCAAAGGATACTTCTGTTTTTCATAGTTAATATTACAATTAGCCAGAAGTATCCTTGTTCTTGAATCTTTAACACAAAACATACACAAGTGATTTTGAAATGCAGGAAGCTAAAATTCTAAACTAGCCATTTGGATGTTAGTACAAGTAGTTTTTGAGCCCATACCAAGAATGGTCAAATCTCTAAGGACTTTTCTTTTGTATTGAATTTAATGGCTTTGGCTTCTTTTACTCTCATCCAAATCATCCACACAAACTTGCATTTTTGAGTTCTCTTGAATTCTGAGACTGATAGTTTTATAGATATACTATACTAGCTTAGGTGGAAACTACTCTTACCTAGTCCTACTCTGGCACTATACCTTCTGTTGTGTAATGTAGTTACCACTAACATTTTTAAGACAAGAGTAGCAACTAAATCCAGCAGAGCCTGAATGAAAATTTAGAATGGCTTGGCAAGTATCTAAAGATCAAACACATAGAAAAAGGAAATTGATGGCATGTGATACTAAAGAAAAATGTTAGCAGGGCACCAGTGGCTCACACCTGTAATCCTAGCTACTCATGAGACTGTGACCTGGAGAGTTGTGACTCAAAGCTAGTGGGGTAGAAAATCAACAAGACTCCATTGCCAATTAACCTACAAAGTATCTGACTGGAGGCATGGCTCAAGAGATAGACTGTAGGCCATAAGGCCCTTAGTTCAAGCACTATTACTATCACAGGAGAAGAAGAAAGAAGTGGAGGAGGAGGAGGAATGGAATCTCTGAATTTGATTGTAAAGTTTAAAAATATTCAACTCTGCAAACATCATTCAAAAATTCTTATCAGCATCTCGGGGATAAGGCTCAAAAAACTATACTAGGAAAACTTCTTAGATAATTCCAATGCATATTTATGTACTGCTACACTGATATTAACAAAACTGTGTTACGATATCCTATGTTTTCTTAAGAGAAGTTTTCTCCAAGTAGTTGTTGTCTCATGCTGGACTAGCCTATTATTTTTTATGGAGGTAGCTTTTTTTTTATTTGAAAAGTTGCTAATCCAAAACTAGGATTGGAAATCAGGAAGGTAGCAAAGTAACAATCACCATCTTTACCGTCTTTCTTCATTCTTTATTCTTGAATGAAATGTATCTCTCTTTAATCAGGAGCACATTTATTTTCCCAACTTGAAAGAGATAATATCTTTCCTTAGCTATTGTAACCCAAGGGCCTGAGTGTGTAGCATTTCCTTTTCCTGGGTATAGGGCAGGACCTTCTGGAATGAAGATTTTCAGGACAAAAGGGAGAAGGAAGACAATGACAAAGCTTTCTAGGTTTTATGTTTGGCTTTTAGGAGAAAATTGTAATTTCTATAACTTGCCTAAGGGGAGAGGGATTCTGATTTCAATTACTCCTTCTGGGGGAGGGGTGGGGCCAGTGCTGGAGACTGAGATGGCTGTGAAGGCAGAAAGGTCAGAGAGACCTTGCTTTTGAATCCTTCCAGTTTTCTTCAGTGCAAAATGCTCAACATACCAAGACATCTTTCTATAAGATATTATGTTCTAAGCCCTAACAAGATAGAGGGAGGACATTGCATTGCCCAAGACATCCTGGGTTGCATATGGCAGAAAATAATTCATCTTCACATAAAATAACTTGAGAAGTCATAAAACTTGAAAGTCAAGGAGACAGTTTCCAGTCTTTGACTCTGCTTTCCCTCATTAGCCCCCATTGTTTCTCCCCTGCTGTGGCCTTAGTTCTGGCAGTTCTGAGCTCTACTCTGGCTAGTCATTGTTTGACCTGGCCTATTGACAGCTAAGCATTGGAATTCTAGTTCTGGAAAAAAAAATATCTTCTATAATCTAAATTCTTCATGCTCCTGAGGGGAAAATGAAACAAAGGAAAACAGTTTCTGAATAGAAGAAGAGTGATATGAACCTGCCTTCTTCATCCTTTAGACAGAAGAATCACTTATCTATATCACAGGTAAATTTTAAATATTATCACCACAATGCAGTATCAACTCTGAAGATAATATTTTAAACCATGTACACTGTCTTTAAGGTAATTATAGCAACAAAAAGAATATATCCAGAGCCTATGGCAAGAAAGAAACAACTGGTATTTCTTATTGGTAGGATAAAAACGAGATACATCTAGGCCTTGAGGAAAAGTTAAGTCTGAAAGCCAGTAGGTAGGTGAATGCACGAGGCAGAGACAGAGGTGTCTGAAGGCTGAGGCCAGTCTGGGCAAGGGTAGCAGGAGACCCTGTCTCAAAACATAAGAGTAAAACAAAAGGGTTGAAGACATATTTCAGTGGTAGGGTGCTTGCTTAGCATTAAAAAGGCTCTGGGCCCAATTCCTGGTATTGAAGAAAGAAAACAGCAAAAAGAAGTAAATCTGTCTCATAGTCACTAAATACCAAAAGTATCATTTCTGTTTCCTCTCAGAAGTGTCTTTCTGCAAAACAACCTCAAATTGTGACAATAAACAGAAATGACAATTTACTACAGAAACAGGATTATTACTACTGTTGAAGGACCTCCTTTCCTCCAGGTCAGCTAACCTCTGCCAACCCCAACTCCTGTGTAGGCGAGAAGAACTGTGAGCACAGGGGCCTGGGACAATCTGAACTATCTCATCACACTGGTGAGTCTGTGCCAGGTTCTACAACCCCACACCTTCCCCCCCCACAGGAGCCCAGCTCCATCAGCAACTCCCAGATGGGGCTATTTAATGCCAGGCATAGTCATAGGACCCTTTTGCTGCAAATCTAAAGTAGCATCACACAGTTTATCAATAAACATGGTACTTTGTCCTCTGTCGAATTCTGTTTTATTTCCCAACAGGTTCAGATCCCAACTAGTATAAGAAAGAGTGCTTCATCCCAACATTGTTATTATTATAGTAATCCACGGTAAAATTTGTAAATTGCTTTTCATGGTAACAAGTACACCTATAAATGTTTGAAGGGAAGTTTTCATCACTGAATTCTAACAGATGCCAGAACAGTTTTCCTCCTGGTGGAGCCAAAAGAGGAGTATAATTCTACCTAGAATCCAACATGCACTTCTACCCTCATGCCGAGTGATGAAGCAGCCAGAAACATCTGCTTTACCACTGGCTGTCCACTGTGTTCATTCTTGATTTATGTCCATATTTCTAAATAAATAGCTTATAATCAACCTCATCTAAAAAAATCTAGATTTTTTTTGTTTTTCATTCTATATACCAACTTCAATATACACACAACTTTCTCTTTGTAAGGAGAAAGAAAGAATATATTCTATTCTAAAAGACACCACTACTACCACAATACTTAACCCATTCCCCTACTCCATTCTATATAATGAAATTTGTTTTGCATTTTTTATTGTGAAAATCCCATTCAGAGGGGTTAAAAATTTGTTTTGCAGTCAAAATGAAAATGCCAGTTCCACTGTATTTAGGGGTATGATTCATAATGTTCTTGCACTCTTTTGGCAAAGGGAAAAGTCAGTCATTTAGGTATCAAAAATTACATGAACCTGAGAGAAATGAACACTAAGCTATTTAGGTATAGTCTTGGCTGCAGAAGTGAACCTGTTTAGCTGTTTAGGAACCAATGAAAAATTAAAATGCAGTATTCATTGAGTGTTGGTGTAATTCTAGATATACAAACAGGCTGAGGTAGGAAGATTATGGTTCGAAGACAGGTCAAGAAAATTCATGAGACTCCTATCTCCAACTAACCATCAAAAAGTCAAAAATGGATCTGGGACTCTAACAAAGGTTATGACAAATGAAAAGAAAAGGCAAAGCACTCATCTACTTCTGAAAGTCTGGAAGTGGAATAACTACTAAGTCTTGCATTCTCAAGTATCTCCAGAACTTAATGGCAGCTATTATTCAGACAGCTATTTGTAGTCAATGTGTTATTTCTTTCTACTCATTTCATGTGTTTTTTGGGCCATCCCCTTTAATACCTGTCCTAATATAACACTAGTTCAGCAGACACTGTTCATGCTGTCTCAAATCAAATTAAGTTCTAAAGTAAGCTCCCAAATCCAGTAATGATGACTATGATTTGTGGCTTTGTTACTTTACATTGATTTTTGAAAGGGCCTTCACCCAAGTTACTTGAGAAGCATGATTCTTATACCCATGCTAGTCCTAGGACTTGAACTCAGGGCCTAGGCACTGTCCCTGAGTTTTCAACTCAACAGTAGTGCTCTATCACTTGAGCCACAGCTCCCGTTCTAGCTTTTTGGCGAACGGTTGGAAATAAGAGTTTTAACATGCTTTCCTTCCCAGGATAGCTTTGAACTGTTATTTTCAGATCTCATCCTCCTGAACAGCTAGGATTATAGGTTTGAGACATTAGCACTCAGTGAGTAGAGTGGTTCTTAAATATAATCTGAGTCATTTTTCTTAAATTCTGGATTTTAAAGCCGTTTTCATGACAGTGTTATATAATGTTTTTGCATGGATAGATGGGTGTATTTTTTATGTTAACACATAGCTGACATCCTTTTTTCTATCTATGTTATCTTAGTAGTATCATGCTCTGGACTATTGTTTATGAGAAATAAGGTAATACATTTATCACCATTGTTATAAGTGCATAATGTAACTTTTACTGTTTATATATACCATATAAAATTAAAAAGATTTCTTGAATAATAAAGGATATAAATACAAATTTAACAATTTTGATAACTGAAAATTGCCCAAGTATTTTATTCTGTTGAATATCTTGTCTTTCTCTACTTTTGAGTTATGTAATACATTAACATAATAGGTACTTTAGGGGCTTGGGTGCAATTTTACATTTTTATATGAATCACATTAATATCAATCTGAAGAATCCTATATTTTTGTGACTCAGGTGGAGAGGGAACTTCTGATAGCTTCTGCTATCAGCTAGAGTTGTCCCTACAGATAGTGCAAACATCCCCCAAACATTTCTAATGAAAATTTCTACCATTAATGTAATAACACCATGCAAATGAAGTCCTTAACCCTCTGAAAGTGCGCAACTTGTCTCTAGTGCTTGAGAACACTTTCTCATCCTCTCATTTCTAACCATTAATACCACACATACATGTGCTTACACACACACACACACACACACACACACACACACACACACACACACTGCTCTGGAAATTCAATCTTAGCATTTTTTTTCCCTCTCATACCAGTCAGTGATAAGAACCATATTTAAAAACTAATAGAAGGACAAAGCTAACCTCCACTTGGCTAATTTTCAAGATGCCATTTAGAAAAATACTGGTCCAGTCACCACCAGCTCTGTTAAATAAGAGATCCTTAATGTGACTGTGATCAAACTCACTTCTTTGTTAAGAGCAGGAGTGTAAGTAAAGACAGAGCCTCCTTTGTTTAAAAGAGACTGCATGAACTCTGCCATGGGTCCCCAGACGGCCCTAAGTCCTCTGTTCTGAATGTGTAATTAATTCATAAGAAACCAGGTACCCTAGCAGCCATGGTTTGACAGTAGGTTCATTCAGCACCAGCCAGATGTGAAAGGCTCTCTAAGGGACCAAAATGCACTTCTATTGCCCAGGAAAGGAGGTGATGGTAACCTCTAGTTTGCAGCCTTACAGTCACTCAGTAATGCCATTTCTAATGTATTCCAACCCACTCTTAACAGTCACAGATTATAAAAATAATAAAGCTTTAAAAAAAACACTAAAGGTTATTGGTTAACCCAGAATAGGTAGGAGGTCTCAATTTGCGTTCTTATATTTCTCAGTCTAAGATTACTTCAAAACTACTTGGAAGGAAAGGCTCATACCAATCATTTATTACTATTTGTAATCTTTTTAAATAGATAAAGATTTTAGCAACAAACATCTTACGTTAAAATATATAGGTTAGTTTAAAAATATTGCTTTATGGAGAGGAGTAAACTACCCAAAAAAAGCTGTGAGTACACTGTGGCTCAAGTGGTAGAGTACTAGCCTTGAACAAAAGGAAGCTCAGGGACAACATCCAGGCCCAGAATTCAAGCACCAGCACTGGCAAAAAAAAAAAAAAAATCAATTAAGCACTGGGTGCTATTGGCCCATGCCAGTCATTTTAGGCTGTCAGAAGACCAATGTTTGAAGAAAGTTGATAAAATTCTTATCTCTAATTAACCAGCAAAAAGCTGGAAATAAAAGTGTGACTCAAGTGTTAGAGTAGCAAGCAACAGTAAGAAGCCCTGAGTTCAACCTCAGTGCCAGCACACACACACACACACACACACACACACACACACACACACACACACACACACACCAATTAAGCAAGAACACTATAAAAAGGGTTAGTTGCTTTGAATTCAGAAGAGAAGAATCTAAGAGACTCAAAGGATTTGTAAGCTCACTACAAATTGGAAATATAGTTTGGTTATTTAAAAACACAATATAATATTGGGATAAGTTAACAAAAGGTCATTAGTGTATTAACTACTTTGCATTCCATCCTAACCAGACTATGTCTGCAACATTACAAAAAACTCGGGACATGAAATTTTAACAGTACCATGACTTCTCTAGAAGGTTCAAATAGCAAGAGATTTAAAAACTTTGTCAGAAAGTACTTTTAAAAAACTAGGTAGACATCATCTAATAAGGCCTTCCAATCAGAAAGAGAATGCATTGGTACTCAGCTATGCCTGAGGGTCATTCATCTTTGCCTAGAAAATGTTTAGCTATGAGATACTCTTTACTCTCCATTGTTGGGCAGCTCCTGCTTTTAAAGTACTTTTGAATTCTGCCTTTTGCCATTACTATTTAATCTTTAGTTATTAGTAGCTTATTTCTCTGTGCATATTTTCTTGACAAACCATTATAGATTTCAGCTTATTATTTCTTCTTCAGAGGCTATGAAGAGATTATTTCTTTCCTTCAGAAAAATTAATTTGTAAGGAAAAACATCAACACAATAATAAAGATGCCTATCAAGCATTTAGACACATGAAACTAAATTGGGCTTGGTAGGTAGAGGGAAGTTCTGAGAGCATTAACATTTTGATAGACAACTAATTTTTCAAAAAAAAGTATCATTTTAAAAAAACAATAATTTTTTTCAATGTAAACGTAGGCTGATCTTTAATGTGGCTAGCAAGTTTATCTGAAAGAGTGACCTTGAATTATTACTGAAGGATTCATCTTTCTAGTCAAATTCTTGTTTCAACAAAATGAAGTTGATGATTTGGGAATGAGTTTATTTTGGTTTTATAAATCATATCCTGACAGATGAAAACAATAATTAAATTACTCTTGGCTCCTTGGGAACATGCCACAAAAGGGGGAAGATAATAGACTTTCATGTCATATCATGTTCTTAATCACTTAAAGAAGGCACAGAAATCAAGATATATTATTAAATTAGTTTACAGTGAGAAAAAAGCAATGGCCAAGAAATGCAAAATCAAAGAATTCAGAAATTGCCCCAGCAAGATTACTGCTAAATAGCAATACCAAACTTGCTTACAGAATTCCACATATCAGCTTTTGTCTATTAAATTTTACACTTGCTCCTGAAAAAGGTGACAATCTGGAAAACATACCTAAGTCCCTGGATTTATTACCCAGAAGTTGATTTTTAATCCAATATTCTCTCACTCTCAACATTCTGGTTGTTCTATGTAGAATTTTCTTCACTTTATCTTTAGCAATAGCAGAAAATAATTCCTTGGATTTCTATTTAAAGAGACTTGCATGTTGAAATTTTATTTCCCACTTACTTGTTGTTAAATATTAGTGACAAGAGACAAACATCAAAGTCTCAAGGGATCATTTGGGAACTGACCATATTCCTGTGTGAGTTGTCTTGATGCCGAATAGTAAAGATAAAAGAAAGCAAAAAGAGAAGAACTACATGGAGCCTGAAGGTCCCACACCAGCCTCAGTGAGTAGGTTGACAGATAGTAGATAAAGGGTACGTTAAGGTTAACTCTGTTAACAGGTCCCTCTATAACTCCATTGCTTGAAGACAGTCTTGAAGCAAAGTGTGAGAATGGAAGGCAGGAAAACAGTAAATACACACCAACAATAAAAACTTGGCCTTCTAATGAAAAATTATAACATTCAAACATTCAGCAATGATAGGTATTATACACTTTGTAGGAAGGTGAGATAGCCAAAATTCAATGTTCTTAGTTTATTGTGCCTTTCTTTAAAGAGAAAAATAAGGAGAAAATGTACAGAGTGAAAAGTTTACTCATAATAAATAATATCAAATCAAGTATTTTTAAAAGCATTGAACAGCCTTAATATCTCTTCTGCAGCTAGAATTAGTCTCGCCTATGTGAATAAATAAAAAGTGATAAAACAATGCAATGAAGCAGATAGCAATGGATTCTGAGAACAAAAACAGGGAAATGAGATACTTTTGCCACCACAGATCAATAATCCACAGGCAATTTTCAAGATAAGTTTATAGATGATTGTTCTGAAATATTTATCCAGCATTTATTTTGTATAAAACTATCTCATATACATTTTAAAAGATCTGAAAGTTCATATAAACAGAAAGCTTAGGGTATGCAATTGTATGAAAATTTGTGGGTGAATTAGATATAGCATAGAAGAATCTAGAAAAGGCATAGACTTTTAAGATTTTTGGATTGACTTTTCAGAGAACCTGATAGTTGAAATCATTTAGAAATTAATAAGACTCTTCCATTTACTTCCTTGTAAGTTTCTGTCTGAAGAATAGGGGTCATCTGTTAAATTCCACAGTGTACAGATTTGAGTATGTGTGTGACTCAAAATGAAATTAAAAAAAAACTTGTAAGGGTCATAATTGCTCTTCTATAAAATGACACTGAGAAAATTGAGTTATTTTAAACTTGGGTTTTGTAATCATTTGATTATTAACATTGTTATAACACAGGTTAAGCTTTGTATGAACAATAAATAACAATTATTTAGCAACCTTAATTTTAGGGTTCTCCTTTCCATTTATCTCACAACTTAAATGAAAATGGATGAAAATGTCCCCTTCTTGTATTGGATATACAGAGGAAATGAGGCACCAAGACAATTTATTAACTTTCCAATAACTTTTAATGTATGAATATAATAACCCTTTGTAATTCCATTCCAGTGACCAACCTCCAGAACCTAATGGAACACAATCAAAACACGATTTGAATAGAATCAGATCTCTGTTCTTTATCTCCACATGGTTTTATCTTATTGCAGAATACTCAATTAATACCACTTAATGTCTTTTACTTTTCTGGTATATGATCATACCAAAGTAGTCTCAGTAAGAATCTTTTATGAATAAAGTTCCTAAATAAAGTTTATATTCTCTAGAATGAGAAGACCAGAATAGCTGGAGTAAATGTAAAAATAAATGTAAAGAGGTCCAGAAGAACTTCAAAGTACAAGAAAAGAAAAAATTTGATTTCCAAGCAGGTTTTATTTTATCTATACTTTCTACACAGCATGTAAAATCTTCTAATAAAATATGGTTTAAAACACAAAAAACAAATAGTTGTTCTTTAGAATCTTAGATTATTGAGTCAAAATTCTGTTCTTTGACTTGTTTCCAGACCAAAAATAATGTTTAACAATTTTAAAGATCTTAGAGATGTATGTTATTTTTAAGTTTCATATTTTGATGTATTTGTAAAATTATGCTTTGTAGGTGCAGTTTTAGGCATAGTACATATTACATTAAATATCCTTCCATTTCTGAAATGTGATTTACCCTGCTTGGGGGTTGAGGGACATCCTCTAGTCCCAGAGCAAGGATAGCCTTTCACTTCCTGTCTTCTCACAAACACCTAGCCTGAGCTGAGCTTATCCTCAACACCTTAGGAAATTGGGCAAGGCCTAGCCTTCCGTCTGCCACATTATTTATCATATAGATGTAGTCTACTGACAATTCTAGACACCACACATGGGACAAAGGAGTTCTAAATTAACTTGTCACACTTCCCAGTGTGCAAGAGAAATCACTATTCTTTGTAGGAGTATTTGCTGAGTCAAACACTGGCTTCATTCCATGAAACAATTAGTGTTTACTGTTTAGGTCCCTTCTGGCTGACAGTCTACTTACTTGTCTTTCTAGATACATTAGACCATGTCTGCACATGAGCACATATGTGTAACACATCACATGTAGTTCATATGCTACATGAGGTTAACCCCAATTACTTATTAGATTGTTAAATATACTTTCCCAGAGTTTGAGCATTTAGTGAACTCTGCATAGCCCTAAAGACTTAGAGAATTTTCTTCTATTTCTGGACAATAGGCCCTTAATTTTTATTTAGAAAGTATAGTCCCTAAATATTCACCATGATGTATGTTTTTGTGACCAACCATGGATAAGACATATTCTTTTTTCTGTTGCTGTCAGTGGTGGGGCTTGAACTCAGAGCCTGGGTGTTGTCTCTGAGTTCTTTTTGCTCTCTCGCTGTCTAAGAACTTCCCATTTTTGAGTGGTTAATTGGAGATGAAGTCTCACAGGGACTTTTCTTCCCCAGGCTGGCTTCAAACATTGATCCTCAGATCAAGGCATATACTTTTCATTCAGTGTCCTAGTGAAAATTACATCAGCACAACAAACATAAGCTGCTTTTGGTAAATCTTGGGAAATTACCTACCACAATAAATTAGAACCATACTATGGTCTCCACAAGAATCATTTTGGACAAATATTTCTGACAAATATTTCCCAAAATATACACCATTATAATAGAAATGGTAAGGTATACATAGATCTTATATAGAACCAAGAGTCTAAAATAAGTCAATGTACTCTTATATTGTATATCTCCATGTCCATTTCTTGGGTTTTTATAATCCTAGAAACCTTTCCTTTCCTTCCTTCCTTCCTTCCTTCCTTCCTTCCTTCCTTCCTTCCTTCCTTCCTTCCTTCCTTCCTTCCTTCCTTCTTTCCTTCTTTCCTTCCTTCCTTCCTCTCTCTTTCTCTTTTTTATTATTAATACTGGGTTTAAAACTCAGGGTCTCACACTTGGACTATTGATGAGCCCTTTTTTGCATTGGTTATTTTTAAGATAGGATTTAACCCTTTTCACTGACTATATTTAGACTGTGATTTTTCTTTTTTAATTTTTTTAAAAATTTTATTGTAAAGATTCTGTACAGGAGGTTACAGTTACATGAGTAAGGTAAATAGCCAGTTTTCTTCATGTAAGAGTTTAGAAGCCACATTCCCATTTCTAGGATCAATAGGTAGGTTAAGTAATGACCCTTGGAATTGTCAGCCCAAAAGAACTGGAACTTAACAACTGACATTTCAGATTTGTCCCTGCTTCAAACTTAGAACTAAGTGAAGAAAGCTAAACATGCATGCCTAATCAATCCTGTGAACATTTCCATTCCAGTTAGCTCATCCACAGCCTCCATGTTCCATCACCTCCCAATCATAGACTGTGATCTTTCTTTTTGACACATCTTGCTATATCTTGAAGACTGATAAATGCCAACACAACCAGTCTTGTGTGTTTTGTGTTTCTTTTTTTTGTTTTCTGATTTTTTTTAGGTTGAGATTAAATCTTGTAGATTTTTCTGCCTGAGCTGGTCTGGAACCGCAGTCTTACTGATCTCAGTCTATGGTATGCTAAGATAACAGATAAGGCCACTGAACCCTGCTATTGGTTGAACCGTGATCTCATAAACTTTTTTGTTTGGACTGGCCTCAAACCATCAGATGATGGCTCACTTTACATAGTGAACTATGAGTTTTGCATTTTATACATGGTCTGTTACTTTCATGTTATCACAAATACTATTCTTATGCTTATTACTTAGGACTAGAGTAAGAAGAGTCAAATAACTAGCCTGAGAACTCAAAGCTAATAGTTAGGCTAGAATATTAATTTGTGTTGGATGTAAAAAAAAGGCTCTTTTATAAACTTAAGCTGCCTCCTTATTGTCTAAATTGAGTTGCTATTGCATAAATAAGGAATGGTAAATCAAAAACTTTAAACCAAGGAAAGGCGGGGAAGGGGCCTTGTTCCTGTATGTTCCACATTATTTCATTCCTTCCTGACATCTCAAATAACCATAGCATCCCTGGTGATCCAAAGTATTTGAAGATGAATATAAAAAGCACTTGCACTGAAGAACTAACTGATCAACTAATCATTCCAACATGTGACATTACAGCCTTCTCTTCACTGTGTGCCTGAGAAAAAAATGCACTATAAAAGAGAAAAAGTGTTCCAACTCCTTTTATTGGAGCAGAAACATGAAGGCAGAGGTTAAGCAATAACACCTATAAACATTCATTTGCAATTACTTTTCATCTGACTCAGTGTAGAACTATGGGTCATGTGATAAGCTAGTAGTCTTGGTATTTCAAGGCATAGCATAATTTCCTCTCTTTTCATTGATCAGTCAAAAAATAACTCTCCTGGGTTTCATGTTCCTTCCTATATGCCCCTACAATTAGCCTTTGGCAATAACAAGTTTGGGTTTTGTAGCCTTTTAAGTGGTCTTTAAACACTTCTCTCCCAAGCCTCATGCTTGGAATTTCTTTCTTTTTCCTTACTTTACAGTGTTCATCCAATTATTTAGTTTTTGTTTATGTGGTACTGAGGAATCCATCCCAGGGCCTCATGAATTCTAGGCAAGAACTCCACCACTAAGAAACATCCCAGCCCTTGTTCCTCCCCCCCCCCTTTTTTTTGAGTCCTTGTACTTGAACTCAGGACCTGGTGCTATCTCAGAACATTTTTGTTCACGGTTAGCACTCTACCACTTGAGTCAATGCTTTACTTACAGCTCTTTGGTATCTTAGGAAACATAAGAATCTAATGGACTTTCTTGCCTAAGCTGGCTTTGAACTAAGATCCTCAAATCTGAGCATCCTGGTAGTTACTATTACAGGCATGAGCCACCAGTGCCTGGCTTGTTCCTCCTTTTCAATGTCAGTATTAAAAGTACCAGTTAGGAATCTTCCTAAAGACTCCATGAAAATCAGGACTTTGAGATTAAAGTGAATTTTCCCAATGGCTAGGTATCCAGATGAGTCAAAAAAGTCCAGCTAGTGAATGATCTCTCTAAATTGTGGAACTGAGATACCATTTGATTTGTCTCTAACCATCACTGGGTAGCATTGTCTTTAGATTAGGAAAACAACAAAACTGTCTCTAGTTCTAAACTGACTTACCTATTCAACAAATATTAACGAATGCCTATTGACAGTGTGGATAAAATAGTAAATATTCATTAATTTTTAAAACAGTCAGCCTATTGGGTAAAACAATCAATTAGCACAGTAGCACAAACACACACTCATAAAATGTGATTGGGAAATGACAATGGAATATATGGTGAATAAGAGTAAGTCAGGCAGAGACAGTGACAAAGTAGAAAAGAGAGGTCACAGACAGAAAGACTTATAGGGAAGGTGAAAGGGAAGAGAACACAAGCACTGAGAGTCCCTTAAAAAGCTGAGCAGAACTGAAATCTGGTAGAGGGCACAGAACTGGGGAGGTGGGAATGGGTCTTGTTCTGAAGGATTAGAGACTGAGTGAAAGGGTTCTGATTGTGTCCCAAGAAAAAGGAAGGATTAAAGTAGGTTAATAACAGTCCTATCACCAGAGAGCTTTTGCAAACAGATTTTTAATCCCTGCTTCCAGAGGGTACAAAAAATGAGGCCACAGTAAGGCTTGAGACTGGCATTTCTAATACACTCCTAGGAGATTCTGATGCTGCTGGCACAGGGAATTGCACTTTGAGTAGTACTGCTTTATAAAATTCCCGGTGACATTGTAGAATATGCCGAAAGATATAAACACATTGAAGATTACCAGAAAATTGAGACAAATAGAATAACTAGGATGGCCAGAAAGCCTTGGATGCTGGTAAGTTTATTGTGGAAATTTACCAAGCTGTATGTATGATTTACTGTGGCTGCCCCAGAAACAGGTAAAAATATGGCAGATGAAACTCTGATTTACAAGCCCAATGAAGCAACTTAGAAAGATGTTCCAACAGCATATAAAGTGAGCCAATCTCACCATGAAATGTGACTTCGTTTATGAACCGTGTATATAAGACACTTTTCTAAATGATCATTTTATCCAATGACCCCAATCCCCAAATCTAAAAGTAATTTTTTAGCTATCACTAGAATTATGCTCATGTTGACATCTGAATGCTGGATTCTATAAACCCACACATCAAGTAAACTAATGAAAGTATTCAATTAGGTTTGGACCCTGTGGAAGGTTTGAAGAATAGAATGCCATACTGCTATCATCTTGCTTGGTTGATCTTTTAATTCTCACTATATTGAAAAGCTGGTGCAACTATCCTCAAAAGCAGGTCTCTCAGCTTCTTGTTTAATATCATCTAAACAGAAAGGAGGTATTTGTTTTGGTTTTGTGGGGAAAAAAAGCAGTATCTCTTCCCATAAAAAGCTGCAAAAAGCAATGATCACTACAATGATCATTACAATGCTCACTACAAAGCCTAGGCTGTGATGAGAGGAACACTAAAACACAGACTCAGTGAAGGAGAAGTAAGGTTTCAGAATGAAGGAGTCAAACTATGGCACCACACTATGTACCTAAATCTGTGC
The DNA here is from genome assembly GCF_024711535.1 of Dipodomys merriami. Taxonomy (NCBI): domain Eukaryota; kingdom Metazoa; phylum Chordata; class Mammalia; order Rodentia; family Heteromyidae; genus Dipodomys; species Dipodomys merriami. The sequence continues at coordinate 19,443,468 of NW_027203382.1, read as the reverse complement.
AACTTTGGGCAAGCCACAGGAGCTTCTCAAGATTTCCATTTTCTTGTCTATTCAAATAAGGGTAGTAGTACTTACATAATATAACTATAAATAACAAAAAGGTTTAACTAGCAAGGTCTACTTCAGTTGGTGTTGCATTTCTATTAATTTTATTGTTCTGATTAACAAAGAACTTAAAAACCTAATGGAGAAAGTGAATAGGAATCTAAATGAAGTCATAATGAGAAAAAGCCTAAAAACTGGCAGATAAGTGAATGAAGGAGTGTATAAAATCAAATGCTAACAAAAACTTCAAAGTATAACACATAGAATTTTCAAAATATTAATTTTACTAGAAAATAGGGTTTAGACATCATTTTAGGTATTTTTAAATACTTAAAGAATATATTTAATAAAATCATTCAAAATTTCAGCATCTGGAGGAAATGATCACAATTTTGATGCATATCCCTTAAGCTTCTTAGAAAACAAATTAACTCACCACTGGCATTGCGTAAGACTATAGAAGTATTGCTGTTAATAATTAATGACAATTTTTAATAATGACATTATTTATTCCTGTGTCTATTTTTCCCACAAAGAATGGCCTATTTGCCCATCCATTTGATTTGTTTTCTCATTTATGATAACTAAATTAGAACACTAGAACTAGAACTTCCTAACACTATTAATGTGCATGTAACATTTGCATGGCTTAGGCTTTCTGAGCATGAAGAAGCCTCAAAGTCTTCTTAAGACTAGATCCATAACTGACACAGTGACCCTTTTGCTAGGTCTAGTCTGTATCAAACAGGTGTTCATTGCCCTACCCAGCATAGAAGAGACTCAGTGAAAACAATTTGTGACCTTGATGCATCAGGTCCTCTGATATCAATGTCAACTTGAACAAAGTTCAACAGTTAATACTCCCACATTCTTTGCCAGGAACACAACTTACTTAAGTAAATTTCCATAGGTCTTGTTAAGGGAAAATAGGAAAATGTTTACTCTATATACTTTCTATGATGCTTTAAGATCCTTTGCCTACTGGATATCTGGCTTGAATATATTATCCCCCAAAGGGTAGAAATACCAGGTGAGCAATTCATTGGGAGCCACTGATGTGGGTGACAGACTAGCACTCTCTAAAACCAAACCCATCACTTCCCTTGTATTGCTGATTAGCATTCATACTCTAGACCATTCCAAAGACTGTGTTTTCAGTCACTTTTCAACACTACACAACACTAAGCACCTAACACCTGTTGCTTCCCCAGTAGGATTACAATGTTTTGAGTTACATAGTAAAAATATCCCAGGTCTTTTTCCAGTTTTTTGTTATTTCTACCTTAGGGTTTTATTCATATTTTTGTTAGAAAAAAAAGATCCCAGTGTCTGCAAATCATATAAATAGCTTTCATGTTGAACTCCTCTAGCTCTTCTTTCTCTCCTTTTTAATTATTAATACCATATAGGTATGGGAAGGTAGAGGAGGAATAATCAAGAGTACATAGTTCACTATTTTCATATTTAAGAATTTGAGCTAGGAACCAGTGATTCAGGCCTCTAATCCTAGCTACTCAGGAGGCTTAGAAATGAAGATCAAGGTTGAAAGCCAGCTGAGGGAGCAAAGTCCATGAGACTTATCTCCAATTAGCCATCAAAAATAAAAAAACAAACAAAAAACAGAATTGAAGCTGTAGCTCTAGTAGTAGAGCATAAAAGCCCAGGGCCAGCACCAAAGTCCTGAGTTCAAGCCCTAGGACCAGTACACACACACACACACACACACACACACACACACACACACACACACACACACACACTAAATAAATAAATAAATAAATAAATGAGTTTTATTCAAGGCTGGGTTCGGTGAGGGAAACAAGGACAAGAGAAGATGAGCAATACATACTCTAAGCTTTCTGTTAAAGTGGCAGAGAAGGGGAAGGAGAAAGTTTGAGAACCACTGTGAAGACTTTTTAAATGGAGAATAAGTTGGAAGTACAATACTTTACTAAAATTTATTACTGGGGAATATTTATCCATAATTTCTATCTAAACCTTAGTTTATCATCTACAATGTTCAAATTCTTTTCACCCAGAAAATTCTTTACAGATTTCCATTGAACTTTTTCTTATGTCTGTACCTATCTAATAGATAAGAAAATAATAAGACACACAGTATCTGGATATATGTGTGTGTGTGTGTGTGTGTGTGTGTGTGTGTGTGTGTGTGTGTGTGTGTGTGTGTGTGTGTGTGTGTATATATATATATATATATATATATATATATATATATAAACTGGGTTAGAAAAAAACTTTAAGTTTGACAGAAAGTATTTTTAGAACTCTATCCCTTTCTAGCTACTGAAGTCTTTTTGTTACTTATTGAACAGATAGTTTCCACTATGATTTAGGCAATTATCCTTTCTGATGTGTCCTGAAAGAGAAGCAATCCCCTGGGAAAAATTAGTATAGAAATTTCTGAGTTTTCTGCATATCTTCAAATAAGGTAGAGACTGACAAATGGTTGATAAAATATGAAAATATGCTTTCTAATAATAAGAGAAGTAGACATCAAAACTATATTAATGTTTCCTATTAAATAGAATAAAATGAAAAATTACTAGTTATTTATAGTTATTCAAATTTTATAGTTATTCAAAAATTTATAGTTATTCAAATTTTATCACTTTAAGTTTTAAATGCTAAACATTAGACTAAGGAATACATACAAACACACAGATAGATGATAGATAGATAGATAGATAGATAGATAGATAGATAGAGATCAGCTTTCCATTACAATAACATCCTTGACATCAATTAATTTATTAAAAGAAAGGGGTAGTTTGAGCTTACAGTTTGAAGGGTGCACTCCATATTTGGGCAGACACATTGATTTAAGTGACTCAGCACATCATGATGAGAGCACTTGAGAAAAACCACACCCCTTATGGCTTACAGACAAAAGAGAAAGAAGAGGAGGAAGGAGCTAGAATCCTCGTATCCCCTTCATGGGCACACTTCCAATGACAAAGATCACCCATGAGGCCCTACCTCTTATAGGTTCCACTGTTTCCCAGTGGCACATGGGCATTAAAACATAGGCCTTTGGCTTTCACCATAGAGTCTGAACATGACTCTAAATATCCAATAAACCATTTCCCTTGACTATTTTTTTAAAAATATAGTTTTTTAAATAAATGATAATTTAAAAATTAAAACAAAAAACAAAAAAAAAGGGCCTTTGAGGGATCAATCCAAATCCCAATGACTGCATAATATCTTTTTAATAAGGGCACAAATCAGGTAATTTGAGATCAAGTTGCTATTACTTTAAAAGATTTTGTTTTCTTCAAAAAATTTCAGAGGATATGATGACGACTCTATGATATAGAATATTCCTAAAGTTAATTTTATTATTTTATTTCCCAGGCAAGCTTTTCAAAAAAGCATTCTTATTTCCTTGGCACTGCAAATCACCTTAAAATACATTCTTAAAAACCAATTTAGATATGTTTTAGATAACTCTGTTTAAAATGATATCTTTCTACTCTGCCCTCCAAACAGCATTTATTAACTTCCTTTTTTTCTATCACTATCCATCCTTAGACAGAATCTTCTCAGGCATTAGAGATCTCTGCTTCCAGGTGGCTAAAGGGGTTCAACTGTCTCAGAACTCTGTATGCTGACTTATTAGTTGATTATAAGCCCCCAAAATCAAGCAATTGTTTGTACAGCTTTTCAAGATTTTGGATTTGGGAATGTTCACATTATTGTCTCTTTGTATCTCTATATATCAATATATTGGAACTGATGAGCACATTGGAGAAATTCAAATGCAAGGGAGAAACATAGAATCTTGTATTTGGTTATGTGCTCAGCAAGATCTCACTCTACCTCTATGAAAGAAGAAGAGAATGGATTCTGATTAACTGTTCCCATATCATTGCATATATGTCAAAACTAAAAAGAAATGAAAAACTATTCTACTTATCAAGAGTGTGCATACAGAAACTTGAAGAAATACCATCTATTATAAAAATGCCCAGATATGGTGGCATGCTCCCAGCTACTCTGGAAGCTGGGGTAGAAGGATCTCTTAAGCTTCATGATTTGAGACTAGACTCTGAATAACACAGTAGAACCCAGTCTAAAACAAAAACAAAGCCCAATTATTTAGGCCTGAAACTACCCCCAAAAAGTTGGTGTTTCTTGGTAAGTGCCAGTTTGTGTTATACCATCAGATTCCTGTTATGGTTTACTCAGAGTTTCTCAACTTGAGCACTAGTGACATTTGTGAGTGGATCATTGTTTGCTATGAAGCTTAACCTGATCACGGCATGATATTAAGCTCCATCTGGCCTCTGAGCATTAGATCCTGCTGATATCTGTTCACCTTTATGCTTTGTATGGCAAAAAGTCTCCAAACAATCCCATACATTACCTCAGAAACACAAGTGATACCAGCTGAGAAACATTGATTGGACTACACATCAAAACTGCAAGAAAATACAGTAATTTTGATTTTTAAAAACATAATTTTCAAACAAGTTTGTGATTAACGTATTGCATATACAGATTATTAACTCACCATCCATTTTATATTTGAACCATCTTAAAAACAACAACAGCAACTAGAAAGTGATTTTTGTGTGCATTAATTGTCTCATCTCTCCAGATTCTATGGCACTGCTGCTACTGAATTGTTCAGACAGTTTATAAATCATACTTGATGTGAAAGTTTATATTATTAGGTAAAGTAAAAATGGCTCAGTGGTGACAAAAAATGATATTTTATGCAGGAATGTAAATTATGCGGGATTTTAAGGTTATAAAGAGTTGTCACCCTGTTTTTAAAGAAAGTTTGACTGCCTATCAATCGGGCTTTTGTTCAATATTAACAACTCAAGTGCAGAATTTGTCTAATCCTGTTCAAGCCATTATTCATCTCTGACAAGATCAAAACTTTATTAAAGAAAAAAGGTTAAAAAATGTTCCTCTTAATCTTTCTGCCTTTGGGTTTAAACAAGTATTTGATTGTCAAAGCACTAGGGTAGGTATTGTAGACTACAAGGTTTTTTCTTTCAAGGAGTTGATAGCTGCGGTCTGGGCAAGGGGATGGTAACATTATGCTGTTTCACTTACAACTCTTACAACATCTAGTACTGTATGTTTCCATATGGACTGGGTGTCTGCCCTGCACAGCACAGGTCTTTTTGTCCAGTTGACCATAGTCTCTCTTGTTTGAATACTCGTTAACAATTGTAGCTTGTTGATTAACTGCAATCTACTGATTGCAGAGGAGATTGGATGTGGGAACCAATGGGGGGAGGAAAAAGTGTAAAGGAGAGGGTGAAGGAGAGCAAATATGATTAAAGTACTTAATGCATATGCATGAAAATAGACTAGTGAAGCCCATTAAACAGCAATCAAAAAGCAGGGGAGAGGGTGAATTTGATCAAACTATATTATGTGCCATATAGAAATACTACAATGAAATCCCTCCATGAAATTAATATAGACTAGTATGAGAAAGAAGAAAAAGAGAGAAAGAGAGTGAAAAGACTAATAGAGAAAGGAAGAGAGAGAGAAAATTCAATCATGGAAGTGGGTAGACAGGAAGAGAGAGAGAAAATTCAATCATGGAAGTGGGTAGACAATCTTAAAAGATGATCTGGACCAAATGTATCAAATGTATTTTCTAGTGGAGAGTTTTAGCTGGGAAGTATGCAGTAGATATTGTAGCTAATAAACTGCATTTGAAGAGTGGGTCATAAGGTAAACAAAGCCTCAAGATAGATTCAGAGCAGTACGATGTTATTAAAAATATAAATTAAAAAATATTTAAAGCCATGAATACACAGAACTTCCATTTCTACCAATGACGGGCACGATGGGATGTATCTGTCATTCCAGCAACTTAGACTCACAAATAAGCTGGTCACAGAAAGATTGACCTGCCCAGAAAGTGAGATCCTGTCTCAAAAGTAATTAACAATTAAAAAAAAAATAGCTAAGCACCTAGTGCCTGCCTAGCAAGTTTAAAGGCCCTGAGTTCAAGCCCATATATCTACTTATTAATTGAATCTCATAAAATACCTGTTCAGTACCAACTAGTCATTAGCTGAGATATTGATCCCTTCTGGAAGGCTTTGGGGCAAAAATGGCATTTCTAAAGGATATTGGCTACTGAAAATCTCCCAGGTTCCTACATGATACTGCTCAATCTTTCCCAGTTGAGCTTTTTGTTTTTCCTCTGAGATAATCACTCAAGTGCTGTCAGATCTATTGATTCAAGTGTCCACAAAATACAAATAGCCATGTTCCTTGATTTAGAATTCTCCCTGTGCTCCTCTTTCCAGCCTCCCCCCACACCCCGCTCCCAGGTCCTCCCTAATCATCTCATCCTATAGTAGTCTTGCCTTCTAATCTCCCCTGGGATGAGTTATTACTGCGTTTGTATTCTGTCTGTAGTGTTATTTCTGTATTTCAGGATCTAAGATGTACTGAATTCTCCATGTTGTCCAGTGCTGTGCCTCTAACATTTTTGTTTAATAAATAGCTGGTAATTCTCCTAAGGATGGCCAATTTGTCACAACACTAAGCAATATAGTATCTTAAAATCCCAAGAAATGTATGTAGAAGCTTTATCAATGACTTGTAAAAAACATAAACAATAAAAAATCACATTGTTGCAAATTGTGTCATCTGGGTAGCAGATTCTGGGATTGAGATTGGTGGTTGATTGATAGTATTATTGGAAGCCCTCTCTATAGAAAGGGAGGGAAAGAAGTAGGATTGGGAAGACAACAGTTAGGATATGACCTCTTTAGACCCTGTGGGTGGCAATAAATCCAAAATGATCAGAGACTTCCTAAATCAGAGCAAGGCAAGAGGTCTATCTATTGACAGCATTCCTAGTCCCTAAAGGAATAAATCCTAAAGAGAGATCTGGAAGACACAGGACAGCACGCAAATCAAACCTCTGCAGAGAGCTAAGGAACTTGATGCTAGAAAGATCTGATCCAGAATGTGTCATATCTGTGTCAGCAATCTGCTTTTTGATTTTTCAACCAGTCCTCTCGCCTATGTAATAAGGTGCACATTTTTTTTCCGATCTGGTATCCAGGTTCTCAAAGGAACAAATCACCAGAATTATTTCTCCTTGGCTCATACTTGTGGGTTTTATTTTTTTCTCTCTCTCCATGAAGTATCCTTTAACTGTCTCTGCCCTTTGCATGCTGGAAATCAACTCATTGCTTCCATTTTCTTGGCTGAGCTCTCAGTACAACCTTTGCTACCAGCTCAACTTTTGCCTTCCACAACACACACAGATTGTTCTAGCTGACCCGTTCATCCAGGCCCTTGAATGCCTCCTATTTCATGTGGCATTATGTCTGAGAGATTTCTAAAACTCATGGAATCTTCTTGAAGGTAAGAGCTATGTCGGTGGCCTTAGAGGAGTCAACCAGGACAAATTTACTACCCAAACTCTGATTCGATTGAGTTTATACAGAAGGAAAACAAAAAACAAAAAACTTGGCTGCTTAAAAACACTCATAATGGTTCTCACTGAATTCTCTTCTCACCTGTGCAGTCTCTGTAAGGGCGTATAAAGCAACGCTCCACAAACAACAGAGAAGGAGAAAACAAAAGATGAGACCTCTGCTCAGATGTTTTCCACAAAGCACATTGTGGGACAGGAAATAGAGACTTCTGCTAATTCAAATGGCATTACTTTTGTGGATGCTTATCCGCAAGCATGTATAAAGACACGCACACAAAGTGAGTTCATCATATATTGTATGCGTTGGTTACAACTGAGCTCAAGGAAACCAGAAAATTTTGGAGAGCCAACACACATTTCGAAATTCACACTCATTTCCCGAAAGTACTGTCTGGTTAAAAAAAAAAATTGGCTTATCACCTCACTTTTTAATGCATAGATGTGATTTCCTGCTTACAGCATTTTCCCAAGAGGAGGGGGAAAAATTCTAACCAGGGAAGTTTTATAAGAGGGATTATCTATAGTTCCTGAATAAGGAACCCGTTGGCTCTCCAAGCACACCTGCAGGTCCTAATAACTGATTTACGCAATTTTCCTCTCAACTTGAATCAAAATTGGCAATAAATGTTGTGTAAGTCTCAAAGAGTGAATTTTTAAATCTTGTATTTACTGGTTCATGAAACCGGTTCCCTTCTCATTGACCAACTACAGGAGCCGGTTTGCTGGGAGCAATTAGGGATAAGATAGGCAAAGAAACACAGTCAGTTGGAAAAAGAAATCTGTGTGTCTGGCTTTCTGTATGAATTATGACTATTCAAAGAGGGGAAAAAATCTGAACATTTGCCAAAAAGACTGGCGTGTAAAGGGACAGCTGGAGTTTTCTGTGAGGGGTTACAATGCTTTCCTTGTTCCATAAGGAAAGAACGGAATCACTTACCACAGCCATGCACACATGGCTCGGGCACTAGCACATCACTGTCTCATGAGGCGTTTTCTTCAAAAGGAAAGAACTGGCTATTTCAGGAAGGTACAGACATGCTGACCTTCCTGGTGGAGATTTGCAGCTTTTTTGGTGTGTGGACTCCAATCTCTTTAGATGCCTTCATTGTGCTGTAACTTTTTATACAGGCAGCAATTGTTTAAACTGCCAACCCTCATTCTAATTCCTTTGGGGACTCAGGAAATTCTAACACAATAAAATAAAACCTCCCTGTATTTTTTTTTACTTCAGTTGAGATGCGAATAACACTTTTAACAAGAATATGAACAAACACATAAACATGGCGCAAGGTTAGAACTTTCAAGGGGACCCTAAAACTTGAATGTTTTCAACTGGGAGGCAAAAATGAGTGAAAGATGGGAATAGAACCATAAACACGTTGCAATATCGATCATAGGAACCAGAGACTCCCTGCTGGGTTAAGTCTATGAATCTGTGCTGTCAGTAGATTCATTCAGCCCTGAGAAAGATACTGGGCTGTGTCAAAAAGGCCAAACTCTCTATTAGAAGGGTCAAATGCCAGCTCATGGGGACAGTCACATCTTTTAACTCCAGATTTAAACAAACAAAACACTTTTGTAAGACTGATGGAACAAATCAGGCTCCGTGGACTTGGAAGAGTTTGTTATAAGCAATTGCAGTTGTTTCATAAATTTCCCCAATTATTGGAAATGCTAGATTCCACCTTCTTGGTTGAGCACATGAGGGCATATTACTTTACAAATTTATCTTATATCTGATTTTCTGTAGACAGCCATATGTTTAAATAGGTATTCAGGATGCTTATAGAGGAGGAAAGTATTTGCTCAATCCTTGACATATTAAAGAAGCCTTGAGAAATTGGGAGCATGTTCCAGGTCCACAGAGACAGCCTGCTAGAGGGCAACTTCACTCTATGTCCTTAAGGGTGTAGTGCCTGCCAGGATTCCTGTCTTCTGAGACCATCGCCAACATGAAGGCTGCACAAATGGCCCAAGAGTTGTTCAGATTCAAGGGTAACTGGGAACCATAGGAACAGAGACTAGATCAGTTACTTGCCCTTAGAGAAACTCTTCTTATACCTTTCTAGGTCTTGGGTATTTGTGGTAGAAATAAATACTGTTATCCAAAAGGTTCCCGACTATAAGAAATTTTTAGTATCATTTAAAATGGCTTTTGGCAGGCATACTGAAAATAAAACGATATTTTCACCAGTATTTTATAAAATAGTTGAACAGTTATGAATGATTTTTTTAAAATCTGAAAGAAAATATGAGGAACCCGCTGTATTGAATGCTCTGTTTCCTTGATCATTCATGTTCCAGAAAGCAGCTCATTACCATTTCTAATGCACAGGTGGCATTCTAGTTCACCAGTCAGCTTGGCTTTCTTTATCATCCTACTGACTAAAGACATCTGTTTAGTATTTTTATTATTAAATTTCATCTTTACTCACATTTTATTCTACATCTTTTGCAAGATTATTTATTTCCTAGAATAGGTAATATCTATAAGTTTTTCTTTTATCATACCACATATAGAAGCAAAGGAAGACTTCATAATTAATTGAGGAATTACAGTTTGCAGCTACAGTTGTTGTTATTATTATCTTTGAGCTTTCTAGAATTTTGGCAAAATATACTTAATATAAAATTTACCATCTTAACATTTTGAAGTTCCCTGTTCAATTGTGTTAAGAATATTCATAGCATTGTACAACCCTGCTTGAGTTCCATTCATCTAATTGAGATAAAACCCTGTCCAAAAAACAGCTTTCCATTCTCTTTTCCCTTCATCCTTGAGCAACCATCATCCTATTTTTTTGTTTGTATGCCCTAGAGTGCTCTGGATACCTTGTATAAATAAAATAGCATGTAGTTGTCTGTTTAAGACTTGATTATTTTACTTAGCATAACATTCTCAAAATTCATCAAAATTGTACCAAATATAGCATCAGAATTCCTTTTTTATCTAAGGTTAAATAATATTCCATTGTATATATATACCTCACATTTTGTTTTTTGCCTTATCCACTGAGGAACAATTGGATTGCATTTTTCCTTTGGCTATTGTGAATAATGTTGCTATAAACATGAGTATGCAAGTATCTTACTTTAAATATTTCTGATATGTACCTACATGAATCATATGGTAATTCCATGTGTTTAATTTTAAAAATAATTATTATTTTGTTTTTATGTGTTGGTCCTGCCTGGGTCTTGAACTCAGGGCCTGGGCTCTGTCCCTGAGCTTTTTATGCTCAAGGCTAGTGCTCTACCACTTGAACTCCTCTTCTAGCTTTTTGGTAGTTAAAGGTAGTAGATAAGAATCTCACAGACTTTTCTGCCTGGGCTGGCTTCAAGCCAAGATCCTCAGATCTTTTCCTTCTGAGTAGATAGGCACAAGCCACAGGCACCTGGCTGGATTTTAATGTTTTTGAGGGATCACATCCCATTTTCTAGATAAGCTGCACCATTTTACATTACCATCAATGGTTCACAGTGCTTGCTTGCTATTTTCTGTTATTAGCCATTCTAATGGGAAAAAAGTGACAATTCATTGTTGTTTTGATTTACATTTCCTTAATTTTTAGTGATGTTGAACACCTATTGGTATGAGTATTGGCCTTTGTGTATCTTCTTTGGAAATGCCTATTTCAAATTCTTTACACAGCTAGGTACTGGTTCCACCCACTGGTTATCTTAGCTATTCAGGAGGCTGAGATCTGAAGATCCTGGTTTGAGCCAGAAGCAGGGGGAATTCCATGAGATTCCTATGTGCAGTTAACCAGCAAAAAGTCAGGACTAGATCTGTGGCTAAAGTTGTAGAGCACCATCCTTGAACAGCAAAAGCTATATGGGGGTGTGCGGTTTGGGGAGATTCCATGGGACTCTCTTAATGATCAAAAGGTCAGAAATAAATATGTGCCTCAAGTGGTAGAGCAGCAACTTTGAGCAGGAAAAAGCTAAAAGAGAGTATAAGGCACACACACACACACACACACACACACACACACAACTTTGTTCATATTTGAATCCAGTTACTTGTTTCTGAGTCATATCCATTCTTTATATAATAATTACATTAATTTTTTATCAAATCCATGATTTACAAATATTTTCTCCCATTCTCTTGGTTGCTTTTCACTCCATGGATGCTGACCTTGGAGGCACAGAAGAATTTCATTTTGATGTAGTTTCATTCACCTATTTTTAATCTTTATTGTCTACAACCATAGTTCCTCAGTAGAAAGTTTTACATTTTACCTAGATTAATCAGTAATCTACACCCTTAGGAATTCATTCCTACTCCAGTTGGCAATAGTTTCTGCTAGGTTTTCCAATGTTTAGGTCTGATTGACAAGATGATGACTGTTCTTTTAGAGAGTTGAGTTGATGAAAATACAAAGATTACAGCATATTTTGAGAACAGTACTTTTTGTGCTGACACATTTTCCAGTGAAAGAGTAAAGGAATTTTTTATTACCATATATCTTAGCTCTGCTTAGCATAATAAAAAGGAAGAAAATTATGCTTTTAACATATAATCCCAAATCTATATATTCAAAACCAACAAAGGGGCCTTGTTCCTCATAGTAACTACAATTAGCACAATCTGCCTTTTTCCAAACCCAAAATCTTTTGATCTACATTTAGACTAAACAAGAGTTTCTTTGTATCCTCATAGAAGCCCTAGATGCTGAGAGGTTAACTCTGGGGGATAAGATATTAAAGAAGCACTCATTGTGTTAAGAGTCGTTCTGTTCAACATTTGTTCAAGACTGGACTATCTTAAAGACTCCTGTAGGATTGCAGAGTCTTGTGGGAAAATATGGTGGCATACTATCAATGAGGTATAACAAGGAAACAGACTGATTATTTGCCCATCCCCACCACTAAAACTTTTCCTTTTACCCTCCTCTCTCTCTCTTTCTCTCTCCCCCTCTCTCTCCCCAACCCTTCTCTCTCTTTGGTACAAATAATAGATCTATAAGATGGAACATTTTATTCTTTTGGGTTAAAAGTTATACTTAAGCATTAAATAGTATTTAGTTTCCTTTTTTTCCATGATGATTCAACAGAAACTGAAGTGGATAAAATAACGTCCACAAGTCTCTGAATTATTCTTTGTCTTGCTCAACAGATGGATTCTTACTGGTTGAGTAGGAATTTGGTCTATGCAAACATTCATTTAAGTTCTCAAGTTTCCTTCAGACTTTGGTGCTTTTGGTCACTTTTGATTCTTCACTTACTGGGAGAAAGTGCAAATGTGTGGTCATAGAAACTTTTCATTTCCATGTATGTAAGTAAGATTTCTAAGTTGCTATATACTATCTTGATGACTGAAGATCAACATCTAGATTTGAATATCTGATTAGATGATGTCTCCATTTATGACTATTCTTATTTTTTTCTTAGTTTTATTGTAAAGGTGATATACAGAGTGGTTATAGTTATATGAATCAGGTCATGAATACGTTTCCTTTTGACCAGTGTCACCACATCCTTCTCTCCCAGTTTTTCCCCTCTAGACTTTCCTCCCTCCCACTGCCACCCCCACCGAGTTATATAGTTCATTTCCAACACAGTGTCTAGTGGGTTTCACTGCTGAATTGGTTTATCCTTTGTCCCACAATTTCTATGCTTCTCCTTTCCCTCCCCAAATTAGAGAAACATATACAAGACAAAGGGTACAGAAATCATAAACAATGACAGAAGGTAATAATAAAAGAAAGAAAAAGAAAGAAGGAAAGAAAAAATAACCACAAATAGAACAATAAAAAACCGCTTGCTTCCATTTCTTGGAGCTCATTTCAAGAAGCATCATTTTATATGGACATAAATATTGAGCCCTTGGGATCCTCTCCTCAGGATAACCTCCTTTGTTGTCATTGTGTGAATATTTAGACCGCTGTTTAATTAATCATGTGCAGGTGTAATTATTTTTCTTTTACTATCCATTGGGCTTATTATTACAATTCTAATTATTACAAATGAGGGAAACCATGTGGCCTATGTTTCTTTGTTTATGGGTGGTCTAATAAGTAGTTGACTATGGAAAGGAAAGTTGGAATTAAAGGAATTTTTTATTTTATTGTTAGTTTGAAATTAACATTATTTTTACTTTATGTACCTTTTTATTGGAAAGATAATAAATATTGTATTGAGACAACCTAGAAATAAATAGGAAAAGGAAAGAGGAGAAATAGAAATGAGGATAGAAAAAAAGGAGAATTAACAACATGGAGGAGTAGAGAATAAAAAGTAATGATAATAATAATAACAATTTAAACACATGGCATTTTGAATTGTCTCTTTCCTACTGGTTTGGATATTTAAACTCTTTTGCTTAGGCAAAATCAGAGCTGTCAACTAACAGAGAACTCAATCTGAAGGAACCTTGGGGAAAAAAATCATTTTGATCAACCTATCAACTTGCAAGAGAAGAAATCACAAAGAAAACTGTTTTCCCAGGTAGCACTGGCATCAGAGGAAAGGACCTGAGCAGGATTATAAATTAAGAAACAAACAGAGAGTTATCAGGATTCTGATATTAAATGGACTACAAACGTAATGCCTACTTCTCATATGTGATACATTCTGAGTCATGGCATCACAGTCCAGGAAAATCATGCCCTTGGAGTTGCACAACAAAATGGAAAGGCTTTAGAGGCCCAGAAAAACTGTCCAGATACTTGGGTGTAGGCCATACTACAGTAGGTAAATCTCATTACGTTCCTCAAGTAGGAACTGTAAAATACAAGGATTGGACTTAATGACTTCTAAAGTCTTTCTCAGATATGAAAATAAATCTGTAAGGGAATCTGCATTCAAGTTCACAGATGGATTCCCATATGCTTGGATCTGGCATGCATTTCACAGCATAGTACTTGCCTATTGACCTTACTGGCATAAAGTGGGCCACATCAACTCAGCCAGCTTGGATGAATGGCTGAGGTTTGGAAGAGCCTTTTGTTTTTTACTGTGTAATACAAGTAAAGCTGTATTCTTTTTCACCATCTACATCATCCAATATTTACTCTTAATCTGTCTAAAATTGCTAATGGTTAAAAGAAGAATTTTTCCCTTTTTTGACTTCTTTTTAAACTTGCAAGAGAGAATAAAGCAAAGGAGATTAGAAGAGAGAACACATGCACAGTCCTAGAGAGAATAGATCTCTCCTCTCCAGTCTTGATAGTTTCATAAGTAAATGTTAAAATTTGAACAGCATGAAGTCAACTCGATTACACTGTGTGGAAAGAACCTCAAAAATAGACTTGGTTTATTGAAGAACAAAAGAATGGAAACAGATGTAAGGCTTTTGTAAACAGTAGAAAATGATCTGCAGATGGATAGATGGATTGCCATAAGAGCTGACATACTTTTAACTAAGTAGAGTGAGCATACATCCTGTTTTGCCTAAGACAGGCCTGTTGATTGCTGTTATCCCAATGTAATTATGAGTGATACCTCACTTCACTCCAGAAATGCCCCAGTTGAAAGAAAGCCATCATACAAAATAGCGGTAGAGGGTATAGCTTATTTCCTGAGTCCATTTCAACATCCTGACCTTGATCTCAAAGTGTAGGAACATTGTTATCTATATGCTCCCTAAAATCAAGCTTTATTATCCACCCTCAGTAGCCTGTGCATCACCACAAGAAAGCTCTGTGATCATACATATGGCAGACCCTGCCCTTATCCAGCCTATCTGAGAACCAGTTCCCAAGGCTGCATGCTCTAAATCATGGTCATCACACTGGGAGGTGAAATTTTTTGGTTGAAACACATTGACTTTCTGCATCTAAGAACAAGCTATTTTTTATGTAATCTTTGGTAAGAAAACTGTGTTCCTCAAAGATAAGAGATGAAGGAGGATGGAGAAAGTTAGCTGTTCCCATGTGCTACATGCCAACACTAAACAGAAGGGAGAGTTTTGCACTGGCATATAAGAAATTAAAAGATTGTCCATAGGGTAGAGGAGTGGACTTCACTGCTGTGTGTGTTTCATTAATATGAGCCAAAATAACATTTCTTATTATTTTTTAAGTTTCCTCTGTTTGAGAGCAAAGTGGTTGTCCCTGGACAAGACATGGCCTGTAACATCACCACAGGGAAAGTGAGATAATCACAGAGAAACCCATGTGGATAAATGTGTCTGCCCTTGCATTGACAATCCAGACACATCCTGAGGACAAACAAGAGAGAAATGAACTATCCATAGCAGACATGTTCACTTTACCACTGTTTCCCCCTTGATAGTTGTTTTTATTTTTTACATTTTTAGGGTGAAATGACATACTGAATAGATTTTTGTTTGTAACAAATGGAGTTACTTTAAGTAGGGAGATATCCGTTCTGTAGACAAAAATTATTCATCTCAAGTGTGTCTAGGAAGAGCAGTTAGAAAAGCAACTGCCTGAGTCTGTGACTGTGTGCACAGAAGAAAATCGTTTTGTTTTGTATCCTTTTTATGCTTTGCAGAAAACATTAAGTAGAAATTGAAAGTGATCATATAATATTCTAGGACCTATCTTAAAATCTGAAGCTCTCAGGAAATGCTTTAAGACATACAGCATAATAAGCTAAATAAATAATTCACCTTTTCATAAAACAATATATATATACTACTGCTATTATTTGTGGCTTTAATATTTCAGTAGAAGAACAAAAAACCATTGATTACAAAAAATTTTTTTAGTAATCTCAGAGCTGGTTTTCTGGAGGTACCACCTCTTAATGTATCATTTGTTAATACCCAAAGATATTTTAATAGAAATTTATTACCAGCCATAATCCCTAAAGCTGTTTTTCTTTTTTTCTTTTTTGTCGGTCATGGGGCTTGAACTCTGGGCCTGGGCACTGTCCCTCAGCTCTTCAGCTCAAGGCGAGCGTTCTACCACTTGAGCTATAGCGCCACTTCCGGTTTTCTGATGGTTTATTGGAGATAGGAGTCTCACAGTCTTTCCTGCCCGGGCTGGCTTTGAACCGTGATCCTCAGATCTCAGCCTCCTGAGTAGCTAGGATTACAGGCGTGAGCCACCAGCGCCCGGCCTAAAGTTGTTTTTCTATAAAGTTCCTTTGATGAATTTTAAGTAAAACTTTTCTTCATATGTCTAAAGCCATTTCAACTAACCTGTAAAGACTAAAAGAGCATAAAAGGAGCAGGATTGAACTAAATCACATTCCGTTTCAATTTAAGCTTGGGTTAGCCTATGGTTTCTAGGGATTTTTCTGAGATACATAACAAACAGAACCAAATAGGTGGCCTTAACATTGACATTGTAGTTGCAATTAAAGTCCATAGAGAATAAGTTTAATTTTCTACCCAAAAGAATTTTTTTTCTATACTTAAGTTTGCTTCCTCTTTCCAACACTATACCTATGTGTATCTGATGTACCATTGATTTAAAAATATGTCATGGCTCAAGAGCATTTACCTAGACAGCATAAGGCCCTGCTTTCAAACCCCAATACTAACACACACACAAAAAAAACTTTAAAAATTAGGAGAGATCCAAAAAGGAGAAAATTTACTGTAATGGCTGCCAAGGAAGAGTGTTTGAAAAACACAAAGTCAAGCCTTACTTTGATTGTCTTCTCCATTGCCATGGTCCCTGAGTATACGGGGCCTTTCTCAACACACACACACATCACTTCTTCACGAAATTGTTTTCTCAAACCTTCATATTCATTTGTGTAATCGCTAAATCACTGCAAAAACAGAGCTTATAGAAATAAGATCCAAAATAATACCATCCAAAGACTTAAAATGTAATAATGTGCTATAAAACAATAGATAATTTTATTACCTAGGATGTATTGATGACCAAGTGATGTAAATGTGACACTTTTTACTCTAAATACTATCTTCCTGAGAATACAGATGGATGAGTCTTAAAATTTAAGAATATCAAAAATGAGTGAGAAACCTACAGATTCAGACTTTGTCCTTGACTTTCTTGCTTATAAGAGGAAATAAAAAGATTTGATGCTTAATTCTTATTAAAATGCCATACAGCTATTAATATCCTTCTTAGCTGCCTCCTATCTGTTAAAGGATGCTTTCTTTGCCTTCTAGACCAAAGTAATAATCTTACTTTTTCTCTCAGTTCAAAGCTTAGGCTTACTTCCATTAAATAGAAATCATCATGTCCACTTTTTCCACACATTAGCTTTCTTCACATGCGAAGACATTTGCTTTTTTACTGTAGAGAAACAATCTGATTATTTTCTTTTTAACAATTAAGTTTTAACAAGCTAAAGTTCTCCAATATTTGTGTTCTATTTATTTGGATTCTATCCCTTTGAGAAAATGGCAAATCTTTTCCGGATGCCCAAAGATGAGAGAGTGTGCTGACATACAAAAGCAGAACCAATTTTAATTTTTAAAAGTTTTTTTTTTCTAGTTCAAACAAGGATTTCTGCACACTCATCATTTGATTATACTACACAGTAAATCCAATTCAATTGTTTAATTGGAAAGAAACTACTTTGAAGGGATTTAATTGTAAAGGAATTACACTTTTTTTTTTTATAATTAAGGGGTTTCATTGTAAAGAAAAGAACTCAGCCTCTAGGAATACAACTTTGAAAAGCAGAGTTTAATGTGTGCTCAGAATCATAACCAGCCAATTCTCTCTCATTCCATGTTATTTATTACCTAATAGTTTTATAAATCATTCATTAATAATTTTATAGCTTTTATAGTTTTATGAAGCAACTTTAGTGAGAATATGTGAGTATAACATGTAACAGTGACAAGTTCTTCATAGATACTCATCAAAATAGAATGACTTAACACTAATATATATTTATGAACAAAATAAATCCTTATTGCTTGGGCCCATTTGTTCTTTGTTAGTTATTGTTCTGTATTTATTTGTATTGAGTAACTTTATGATTCTATTTTATCTTTATCACTAGCTTTTCCTTTGTATCTCTTTTTGTAGTGGCTTTAGTATTTATAGTATAAGATTTTTATGTATAACCATCTACTTACAATGATATTATTGTACTTTCCATTTTATGTAAGAACTTTTAAAAGTATTTCTTCATTTTTTTCTCATATCCTTGTGCTACTGAAAACCAATATTTTATTTATATATGTCACAATGTGCTCCTGTTATATCTGCTTACATATGTGGTAATTATTTTATGTGATTTCTTTTTTATTTTGAAAATCATTTGTAAAATAACATGTCCTTAGGCTTCTTTTCTGTAACATAGTTATTCAACTGTGTTGAATACAATTCATTTATATTTAAAAGTCAACCAGCGCTGCCCAGCATTTTAGTTAAAGTTATTTGTTCTTTATCTTTTTTATGTTGAAGATCTAAGTCAGCCATGTGAAAATATCAGGCTTGATTACTATCACATAACATATGTCTTTAAGTATTATTATTTCATAAATACTTGTCACTTTAGGAGCAGAGAAGATGACAGGTAGAAGAAAGGAAAAAAGTATGGTTGGAACCTTATAATAAATACAAGAATGATAGTTAGTAATAAATTGTTATCTGATACTATCAAAGCATATTATACTACCAAAGCCATGTCTAGGCCCTTTAGTTACTCTTGCAGCATCTCTTTTCCCTAGATGCTGGCTAAACCCAAATTGCTTTCAGTGAGAAAGTCTGGGATTCAATTGCTAAAATATTTTTTTTTTTGTTCACACACAGACATTGAAGCTTAAAAGCCATCATCTAACCCCTATTCCTGCATAAATGCTAACCATTAGACATGAGAACAATAAGCTTTGTCCTATACATAAGGCATCAAGTCTAGAAATAAATGGTCATCTACATTATCTTAAGGTTCTCTATAGCTCTCTCTAGTAAAATTTTCAGTTCAAGTGAAATAAATGCATATTATAAGTCCACTTACAAATACATTTTATAAGACACTGTGATAAACACAGTGCCTCATTATGCTGCTTATACTAAGAAACTGATAAGCACAAAGGCTGGTACAAAATATTCAACATGGATTATGGGAAAAAAGCAATGTCCGCCCATATAGTTAGCACAGGAGAATTCCAGCATCCAGAATTGGTAATTATTTTTAAGGCCTCTATACATTTTTTTGTTTTTATATTTACATTGTTTTTTGTTTTTATAGTTACATATGTCCAGGTAGCCAATGTTTCTGTTGTTTTTTTTCCTTTTTAAAGACCCACATATCTAATATAATTTTCTTTGAGAATATCCTTCAATAGATCATATCACGAAGGTATAATAGTGGAAAATAATTTCAGCACTTATATGTTTGAAGTAATTTTTATTTTGCTTTTCTTTTTAAAGATATTTTCACTGATTGAATAACTCTAAGTGGATCTGGATCATTTCTTTCAGCATTTTAAGATTTCTGTCCATTTCCTTTTAGTAAGCATTGCTTCTGGTATAAAATCTGCTGTTATCATAATGTCAGTGTTTCTTAATGTAATTCATCGTTTCTCCTCTGGCTATTTTTTTCCACAGTCAGTTGATTGTGATATGCCTAAAAGTTTTCTTTTTTAAAATATATATTTTAGTGCTCACTTCAGCAACACATACTAAAATATATATTTATTATCTTTAAGTAGTTGAACAAAGAAGTTCCCATTCAACAAACAGTTATACTTTGTAGTTTTCATCAAATTTCTTATACTTGAGGTTTATGGAGCTTCATAGATTTATAATTTTATCAATTTGGAATTGTTTTCCCCTCTATTTAAGTATGTGCGTGCCACACACCTCGCTTTCCCCTATCCTTTACATACTCTAGTTATAGTTACATGTAGTTTTGTTCATTTTTTTATCACTCCACAAATCACTATGCTCTGTTCTTTATAATTGTTAGGGTGTTTTTATTCCTCTGCTTATGTTATTTTGGGTTACCCTACTAAAATATTCAATTAGTTGTTAATCCCATCTATAGGAATTTGTAAATTACTATTTTTGAGCTCTCTAAATTTAATTTGGGTTATTTATTTATTTGCCATATGTTGACCTATTCAAACAACATTAAATTCCTCTATTTACAGAGTACAAACATAACAATGATTATTTAAATATTCTAAACTACTATCATCAGTATCAACTACAGTTCATGGTCAATTCCAAATGATTTATTTTTCTTTTAATTATTTTCTTGTCTCTATAATTAACTTTACATGCTACACATTGTAAATTGTATCTTATTGGGTGCAAGGTACAATAAGTTCACATTCCCATAACTTTGTAAGCTTTTTTCTGGTACTCGGTTTGTTCTTATTTAATCTTGTTTTTAAGCTTTGTTAGCAGAATGACAATAGCATTGATGTTTGGTTCATATTTTCCCCACAATTGTTACAAGACTCTTCTTAGTACTCTGACACATGAGGTTTCCCCTCTAGCTATTGGAATCAAATGTTATTTCTGGCCTTGTGTGAATTCTATTACTGTTCTCTCATTTTTTTCAGCAGTTTTCTCTCCTAGGCACAGGCACTTTCCTCATACTTCTGCCCTGATAGATACTCAGCTGAATTGTCAGGGTCCTCTAGATTCTCTACTTGAGCATCTTTCTCCTTCCTAATGCTCTTCTCTGGGTCGCTAGTTATTCTGACTTCCTCATAACTGTCTCCTCAACTCATGAGATTTTTGGACTCTGCCTGTGTTCCACTGTCTTAGACTGTGACTTGGAAACCTTCTCTAAGTAGTAAAGAAGGCGGCCATATGGCTTATGAGATTTGTACTCCATCTCTCAAACATCCTTCACCCTGTGATGTGTAATTTTCTGAATGTGATTTCATAAATATTATTTAGTTATTTAGCTGTGTTAGAAAATGGTCTTTCCAAAATTGTTTATATGGTATATTTTTGTGTCAGTTTCTAGTCACAAACCTCTTAATATTTTCTCCTCAAATAACTTTTAATAAGGACCACATGACTTTGCATGCTCTTCCTTGTGCTTACCTTTCAAAAATTATCTACTTTTCTCACCTTCACCTTAGTCTCAAATGACTTTTCTTCTAATATGACAAGGTTGCTCCTATTTCCGGCCTGGGCCTTCCTCAGATCTCTGTGCCTGAAACATTTTTTCCCCAGAGTTTCTAATAGCTGGCTCTTTCTCTTCACTCAGAACTCTCCTCTGAAATCCCCTCCCAGGTCAGACTATTTTGTCGATAATAGCTGTGTGTATCCCCTTTACTGCATGTCATTATATTGTCCTTATTGTTGACATTGTATTACTTGAGTATTTGCTTATTGTTGTAAGGTGAATCCAATCAGAGAGAAAAAGAGAAGCCACCTTTTGAGAGGTTGAATTGGAAGTCTTTCTTAGAAAGCTGGCATCTGCAAGAGGACTATTGTCACAAAGGCCTACAGCCCAGAGAATACACTTATGACTGCTACAAAACTAAGCCATGACAGTAGAAGAGGAAAGAAAGAGCAGAAAAACAATACCAACAACCCAGATCAACCCTAATGGAGAGCTGAAGTGGAACGCCATTTTGACTGGAGCAGAGCCAGGAGACAAGACACAGCACATGAGGCCTGGCATAACCGGCTATGGTGCTGTCCTCTCTGGTATAAACAACATGGTGTACCTGGAATTCAAAGGATGGCTTGTCTCACCTCTAGGCCTTGGAAGCTGGCTGGACAGCCCCCATCACCTGGTTAGGTGCCAGGATGGCTGTGAAAACAAGGTGACTTACTTAGACCTAGTCTTTCCCTTACTTTATTATTATCTGTTTCCTCTGTACAATAAGGGAAATTGCTTCATTTACTCACTACTTTACCTCCAGAGCTTTCAATATTGCCTGGAATTGTAATTAGATGTTCATCACAACTTCATTGGATAGTTGGATGGATGGGTGGGTGGGTAAGTCGATGAACATAACCTCAAAAGACAATGGAGGATCCTAGAGAAACTGAAGTGCAGAAATCACATTTCAGACAGCTGTGTCACCAGCTTGCAGCAGGTGGCTCGATAAAAGAAAAATGTTTGTGTAAGAAATTGGAGTTGAAATATTTCTGCCTTCTTGCTCCTTCTGAATCAGAAGAAAATCTGCAGCCCAGGAGGCAGATCTGGGAGTGTTGAGGATTTGCTCTGATGACCTCCCACCTCTGAGTTTTGTTTCTTTTTTGTTGTTGTTTCAGCTGTTGTTTCTTTTTCCTTTTATCTCACAAAATCCTGCTAGTGGCTTGAAAAGGAGGTTCCTTTCTCCATGGATGGCTGCATTCCTGGTTGATTTGTCTTACTCTTCTAGGACTGCTTATTTGTCCTATATGACTCAGTCTTCCTCCCCTGACTACTTTGTGGAACCTGACATACTTCATCACTTTAAAGGGCATAAAGATGAGCCTTCAGTTGCAGAAGATATATTCTTTCAAACTCAACTTGAGGTAAACATTTCCTGCCACTGTTACATAGATCACATGACTCTACCATTTGACTGAAGTCCCTCTGTCATTAGTGTTTGTTAGTAAAATACCAACCATCCTCAAAAATGACATACTGTATCAGATTTTGAAATGTTTACATTCCAGATTTTGAGGTAATAAATTTGTATGTTGCTATTGGACATGATATCTCATTCATTGGGTGTTCTCAACTGAATTTAAGTGCAGAAACCCATTCTTTTTCTTGATGGAAATAATCTGTGGACTTTATACATATCCCCTATTTGTAAGTGAATAAATTTGCATTGAATGACTTATTGAGTTATGTACTGATATGTGGAAAACTTACCCTGAAATTATTTTCTTCATGGTGCTATAGTAGAGCTAGGAAGAGAGGAACATGTGACTCATCATTGGGTGAGAATGTATTGAATTTACCAATGATGTTTCCTGACTTGATTAACTTCTAATTCCATGATGGTTTTATATATAATCACAAGCCTTTAGAAATATTTATAAAATTGTTCATGAATTGATATGAGAACCTACCTACCATTATTTCTAGGAGAGAGCTATTCTGAATCTCAAATGATCACTTTATAGCTGAGCTTTTGGAAATAATCCTTTTATAAGCTACAATCTCTATATTCAGGAGAGAAGGAGATATAATTTCTAGTAAAATGTCCCCAAGGAGAAGATGAGCTCCCACAGAACAAAGTAAATCTAAATTCAACATTGGGAAACAAATCTTGTGGTAGTGAGATTGGGTAGGGATGTCTGATTCTTAGTCCTGTCTCTGTCATTCCCAAAAGTTCCTTCTCTGTTCCCTCATAGAACCTAGCTTTGATCTACACTCTGATTCTCCAAGACTGAAAGATTAGAATAGTTGGCTGGAACCTCCTAACTACTCCCATGTAACCATTAAATCTTGACGCTTCTCATTTTAAGAAGCACAGATCTCAGCCCACAATCCCCCAAATTCCATCTGTCTGCAGAGGTCATCCTTAGGAGTCAACTTTAGACACAACCGAGGGAGAGAGTACTTTAGTCTTGCCATAGTGTTGCTCTTTGCAGCCCCCTTTGTCTTTGCGATCTTTCCTCCCCCTGTTAAAATACTCACAAAGGATCAGTTGAGTGACTAAAATTGGTCCTATACAAAACTTTCGGCACTGTGTGCTTTAAAATAGTGAATAAAATATTTTGATGAAGTTAAAGGAACACATCTCTAATTGCAGAATATTTGGCATTAAGGTATATAGAGGAGATTAGCTCCAGAGAAAGGGCTTTTTCAGTGCTTAAGAGGTTATGTTAAAAAAAATTAGCTGATTTATTTGATCACAATTTATTTTATCTATAGTTCTTCAGATGATCTGACTTAAAGAAGTATCTGGAGATTGGAGATGTGGGTCAGTTGGTAGAGCATTAGCCAATGACTAAAAGCATCAGGTACGGAGTTCAAGTCCCTGTCTCAGACTTAAAAAGAAAAGAAAGAAGGAAAGGAAGGAAATGAAGGGAAAAAACGAAGGAAGGAAGGAAGGAAGGAAGGAAGGAGGGAGGGAGGGAGGAAGGAAGGAAGGAAGGAAGGAAGGAAGGAAGGAAGGAAAGAAGGAAGGAAGAGAGGGAGGGAGGGAGGGAGGGATCTGATGCCATAGGTCTGGCCCATGAAAAATCTGACTTAACCGTAACAGATGGAACATGAGCATTAGGGTAGTTTTGCAGCTTTGCACATATTTTTAATGGGAAGACAGAACAAAAAAAGTCACTTTTATGTAGGAATAAAAGTACTTGTGCCCATTCTTGAAGGGCCTCTCTTTACCAATCCCCGCCTCTGCCTCCCAATCTCTGAAAGGCCTGAGTACCCTCTGCTTTCTTACCTCTGTGGCTTCTCAGGACAGTGTGTCTGTGCCCAAGGCCCTGTGATGGATGAAGAAGGCAGTTCCTGAAAAGTGTCCAGAAAGATGCCTCCACAGTATAATCTCTGCCTGGCCTCTGTGGGTTAGAGCAAGTGGAAAGACATGTTCCTATTCTCTAAGAATTCTCTTCTGGTAAATGGGGTCAGCAGGAAAATTTTCTGAGCAATTTGATTTAAATTATAATCTACTTCTTCCCCTGTAAACATCACAGGGCACTAGAGGAGTTTCTATTGCATGATAGTGAGATTGAGCATTGGCATTAATGTTTTGTGTGCCAAGAGATCCATTTACTTAGAGATATATTCAGAAAACTTAATCATTCATATTCCTGCTTATATGTTCCTGAGAAAGGAATGCACAGCAGATGGGCATTTGGATGAATAAGGTACAATTAGCTTTCCTGGTTCATTAGCACTTGCTTAGTTAATTGTGCCATTTTACTTGGGCCATTTTCTTAACGATTCTCTGTTCTGATTGCACATGGAATCACCTGCAGGATTTATTTTTCAAAAATGTATACAGCTGAGCCTCATTTCATAGAAAGATAATCCCTGACCCAAGACATAGCTAAGAAGTGCCATTGGGGACACATGACTCTCAGCTACTTGGGAGGTAGAGGTCAGACAGGTTTGATTTGAAGCCAGCTTGGAGAAAAAGTTCACAAGATCCCATCTTGACCAATAAGAAATGCTGAGCATGGTGACACATGACTACCACCCAAGCTTTGCAGGGAGGGAGGGAGGGAGGGAGGGAGGGAGGGAAGGAAGGCTGGAAGGAGGAAAGGGAGAGAAAGGGAGTGAAGGAAGGAAAGAGGAAAGAGACAATAAGTGCTCTTTTCATTTGGTATTTATTGTTTTGATTTGGAGTCCATTGGAAAGCCTCATCAAGTGTCAGCAGGCTATGTGGGATAAATGGTCCACCTCTCTGTTCCACTTGCTGTAGTTATTTTCAAATATGGAAGGTTTGTTTTGTTTTGTTCCATTGGTAAATCCCATTATGCTGAATTTAGATGAATGTTTTTGAGAAGAAGCAATGTAAACAAATCTTTGCTTACATTAAATGTTTCATTAAATATTAAAAACCTATTTTTAATATTTGAGAAGCTGTTTTATTTTTTTATCATGTAGAATTAACCAGCACTTTTGTTTTTCTTGCTCAACTCCTCATTATAAAACTTAAAAAGAAGGTGCATCACTACCAGGCTGTCATAATTTTTTAGCATTTATAAAACACAAGAGTCCTTCTGAAAAGAGGCAATAATCTTCTACCCACTGCCAGCAGGAGAGAGGGACTTCTAGAGAGAGTTCTGACAGTTCCTGAGGAAAAGCAATCAGGAAAGGAGTCTTATTTGGAAGACAAAAATCAAGAAGACAAAGACAACAAGGAGGCAGGTGGCTCAGTGGTAGAGTGCCTGCCTTGCATACATGAGACCCTGGGTTCATTTCCTCAGCACTGCATAAGTAGAAAATGCCGGGAGTGAAAGTGGCGCTGTGGCTCAAGTGGTAGAGTGCTAGCCTTGAGCTGAAGAGCTGAGGGACAGCACCCAGGCCCAGAGTTCAGGCCCCAGGACCAACAACACCAACAAAAGACGAGGAGGAAGAGGGGGGGGAGGAGGGAGAGGAGGAGGAAGGAGAGGAGGAGGAGGAGGAGGAGGAGGAGGAGGAGGAGGAGGAGGAGGAGGAGGAGGAGGAGGAGGAGGAGGAGGAGGAGGAGGAGGAGGAAGAAGAAGAGGAAGAAGAAGAGGAAGAAGAAGAAGAAGAAGAAGAAGAAGAAGAAGAAGAAGAAGAAGAAGAAGAAGAAGAAGAAGAAGAAGAAGAAGAAGAAGAAGAAGAAGAAGAAGAAGACAACGACGAAGAAGACGACGACGACGAAGACGACGACAAAGTGGTAGAGCCTCAGGCAAAAAAAAAACTCAAGGAGAAAGGAGGAGGAGGGGGAGGAAGGAGGAAGGAAGGAAGGAAGGAAGGAAGGAAGGAGAAATATGTTAACACAAAGTAAGAAAAATTAAAAGTGAAAGCGAGCTCTTAGAGAAAGGTGTTTGTAGCTGGCCCCCATTTCTGATGTGTAGACATGAGCTGTATTTGGGTACTTCAGGTTTTCTGAGTTGTGCTTTATGAAATTTCACTGCTAATCAGCAGGCTAAATGATCCAGAGAAGGAGTATTTTAAGTGCTGTGCTGGAAAAAGAAATGTCAGGGACATAGTGTAGTGCTGCGTTCTTCAGTAATTTGTAGGAAAGAGAAGCCAGAGCATTTTATTTGGGGGATAATGAGAACCTGGGCTTTTCCTTCCTCCCCATGCATCAGACCTTCTAGGTGAGCTTCTAGGATACTCTATTTTCATGGGCACTAGTAGCATAGCTATAAAATCTACTAATTATTTAACACCTGCTGTGCCGACTAGACTGTACTCATGGTAAATTCACACAAACCTGGACCCATCCCTCCCCCATGGAGGGAGAAGAAGCTGTTATTTGGAGATGAAGTACCAAGCATTCACTCTTGAGCAAGGATGAAAAACTGCATGCAACTCAATCTTTTCATTTGAGATTTAGAAGGCTCTTGCAGTAATTAACAGTCGAGCCACTTGACTTAGAGAGATTCATCCTCTTGGGAAATTTGGGAAGCTGCCCAGGAAAAGCTGGAGCTCTCTGCCCAAGGAGGAGATTAGATCTGATCCTCTGGGAGAGGCCCTCTTCTTTGTCCTTTGAAGTGACTGCTTCTCTGCAGGTGTCAAGTAGCTCCACTTCTGGGGCTGGCTTTCAGATTGGAGCTCTGGGCTAAGTTCTCTGAGCGACCTTTTTCCTGTGGTCTTCATGAAATTTATGTGGTAATCCTTTAAAAGCTTTATGGAGATCAGAAGCAGTTCAAGTAACATGGAAGGAGGCTGCCTAAACTCTACCATTCCTGACATTAGGTCTTTTCTTTTTTTTTTTAAGGTGGGAGGAGAGCAGGTAAGTTCTTTTTTTATTCTCCTTCTCCCGTCCCACATACAGTGCTGGGCTTGCTCATTTGCAGCCCCACACGAAGGCTCAGTGTTTCCCAGATTTAATCATTCTTTGTTAGAAGTCCTGTGTCAGGATTTACTTCACCAAAGAGGAGGCAGTAGCTGAATTGCTTTCCTGTGTTTGTCATCCTTGCTGTACCTAACTCAGCTTGGGGTCCTGGGACCAGCCATTGCCTTGGAGCTAGGCCCAGCTGTTTGTTTTTTCTGCTTTCCCTCATCACTGTTCCTAATCTCCTCTCACTAGGGAAAGGAAACAACAGTCCTCTGCTTCTGTATTTGGGACATTAGTGAGCTTTCTCATGCTTTGCTGACAATGCCCATTAATGCTCCAACAGATCACATTGGGTTGGGTAAGGAGCTGTGTGTCTACATCAAGAAATTATACACTTTTTCCTATTGACTACCTTTCTTTTTGCTGGCCATTGTTTTTTGGAGACAACTTTTCAATGTATAGCTCAGGATTCACAGTTTAGCCTTCACCTCTAGAGTGCTGGGCTTACATGTATAACACTGGCATTTTATTTGTAAAGTTTGGCTTTATGTCCCTGTGAACTTTATTTAAAAGTAACTAGGTAACTAATTGTATTTGCAGCATAGTAAAAAGAGATAGATTTTGATGGTTTATTATTTCTCTGTCTTTAATAAAATTTAAATATGCTGAGAATGAGATTTCTTCTGACAAACAATAGGAAACTTCATTTTAATATAAAACATGAGTCTAAGTCCTTATTATGTATATATTACATATTATATATATATACATATACACAATGTAGATGTATAAATACACCATGTGTGGTTTGGAAAGCTGTTGGAACTGAAGCCTCTTTAATTATGTATTTATGAGTTGGAGGCATGGCTCTGGTGGTAGGACACCTGCCAATGAGCATAAAGCATCAGATAATGAGTTTGAGGCTGGATCTCAAATGGGAAAATAAAAAAGAAATAACTATGTATTTAGCTTAAGCAGCCTCCTTGCCCCTCTTACTTTCATGAGCATACATGGTTATTTCTGGCAAAGTTATATCTCAGTTAAAAGTCACTCACTTACTTGCAAACTGAGATAACCTTGTAAACAAGCTTCTTCTCCGTCGGTGATCCCTGTGGTTTCTGTGAATTTCTATTTTTTAACCTGTTAAAACACTTTTAAGTTCAGCTTTGTGGATTTGACTTCCAGTTCCCACTGGATCCTTAGTGGTTTCCTATTCCTGGTTTATTACTAAGAAATAATGAGAAAGAGACATCATTAGAACAAGGTCACCAAGATGCACTAAGTAGAAAATACATCTGTGGTGAACATTTTTACAGCAAAATAAAAAGGGCTTCCTCTCAGGGTGATTTTCTCTGTCTTAGAAAATGAGATACAATTCTCTGAATTATTTGCCACATTACTTACCTTATCAACCATGATATTTCAATCTTCACATCTGCTTGTAATTAAAGAGAAGACTCTCTGAATGTCAGAAAGACACAGCAGAGGGGCTTATATGCTGTTGTTAGAAGACTTTAAATTTGCTACTTTAAACAATTAAGGTGAGGGGTAGGATTGGGAAGAATGAGGGTGAATGACAAAAGGGGTGACATTAATCAAGATGTTTTATATTGATAAATTGATTTGTCATGTGGTACAACTAAAGATAATAAAATGATATTAAAAAAACACTGACAATCAAAAAAAGAAAAAAGAAAAAGAAAGAAAGAAAGAAAGGAAGGAAGGAAGGCAGGCAGGCAGGCAGGCAGGAAGGAAGGAAGGAAGGAAGGAAGGAAGGAAGGAAGGAAGGAAGGAAGGAAGGAAGGAAGGCAGGCAGGCAGGCAGGCTAACAGGCTTCCTCCAAGTGCTGCTTAACCTGAAGGTCTATGCCCAGATGGGCATTTAGCCCAGTGATTTTTTTGTTCAAGTTAAGAATAGAAGAAGACAGGGCTGGGAAGGTGGCTCAGTGGTAGAGCGCTTGCCTTGCATGCATGAAGCCCTGGGTTCAATTCCTCAGCACCACATAAGAAAAAAGAAAAAAGCTGGAAGTGGTGCTGTGGCTCCAGTGGTAGAGCACTAGCCTTGAGCTGAAGAGCTGAGGGACAGCGCCCAGGCCCAGAGTTCAGGCCCCACGACCGGACCCCCCCCCCCCAAAAAAAAAAAGAATAGAAGAAGACAGATTCCAAGTATGGTTCGAGAAAAGATGAGAGAGTAAAACCATTGCTGGAGTGCATAGCAGCCCAAGACAGGAATAGTAAAACATGCCCATATAAAACACAATGGTGACTACAAAGGAATCTTTTTCAGAGGGCTTATGTTAGGGAAATTTGTGAGGGTTCATGTGACAAATACTGCTAAGGCTCATGACTGTGGCACTGTGTGGTAGATAGCTATAAACCCACACTACTTAATGGATTTAGCCTGAAAAGCTGAAGGTCAAATGGAGGCAGCAGAGATAAATATAAGGTAGGCTCTAGTAAGGAATGACACTGTGTCTACTCGAACACAGACCTCAGCAGAACTATGTCTTGACAACAACCTCTGGAACTCTGAGAGAGCTGTGGATGGATGGATATTCAGCCCTCCATATACTGATGATTCCCGAGTTATGCCTCAGAAAGAAACATGGAAGGACGTTGCAAGCACATCACTGGGAGATAAAAGAACTTGAAGGGAAAAGGATTTTCTCTACACGTTTACTACAAGGTATTCCAAACATTATAAAGGAGATATACAGGAAAATGCAGACAGCTATGTGACATCGATATGAGGAAAAATAATCTAAAGAAAACATTTTGTTCAAAAGATAGAACCAATTAAAAATGTCTCTTGTCCAGAAGGAAATTAGAGTAACTCAAGAAAAAAGCATTCTCAGAAATAGCAGTGTGCTACAAATAATCCTATTACACTATTACAATCTGTAATTTTAATTAAGAAATTAAGTATATTGACCAATAAATTTTTAAAAATCCACTAACACACCAACAACATTGTGACCTCATAACACAATTTAATTCATTCACACTTTTTTTTTGCTGCTACATAGTATGATAGACAACATACCCAAACTTACAAAATAACTGGCAAAAACATGAACACAGAAATTACAGTACTGTTTTGTTGATTTAGTCTTCTCTACAAGCAGTTGAACTCTGAAACCACTCAATTATATGCTGAGAAAATGGTATAACATTTTGTAATATACCTTGCTTCTATACTGAATAAATTCAATGCCTTCTCTTCTGTTTCTTTATGTCTTTAATCCTAAGGTATGACCAAATTTCAAGTTTCTCTACTTATTGTTCGGTTTTGCAGATGCTAAATAGATTCATTATTCACTCACTCATTCAACAAACATTCAACTTCACTATCCTAAGTAAGCATTCCTCCATAAATGACTTCCTGGACCCTCTTTTGCACAACTCATTAGACCCAAGGTGACAACTGATCCAAAAATAATGTCTCTTATACTTTTAAAGCATACCATGTGAGGCTTGGCTAGGAACCATATATAAGTGAGACTAATCTTCCCTGATAATATAAAGATGGAGGCAACTTGGCTATTAGCTGGTAGAAGTTAGAAACTTAACTGTTGAGACCTGCAAAAATATAACAAGGGCTCAATTGTATTCAAGCTGAAGAAGAGGTAGACAGATAAGAAGATGATTACATAACATATATGCGAAGTGACAGATCCCATAACTCTGAAGCCCCCAGAGTCATACAGTCACCTCCATTCCTGACATACACGGTTGAAAAGTAGATCCAGTTCTTGTATCATTGTGAACCTTGCTATGCCATTGTAATCAAGATAGTGAGTAGGAACTGAGTGAAGGTGGCTCATGCTTGTAATCCTAGCTATTCAGGGAGCTGATATCTGAGAATTGTAGTTTAAAGCCAGCCCTGACAGGAAAATCCATGAGACTCCTATCTCTAATTAACTACCCAAGTGGAGCTGTGGCCTAAGTGGTAGAGTGGTAGCTCTAAACAAAGAAACTCAAGGGCAGTGCTCAAGCCCTGAGTTCAATCTCCAGTAAACACACACACACACACACACACACACACACACACACACACACACACACACACACACACACACACACACACACACACACACACACAATACTGACTTTGGTTAGATGGATGTCTGCTTCTTGCTATAAAGGCTCTGGCAGAAATGTTTCTGAATACATGGTGTCCAGAACAATTTGGCTGAATTAAGCTCAGAAAAGAAGCATTTTGGTAGTCAGTGGGATGACTGGACTTTTACACTCTTGTCATAGCATTATCATATTTATAATGATGGATACTCTCATCTTAAGCAAATATAATTACGTTTCTTTTGTATGAATGTATTCTCTTCGTTGAATACAATGGATATATACTATATGGTTGAAAACTGTTTCACTGGTAATTCTGACGTATGAAGATGTATGAATTCTGACATATGAAGAGTTAGATAAGACCAAAAATAACTGTTACCATGAATAAAGCCCAATATAGTTTAAACCTCACCTATGCGATTTCCTTTACAAAATATAAAGTTAGAATTCCTGCTGTGCCTCTGTGGAGTTAGAACCTTAAACTTCTGTTTCATTCCTCTGTGACATGCTTTAAATCTCCAAGCATGGTGTTTTATCTTTTGGAACCTATTGCAATGATGCCTATGTTATAGTAAATCTTGGCCAATAAAAACCTCCAGAGTGATATAGATTTTGAAGATTGTTAACACCCATTTTCAACACAAAGAGAAGTATTCAACAGTTCTGAAATTTGAAACATAGTATCCCTCAGAAATTATAATATTCTTCTTTATATAAAATAATTAGTAGTCTTCAAATCACATGGACATATAAACAAAGTTTGTGTTTTCCTGAAATCAGTATTAGTGTTGGAACATGTACTGTTGGACCCTAATGGTAAGAAACATGACATTTGTAAGGATGTTAATAGTCAGAAGATAATGTATAGCTTATATTTATAAAAGGAAGGATTTTCTAAAATATGAAACAAAGCAGCTAGAAAAATTGACTGGAAAATACAACCAACTAAATATTTTCCAAGTAGGAAAAATTCTGTGGCTGAAAAAACCCACATACTTAAGAAAAGTATTTTTTTAAAGAAAAGTATTAATAAAATGTAAAGCTAAAGGAGGCCAGATGAATTTATTAGTTGTTCTGACCACTATATACTATATTAATAGAAGCAGATGGAACATGGAATAACAAAAGAGATTTTGAAAAAGTAGGACAAAGATGGAGAACTTAGCAATATCTGATTTCAAGACTTACCTTATTGTAATCAAGACAGTATGGTGCATTATAGCTGTGCTACCTAGCTTTCTGTCTCTGTGACAAAATCCTGAGAAAAACAACTTAAAGGAGGAACCGTTTGTTTTGGCTCATGGCTTCAGCAAGTTCAGTAACATTCACTTGTCCCCATTGTTTCTGGGCCTGTGTGCCCCACAGCATCATGGCAGAAATACTGTACAGGCAGAGAAGACTCTTCACTTTATGGCAGCCAGAAAGCAGAGAGAAAAAGGAAGGGGCGGGGTCCCAATTATACTGTTTATGGCCTTTCCAGTGACCTATTCTGTCAATTTATTTAGCTCCACCTCCTAACGTTTCTACCAATAGCAAAAACATTTGGGAACTCAATTCTCAACATAGGAACTCTGGGGGAAAATTCCACATTCAAAGTATATCAATGACTCAGCAGAGTGATACAGAAAATCCACAACAAACTTGTTACTTTTGTTGTTGTTCTTTTTTTGGGGGGAGGGGGGGAGGTCCAGTCTTGGAGCCTGAACTCTGGGTTGGGCACTGTCCCTCAGCTCTTCAGCTCAAGGCTAGCGCTCTACCACTTGAGCTCCTAACGTTTCTACCAATAGCAAAAACATTTGGGAACTCAATTCTCAACATAGGAACTCTGGGGGAAAATTCCACATTCAAAGTATATCAATGACTCAGCAGAGTGATACAGAAAATCCACAACAAACTTGTTACTTTTGTTGTTGTTCTTTTTTTGGGGGGAGGGGGGGAGGTCCAGTCGTGGAGCCTGAACTCTGGGTTGGGCACTGTCCCTCAGCTCTTCAGCTCAAGGCTAGCACTCTACCACTTGAGCCACAGCGCCACTTCCGGCTTTTTTCTTTTTTCTTATGTGGTGCTGAGGAATCGAACCCAGGGCCTCAGGCATGCAAGGCAAGCACTCTACCACTGAGCCACCTTCCCAGCCCTGTTGTTGTTCTTTGTTAGTTGTAGAGCTTGAATTCAGGGCCTGGGCACTGTCCCTGGGCTTTAAAAGCTCAAAGCTAGTGTGACACTACTTTGAACCACAGCACCACTCTGGTTTTCTGGTGGTTAATTGGAAATAGAGTCTCACAGACTTTCCTGACAGGTCTGGCTTTGAACCATGATCCTCAGATTTTAGACTCTTGATTACAGGCATGAGCCACCACCAGTGTCTGGCTAAATCTGTTACTTTTTAACAATAGAACTAAAGTAATTCAGTGGAAAAACAATACTCTTTTCAATAGATGTTGCTTGAAAAATTGGATATTAATATAGGGAGAAAGATGGACCTGGAATCTTACCTAAATATACATTAAAATTAACTTGAAATGGATTGTACAAGAAAATGTAAAAATTGGGGCTGGGAAGGTAAGGCTCAGTGGTAGAGCTCTTGCCTTGCATGCATGAGGCCCTGGGTTTGATTCTTCAGCACCATATAAATACAGTATTTTTACAAGAAACATAAAAGAAACATAATCGAAACATAAAGAACATAGAAAAACAAAAGAAATTTTTAAAAAGTACAACAAAGTTGGAGAATTTAGTAATATCTGATTTCAAGACTTACTTCTAATCAAGACAGTATGGTGTAGTATGGCTATGAGAATTAGCTTCCTGTCTCTGTGACAAAATACTTCGAGATGAAAACTACTTAACAGCGGAAAAGTTTTTGACTCATGGCTTCAACAAGTTCACTCCATATTCACTTGTTTCCACAGAGGGGGTTGAAATTTGTGCCATTGGCATAAACATTCATTTCTTAAAGCAGTTGTCCAAAGTCAATCAATACTTTTTCTTTTTTTTTCGGTCCGGTCATGGGGCCTGAAGTCTGGGCCTGGGCGCTGTCCCTCAGCTCTTCAGCTCAAGGCTAGCGCTCTACCATTTGAGCCACAGCGCCACTTCTGGTTGTTTTTTTTTTTTTTTTTTGCTTATGTGGTGCTGAGGAATCGAACCCAGGGTCTCATGCATGCAAGGCAAGCACTCTACCACTTAGCCACCTTCCCAGCCCAACATTGATTTCTTAGAAGCCACAATATGTATATTTATACTTAATATAAAAATATTTATACTTAATATAAATAAATTCTAAGAGTAAAATTTGATCAATTAAATTTCATTAAAATAAATAGTTCTTCTAATAAACATTATTAAAAAATAAAATGGCCGGGCTGGGAAGGTGGTAGAGTGCTTGCATTGCATGCCTGAGGCCCTGGGTTCCATTCCTCAGCACCACATAAGCAAAAAGAAAAAAGCCGGAAGTGGCACTGTGGCTCAAGTGGTAGAGCGCTAGCCTTGAGCTGAAGAGCTGAGGGACAGCGCTCAGGTCCAGAGTTTAGGCCCCACGACCGGACCCAAAAAAAAAAAAAAATGGCCACATCATAATACGTTCATAATACATATATCTAACACAAAGCTTGTACCTACAATATAGTAGGAACTCTTGAACAAATGCAGCAGCAGTACTCACTAGACACTGTTGAAAATGAGCTACCCAACTTGTGGATGACATCAAGAGGAAAAAGCTGGGAGAGAGCAAGGGAAGGGGTAACATTGTCCAAAAAGAAATGTACTCAATTACCAGACTGATGAAACCATAACATCTCTGTACATCACTTTTATAATAACAATAAAAATTAAAAATTAAAAGAAGAGCTCTTGAAACAGTTCAAGTAAAAGAAATAGGTCCTACCATTCAAGCAAGACAGCTCCCGGGGTCCAGCAGCCAAGGAAAGCTGTACATGGTAGATGGTGGGAGGGATGCACAGCAGCACAGGCTCATAGAGCTGGTGAGAGGAAATCAAGGGGACCTGAGTGGGAGCAACACTCAAATGATGTCACTTTGCAAGCCAAATTCTTTAATATGAGGAGAGATGCTAAGAAATAGTTGGAGGAAAGAAAAGTAAATGAAATTTAAGAAACTCCAAGTTGCAGTATTCACTTTGGTTAAAAAAATAATTCCCTCCTTAAAAGTTTAGGAATTACATGTCAACAAGAGACTGTGTCTCTCTCTTTTCCTATCTCTATGTGTGTATATATATATATACATACACACACACACACACACACACACACACACACACACACACACACATATATGTGTATATTATCTTTAAGGAAGACATGACTTGAGTGGTACAACATCAGATGTGATCAAGTAGTATAAATTTCCTTAAGTAGGACTTACTTCTGCTGCCAAGACTATTTTTCTTTGTCTGCTTAATCAAGTGTATTGCAGTGTTCTTTATTGGGTCTGCTTAGTCAAGGTACCTCTATCTTGAGGCCTCTGCCCTGCTTAACAGCAATTCAAAAACTGAAAAAAAAATTGCCTTCTTCTCTCACTTTCCTAGGACTGACTTAGTTAGCTTAGCACCCCTGCAGCCCAGACAACCTGTGCCCCAAGGAACCTCAAACTACATCCTTAGTTACCCACATAGCTACCTTCATCTTTTTGACTACACATTGCACTCTGTTAGAGAAATTCTGTCAGGAACTGTTTGCTTGTTTTCAGGGCTTTTACCATCTCCTGTAGAATCGTGCCATGTCCAATTTCCATTGGACCTCCCAGGGACCCCAAAAAGTAGGTAGCCTCTATCAACGAGAGAGTTAAGTCTACCCAGTTCCCAATATCTCAGCATATTTGAAGAAGAAAAAAAAAAACTTTCAACAGGGTGCTTATAATAAAGGCTTATCAAGAACAGTACTTAAACAATAAGAATGTTCAACTGGGCTGGAGTGTGGCTCAGTGGTAGAGTGTTTGCCTAGCATGCATAAAGACCTGGATTCAATTCCTCAGTACCATATACACAGAAAAAGCCAGAAGTGGTGCTGTAGCTCAAGTGATAGAGCGCTAGCTAGTCTTGAGCAAAAAAAGTTCAGGGACAGTGCCCAGACCCTGAGTTCAAGACCCATCACTGGCAAAAACAAACAAAAACAAAAAACTCTCCAATTCTGCTTATCTATGGTCCCAGCGTTGCATGGAGAAGTGAGTTTTTACCTTTATTTGGGGGGTTGTTGTTGTTTTGCAATTGGTATTTTCTTGTAAATGAGATCAGTAGGAAAAACTGATACTTGGGCAATGCCTGAACCTCATCTTAATAAAAGCATACAGTATGTAAGTATGTATATATGGATGAATATTAGTTAAGGACCTCAGGGCTCTGGCCCTCTGTCAGTTGGCTCTTAAAATCTTTTCTTTCCGGAACCCATGAGAGAAATCTTATCTTATGACAGGCTTGCTGGCAAAGAAAACTGTACACAAGATAGGAAACTGGAGTTTAAAGAACACTGTCATCATAGTTAAGGAAATGTGTTTATTGATTGTAGCCTGATGTCAGATTAAAAAGTGATGAGGACCCAGCAATGCCGATCACTTTCACAAGTCTCTGAAAATTAGAAAGGAAAAATAAAAGTGTGGCAAGAACTGGATACCAGTGCTCTCATCTAGCTTCTGCCTTGAAGAAATGATGTAATATTAGCCTAGTAACTTAACCTCTCTAGAACCCCATTCTCACATCTTTAAACAATGGGCTTGGAAGGGGGAACCCCCCAAGGGCAGCCAGCTTGGAGCCATGGTCATGATCACTTAGAATTCTGGATTGAAAGGACACAAACAAACATTACTGTCCAACTACTCCATGTCACTTACCGCATGTTTTCACAAATTAAGTTTTGAAACCACTACACACGTTTTACTTTTGAAAAGCCCAATTTAGGCAGAGACGAAAGAATAAAGAAGTAATACTTGCAAACTGAACCTTTTGTTCATTATCTGGCATTGTTGTGTGTGTGCCATGTGGACAATTTTAGTCACTTATGATTCTTTCTTTTTTCTTTCCTTCTTTCTTTCTTTCTTTCTTTCTTTCTTTCTTTCTTTCTTTCTTTCTTTCCTTCTTTCTTTCTTTCTTTCTTTCTTTCCTTCTTTCTTTCTTTCTTTCTTTCTTTCTCTCTCTCTTTTTTCTCGCTCTCTTTCTCTCTTTTTCTCTCTCTTTCTCTTTCTCTTTCTTTTTCTTTCTCTTTTTTCTCTTTTTCTCTCTCTCTTTCTTCTTTCTTTCTCTCTGTCTCTCTCTCTCTCTTTCTCTCTCTCTCTTTCTTTCTCTCTTTCTTTCTCTCTTTCTTTCTTTCTTTCTTTCTTTCTTTCTTTCTTTCTTTCTTTCTTTCTTTCTTTCTTTCTTTCTTTCTTTCTTTCTATAATATATATGCTGTACGAACCCATTGTAATACTAAATGCCAGGAGTCATGGATAATCCTGCCAGCGTTGTGGTAAAAGACCTTATAGCACTGTGAGGCACTGGGGATAGGAGCAGAACACAGTGTGTGTCACTGTGCAGGCCGGTTCTTCATCTCTTAACTAGAATCATACCATGCCCACCCTTTAGTGCTCTAGACTCCATTCAGTGGCTATTATTCAGTTATAGCTTGCCCATCATTTCAGTAAAGGAAAAATACTTATACTTATTTGTAAAAATATCTGCCTTTATTTGTGGGGTTGTGGGTGAATCCCCCTTGGATTAAACGAAATGTGCAGTTAGGAAACTCTGAACTCTTTTTTTCTTTCTCTTTTTATTGTAAAGATCATAGAAAACTCTTAACTTTTACATTGGTAAAAATATAGTAGTGTATATTTCACCCTAAATATAGAATAAGAAAGGACAAACTTGGTGCCTAGTGTGTAAGTCCTTTGTTTAACAATGACAACCTTTTTAGGTGAAGTGGTAAGTTATACTGTCATTTTTAAAAGCTCACAGTAGCCATAACAACAAACACTGATATAGGTCTTACACATGCCAAGCATTGTTTTAAAGAGTTTTGTCTGCCTTTATTATATTGAATCTGTCCTACAAATTTGTTTTAATTATCCTAAGAGGCACATATTATTTATGCTCCAATTTATGACAGGTTAAGCAACCAGTAAGTAAAAAATCAAGTATTTGAGCCCAATGATCTGTCTGCATGTAATCATGTATGCATACATCAGAGGGAAAAATAGAATCCCAATAAACAAAAGGCTTTTCACTAGCATTTAAATGCTGGAGTATTTGTATTTCAGCCATTCACACTTTCTTGTACCACAGATAACAATCTGCTCTCATAGATGAGTTTTCTTTTGTTGGTTTATGAAAGTCACAGAGAAGACCATGCACTAGAGCTGTGTTTAATACCAGTATGGCACATTGGGAGCTCAGTTTGAATTTACAATATGCTCATCACATGTCACACTAAATACAGACACAGACAACTAACTTTCTGCCTCTTGGTAAAACTAATTATATATGTATAGTATGTTCATCTAGTCACCGAATGAATAAGCAATGAAGTGAACAGAAGCAATGTGTTATTTGGCACAAAGCAAAAGGATTTACATTCTCAGCATAATTCAAGGCAAAGAAAGTAGATTCTGAACCTCCTGCACATTAATATGAACGATGTTTAACTAGAAGAATGTCTTCCAGCCAAGGTCACTTTTCAGAATAGCGAGGTCAGCCTCTGTCCTTTTGAATCTTGCTTGTTTCCTTTAACTTAATGATCTCCAGTTGCATCCATTTTTCATTCATTTTCCTGCTAATGATATAATAGTCTCTTCTTTATGGATGAATTCATTGTGTAGATATCCTACAAGTTTTATCTATTTATCACTGAAAGCAGGGTCCACAAGAGCTGTTTGCATGTTCATTTTTATTGCAGCACTACTATAGTAGCCAAAAGGTAGAAGTAGCCAGTGTCCATAAATGAGTGAATGGATCAACAAAGTGTGGTATGTATATACAATTGAAAATCACTTAGCCTAAAGAATGAGCCAGATGTGGTTGGCTAACTCCTGTAATCTTAGCTACTCAAGAAACTGAGATCTGAAAATCATAGTTAAAAGACAGCCCAGGCAAGAAAGTCTGTGAGATTCTTATCTTCAATTAACCAGTAAAAAGCTAGAAGTACAAGACACTATGTTGAAAATGAACTTTACAACTTCGGGGATGGGGGCGAGGAGTTGGGGAGGTGGGAGGGAAGGGATAGTAGGGGAAAAACAAAGGAGGGGATAACAATGCTTGATAGGAAATATAATCATTACCTTATTCATGTAACTGTAACCCCTTTGTACAGTATCTTTATTTAAAAAAAAAAAGCTAGAAGAGGAGCTGTGGCTCAAATACTAGAGAGCTAGCCTTGTAGACAACACCTAGGCACTAAGTTCAAGACCTAGCACCAGCAGAGACCAAAAAAAGAAAGAAAGAAAATTTTGATATATACTACAGTATGAATGAACCTAAAAAGAATGATATACCATGGTAAATAAATCAATCATAAATAATGTGTGATTCCTCTTTATAGGAACTCCTTAGAATAGTCAACTTCATAAAGACAGTGAAGAATGGTGCTAAGGAGTGAAGGAAAGGAAAGTTGTTTCTAGGACTTCACTTGTGCAAGAGGAAAAGAGTTCTGGAGATTGTAAGCACACAATGTGAATGTACTCAGCAATGCTGAGCTGTACACTTTTAAGAGATTAGGTCGCAAATTTTTGTTATATATATTTTACCATAATTTAACATATAAATTAACTTTATTCTGTACGTGCCATGTGCCCAACTTGTTACATTGTGTATCTCATTTAATTATGACAATAATCCAAAAGGTAGGTTATTACTATTGTTATTTTGCTGGTGGAGGATATATTAAGCTGAGTGATAACCTCCAAAAGAATATTGATATTCAATTCCCAGGTTTTTTTATGTTTTGCAGATGTAATTAGCTAAGGATCTTGAGAGGAAGAATTAAATTGGGTCATTTCTATGGGACCATTGTAACTGGAAGTATCCTTATTAGAGGACTAGAGAGAGACATTTGACTATGTAAGAAAGGAGTATTGAAGTGATAGAGCCTGAGAAAGATGTAGCAGTCTTGCTGGCATTGAAGTTGGAATAAGGGTCTTTACAATCAAGAACACACAAGAATCAAATTAGCCTCTACATCCTCCAGAGGACTGTTTTATTTTATGAGTTCTAGCTAGAGCTATAAAATAATAAACTGGTATCTTAAGTCACTAAATTTGACATATCACAGAAAACAGGAAACTAACAAGAGGAAATGTAATATGTCCAACATCATACTCTAAGTGGTAGATTTTAGTTGACTGATTTTAGTCAACTGTAGAGCCTGAGTTCTCAGCCTAAGAAAGTTTCTAGGTATCATAACAGAAGAGCATTCAGCTAACTACCTGTTTGGCATCCGGTAATACCTGCTTGATACACACACACACACACACACACACACACACAAACATACAAAACAAATAAATAAGTATATTTCTTCATACACATCAACCATAAAATGGAGTTATAAATTCAAATTATAAATTATAAATGAGTAAGGCAGCTAGAATTAATAAAAATCTGGAGGAAGTGGCGCTGTGGCTAAAGTGGTAGAGTGCTTACCTTGAGCTGAAGAGCTGAGGGACAGCACCCAGGCCCAGAGTTCAAGCCCCACGACCAACAAAAATAAATAAATAAATAAATAAATAAATAAATAAATAAATAAATAAATAAAAACTGGAAGTGTGGGGGAAGGTATTGTAAGCTAGAAAGTAGAAATCACTAA
The DNA here is from genome assembly GCF_024711535.1 of Dipodomys merriami. NCBI lineage: Eukaryota > Metazoa > Chordata > Mammalia > Rodentia > Heteromyidae > Dipodomys > Dipodomys merriami. Next base: position 19,401,866 of record NW_027203382.1, on the reverse strand, counting down.
AGCATTTAAATGCATTTACTTTTAAATGGAGGCCAGAACTTCATAGAATTATTCCCTTGATGTATATGTCACTAAAATCAAGGCATAGTTTTCAAGATGAAGAGGGACAAAAACTAGTGATAGTATATAAAGAAGATAGAGGTCCTGCAGGTACCAAGTTTGGTGCTCTACTGCCTAGGAGAGTAAACCAAATGTCTAAGTGGAAATATGAAAAAAATTTCAACCCTTCCCAGTCAAGATTAATTTTATTTCTTTAGAAAAAAATCAGGCAAAGATATGACTTCTTATAAATGTGATATTATGCTGCTTGTCATCATGTAACAGCTCTTTCTTATTAAGGAACATGCTTAAGGTTGGAATTTTTAAATATCTATAACATGTTCACATTTTATGGGCAACTATCTTTCTTCATGAGCTTAATTGGAATCTAAACGTATGACAGATTGTCAGATTAACTGCACACTAATGCTCACCAAATCTATCATCTGATTTATTCAGTTTAACAGCATTGCTTTCTAAAGTCTTACTTTCTTTGTCAGGGGAAATCTCACTTCAAAATATGTTTTACAGAGTGTGTCCTATAAAGAAATACAAGCCAAAGTGTAAGCAATGCCACTAGTCGAATGTTGCTTTGAGGAAATCTAGTCTCAGAACATCCAGGAAAAATGTAGAACAAAGAAAAAAGAGTTCTAGTAAACTCTTTTTCATTTTCTAATATGCAATGATAAATTACCTTTATTAGACTCTCAGAGGAGGGTAATATAATTTGAATAACCAATTTGGATAGGCTGCTTCTTGAAGAGATTAAAAGTATAGGCTTAGAAGTCAGTGGCCTCGGGTCAAATCCAAGGTCCTTAATGTAGTAGGCTTCAGGTTCCTTATCTAAAAAATAAGAATTTAGCATCTGATAGTCCTGTTAAAAGATCTAGAGCCAGGTGTTGGTGGTTTGTGCCTATAATCATAGGAACTCTGGAGGCTGAGAGCTGAGGATCATGGTTCAATGCCAGTGGGGGCAGGAAAGTCGATGAGACTCTTCAATTAACCCTCCAGGAAACCAGAAGTGGCGCTGTTGCTCAAAGTGGTAGAGTGCTAGCCTTGAGCAAAAGAGCTCAGGGATGGTGCCCATAATGTGAGTTAAAGCCCCATGACCAACAAAAAAAGAAAGATCAAGGAAGATAACGTGCATCACTTTCCATATATGAGGGGACTCCATAGATAACTAAAAAGTACACTTTCTATTATCCTTTATACTAACTGTGCAAAAGCTTTCAGTTGCTGATGAAGAAATGATTTGTATGAATCTATCAACATTATTGATGGAATTACTACACATTCAGGGTTCTGCATACTTATTCTCTGTATTGACTTGGCTGGTCTTTCAAATTCCTCATCAAGCACGTAAAAAGATAATGGTATATTTAATATCTAGTTAGGTATTTTAAATAATTAAATTTAATTTAACTCTAATTATCCATAGTGCAAAGTCAATTATTTCTCTGGATGTAGATGTTCCTGACATCTCATGAGTAGCTTGGCTAGCTGTACATTGCAATGCAAAACTTGCAAATTAATGAAAACTTCTAAAAAAAAAAACAAAACCCAGCAGCTTCCACTAATACAGAATGTGCCCTTGATGAGCTAGCTTCCTCCCCTACATAGCCATGGGAAAAACTAGTTCCATATAAGATCTCTTTTCTAATACAAAACTGGTGCTTTAGAGCTTCTTTCCATACTTAGTATTGGCAGAATGTATCAAATGGAAAGATAATCCCAGATGGATTGGAGGGTGTCAGTCTTGCTAGTGAATTAGGAACAAGGAATCTGGGGGGTGGAGTAGGCATGACTGTAAGGTCTGCTCCAGGCCATGCAGGCCCTGTGCAGATTCCTCCATACCTCTTGACTAAGTTTCTGCCCAGTATCTGTGTTACCTAGGTAACTGGCACACCTGGAAGCAGTCACCTCTGTAAGGTCTGCTCCAGGATGGCCAGCAGACTCCACCCTCCTCACAGCAAAGTCTCTGCCCAGTACCTGCATGACCTAGGCAACTGGTACACCTGGAAGAGGCCACATCTGCTTCCACTGAGATCTGCCCCTTTTTGTCAAGCCCCTACCATGCACAGCCACAGGCAGTTGGGTAAATAAACTGCTTTTCCTACCTTAATACCACTGTGGTGTTCTCTTCATCAGCTACCTAATGAAACCTACCTATTTAACATACCTTATTTTTCAGTCCCCAATGAATTAACACTAGGCATCAATCATTAACACCATCAAAAGCAACAAACAACTTTGAAGGCTTTGTAACAGAAGTATGAAATAATAGCTGGGGGATTTTAATTTATAGAGGGACTATTGACTTTAAAGAAGGATTTTATTATGTATGTTTTTATGTGACTCTGGGACTTCATGAAGAATCACCTGATTTGGTCTGGAGACAAAAGAAATAAAGGGCCAAAATTGCCAGTCCCCGTTCACTTATTCTACTTGTAAGGTCTTTTCTAAGTCAATCACAATGCAGAGCAGTTTAAATTCAGTAGTTTGAAAAATGCTGGGGCAATTAGGATTTAGGAGTGTTTCCTTTTAGAGTAAAACAGCCAGATAAGAACTCCTTAGTGAAAGGGCTCAGGATTAGTTTGTTTACATATGAAAGGCTCTTGAGCTAGCGACTGGCTGCTTCCTTAGGGCAGGGCCTTGTTTCCAATTAGTGAAGTGAATTAAGTCTTGTTGTGCTGGTTTTAAGATATGGAAAATACACCCCTCATTCCCACCCCTGCCCCTGCGCATTCACTGGTTTCTCTTGCAAGACTTTTTTTTTTTTTCCTTTAAGTCAAACAAGATGGAAAGCACTTACATTGAGTAGTTTGAATAATGCTCACCTTGGGTGATTCGGATTGAGGAAGCTGAGATCTGAGGGTTGCACTTCAAAGCCAGTCTGTTTAAACAGGAAGGCTATGAGAGTCTTAACTTCAGTTAACCACCGAAAAGCCAGAAGTGCAGTTGTGCTCATGCGGAACAATGACCAGATCTTGAATTCAAGCCCAAGGAGGCGCACGCATGACGCACGCACGCACGCACCCACAATCACACACACAGAAAACAGGAAATACAGTAACATTGCTATATCTGATTAGAAGTTGTTAAGTAACGCTCAAAGATATTCCTAGATGTTGGTTAGTGTCCTCTCCCAAATTCCCAGGCAATGGATGGTGTTAAGAAGTGGCGCCTTTGGAGAAGTGATGGTCATCAACATTCTACCTTCAAGAACGGGATTAATACTCTTATAACAGGCCAAGAGGGAACCCTAAAGGCTTTCTTTTTCTCCTCTCCCTGATGCCCTCCTTCGTTCCCTGCCCTCATCTGCCGCCAAGGAACAACACTGAGGGATTTTTTTTTTTTTTTAATGTTAGTATTTAAGGCTTCAACTCAGGACTCTCCAAGATCTCACTAGGTTTTGGGTGGTTTTTTTCTTCTGAAAATGAAGTCTCACAGATAGGATTTTCTACTGGGGCTGGCTTCACCCTCAATCCTCAGATCTCAGCCTCCTGAGTAGCTAGGAATACAGGTGTGAGTCACTGTCAGTGAGTCAGAACCATTGTCAAGAGTGTCAGCCATTTGGCCGGGAGCGTGATTTGAAGCATAGAATATCCCTCACTACACACAAAATCTGCTGGTACTTTACTTGGACTTCTCAGAGTCCACAGCTGAAAGATTGAAATTTCTTTTTTATTTTCTGTTAACATACTCTAATTATACAGAAGAGTTGCTTTGAGATATTTCCATACATACATATACTGTACTTTGATTAAATTTATCCTCTCTATTACTCTTTCTTAACCTTCCATTTTAACATTTTTTAGTTGGTTTCATTATACTACGTTTACAAGTGTAACATCTGTCACCTGCCTTTCTCACCGTCTTTCTCACTGCCACCTCTTTCTGGTTCTTCTCTCCAGAGAGTTCAATTTCTATAGTCTTCATGACATTATTATTATTTTATTGAATGCTTACATTTTTATTTCAGGTCTTTTATTTCTGGTTTTTGCTCCCAGATGAGCAAAACATGTGATACTGGCATTTCTGAGCTTGATGTATATCTTACTTAACAAAATAATCTCTATAAACATCCATTTTCCTGCAAACAACATAATTTCATTCTTCTCTATTGATGAGCAATATTTCATTCTTCATATGTTTCACCTTTTTAAAAATCCATTCATCAGTTGTTGGGCACCTAGACTGACTCCATAGCTTGGCTATTATGAATAATAATGCTACAAAATGTTACAAAAATAGCAAATGCTATTTCTGAACAAGATTCCAATTGCTCAGGAAATAGAAGCAAGAATTGACAAAAAATATTGGACCAAACAAAAAAGTGTATACACATCAAAAGAGCAATTACCAGAATGATAACACAACCCACACAATGGGAGAAATCTTGGCCAGCTATTCAATTTTCTAAAGGGTTAATAGTATTAAGAAACAAATTATTTATTATTTGTAAGTTACCCACTGTCAAGTATTTTCTCATAGCAGGACTATTAGGAATATTCAACGAGATCCAAACTACAGGAGATTCTAAAAGAATCACCCTGGTTCTTCAAAACACAACTTGTAAAGGTAAATAAACAGAAAAGGGAGACACTTAGAACAGAAGGGACAAAACATGTGGGTCTATTGCTATATTAGAGTCTTACTTGGATCCTGATATACATAAACAAACTTTAAAGGCATAGAATACAATTGATAATACTTGAACACTGGCTGGATAGGTATAATAATACTAAGAAATTCTTGTTAAATTTTTATGATGCAAAATTATTAGCGTTTTTTAAAGACTCCTCATTTTAGAGGCACTAAGTTCCACATATAATAATGTACCATTAATGAATGACTTGCTTCAGATATCTAATTGTGATAAGGAGGGAAAGACTCTTGCTTTTTGCTCAAATATATACTTTGGCTGCATTTCACCTATTTTGGGCTTTCCATCTAGCTGGATGATGGGTACATGATACCAGTTATATAGGTTGAGAAAGGATCTTGCTTGTTTGCTTAGGTTGGCATTAAACGATAAACTTCCTGATTTCAGCCTCCCAAGTAGGTAGGATTATAGGTGTGAGTTACCAGGCCTGACCTGATAATCATCGATGTTAGTAAGTTTCATTACATTTCACTATCTAAAATTTTGTGTCAAAAATTTTATTTTAAAGAAGAAAACTTGGAAAATCGATATCTGAAAATATCAAAATTTTCAAGGTCATCAAGCGCTAGGGAACAACTTGGCAATAACTAAAGAACCTGAAGATAAGATGCTACAGAATATAGCAATTCCACACCTAACTATAAGCCTCAATGAAATGTCAACTATATATGAAATTGCTCTTACTCCCAACTCCCTCAATTGGAAATGCCCATTAATAGAAAAGATTTGTCGTTTGGAAACAATACGCTGGATATGATACTATATGTGTGACATCCTGAGGATATCAGCCTGAGACTCTAGTCTCCACACAATTATATAAACCAAAGACCAATTCACAAATCACCTCTAGCATCAGGGTGGATCATCAGATTCTAGAGTCTTTCCTTGTCCTAAGTTGATCTATACAAAGATACTCCACAAAATTTTCTTTAAAAAAAAAAAAAGAGAGAGAGAACTAAGTGCATTATCATGATCAAATTTGAAAGCCTTTAATTTTGAATGGAAGGAAAACTAGTTGCAGAATAATAGGAGCAATATTTATACATAAGCCCATATGAAGCTTAAAAACAAGAAAACTCATTCTAAATAGGGTATGTGTGAAAGGATATGATTACATAATAAATGCGTAGAGAAGGCAGGCATGTTAGTCCATTTGTGCTATATATTAAAATATCAGAGACTGAGGAAATGAATAAACAAAAAAAAGTGACTTCTCACGGTTCTGGAGGCTAGAAAGTCAAACGTCAAAAGGTTAACATCTGGCGAAGGCCTTCTTCTATCCAAAGACAGAAGGCAGTAAGAAGTCAAGAGAGCATGAGAGAAGGGCTTGGTCAGGGGGAGAGAGGGAGAAGAAAGGGAGAGGAAAGAGAGCTCTTCCTCTCAGAATCCCATACATAATAATAAACCTACTTCCTCAGTGATGGCCAGCAACTCCTGAAAGCAGCAATCAGGACCTAATCATTTCTCCTTGGTCTCAACATGACTGCATTGGGGATTACGTTTCTTAACATATGAACATTGGGGTCACTGTCATGCCACAACAGAAAGGAAAACCTAGTGTAGAATCTCAGAAAAATCTCCTCCTGCGGAGGAAACAAACAAACAAACAAAATACATCACACTGCAGCAAATATATGAAAATGTTTAAATTTGTTAAGTCTGGATATACCTGCTTTGTGTTTGGCTATATTGTTTGATATAGTTGACAGCCTGTATACAATAGTTCATTCTAAGATAGAAAAGGTATTATGTTATATTCAAAATTGCCTAAAAACAAATAAATAATTGGAGCCAGTATGAACACTATTATCTGTAAAAGGAACTAATAGTTGGGACCACTAGAACACACAACTTGCTTCTTAGCAAAGGTTTAGCTTTGCCTGCTGTAAGAAGGAGACAAAAAAAACCCCTCTATCAGATTACCTTCTGTGTTCAGCCAACACAGTGAAATTGAACTGTTGTTCCTTCCCTCCCTTTTGCAAATCATGGTTTCCACTTGATATGTGAAATTTCTTTCTCTAAGATCCAAGGTGAGTATGTAGGATGACTACATAGGATACGCTGGGTGTGATAGTCTCTGTGTGATGTCCTGGGAATATTAGCCTGAGACTGTAGTCTCTACAGAATCATACAAACCAAAGGCCAATTCACATATCAACTTCAGCGTCAGGATGGAGCATCAGAGTCTAAATTCCTTTCTTTTTTAAATTTCAACCTGGCAGAAAATGGCCTTTGTAACATGAGGAGGCAGAGCATATACAAGAATGAGGCTGTGCTGTGTCAAGCTCTCCTGCTACCCTTGGATGTCCTCTCATCAGCCTTCCTTTCTCCGTCCTCTGGGGGGAGATGGCAATGGAGACATGAATTCTTTCATATCTTTCTGCCTCTCATTTTATCCTTCTTCTTTTCTCATTCTGTTCTTAACTTTCTGCCTCCTTCTTCCCATTTGACACTCATAATAACCTTGTCATCTGGTTTCTACCCCAAAACATATGTTTGCATGTTTGTTCTTATGACTTCTGGTTATTGTAATTGTCATAATTCTTTACTAGCTGGTTTCTCATCTTCAAACAACTCCATTACAAACTTGGATGTCTTTTAAGAAACTGAAACAATACACAAACTATCTCTTCAACTTAAACTTTAATATCTTGAAATAAGCCCAAAGTCTTAATCATTCATGAAATTCTGAGAACTAATGAACCAGTAAATAATCACAGAATTTTCTTTTTTTTTTTAAAAACAAAGTCTTTTTAGCAGCAGAATGGACACTGAAAATGCATAGTTATCCCTGATGACTAAGGAAAAAATATGCAAATAATTAGTTCCTGCAAGGAAAATTCTCATCCTGTGGTTACAATTAGTCGGATTGAAATCTCAGATTTTCTCCTAAGTTTTTCTTGAGTTTACAGTCTACAATCAAGTTCTAGGAGCCACAGTTTGTAATAGTTATTGGAACAAAAAAAAAATCACTCCACATGTTCAGCTCCTATTTATCTCTGTATATGACCTTTCATTGGTCTAATACTCTGTCAACTGTTCAGCGAGGTGATTAAAGAGCAATCTGACAGTTTTACCTCATGGGGCCACCATTCCTACTTATGGATCTTCAAGTTGTTTCTCCAGCAAGAGTGAATAAACGGGATGGTATGCTTGAACAATGGTTCTAGCAATATCATCTCATCTAATTGAGTCCAAGTCTTCTCTATTTTTTCAAAGTACGTTTACATCTGAATATCTGTTGGTTTGTTCAAATCCTATTGGTTATACAATATAATGGCACATTCAATAGCCAACTTTGCTTCTGAAAAACACTAGTAGTAAGTTGCCCAGACTGTAATCACACCTTTATCTAATACCTTCCTTGATGATACAGAGTCTAATGACACCATGTAGCACCTTACAAACATTAACTCATTGGACATCCACAATAATTAAAATATGAAAACAATGACATTTTTATGATATTAAGGCTTGTACTGCAAGAAGCAGGCCCTCAGGTCCTCAGTACCATTGTGCTAATTCATATATCTACATTGCATACTTCTGGCTTTTAACGTTCAATATAAGTCTGAAGGCAAAAACAAGTAGGATAAAAAAGCAAAGGGCAAAGGAAGGAAGGTAGGAAGGAAGGTGACAAGGAAGCAAATTGCAAAGAAAAAAAGTGGACTTAAAAGTATAATTAAAAATTCAGACCCCAATTGGAATTTTAATTATCATATTATTTAAATAACACTAACTGAAACAAAGACTTTCCACCTTCTCTTACATATATTTCTGATAACCAGAAACTAAAGGTAATTGAACTTTTAAAGCATAACATAGTGGATTCCCACTACCTGCCATTTACTCAAAAACTAGAATGTGAGTCTGTTTTTATTTCATTTCTTTTCTCCCCACACTACTCACAGGGAAATTTCAAGCACACAGAATATTTGTATATCATTTCTTCCCTTCCTAACATCCTAAGAAATAGCCTAAGAAACTGAGGATTTTTCTTGTTTTTGAGATTATCAAAAAATGTTAGGCCAACACATAAAACAGTATAATTTGTTTTTTAATATATACTTTTATTGTAAAGATACTATACAGAGGGGTTACAGTTACATAAGTAAGGTAATGAATACATTTCCTATGGAGCATTGTTACCCCTTCCTTTGTTTTTCCCCTACTATCCCTTCCCTTCCCACTTTCCCAGGTTCCCCCCCCACACAAAGTTGTAAAGTTCATTTTCAACATAATGTCTTGTACATCTCATTGTTACAATGGGTCAGCCTGTATCCTTGTTTCAGCATTTTGTTATTTTCCTTCCCCTCCCCAAATTAGAAAAATGTATACAGGATACAGGGCATCAACATCAAATACAGTGAAAAAAGGGTTTATACCATGGGGGAAGAAGAACATACAAAAAAAAATCACATAGTATATATAATTTGTTTCTTTAAACATAACATTATTTCCAAAATGCATCTATGCTGAGTAAAATAAACTGTTATTTATAAAGGTCTTACAGTTTCCAAAGCACTTTTTAAATGAATTATCTCATTGACACTTATAAGTAACAGTGGGTAATAGGTAGATTGGTCTAATTAGACCAATCTTTTTTTTGGTCTAATCTCTTCTTTTTTGCTACATGACTAAACTGGCATATACTAATAAATTCAGATTTTTTTTTAACATGAAGACCCTGCATGCCTCAAGGCCAATGTGTCATATGGGTTGTAGATGTTTCCATAAACAGTGATACAAATTTTACATATCAGTGGGTTTGTTTGAGTACTTGGAGCTATGAATTCATTTTCCCTGTGGGATGGGTGTTCCTACATTATACTTAGAGAAATAAAAAAAAAAAATGAGTCAAAGTGCTTTCATTAGTACATCTTGGAAATTCATCTTTCTTATTTCCACATGTAGGGCACATAAATAAAGCTTTGTGCTCAGGCCAAATGTTACTTTTGTGTATTTTTCACTATATCTGACAGAATGTGGTAAAGAATAGCAAATGTTAATTCCCCCCCCCAAAAAAAATGCATCTGAGGGAGATTCTGTCTTTTATTATCTTTTGAATATCTTCCATAGATATTCTTTCAGCTGCTTGAAGAATATGTGAGGCACTAAGAGACCTCCAATTCTTGTAGTTTTGTGTTATTTATTATTCAATGTTGTACTATCTACTTTATAAAATGGTACCAGTTAACAGAGAACTTAGAAATTAGGGAAAACAAAGCAGAAATTAGAATTTTCTGTCTTCTCCATAAAATAAGATTAAGAACAATAAAAAGTACAAATGGCCAAAATGTAAAGAGCATTGGTCTGCTGGTGGTTTCCTTTCCAGCACGGGGCTTAATGATAATCTCTTTTCTAACATAGTATGTTTAAAGCAACATGTGCTCTTCCTTCCTAACTGCTCATTTAAGTTAGGTATTTTATGGGGGAGTTCAAACAGGCTAATTCAAACATTTTTCCTGGACATGGGAGAGAAGTGACAAATAGAGGTTCCAGATAAACTTTTCACATTCATTCTTACATAGATTCACTGACTTATTTGTCCAGCTACACAGGTTTTTATTGTTACATACAATGAATCATATATACATATAATATAGATTATGCATATAAGCTAGCATCCACGCTTTCAACAAACATAGTGAGAGGTACCTTATGCTAAAGTCAGATTGAAACATTGAGCATCTTGAAAACATGAAGAAGTTGTTTAATAACATTTAAATGGCCAATAGATCAGCTTCTTTTTGGGGACATATGACTTTTATAATGGCTGAGCAAAAGTGAGTCCTTATTGGGTTGCAATAAAGAAACCAACCAGTTCTTGGCTTCAAGTCCCATCTTTACCACGTCATAAATGGACCTTAAGAAAATTAGTATCTTTTAACCCCCATTTCAAAATCATCAAATTGATCCTTTTAGTTTAGCTTTTTCTAATGAAGGTGTCATGAGTATACAATGAGTTTCTTGGGGTGAGTAAACAATACTCCAAGCTGAAGGCCTCAAAAGCAGCCTGGACAGCAATGCTTCTCTTTGACTGAGAACTGCTGTCCTGTCTCCCATGCCTCATTCTTCTTTGAGGCAGCTGGAGAAACTAAAATTCCTCTTTTCAGGGCCAGTCATAAAAAGCACAGTTCCTTTTCTCCAAAGCCAGATAATAAAACCTGAACATATTATTCTAACTTTCTCTGGAACAGCCATGAGAAATGCTCTGATCCACCTTGTGTGATTCCAGAAAAGTCCTGCCCTATTCCCAGAGGAAAAAATGCTGCACACAGGCCAAGAAGGATTTGAATGCACAGGCTTGCTGTGTTGTCCTACTCGTTCGATTACTAATAGCTCACATCCTTTTGGTCCAGTCATATTTCAACATTAATGTAATCCATACTGAATATACTTCTTCAATAATTCTAAATACAAAAGTGGATTAGATATCCTGGGTCTTTCTGTTTTAAATTTGAAGTGACCAAATTAATTGCTTATGCTCTTGTTGTTAATCTTGTTAATCTAGCTATTGTTTGTAAGGGTATCGGCGATGACCATTTATGATAGGCAAGAAGGGGTTACCTCCTTTTCCACCCTACCAGATAAGCCACCTGATGGTGTCTGGCAGGCAGCAGATTGTCCCTGTGGGCAGTCGGATCCTCCTACTGGTTGGAAGAGCTGTAACAAACTTGCCAGGAAAATTCTACTTTTCTGCAGGCAGAGAAATAGCAATGGAATGCTTGGCTATCACTTAGCCTGTGGTTTCCATGTGGCTCCCAGCTGGAGTAGGATAGGAGCCTGTACTCAGCCACACATGGGGAGCAGCTAGTTTGCAAGAGGATTGAACTTTGTCAGTCATCTGACGGACTGCAAGGGGCCCAGAGCCTCCTCAATTCCCAGTGCAATCCCTGTGGTGCATTGGTGTGTACAGCCCACTTTCATTTTGCCCCCATATGTGGATTGTTGTTCTTCTCTAGGGTTTTGTGTTTTCTTTCTTACCAAGTCCTTTTCATGTGAAAACTAGAGCAAAGAGTACATCCATGCACAGTAGGCCTGCTAGCCTCTCTGGAGGAGTATCTTGTCCTTCTCTCTGCCCAGCATGATTAAAAACAGTTGTTTTGTGAAGCAAACAGGCTAGGGGCATAGTCAGGGCAAACAGGATGTATTCCCACTCAGGGGGTGAAGGGAAAGAAAGTCCTGCATGGGTATGTACTCTACTCAATTGTTCTATTTAAACCCATGGAGAAGAGCGAAGAAAATCTAAGCAAAAAGAATCAAAGGTGGAACAAGTGAGATTTGTTGATTTAAACAGAGCCCATTTTATCTCAGTAGGGAAAACCAGGCATAGTACTTTGAAGATAGAATATATTTAGAGACTATAATCAAGTATCAGAAATGTACTTGTGATATGAAACTGAATTTAGGAATTCCATCCTCAAAACTGAATGGTTTCAGAGGACTTCCAGTGAGTATTATTTAGCTGAAATAGATAATTTTAACTCACTACTGAATAATATGGATCACTGAGAGGAAAAGGGCGGGGGTAGAGGCCTTCTGATTTAGTTTGAGAATGCACCTTGGAAAGACTAAGAATGGAAAAAATGTAAAAAGGAAAAACTAAAGGAAAAGTCATGGAGTAGACTGAGGTAACTTTATTTCTTTTAGAACTCCCTCCTTCCTTCCTTCCCTTAATATTCCCCTTCCTCGTTTTCCTCCCTCCCCCTTCCTTCCTTCTTCCTTCCTTTTTTGCTCCTTTCCTCTCTCCATCTCTTTTCTTTAAATTTTTTTTTAATTTTTTTATTGTAAAGATACTATACAGAGGGTTACAGTTACATGAGTGAGGTAATGAGTACACTTCCTCTTGAGCATTGTTACCCCCTCCATTGTTTTCCCCCTACCATCCCCTCCCTCCCTCCCTTCCCCAAGGTTCTTTTTTTTTTTTTTGATTGTGATTAAGTGATTACTTAATTTCCGGTAATTCACAGTATTGTGGAATAATGATGCTCGTTTAAAGTTACAAGTTCATTCTAACTTTCCTGGAGCAAATTGTCTATCACAGTCTGTAATATATAACGGTGCTCACATGTTATATACCATATATGTGATCAGCAGCATGGGGATATTTGGTAGTGTTTCAACCAGATGAGTGGGAGTTCTTTGTTTCTTAAGTCCTGTTAGTTTTGTCATATCACCTAACATTTTGGATTTATCATCCACTTATCAGGGAGACCATGTACTGTTTGTCTCTTCGTTCTTGGCTTACCTCACTCAACATGATTCCTTCTAGCTCCATCCATTTCCCTGCAAATGCCATTATTTTGTCATTTCTAATGACTGCATAATATTCCATTGTGTATAGATACCACAATTTTTGGATCCATTCATCTGTGGTGGGGCATCTAGGTTGTTTCCATATCCTAGCTATTGCGAACAGTGCTGCAATAAACATGGAGGTGCATGTGTCCTTGTATATTGGTTCCTGTTGTTCAGGGTAGATGCCTAGAAGTGGTATGACTGGGTCGTAAGGGAGGTCAATCTTTAGCTTTCTAAGGACCCTCCAGACTGCTTTCCAAAGTGGTTGTATGAGTGTACATTCCCACCAGCAGTGTAATAGCGTTCCTCGTTCTCCACATCCCCTCCAGCATTTGTCGTTGGCTGATTTGTGGATGTGGGACATTCTGACTGGGGTAAGGTGGTATCTCAGGGTTGTCTTTATTTGCATTTCCTTCACCACCAGGGATGATGAACATTTCCTCATGTGTTTCTTTGCCATTTTTATTTCTTCATTTGAGAAGTCCCTCTTTAATTCCCTTGCCCATTTAGTAATTGGTTTGTTAGGTTTGGGAGGGAGTAGTTTCTTGAGTTCCCTGTATATACCGGATGTTAACCCTTTGTCTGATATATTGCTGGTAAATATTTTTTCCCAATTAGTTGGTTGTCTTTCTAGCTTGGTTGCGATAGCTTTATCTGTGCAGAAGCTTTTTATTTTAAGGTAGTCCCATTTGTCGAGTCTCTCTCCAATTTGTTGTGACCCTGGGACTCTGTTCAGGAAGTTCCTTCCTGTGCCTATTAGTTCAAGTGTCTCTCCTACTCTGTCCTGCAGTAGTTTCAGAGATTCAGGTTTAATGTTAAGGTCTTTAATCCATTTTGAGTTGATGTTGGTGCATGGTGATAGGCTGGGGTCCACTTTTAGTTTTCTGCATGTGGCTGCCCAGTTTTCCCAGCACCAGCGGTTGAAGAGGCTGTGTTTCTTCCATTGTATGTCTTTGGCTCCTTTGTCGAATATCAGCTGGCTGTAGGCCTGTGGGTTTATTTCTGGATCTTCTATTCTGTTCCATTGGTCTTCGGGTCTGTTTTTGTGCCAGTACCATGCTGTCTTTGTTATTATAGCTCTGTAGTAGAGTTTGAAGTTCGGCATGGATAGCCCTCCCATATTGTCTTTATCCCCTAGAATTGTTTTGGCTATTCTAGGTCTTTTGTTGTTCCATATGAATTTTTGGACTGTTTTCTGTATTTCAGTGATGTACGTCATTGGGATTTTAATAGGAATTGCGTTGAATTTGTATATTAGTTTTGGAAGTATTACCATCTTTACTATATTAAGTCGGCCTATCCAAGAGCATGGGAGGTCTTTCCATTTCCTAGTGTCTTCTGCAATTTCTTTCTTTAACTTTTTATAGTTCTCATTAAATAGTTCTTTTACATCTTTGGTTAGGTTAATTCCTAAATATTTTATTTTTCGGGAGGTTATTGTGAATGGGGTTGCTCCCTTTATTTCCCTCTCTTCCTGTACATTATCAGTGTATAGGAAGGCAACTGATTTTTGTGGGTTTATTTTGTATCCTGCTATTTTGCCGAAGTGATTTATGATTTCTAAGAGTTTGGGGATGGAGTTTTTGGGATCGTGGAGGTATAGTATCATGTCGTCTGCAAAAAGGGATAGCTTAACTTCTTCTTTCCCTATGCGGATCCCTTTAATGTCTTTTTCTTGCCTTATTGCCCTGGCTAAGGGTTCTAGGACTATATTGAAGAGGAGTGGAGACAGTGGGCATCCTTGCCTTGTTCCTGATTTTAGGAGAATTGGTTGTAGCTTTTCCCCATTAAGTATAATATTGGCTATTGGTCTGTCATAAATGGCTTTTATTGTTTTTAGAAATGTTCCTTCTATTCCTATTTTCTCCAGAGCTTTTAGCATGAATGAATGTTGAATTTTGTCAAAGGCCTTTTCTGCATCTGTGGCAATAATCATGTGATTCTTGACCTTGGCTCTGTTGATATGTTGGATTACATTTATTGACTTACGTATGTTAAACCATCCCTGTGTCTCTGGGATGAAGCCTACCTGGTCATAGTGAATTATTTTTTTTATGTGTTTCTGGATTCTGTTAGCTAGAATCTTGTTAAGGATCTTTGCATCTGTGTTCATCAAGGAGATTGGCCTGTAATTCTCCTTTTTGGTTGGGTCTTTGCCTGGTTTGGGGATGAGTGTGATATTGGCTTCGTAGAATGAGTTTGGGATAGCTCCCTCCTTCTCTGTTTCTCTGAAGAGCTTGAGGAGTATGGGTATTAGTTCTTGTTTAAAGGTCTTATAGAATTCTGCTGTGAATCCATCTGGTCCTGGGCTTTTTTTTGTTGGAAGACTTTTGATAGCTTCCTGTATCTCATTATAGGATATTGGCTTATTTAATTGGTTAACTTCTTCTTTGCTCAGTTTGGGCAACTTGTATTTCTCTAAAAATGCATCCATTTCTGCCCGATTTTCTTCCTTTAGAGAGTATAGCTTTTGAAAGTAGTCTGTTAGAATTGTTTGGATATCTTGGGTACGTGTTGTGATGTTTCCCGTGGCATCCCTAATCCTATTAATATGGGTTTCCTCTCTTCTTTTTTTAATTAATCTAGCCAATGGGCCATCAATTTTGTTTATTTTTTCAAAGAACCAGCTTTTTGTTTGGTTTATTTTGGTTATGGTTTTCTGATTTTCTAATTGGTTAATCTCTGCTTTTAATTTGGTTATCTGGCTTCGTCTAGTAGCTTTAGGTCCCATTTTTTCTTGTTTTTCTAGCTGTTTTAATTGCAACATGAGATTATTTACTTGGTCTGTCTCCATTCTCTTGATGTGGGCACTGAGGGCAATAAATTTGCCCCTCAGGACTGCTTTTGCTGTGTCCCACAAGTTTCTTTGTGAGGTGTTTTCATTTTCATTGAGTTGTAGGAAATGCTTTATTTCTTCTCTGATCTCTTCTGTTATCCAGGCATTGTTAAGGAGTGTGCTGTTCAATTTCCATGTATTAGAGAAATTTCTGCGGTATGCTTTGTTATTGAGAGCTAGCTTGATTCCACTGTGGTCAGATAGGATACAGGGGATTATGTCGATCCCTTTGTATTTGCTTAAGTTCCTTGCATGAACTATGATATGGTCTATTTTGGAGAAAGTTCCGTGAGCTGCTGAGAAGAATGTGTACTGTGTTGTTTTAGGGTGAAATACTCGGTAGATGTCAGTTAATTCCGCTTGAAGTATGGCCTCTCTTAATTCGGTAGCTTCTTTGCCAATCCTCTGGTTGGTAGACCTGTCCTTTGGTGAGAGTGGTATGTTAAAGTCTCCTAGTATTATCGTATTGGGATCTATTTTATTCTGTAAGTTTGAGAGCATTTATTTGACATACCTGGGTGCACCAATATTTGGGGCATATAAGTTGATGATGGTTATATCCTCCTCTTGGATTGTTCCCTTTATTAATATGTAGTGTCCGTCCTTGTCTTTCTGTACTGATTTTAATGAAAAGTTTATTTTGTTAGATATCAGGATAGCTACACCTGCTTTCTTACTGGGGGCGTTTGCTTGGTAGATCCTTTTCCACCCCTTCACTCTGAGTTTGTTTGTATGTTTGGCTGAGAGGTGGGTCTCCTGAAGGCAACAGATGGATGGGTCTTGTTTTCTTATCCAGTCCTCAGTTCGTTTTCTTTTAATTGGCGAATTCAGCCCATTTATATTAAGAGAAAGTATAGAGAGATGCATTGTTGTCCCTGCCATTCCGTTTTCCTAAGTTTTTCTTTTTTCCTTTCCTCCTGTGCTTGCTCAGTTAGACTTTGAGTAACGCCTGTTTGGGGCAGGCCCCAGTTCCTGGCTGCTTTCTTCAGGTTGTGTCCCCCCTCTTAGAATTCTTTGTAATGCTGGCTTAATGTTTATGTATTCATTTAGTTTTTCTTTGCTATTAAAAGTTTTCAGTTCTCCATCAAATGTGAATGCTAGCTTTGCCGGGTAGATCAGTCTGGGTTGGCAGTTATTGGCTCTCAGGGCTCGTATGGTGCTTTCCCAGGCTTTTCTTGCATTCATTGTTTGTGTGGAGAGATCTGCAGTAATTCTTATTTTTTTCCCATTGTAGTATAGCTCCTTCTTCATTTTTGCTGCATGCAGGATTGTTTCCTTATTATTCAGATCTATCATTTTTACTATAATGTGTCTAGAAGTGTTTCTCCTGGGGTCTTGCTTGTTGGGTGTTCGATAAGCTTTTGTGATGTAGTTAAGATGGTTGTTTTTGAGGTGGGGAAAATTTTCATTGATTATATTGTTAAATAGGTGTTGCATTCCCTTGCTCTGGAATTCCTCACCTTCGTCCACTCCAATTATGCGAAGGTTAAATTTTTTAGCATTATCTGCTTGCTCTTGAATATCCCTTTGGTTTAATTTGAGTGATTTTTCCATATCTGTCACTTTTTGGTCCAGTTGGTGTATTCTGTCTTCTGTATCTGACACTCTACCTTCCATTTCATTCACTCTGTTGACAGTGGCTTCTATTGTGGTTTGCATGGAGGAAATGGATCCCTTTATGGATTCAATGTTAGTTCTCAGAGTATTGATCTCACCTCTCAATGAGGTATGCATTACCTCTAATTTGGCATTTATCTCACTTCTTACTGAGGTTTGTGCAGCTTCTATTTTTGCATGCATCTCTTGTTTGGTACCCTGTATCTCTTTGGATAGTTCATCCTTGTGCTCTTTCAATTTCTGATCAATTTCTCGCTTTATTTCTTGAGTCATTGCCTCCAGCAACCCTTGGATGTAGCTTTTGTCTTCCATTCCTGCTTTGCTCCCACTGGGGCTCTCCCCTGCGTGGCTGCTGGCTTTTGAGGTGAGCTTGCTGTCCTGGGTGGTGGTAAACCTTGTGATTTTTCTCTGTGATTTTCGCATGGAGGTTCAGGAGACTGCTCTTCAATTTTGTTTTGGTGTGTCTGTCTTTGCTTGGTTGCTGATTCTGTATTGGTAGAGAGAGTCTGTGCCTGATCTGGGTTCTGTTGGGAGCCTATTTCCAGCTGCTATTCTGACTTACTTAGGATTCTCAGCTCTCTGCTGTAGATTGCTGGCAGTTCCCACCTTTGGAAGGGTTGAGCAGCCTAGACTGCTTGTGTTTGCTCCTACGGGTGCTCTTGTGAAGAACAGATGCTCTGGATGCACTCTCCCAAATACTGGTCTGCTATGGGCTCCTGATGTGTTTTTGTTTGTTTGTTTTGGGCTGGTTGTGGGCTTGAACTCTAGGTTTGGGTGCTGTCCCTCAGCTTTTCAGCTCAAGGCTGGCACCCTACCATTTGAGCCATAGCACCACTTCTGACCCTTTTTGCTTTTGTGATGCTGAGGAATCAGATCCAGGGCCTCATACATCCAAGACTATCACTCTATTGCGGAGCCGCCTTAACAGTCTGAGCTCCTGCTTACTATCAGGTCTGGCAGCCTGTGTTGCCCAATTCCCAGTCTAGGGTATATGGGTGGAGTTTTGGTGGGGTTTGGGCTTCTCTTGTCCTGGGCCTCCAGGTCTTTTGTTGTCACAGGCGTGCTTCCCGGGGAGTGTTGTTTCCTGGGTTTCTCCCCTCTGTTGAGGCGTATGCTCAGCTTTTTACTTCAATTGGGAGGAGTTGGTTGTGTTGTTCAGGCGCCGGATCCCCGGGCCTGGTTCCGGCCCCAGCCTGGAGCGCGCTTGTTAGGCCTGTGCTGATGTGTGTACCACCTAGGTTATGCAGCCTGGAGCGCACTCGTTAGGCCTGTGCTGATGTGTATACCACCTAGGTTATACAGCCTGGGGGACACAGTTCAAATTTCTTCTACTGTTGGTAGTCTTGACCCAGGGGCGCTGTTCCTGGCTTGGGCATTTAAGCTCCCTTCCAGGGGTGCTCTTGCTCTAGCCTGGCCAGCTGAGTGTGCTCCACGGGCTGGTGGAGCTCTCAAACAGTTCCCAGTTTTAGTGGGTCCTGTGGTCCGGGTGTTGGGGTAGGGAGTCTAGGTCAGGGTCTGGGGATTCCCTCCAGCTCTGGTCTCCCTTGAGGGATACACTTCCCCTGTGGGGTACTCACCCTGGAGCTGGTTGTTTCTGTGTGGTGTAGGTCTTCAGTTGTTGTTGCAATCCGGGCTGGGTTGGGCGGTGGTGGCTCTGTGTGATTCTTTTCTGTCTCTGCCTCTGTCGAAGCTGTCGGGTCAAAAGTGTCCACGCTCAGGCAGCTTCTTCGCGGTACCTCTGGGGCCCAAGCGGCCCAGCCAGGTCGCTGCGATCGCTCGGGCGGGCGGGTGGTCTGCCGACAGGTCCCTTTGTCGCGCTGCTGGTGCCAAGCAGCTTTGGCGGGATGGAGCTTCTCTGCTCGGGTGGAGAGTGGGGGGGGATAGGATCCTCGTGGAGACTCCCGGCTGGTAGGTTTCTCTGTTCCTGGTGATCCGCTGTTCTGCAAACCAGTACCTGGTGATCTGAAAGCAGCCCCCTGTGTCTCTGCTGTGACTCTTTTTCTTTAAATTTTTTAATTTTAATTTTAATCTTTTATTGGGGTACTCTGATTTGAACCAAGAAAGTTGTGCTTGAAGTATTCTCCCACTTGAGCCCTGACACAAGCCCCTTTCTAGATTTAATTATGTTTTCAGGCCTGGCCTTGGAATATAATTCTCCTTTTTCTACCTCCTGTACAACTAGCTAACAAGCAAATATTACTACATCCCATTTATTAGTTGAGGTAAAGTAATATAACTTTTTGTCAAGACTGGCCTTGACTGAAATCCTTCCAAACTCTGCTTCCCAAGTCATGGGGATAAGTATGTACTACCCCACCTGACAAAGACCTTCATTTCTAATGAGAAATGCTGTTTTTAAGTCCAAAGTGTTTTACTTTTTTCTTAAAAAATAAAAAATCTTATCCAGGATTACATTTCAAGGTTAGTTCTCCATACACACCCCTACTTTGCTCCTGACTGGTGGTCAGTCCTGGTTGGCAATTCCTTTCTTTGAGTGTTCTCACTGTGTACCTTCACCTTTGGCTGTTCAGTTTGTCATTTTTTTCCCCTCCCAGTCTAATTCTATCTATTGGTAGTCTTAAAGTCTGTATAGTCAGGAACAATTGCTCAAGATCACCTAAGAATTGCAATTTAAGCAAAGCTTAAGCTCAAATACATTGTTACTGAATTGAAAATAATTCATTTCCTTCTAGAATCCATTTTTAAGAATATTTAATTTTTAATTAAAGAAATTGAATTCATCTAGGATAATCTTATCAGATGAGCAAAAAAGCTCAACAGCTATGTACATGTACATATGACCATATAAGATGATGCTAAATGAAATGAATCCCAAGATATGAACACAAGAGGTTAGTCCTTGTTGTTGTTGTTTTTAATGTACTGTGTGATTTTTTTTTTGTTTCTTTTGTATGTTCTCCCCTCTGTGTGATATCTCCTGTTGTCATTGTGTTTGATTTTCATACCCTGCATCTTGATTATACACTTATCTAATTTGGGGAGGAGAAGGGGAATAGCAAAATGCTGAAACAAGGACACAGGATGATCCATTGCAACAGTAATACTCACAAGACAATATGTTGGAAATGAACTTTACAATTCTGGGGAGTGGGGAGGAGTTCGGGAGGTGGGGGAGGGAAGGGATAGTAGGAGAAAAACAAAGGAGGGGGTAACAATGTTCAACTAGACATGTACTCTTTTACCTTACTCATGTAACTGTGACCCCTCTGTACAGCATCTTTACAATAAAATAAAATTAAAAAAACATTTTTAAGAAAAAAATTAAATTGTTAATTTGAATTGAATTTTAAAATTTAGAACCATACACTAAAATGAGTAAGGTTTACTTTATGAACTAATACCTCAAATTTTAGCCATTTTAAAAAAAGGATGTTGCCAAATGATTAGATATAGAAAAAGAGAACAAGTTGAGTATGGTGTACTAGGTATAGGAAAGTGTAGAACAGCATAGGCTCTAGATTCAGGTCCTGGTAAGTTGCTGATAGATTGGAAATATCAGACACAGACAGTCTTCCAGCATCTGGAAAATGTCAACATGTCCAGGTTGGTATTTCTGGAAGTATGTTTAACCGAAGGCTAATTTTTAGGAGGGTTGTAGTTGTTATATAGTTGGAAACAGTTTCTCCTGTCAAATATCTTTAAGAATATCAAGCAAACCAACATAGATTTACTTCAAGATTTGTCCGATGTTTCTTACCCATCTGCAAATGTATACATTTCCTAAGTTTATCCAATCACTAAACACCTATCTACTCCAGCTTAGCCCCCACTATTTGGGTGTCTAAGGCTTAAAATTTACAGAACAGTTAACAAATCCATCTTGACAATAAGTTCTGATAATGTCAATTTCATGTGGACTCTTACATTTATACATATCACTGAAGTCATTAATTAGTTATCCTGACAAAATGATTTGCTATAGGAAGTCTGAATAATTGAAATAATTCTTTGCTTCGTATTGTGTGAATAGACATAGACATAATCAATGTATTAATTATGAAAATGTGTTCCAGCTTTGGCTGAAATGGAGTTGCGTGCATACAGAACAGAGACTGAAGCTAGCAGAGAGGAGATAGCAGTGGACACAAAGGCAGAGTCCATCACTTTTTACAGGAAAACAACAGCAGCAACCAATTGTCAGTCTGAAGAGGTTTTGAACCTTGTTCCAAACTGGTCTCAACTATTGTCTCCTCCTTCTCTGACAAATGTAAGAGCCAGGTCATGTTATAAGAAGAGGTTACACTTCTAGACTTCTGGGAGACCATATACTTACTATTAAGGTGGAAATCTGGGAATGCAAGATCTTTTTGTACTGAATGAACTAAGAAAAACAGTAAAGTTTTTCAACACTGTAACCATCAGTCTAGCTACATGTAGCCATGTCTCTAAGGAAAAGTTCATCTTAACTTTCCCAGTTCCTTTGGTATATATCAAATTATATGCTGTCAGAAATTGGCTAAAACCCAGATATCCACAATGTTCCACAGTTCCTAGAAAATGTAGCATGAGATGTTTGTGGGTCCTTTCTCTGTCTTTCTACAAGAAACTTATCTGATTATATTAATGGTTATTGGCAGCCTTTACCCCTTTTTTGCAACAGAATTCTTCTGGACAGCACAAATATAGAAAATATAAATATGGTCATATACAATAAATAACTGCTTTTACACTAGTTTAACCATGTGCTGTGTGTGATGAATTCCAGCAGCCTTCTCTTTTTTCCTATTTGTGTTTATTACCCAACTATATTTGTTTTTATTAAGTTACCAGAAATAATACTCTATTAAGAAACTTTTAACATGTATTTTTATGGTTAAATACAAATAAAAATCTTTAATTAATTGCATAAGATTTGTGAAAAGAAATTGAATAGATGCATTAGGAAATATGGAGTTCTGACAAAGTTGTAGAAATAGAATTAAAGTAGAAACAGAAGGGAGTAGAAATTTGTGGCTTTCTATGGCAGTTTCTCGGGTGGCCCCACTAACCCTTTGTTTGAAAGTGATGTAGGTGTCTCCTCAACGT
This sequence comes from Dipodomys merriami, assembly GCF_024711535.1. Lineage (NCBI taxonomy): Eukaryota > Metazoa > Chordata > Mammalia > Rodentia > Heteromyidae > Dipodomys > Dipodomys merriami. Next base: position 19,379,361 of record NW_027203382.1, on the reverse strand, counting down.
ACTGGTGATCTTTTACTTAACACCCCACTAGACAGAAGGAAAGAAGCAGGTATTTTTTTCCTGTATAGAAGACCATCATCCAACTAAATAACTGTTCTTTCTCAATGACAATTGCCTATACTTACATGACTGCACTCAAGTTATCTACTAAGCCTTTGTTAGAGTCACTAATAAGCATCTGTCAAATTGGATTTGATTTTGTATCAGTATATATGAAGTTTACCCAGTAAGAGGTTTCACTTCATGATGATATGATATACTTTGATTGTATTCATGGTCTCCATTACTCTCTGTCTCTCTACCTTCTCTCCAGCTTTAGTCTTTCTCTTCTACTTCTCTAGTAGACCCTTTTTACTTTCAAGATTTTGTGAGTGTTTTGTTTGGTCTTGATTTGTTCTCCTTATCTTCCACAAATGAGAAAAGGCATGTGATATTTGTGTTTGTGGGACTGGCTTGTTTCACTTAACAAGATATTCTCCAGTTCCATTCATTTTCTAGCAAATTGCATAATTTCATTCTTGTTAATGGCTGAGTAAAACTCTATTTTGTACATATACTACATTTTCTTTATCATTTCATCCATTTATAGGCACTTACATTGATTCTATAACTTGGCTATTGTGAATAGTGCAACAGAAAATAAACACAGATATGCAGTTATTTCTACAGTAAGCTAACTCTTTCTTTTCTATTTTGTCAGTCATGGGGCTTGAACTCTGGGCTTGGGCTCTGTCCCTGCGCTCTTCAGCTCAAGGCAAGCACTCTTACTGCTTGATCCACAGTGCCACTTCCGGTTTTCTATTGGTTTATTGGAGATTAAAGTCTCATGAACTTTCCTGCCCAGGCTGGCTTTGAACTGTGATCCTCAGATCTCAGTCTCCCGAGTAGCTAGAATTACAGGTATGAGCCATTGACACTTGGCTTGACTTTTTCTTTAAAAAATAACTTTTCTGTCGTATTAACTTTCAAAGGTAGAACTAGTCTTGCATTCCTGAAATGACTCTGTGTGTGTGTGTGTGTGTGTGTGTGTGTGTGTGTGTGTGTGTGTGTGTGTGTGTGTTACTGTGGCTTGAACTCAGGGCCTCTGCTTGTTAGGCTGGCATCTACCACTTGAGCTATGATCCCCTAACTCTGGCTTTGACTTTTTGGCTATTATGAAAAAAACAGTATCTTCCATACTGTATAAAAGTTCTGTTTTTAACTTTTTGAGGAGCTTCCATATTGATTCCATAGTGCTGAGGTAATTTACATTTGTACTAGCAGTAATTAAGAGATTCTTCTCCACCCCTCCAGCCATGTCTTCTTGATGACAGCCTCTCTAATTGTGACAAGGTAAAATCTCTATGTAGTTTTGCATTTCTTTGATGGCTAAGGTTCTTGAACATATTTTCATATATTTATTATCCAATTGTACATCTTCTCTTGAAAAATCTTAGTCCAGTTCATTTTTCCATTTCTTGAATACATTATTTACCTATTAGTGTTTATTTTCTTATGTTGTTTATAAATTCTTGATATTAATCCCTTGTCAAAATCATACATGGAAAATTTTTCTCCTGTTCTATAGCCTGTCCATTCACTCTGTCAGTTGTTTGTCTTGTTGTGCAGAAACTTTTCAATTTACCAATTCCATTTGTCAATTCTTGCTCTGAACTACTGGAAGCCTAATCAAATAATACTTACCTGTATCTTGAATTGTTTCCCTGTTTTTGTTTTTGTTTGTTTTAGTACTTTTTAGGCTTTATTTCTTACATTAAAGTCTTTGAGCCATTTTGAATGGATTTCTGTATAGGGTAAGAGATGGGGATATAAATCCAGTTTTTCAACTGGATATCCAGTTTTGCCAGCTCCACTTGTTAAAGAGGTTTTGTTTCAAAGTATGTTTCTTGGCACCTTTATTAGCCATCAGCTGGCAGTACATGCTTGTGCTTATTTATGGATCTTTTATTTCATTGATATACTAGTTTGTTTATTTGCCAGTACCATGTTATTTGTTACTCTGCACCTTAACATGGTATCCCTGCCAAAAATAAATGAAAAAGGGAGGAATGTTAGCATAACCTTCTCCACTTTAGGAGCCACTCTGCTATCTTAGGCCTTGCTGTAAAGCATGGCCTTTCCCCAAAATCTGGTGACACAGGCCCTTCCCCAAAATTAGCTGACTCTTATCTTATCCGGTGACACAGGCAGCTGCAAACAATAACCTTAGCCCTGCCACAACAAAATTCCCTGCTCTCAAGCACTTCACAAACTCCTTGTCTCTCACAAATTGGACTGCAGAGTCCCCTCTGTCTCTTCGCTCAGCCCCTAGCCATATAAACTTGCTGCTCAAGGATAAGTGCTGTCTGCCCAGAAAGGTCAGCCTGTCAGCTTGCTGATAATAAACTTTGCTGTACCTGACTTAGTGTCCACATGGTCTTCTTGGTTTAGGCTTTCGTGTATGAATTTTGGAATATTTTTCCATTCACGTGATGAATTATTTTAGGATTTTGAAAGGGAGTACATTGTGATGGTATTCTTCTTTTTTGATCTGTTTATTAGGCCTTTGTCACACATATAGCTGGCACAGATCTTTTACCATTCTGTAGGCTATTTTTTAGCTTAGACACGATAGCTTCACTGTACAGAAGCGTTTATCCATGCTCTTTCCTATCTCACGCTTGCTTTCACTCACTGGCTGAGTCACTCCTCCAATCCCCAGTCGATATCTTTTAATGGGAGAATTAATCCTGTTAATATTGTTATTAGTGAAAATCATGTACTGATTTCTGTAAGTTTGTTGATTTTGCAATGCATAATACTTTTTCTTCTCTTTTCTTTCTTTTTTCTTTTTTGTACAAGTCTCCAGGCCTGAGGTCAAGGCCTGGGAGCTCTGAGTGAGCTGTTTTTGCTCAAGGCTAGTGCTCTATCACTTGAGCTACAGCTCCATGCCTCCTGTTTTTGGTAGTTGTTGTTGTTGTTGTTGTTGTTGTTGCTGTTTGTTTTAGCACCGAGTCCATGGTTTTATTACATTGATTTTCTAACTCACAAAACTGAAATCCAGTAAAAGAAGGTCAACAAATTGGGAAGTGGAAAGACCACCAAGCTGGGAGCCAAACCTCGTGGACTCTAGCTTCAGCCACTCTGTTACTGAGGAAGACAACTCTAGACAGTGCCTTGGTTTAAGTGAGAGGGATTCAGAAGTCCCTAAGGAACTTTCACAGCTAACTTTTACTGTTTTTTTTTTCTTCACTTAGTCAGCATTTTGGTAGTTTATTGAGATAAGAGTCTTGTGGATTTTCCAGCCTGGGCTGGCTTCAAACCATGATATTTAGATCTCAGACACCTGAAGAGCTAGAATTAAAGGCATAAGTCACCAGGACCTGCCTCTTGATTTTTTTTTAACCCCCCATTTGCTTGTCTACTCTTCTACTGATATGTATTTCTTTATAGTTTCATGGTTGTGTTTATCTTCCTCTAGTGTAGGATTTCTTTTGTTGTTCTTCTTGTTGGTCATGGGGTTTGAACTTGGGCTTGGACTTTGTCCCTGAGCTCTTTTTTGCTCAAGGCTAGTGCTCTTTCAATTTTCTGGTGGTTAATTGGAGAAAAAAGATTCATGGACTTTCCTGCCAAGGCTGTCTTTGAACCACAATCCTCAGATTTCAGCCCCCTGAGTAGCTAGGATTACAGGAATGAGCCACCAGCATCAAGCTTTAGGGTTGGATTTCTTTATCTTTGGCAGTGCTGGCTTAGTGGCCATGAGTTCTACAGTTTGTGCTTTTCATAGAAGGTTTTTATTTTTCTGTCAGTTGTGTAGTATAGCTTGTAGATACAGCAATCTCAATTGGTGGATACTTGATTTATTTCATTTCTTGCCTTTGTGAGTTAAAGGCTTAAAGTTAAAATTTCAGCCCTTGAGAGGTGATTTTTTAATGCTTTTCTGCCTAGCCCAGATATTCTTAAAACTTCTTGAATGAAAGCTACAACCATAATTTTAGTATATCTAAGATGACTTTAATATCATTAGCATGGAATTCGACCTAGAGTTAATACTATTATCATCTAATACAAAGTTACTCATTTTTGACTTAAAGGTCAGAAGTAAAGAGAAAAAAATTGCTTTTAATTTTTATGTTTTCTTAAGCTCTTTATAGAAGAGCTTAAAATATTTTGCTTAAACTTCTGATATAAGATAACTATTAGCTCCACCTTTCTTATTTCCATTTTGTACAGGAAAAGAGATAAACTAAATATTTCACCCTTTATAGGAAATATATTCAAAGTAAACCATTATTTAATGATTTTGTAAGTAATGACCACATACATTAATACTCCAAGACTACATACAGACTGAATGCTCCCAAATAAAGCAAGATAGTGAATCTTTTTCTCCATGCAGTAGAATAATAAATTGGATATTTGCCAGGCTTATAAAGAATGTTATCATCCAATGAATCTTCTAGCAGATATTCCTTTCAAATGCTAGGAAATTCTTCCTAGAGGGGATAACGAAGCTATTTTCAGTGTTCTCTGAACACAGCAACAAAAGTTTGTGCTCTTCACACACTCCCTTACACAGCCCTAAGATGTGATCACAGAGATTTTCTGTACTAGGCTTCTGGCACACAAGGTAACCTAGAAGTAACAATATATTATCATCTCCATTTCCCCAAAATTGTTGCTGCCATTATTGTATTACTGCTTTAAATAAGGACAAAGAAGACTTTAATATTTGTGGTTTTCTTTCTCTTTTCCATTTACTTATTTTGGGGGTTTGAACTCAGGACCTCATACTTGCTTGGCTTGGTTGCTTGGCTGGTATTCTGAAGGATGATCCATGCCTCTAGTCCTCTTTTTGCTACTTATTTTGGAGACCAAGTTTCTTGGGCTTTTTTTCTCCAACTGGAACTGTGATTCTCTAGCTTCAGTGTCCTGATTAGATAGGATTACATGTGTCAGCCCCTACCTACTGGTGAAAATTTGTTAAAATATAAATATATGAACAATACTTCTACCTTGGCGAATGATCAAGTTGCTATCTCTGATCAAGTTGCAGTCTGTAATATATGAAGAAGATTCTATAGTCACTTCCAAGCTCATGTGAGAAGGGAATCATGTTTTCAATTACTAATGTCTGCTGTGAGCACAGGATAAGAGATTTACAACATATAAGCTTAGTATTTCCTGATCTTTTTTTTTTGCTTGCCCAGCATCTATTCTTCTTTCTTCTGACAATACCATGCTGAGTTTTCTTTGAGGATCCATTTCTTCCTGAATGCATCCACTTGCACTACAAAAATTTTGAACATCTTTCTTTCTACACTCCAAAACCCAAATCAGTTTGATAAAGTAGATAAATAAAGTACACAAAGTAGATAAAGTTAGATAAATATAGTTGTCCTTTTCTTGGAAGAATGTTGGCAGGCTGGTTGGTTGATGCAAAGAAGGGTCATCCATTCTAGCTTTAGCCTTGAAGATGCATCAGTGTAAATGATTTTATATATGATCATGTGAGTTCTGTAATTGTTTGGTACTTATCAAGCTTTCTGCTAAGATTTTTAAGATAAATAAAACACAAGAGGATAAAAATTAAAATATATTTAATATTAGCACAGCTTTATTCAATACGTAGTATTTTAGAAGTATTAACAAAACCTTGTAAAATAATCTATAGAATTTTTTTTCTCAAAAATTTTAAAAGAGCTACTTGGCACTGGTGGCTCATACTTGTAATCAAAGCTACTCAGGAGACTGAGTTCTGAGGTTCAAGATTCAAGCTAGGCAAAGCAGAAAGTCTGTGAGACTCTTATCTCCAATTAACCATGAAAAAGCCAGAAGTTGAAGTGTGATTCAAGTGGTAGAGCACCAACCTTGAGCAAAAATGCAAAGCAACAACCTCCAGCCTCTGAGTTCATGCTCCAGTAGTGACATACAGATAAAAATTAAATTAAAATTTAAAAAATAAAGACACTATTTAAAGAGAAAGGTTATTTCACTGAGTAATTTTTTTGCGAGTCCTGTGGGCTGAACTAGAGCCTGGGCACTGTTCCTGAGCTTCTTTTGCTCAAGGATACCACTTGAGCCACAGTGTCACTTCTGGATTTTTCTGTTTATAAGGTACTGAGAATCGAACCCAGGGCTTCATGCATACTAGACAAGTACTCTACCACACAGCCACATTCCCAGCCATTCACAAAGTAAATTTTTAACACTGACATCCCTAAGTATCTTGACTAATGTCTTCTAAAATACATTTATTTTCATGTTTTATTGTTTTTGTCTTAATCATTTAGTTTTGGTGAAAATTGACCATGCTCTCAATGATACTGCTGAAGAAGTAAAGGCAAAATATGTCGATATGTAATATATTCTATAAGACAAATCTTAAAAGTTAATCTCAAGCTTGATCTTATAAAAATAAAGTTTTATGTTTTTTTCTGTTTATTTCTGTTCTAACATACATCATCATAGGTACTTATTTTCTTTGTTTTTCTGGGTTTTGTGTCCCTCTATGAGACCAGGGACCTTCTCTGTCTTGCTCACTATATATTTCTGACATAAGCAGTGTACAGGGCTTAATAGCTATGTGTGAAAAATAATGTGTGAATTAATCAATGATTCAATGAAGGAACCACAAATGGAATTGATGGTTATGGACCAGAAGGAAGGTAATTTTTATTTAGCAGGCAGCTTTGGTCCTGGAGTTCAAGAGTAGAAAGCTCCTAAGAGGAGGAGCTTCTATGCTCCTTCTGGAACAAGCCAACAACACTCATCTCATATTCATCCTTAGGAAGCCATGTCTGGTAGATCCCTACTATCCTGGACTAAGTCACTGCGAACAAAAAGCACATTTGCATACTTTTTATCCCTGATCTTACCTAGAGTCTTATGTAGCAAGGTATATATTTTAATCGTTTTACTATTTTAGTTTATATAAAACTTTGGACCTTCCTGCTGCCTGCCAAGACACACTTCCTAGAATATCCATAACATCTGGCCTATAGCTTGTAAGAACCCATCGGATGCTTTGACAAATGCAACAGCTAATTCTGCACTATGCCAGGTTGTGGTATATTACAAAATGAGATTGTGTATATGGAAATGCTTCATCAGCTATAATATCCCATAAAATGAAGTAAATAATAATCATGACTGTTACTATCATTGTTGACTTAGCAAAGACAAAAACCTCTTTGGCAAGCCTTTCACATACCATGCTTGGGCATTAAACAAACAAACAAACAAACAAACATTAAGAGGAATTCTTCAGGGAAGAACTCATCTCCTAGAAATAAACTCAAAATTTTAGCTGGATGTGTAGCTCAAGTGGACTTGATTTGCATGTATAAGCCCCTGGGTTCAGTCCCTTATATAGCTCTTTACTTGGGGGAGGGCATATATTTTCTGTCATTTATTAGTTTTCCATCAGATAATTCTATAGCTTCAAGATCTTCCCTTCAAAATTAAGACCAAAAAAAAAAATCAAAAGTTTAGTAATGGATCACTTGGCGCTTTCTCTTCTTATCTCCTTTCAGTTCAAAACGCTTGCATCTCTTATTGGTCAGCATCCTCTTGGATCTGCAGTTAGGCTCAATGCATTCAGGCCTCAGCACAATCTTCTTGGTGGTTTTAGCTTTCTTTCAGAACATTGGCTTGGTCTGCTCACCGTAGCTGCTCTGCTGAAGGTTTCAACTCTGTAATATACACTTAAGAGAAATCATACTTGTAGAAAAAAAATCAAGCTCATCAATTTTTAGAAGAGCTAAGGTTGTTACCATGACTTCCTTTCGCATCAGATCTTCAGATTCACTTTGGTCATGGAGAACCAAAGGGGGAAATAATCTATATCTGCTAATAGTCAGCTGAAAAGAACCTTATTGTTATTATTATTATTTGCAAGGATTTGATATTGACATGAGGTTTCACTGATTCTCTGATGGATGGCAATTGGCATTTATAAAGAATCCTTTGCATAGTATCCAGCAAGCCATTTAAATATGTATAATTTAGCTATGGTAGTTTCCATAAAGTAGGGGTTTGATGATGCCAATGAACTTTTGTGAACTTCAAGAGTGTATAGTCTTTTGGTGAAGAGGTAAAAATTAAGACTCTATTTTCTTACTAAGTGGTAATTATACTTAAGTTGATGCAGTTTTGATGTCTGTGGGAGATCTTTATAATTGACCCCTCCATAGGATCTTTTTGTGAAGCTATTTTCTTCCCTTAAGGGGGAGTTAAAAAAATTTAAAAAAATCCTAACATTCTTGCAAATTGGATAAGTGTTGCATTACAGTGGATTGTAACTCATTGATAGATTTCAATGCTTTGAACTTCAATAACAGCATTGGAGAGATTAAAATCCCCTTACCCAGCAAGCATTTATTTTCTAAAAGCTCCTATTTCCAAAGTATGAAAGCACTGAGTTTTGAAAGCTGTGTAAGTCCAAGCAAAGCAAACTGTACCTCTCCTCAGTTGAGTTCAGTGGTGGTCAGAACTTTTAGAAAACAACTTTTTCTTTTTTTTCTTTTTCTTTTTTTGAGACTGTCTACAAATAGCCAAAGAAACTTACTCTTCATTCAACATCTTGGATTCCTTGGCCATTCTGGTAATTAGACATGTTGCCAACCCAATTAAGACTTCAGGGGGAGAGAGATGATTATTCATTGTAGCAATTTTACTTTATAGTCAATGGTGAATTCTGTGAGAACACTTCATCCAGCAACTTTCCCATACTCCTTGAAGATGGGGTGGGGTTGGGGGGTGGGGATGGGGGATGGTCAGCCAGAAACATGCAAACCTATCAATATAATTCAAGCTGCTTAGGCTTCAAAAAAAAGCCCAGGCGTTTCCCAAGCCAGGCAAATTAGCCTTTGGCATTGGAACTCTAAGAACTCTAGATTATTTATCTGCTCGGGCATATCTATACAATGAGAAACAACTGCCTTGAAAGGCAATAAAATGTTGCATACACTTCCCAGGGGCCTCTCTGCCTGATGAAGCATTTAATCAGCCATTTGCAGTCTGTGCATTAGTTTAGGGAAGTAGTCAGTGAAACAAGCTGTGCTCAAAAGAAACTACCCAACCTGGGGCTTTTCCCTGTGGAGAGACTTGTTCACAAGACACCCCAATGCTATTAAGGGGTGTTTCAAGATCAAGAAGTCAATTCTTCTTAGAAAACTCAGGTGAGATCCTAGCTACTCAGGAGGCTGAGATCTGAAGATCACGGTTCAAACCAGCCTGGGCAGGAAAGTCCATGAGACTCTTACCTCCAATAAACCACCAGAAAACCAGAAGTGGTGCTATGGCTTAAGTGGTACACTGCTTGCCTTGAGCTGAAAAGCTGAGGGACAGCATCCAGGCCCAGAGTTCAAGCCCCATGGCCACCACCACCAACAAAAAACCTCAGCTAAGGAAAATGTTCTTTCAAATGCTCCCTGAACTTCTGGATTCATTTAGAATCTCATGCTCTCATTTAAAGAGCTTTAGGTTCTCCCCCCCCCCCCACCGCGCCCCCTCCAAATAACACGTCTTCCTTATTGATATAATGAAGCTTTGCCTCTTAAACAATGTCTGTACGGATAATTGGTTATGGAAAACTACATCCTGATTGGCTAGTGGCTTCTCACCTAAAAATATTTCCATTGAGAGATAGGTGTCTCCATGTCACATTTGTAAATAATGTATTTTATTTTCTTTTAATCAAGGATTTTCCTTCAAATTAAGTTCTTTTCTGATCCTTACTGATTTTGAAATCACATAAGTGAAAATTTCACTATTTCAACGTATAGTCTGCAAGTTTTCACCAGGAGTATTATAACAGTCTTCGTACCAAAGCACACATTCTCATTTACATAATAAAACTGTGTGGAAGAATAATAGGAAAATGATCTTTTAGAATTCAAGCTATTCATCAATAAAGGAGTATCTGTACAAATTATCTCTTTATTATTGCCAGGAAGTACATAGAATCTTCCTTTATGTGTTTGAGAACTCTGCATTTATACATTTGAATAAAATTTGCAGCCTGTACAATAACTTCTAATTCTCTTAAATCTTCTCATGGCAGAACAATAGGTGAATTATTTTGAGTCTAGATACATTCAGATACCCTGAAGGATAATCACAGCTCTCCTCTTTATTAACTGCATACCAGGGCCATTTATTTAACCTTGATGCTTCAGTTTCTTGGTCTGTGAAATAGAAGCAGTGAACTTCATAGCTTATGTAAGGACCAAATGACTTAATGCATGTAAAGCACTTAGTGGGGGGCAGGGGGAGGCAAGGTGCTTGGCACATGCTGTATACTCATCAAATATTAACTGGTGTTTTTTCCCACCTCCTTTAGGAATATTTTCCTGCATACATTTTGTTCTATACCAGCTGAGAATAGTAGGAATACATCCCTTCCCAATCAGGCTTCTTAGGGGTCTATCTCTTATTCTTGTGAGGTTGATGACTTTGGAGGGAAGTTTCATCTCCTAGCAAACTATCTGCTCAAGTCACTCTTTTTGTTTTTAATAATTTTTTCTCCTTACATTTTATTTCTTTCATTTATTTTTTGTTTATGTGGTACTGAGGAATTGAACCCAGGGCTTCATGCATGCTAGGCAAGCACTCTACCACTGAGCCACCTTCCCAGCCCTCAAGTCACTCTTTTCTAACCAATTACTCTACTCTAAACAGTTAACATCTCTCCCCAGAAGCCACAGGGTGCCATATGCATTTCACTAATTTGGCTGTCCTTGATTTGCATACTTGGTGGGACTCCTATGTATAATCTTATACTTGAAATAATTTTTATCCTGTTAATCTGTCTACTATTGTTTCATAGATGATCATGGAAACTTCAGAAGGTAGAAAGTTTTCCCTTCCCTAAAATTTCTACTCTTTCCACTTAAGAGTTTCCTAAGAACTCTATCCTAAGCTTTTTTGAGTCATCAATCATGTCTAACATGATGTCTCACACAGAATAAAAGCTCTACATTAAATTAGTTCATGTTTTTCCTCTGCTCCTTCCTCTCCAGTTACCCAAGGCTGGTCATGGGAGTATTCCACTCTATTCTCCATCTCTACCCTGTGTGTCTTAATCTTGTAGGGGTTAGAACGTCTGTTAAACATAAAGACATGAGATATTTAACATATTGTTCCAAGATGATGGATGAGGGGGTTCCTTCAGCTTCCCCGTTTCCATCCCAAGCTACAAATCCACCCATGAAAAACATCCCAGGGAGTCTCACAAATGGGAATATTTCACAAGGGACAAATTTTAGCAAGCATTTATTTTAATATAACAGGATAAAGTAGTGAGGAGTAGGAAAAAAACAACAACAAAAAACAAAGAAAGTTTTCCTACTTACAACTCAGGCAATAATAGATAAAGACTCAAAATACTGGTTCCTGTCTTAGCCTTTCTACTTTCTGAACTGGGAGAATACGTCCTAATCCTTATACTATGGTTCTGGGTGGGATGGATGTGGAGATGTTATCTTTCTAGGTCCACTCAAAGCCTAGAAGACTAGGTGAGTTTTAAGACTTCTCTTAGTCATACCTTCCAATTTTCTGTGCACAGTGAGTATGCAAAACACTTTATTCTGAAGAGCTAGATCTGGCTTAGAAATTTAGGAGCCTAATTCTGGATGGGTAACCCATTCAAAAGTTCTGATTAAAGCTGTTCCTAAAATATAGTGTCATAGCTTTCCAGCTCTCATGTCAGCTATCAGACTTTAGTGCTGTCATGGCTTGTCAGTCTCTTCTGTTATATTCTCTGTATCACAGTCAAGAAAAATAAATCAGAGCCTGCTGCTCTCTGTTTTGCAATGCATAGGCTGTAGAGGTCCTTTTTGTGAACCTAGATCCTTTCTACTATGGCAACCCAAAAAACAGTTGACCTCGCTCTCTATCTCCATCTTAAGGTCAAATCCACTCCAAGTTGTAGGACATCTATAGTTGTTTCATGGCCAGTTGGCTGTGCTGTTTTTACTTATACACAGCAAGGGATTTTTCAAAGATTTCCGAATGATCACAACCAGCAATAGAATCCAGTTTCTTCTGCAATCATATTCATGTACAAAATTCTTAAGGTCAAGGTCACTCAGAGGGTGATAATTGAAATAACCCTATAGTGGGTAAGACGGTCTTATAATTCAGATGAATAACCTCAAAGGCATCTTTGTTTTCTCTAGTAAGTAAATATAATACAAACAAACCATAGTAGACATCCCCACCAAGAACTATTATCTCAAATAGCATATGAGAACTGAGGGTAAAAGAAGATCACAATCATTTCTATGTGGGATTTTCTGACTGTTACATGCAAGTCTTACTCAGGAGTAACTCTGATAGTCACACCACTTCATTCAACAGCTACTATTTTAACACTCATGTAACAGACACTGTTACAGATGCCAGGAATGTATCTGAATAAACAGACCAAAATTCCACGATCAAGGAATGTTGGTGCTTTGCACTGAGGAAGGATTTGAGACATGGAAGAAAGTTCGATTCGAAAATACGCCTTAATGGATATTTATTGAGACAAAATTCCTTGATTATACATCTATGCTGCATGATAAAAAGGGAAAAAGACAAACATGAAAAAGTACACACATACACATGCATGCAGTCACACACACATAATATATAGTATATCTGTATATATTCTTAACAGCACCAGCTTCACCCCACATGTATTTCTACAAGGGGAAGGTATTCATTCTCTCAGATGGTTTCACAGTTGAAAAGCAAAGCAGATGGTACTTCGAGAAGAGGCAGCTTGCTTGCTGAAATGTCATGGATATACAGAAATAAAACTGAAAATGAAAGGCAAGGAAATATTCTAATTTGAATAATGAACTATCTAATGTTTCCACAGAGTTGCATGGCTCAGATAATGAAAAGAAACACTCTCAAGACCCTTTGTTCTGTGTTTTACATTTTACAACAAAACTCAAACCACATGTCTGTCATGTTACAAGCTACTCTGGATAATTTCTTGAAGAATAATAATCACTGTTTGATGGAAGCACTTGTAAAACCCAGAAGGTACCCAGAAAAGTTGGCACTTAGAGTAAACTATCCAAGGGGTAATTTGTGGTGACAAATGATACACTGAGTATTGCATTTAAACGTTAAAACAATTGCTCACACATAAAAGGAAACTAATGGCTGAGGCTATGTTCCACCCCAGCTTCCTGTCTCTGTGCATGTCTCAGTGTTCCCTATAGTTGAAGGAAGCCCTAGGGACTCATGATAGGGAGAGTTCAAAATGGTGCCTGTAGAGTTTGGTAATCATTACTATGTTAAACACATAATTTGATTGCTTTGTTCTTTGACTATATGTGCTTATTTCAACCTCATAATAGTTGCCAGATCTAGTGTGTGATTTGTATCCTGAAATGAAATGCAAAGACCACAAATTTGCCACCCTGCACTGCGCACACCAACAATGCTCACCATTGTCTCCATGGAGCTCTGTGTAGATCTGAAGCAACAAAAGAGAATGTCTTCAGACAAATCAACGGAATGTAATTACAGGTAGACTTGGCTTAACTCCACCCAAAAGCCGTTGAGGCCAGGGATAAATTTTGACAATTGAACTGCTTTGAGGATCAGTTGTTTACTTAAATCGATTACATCCAGATTTCGCAGGAGCCACGATCCCTACCTGCAAAGCTTGACCAAAGTCTGCTGTCTTTCCAATTACTTTGTGGGACAGGGAAAATCCCCAGAGAAAGATTAAGCCAAAGATATTGGTGATATGACCTCTAGCCTGTTAAAATGAACTAACCAAGGTGTTCATATCCATGGGATACCCCTAATGTGAGACAACCATTGTGTAAGCCCCCTGTGTTTGCCATACCACCCAGGGGCTCCTTCCTCCCACAGCTGCTGCTACAAACAAAGCAATTTGCCAGCTACTTGGGATCAAAACACCCTAGGTCTTACAGAGAGAAAACACTTCTTCCACAGAAGAAAAAGATGAGATCTTCTTAAAGCTAAGGTGAGTTGGAATGAAAGCAAAGGTGAGTCAGAATGTAGAGGTTTGAGGACTAATTGAATTTTTTTCCCCTTAAGAGTTATTTAATTGATCTGTTAGAAGTTAATTGCTAAAATTGGAAAACAATTTAGAAGCTATAGAAATCCTTTAATTATAATCTCATTGCCCCAGATGTTGGTCTCAGAGGAAAGAACTCTTTAATTAGTCATGGCAAATGGCTCCACTAAAGCCACTGATAAAGGCAGATAACTCAGTCTATAGGAAATATCCAATCACAGGGCTTTACAGTCTGACACATACTTGTTTTAAACCTTAGGCTCCCCCCCCCTCCCACCTCCGCCCAGAGATAGAGGAGAAATCAGTCAACACCTTGACCCAAGTGGTCACAATTAAAATTATCAAGGAAGAGTAAGTGGACACTATCCATTAAAAAAAATTAAACCAGTAGTTTCTGAACTTAAAAAAAAAAAGCTGGTTTCAGTCAAAACTTACATCCTTGTCCAAAATATTCCATTTCATTTAGCCTATGCTTCCATACTGCAAAGTATAGATAATATTATTTAACCTCTTCTAAATTCATATGGTTGTCATATATGCATCAGTACAACACTTTTTACTATAACTCAAGATGCTTTTACAAAATAAAAGATCTATTATTTCCTTTATAAGGATGTTCTGAAGCCGAGGATAGTGACTCAGAATCAATATGCCAGCTGTCTTCTCTCTTCTTCCATCTCCTCCCATTATTTAAAGCTAACTAGAAGGCAGAGAACAAGAGCAAGAGAGATCATTGACATTGTCTACATAGGTCAGCCCTTCAGAGCATAGGGCAGGGTAAAGAGGGTGCAAGGTAGATATAAAGAATAAATGGAACAAATATTTGCAACAGTGTTTTTGGATTGATTTAGTAATTCAGTGTTATCAGGATCTAGATTTATTTGTTGTTCTGCTGCCCAAAGCTTTGGCTCCAAATTAAATTCTCCCCCCCAAAGAGAGGAAGAATCATTCCCTTTCATTTGAATGTCAGATTTAGTACTCATAACCCAACCATAATCTAAGGACTCTTTAAGTGAATGAAATGGTCTGTTGGTATAAACCATTCAGAATTCCCTTAGGCAAAGGAAGTAGATAATCAAACTGTGATTCCATTATGTTAAAGTCTGTTGCTTTGTTGTTGCACAAAGGAAGGGAATAAAATGAAGGCTGGAACATAAACCTCAATGTCCAACATGAATGTCATGCTATCATCACAGTGCCTGGCATAGAATGGGATGCTTAATCATTTTCCCTCTCTATTCACCTTTACAAGGCCTTATCACTTCTTGCTACACTATGGAACACATTTCCAACACATAAATTCTTTTCTTGTCTTTTCTTATTTATTTATTTATTTATTTATATTTTTTGGGGGGGGGTCTGGTCATGGGGCCTGAACTGTGGGCCTGGGCGCTGTCCCTCAGCTCTGCAGCTCAAGGCTAGCGCTCTACCACTTAAGTCACAGCGCCACTTCTGGCTTTTTTCTTTTTGCTTATGTGGTGCTGGGGAATCAAACCCAGGGCCTCAGACATGCAAGGCAAGCACTCTACCACTGAGCCACCTTCCCAGCCTCCCCAACACATAAATTCTTAGGAAACAACATCCTAACCATCACATGTATTTCTTGCCTGTACAGATGTAAGGAATTTAGAATAATGTTTGCTAAGATGCTGTCTACTGTTAATGGAGAAAAAAACATAATTTTTAAGATTTTGGGGAATCTATATGTTCACCAAGTTTGACTATAGGCTCTAGACTGTAAAACAATTAATATATGATATTTCACCCCACAACCACAATGTATGGTATTACTTTCTCTGGTGAAATACAGTCAAACCATGTTCTAAAAATACTAAATGGAAAATTTCATAGTAAATAATTTACATATTGGAAATTGAATGGCACTTTAAGTGTGTGATAAAATTTCTTTTGTCATGCTGAGACATAAATTATTATGCCTTGGTCCACCCTCTGGATTTATATGCTAAGAAACTCCCCATTATTCAACTTGTAGCCATTTTGGTTAGCAGGTAATCTATGATATGTGTATATGTGTATATTGGGGAGGTGGAAACATGGCTCAACTGGAAGAGCACCAGTACTTAGCAGAAAAGGCTGAGCAAGAGTTGAAGGCCCGAGTTCAAGCCCTATTACCAGCACTAAAGGAAAGAAGGAGGGAAAGGAAGAGAGAAAGAAAAGAAGGAAGGAAGGAATAAAGAAGGGAATAAAGGAAATCACATTCACATAACTTTTATTACAGTATATTGTTATAATTGTCTAGTATAGTTCTAACTATATACACGCACATATGCATACAAACAAGCATGTACACAACACATATATTCACAATTGTGGTTTCAGACAACCAGTATAAATCATATACCATAACACTAGAGAATAGTGTGGAATTACTGCAAGTACAAATAATACACATCTCAATCACAAACACACATCTTGGTTATGGAGTGACCTCTCATGATCTCTGCAAACAGTCTCCACACATCTTGGTTATGGAGTGACCTCTCATGATCTCTGCAAACAGTCTCCACACATCTTGGTTATGGAGTGACCTCTCATGATCTCTGCAAACAGTCTCCACACATCTTGGTTATGGAGTGACCTCTCATGATCTCTGCAAACAGTCTCCACACGTCTTGGTTATGGAGTGACCTCTCATGATCTCTGCACACAGTCTCCACTATTCCTTACACTCTTCATCACACATTAGGGTTTCCATCAGCTTACCAACAAGAGCATGGCAGCCATCCTCTTCAGTGCATTACTCCTGGCCATCTGTGATGCCAACCATTGGTGTCTGGTTCTTTTTGCATTAACATCACTTCCAGTAGTGGTTTGCACTATGGAGATGCCAATTTTCCTTATCACATGGGCCTTCTCAAGGCTGGTCACTATCAGTCAAGAGTCTTCTGGCAGAGTCCATTCTTACATTCATGACCAAGTGTTGTGGTCCTCATAGAACTGTAGGCCTCATGGCATGACCACCTGTCACCTAGCTAGAGAAGCCATGAGAGGAAGAAGCCTGGAGATATATCAGGAAGGGCCAGTTACCTAGCCCTCACTCTGAAGTAGCCATCATTCACCCTATTGTTACATGAGGCCCTAGGCTTACATCAGGTTGATTGTAGGTAGCCAAGAAGTAGTTGTACTCTTTTTTATGTTAGAACAGCAAAGGTGTCAATGGCTCATGTCTGTAACCTTAGCTATTCATGAGGCTGGGATCTGAGTATTACAGTTGAAAGCTATCCAGGGCAAGAAAGTCTGTTAGGTTCCATTTAACTACCAAAAATCTGGAAATGGAAGTTGAGTACTAGCCTTAAGCAGTAAAGCTAACAGACAGTGCCTAGGCCTTGAGACTTCAATCTCCCCTACAAACACACACACACACACACGCACACACACACACACACACACACACACACCAAAAACAACAACAACAAAAGCAAATTGAAAACGCTCAATGAAAGCCACTCAGTGGCTCTTGAGCTTTCTTAATGCCTTGTAACTTTGTCTAACACCAAGCAGTTAAGAAGTAGCAATCCAATAGAATAAAACCAATTAATATTATTAAGGAAAGGAAACCATTTTTCTTTCACTAATAATTATCATATCCCAAGATCTGAAAAGTAAATTGTTCCTTTGCTACTGAAATCATAAAAGGGGAAATAAAGACAAAGACAATAAGCCTACAGAAATAGTTTTTCATTGATCACAGAGTTTTAGCATACCATCAGGAATTATAGACTATAGGCAGCAAGCAAAAAGATGAAGAAAATGCTCTGAGGATCAAGTTCTAGAACTTAGTTTTCAAACTGTGGTCTGAATAACTAAACTACTGAAGCTCTTGTTTGTATTCAGGTTAATATGCTTCATCCCTAAGGATTTTTCTTTTTTGGTCCAAGGCAAGGACTGGAACTGGGTACCTAACACTTTCATTGGCTTGAGCTCCACCAGCTGAGCCACACCTCCAACCCCGCTAAGGTGTATATTTTGACAACTCCTTTGGCAATTCTCAGTGCCCTGAAGTTTAAGCACTACTTCTGCAGGAGGCATCTCTGGTTAAACAGGCTTAGGACTTTCCTTGTGCCATGTGAAAAACACATTTCTTTAAATTGATTTGTGTTCCTTGAATTTAGGGCTGTACACATCTTAGAAGAAGCCATATTATTTTGCTTCTATGGTATGTAAAGGTCAGAATGAAGAAAGTTCAGGTTTTTTAATCAGATATTACAAAATAATTTATACTTCCTTTGCATGAAAAAGTAAAATCAAATTGAAGGGATTAGTTTGTATCAGTATTTCTTGAGTAATTGAAATCACTTGACATTGACAATAAAACATCAGCTGAGCCGGGATGTGTTATTTTCCTTTCATGTCAACTCTCAGGAACCCATTGGTCTGTTATTGTATTATAATATTCTTCAAAACAGAGGATAAAATATGTGTTTTTAAAAATTTTTTTCCCTTCCCTTTGAAATTATTTCCCATGCCTTTTATGAACCTTGGTAAAGTTCCAAAACTCTTCTAATCAATCTAACATTGTAAGCTGTCAGAGAGATTTTCTTCGCTGGAATTTATAGGGCACTACACATTTAATATCTGTTCTATATTGGTTCTTTGGCTTTATTTTTGTTATTTCCATTTCTTGGAACATTTTTTTTGTTCATTTTAAACCTATCATGTTATCACCAATTTTAAAGGCTTTATTAAAAGAGCTCTAGAATTCCTCTACCAGAAAAGCGTAGTCAGCAAAATCCTGTTGGCAATTTTCTGTTGTATTATGTAGAGGCTATGACTTACTGCATTTGAAGCAAATCTAAAATGAGAAGTATTAAAAATTTGAGAGGGATGAATTATCTTGTTTGGACTGGTTAATGCATTCAAGTATATATCCAGTGAATTCCAATAACAACTTTGAGGGTTATTTAATTGTTGCATGGGTCCTTTAGTATACTATCTCTCTGTGAATTAGCCAAAACCCTGGTGTGTTGTCTTATTTTGCTGTTGCTACATGAAAAAATTACCTCCTTTTGGACATAAAAATACAGGTAGGAAGTGGTGCTGTGACTCAAGCAGTAGAGCTCTAGCCTTGAGCTGAAGAGCATAGGGACAGGGCCAAGCCCAGAGTTCAAACCCCACAACCGACAGAAAAAATAAATAAATAAAAATAAAGGTATTCACATACAACTCTTTCCTGCTTCACAAGTTGTTTTTACTATCATTGTCTATTAAAATTGAACCACTGACATGAAAATGCCAACTCTTATCTGTCTATATCATAGGAGTTTCTATTTCTAAAGAGAGCCGTCTGTGTGGTTTCTGTTAAGTAGTGGATTTGATCATATGAGCAGAAAAATATTACTTGTCAGAAAACATTGAATGTAATAGCTGCCTTTCAAATGATAGATCAAGGAATAAAAGTTTTGGTCAATAGATTGTTATGGTTGTGGGGATTCTATAGTTTGTGGGGGATTGGTTTGGAACTGCTATAATAATTTGATCTCAATGCAGTGTAGTGAGATGAAAGAATCACTGGATGTTGTTAGCTTTTCCTGGCTCTATAGCCTTGTTGTTCATGAGGTAAGCTGGGTAGAAGCAGTGTGTCTCCCCGGTAGACATGCAGAAGCTCTGGCTCTGCTCAGATCTACTGAGTAAGAACATGTGCTTGAACCAGGTCTTCACTTAATTTTTGTACCCTTTAAACTTTGCGATAGGCTTTTCTTCATGGTCTACTAACTGCCTTTCCTTGTATTTATGTTTCTAACATGACTTCAATTTCTTAGATAAATTATTTTGAATTGTGTTTAATAAAAACAATAAAGATTGTGGCAGTAAAATCTCTTTGGGGAGGAGTGGGGGAAAGGAATTCTTTCTTAATACAAATGGTAATATAAAAACAATCAGTTCAGGTTACCTTACCTGAAACTGACTTCCTCCCTCAGTGAATTAAATCAACAATGCCATATGAAATGGTCCTTACCTTGGGTTCTGTATTTCTCTGAAATACAACTTCATTTTTGCCTCAGAGCTTGGCCTTAAATATGTCTGTTAACAGACATTAAGTTTATAAAAGCCAAAATACTAAGTCAAGTGAAGGAAAGAATGGTGGCTGGAACAAAAAAAACACTGAGTCCTACCTAGTCTCTCTCTGGTTTGGAGAAGTTTTATAGATGTCTTAAAAGCAGAGGGCCTAGCTGAATTTCGCATAGTAGTTCTGCTTTGTTGCATCTTCAGATCTAGTCCAGCCATTTGTAAACTTTAATATGCTGAAGAACTGGCGTACAGTAATTGTCACAATAAAATGCATCTTGAATCCTATAGTCCTCTGAGAGAATATTAATATTTTACTGATCACATACTTTTTGCATTACATACTTTATTTAAAACCTTATCTCGGTATAAAATTGTTACTGACTTTATTTTCTTAATATAAATGAAATCAATTTCCTAAAGTGTTTGTATTATGTGATGAAATATTCAGTTACTAGATTTTCTTGGCATACATTTAACTTTTGGTTAAAGTACATATGTTATGTAGATAAAAGAATTTATAATTCAGAATAATATACTAGTGCTTAATCAACTTCTGGAAAGGACATTAAAAATAACATAAAATAGAAAATTAAGACAGAAAAATGTCTTATATATACTAAATAAAACACGATTTTTTTGTTATTTAATGTTCCCTTTGAAAGTTCTGATATGAAATTATTACATTAAATAGTCAATTTTGTTTTCAGAGATTGGAAAATATACAGAGAATTCTACATAGTAATTGCACTTATCAAGAACTTAACAACCAATGGAAAAAATGTTGAAATGGATATTTGAACCCTTTACCTTTACGCTATTCTTACTTTGTAAGAATATTCTTAAAGAATAAGCTTTAAAGCATATGTGACTGACTAAAGATAACAGAGCTCAGCCAAGTGGGTACCCACAATTTAGTAAAAATGTTGGTGATTTGAAAGATGATCCTTTCTGTTAATTTGGATTTAAGGCGAAATAGGCATTATATAACGACGTTGAAGTTAGCATGCTGACATGGTGGAAATGTTTTGTTTTCTGGAAAAAAAAACCCACAGACAATTTCTAAATATTTAAACTCTGGCATAACTTCCCTTCTCCTATTAAAAACATGAATACGTAAAGCCCACATATTTCTGATTCATTTGTAACCAACTCATCAAATTGGCAAGAATTTTTGCTAACTGAAAAGTCTCGGGATCGAGGTTGTTGTTGTTTTGAAAGTATTATCAAAGCTTCCATTTTGGCTTCTCAGTTAATTCAGAGGGGACTCAAGCTGATCGTGTATGTCATCACGAGTGCTTACTAAACACCGAGCAGCCCTCGAGTGCTCCATCTCAATTCACTTTTTAGATTGTCTCTGACAACTTGAGGGGCCTCAAGTCTCCTTTGCTTACTCCACTCTCAGGATAGGTGGGGCACGTTCATTAATATTGTTAGAAATAATAAGTCCCCTAAACATTTATTTGGAATGCTAATGCTTCCATTGCCCATATATGCTACTTTCACTGCAGGAAAAGATTATCAGAAGCCAAGTGTATAATGTATTCTGCACATGTAGTCTCTTCCACTCTTAACTGAAGATGTGCATTGGTACAGATTTCTTCGACTGACTCCTCCCTACAGACCAAATGCAGAGGCTCAGTCTGCATGTGAATAATTAAACACTTGAACCTACGTTAATTAATCAGTGAACAAGTATTTCAGATGTGTTTCCAATATCCAGTCTCCTAAATGTGCCTAAAGAAGACTTGCCTCGGAACTTATTTCATGTACTAAATCCCCAGTCCCTACTCTGAAGTCCAGGGAACATGTGTGCTTGATCAAAGGCCCCAGATAACTCTTGGAAACAGCTAGATGCCACGCTGGTTAATTATATCAACGATCAAGCAAAGTTTCTTAAAAGCAAAGTTTCAGGTAATTTTAATATTTTCATATATTTGTATATCTTTCCTATTAATATTAGTTACTAATTTCATCAAACCACTAGTTATAATTTCTACTTTAGAAAAGGGACCTCCATAACATTTAGGGTGCAGAAGGCTACTAAATGACTTGCATAGAAAGGTGTTAACAGCCACAATCTCATCTATTTCAAGTTAATCTGGACTTCAAGGCAAATAGAAAAACTTGAAATAGAGTCTTATATATACTAGCAAACAAAGCAGCTATTTTATGCCATTGCTTGGGTTTATTTTGTCCAAGTATTTAATTTACAATTTAGTTTTTTGGCAGTACTAGGGTTTGAATTATGGGCTTAACACTTCTAGAAAGGCACTCTACTAGTTGAGTCACACCTAAACCCTTTATTATTTTTAGATAGGGTCTCATGTTTTTGTCCAGAGCTAGCCTCAGACCGTGATACTCCTATCTTTGCTTCCTGTGTAGCTTTAGTTACAAGTATGTGCTGTTATACCCCACTAATTGTTTACATTTGCTCTCACTAACTTTTTTTTTCTGGCTGACTTCAACCATTATCATCTTGATCTCCATTTGCAAAGTAGCTAGGATTTTAGACGTGTGCAACCATGCCCTGTCTTAATTCTTTTTGTATGTTATATGACATTAAGAACAATTACATTAATGAAAAGAGATTAAGACAGCTTGAAACATATTGTTTCAGAAGGTATAGTTATTTTCTATTGTTGAGACAAATGAATAAGAATAGCATTGCAAACCATACACACTTCCCTGTGGGTCAGAAGTCAGGGCATGGCTAAGGAGCTTTGCTGCTCCAAATCTCTTAACACTGTGATCTATATTCTGGATGGAATTGGAGGCTTGGTGAGGTAAAGAATGTGTCTCCAGGCTTATTCTGGTTGTTGGGAAAATTCATTTCCTTATACGACTGAGAACCCTCACTTCTTTCTGGCTATCAGATGGAGGCTGCTTACAATTTCAAAGACTGATGTGTTTTTCAAAGACTGATTTTTGTTGTTGTTGATTTTTTTTTTGCTGGTATTAGGGGTTGAACTCAGGCTTCAAGCTTGCTAGAGCAACAGCACTACCACCTGAGCCACTCTCCCAGCTCTTCCCTGAGGGAGAGCAAAAGAAGGGGTAACATTGACCTAAAAGCTTTGTACTCAGAACCTGACTGATGGAATAGTAACTCTTTTGCACAACTATTTAACTACAACAACAGCAACAATAACAATAATGACCATAGGCTTCATCATTCAACAAAAGGATTTTACTGGAGGTATGAATCTTTACAGTCACTTCACCATGGGTTTACCATAGAGATAGAATCTAGAAGGTCTCTGAAGTGTGTGTTTTGAAGTCATGTGGCTTGCAATGCTGTCTCAGGACCTCAGATCAGAGAATATCCTGAACTGATTATTCAGGTTACTGGATCAAGACCCATGTCTTGATGAATAAGAATGTCTTGGATTAGGATGGAGACATCTGTGTATTTTTCAAAGGCTCCTTGGTTATTCACATGTATAATGATACTGGAGAACATTTCATCTTGATTCCTTGAATTCATCATCAGAATTGACTTTTACAACATAGTAAAGACATTGAAGATAAATGGCTCACTAGAAATGGTACTTTATCAAAATATAAAAACATCTGTGCTTTAAGATATCATACCAAGAAAGTAAAACATCAGTTCACAAAATGGGAGATAATATTCACAAGCCATATATCTGATAAGGGACTAGTCTTCCAAACATGTAATAAATTCTTACAACTTAAAGAAAGAACAAAAGAAGCCATGCAGCTAAAAAATAAACAGAAAATTTGAATAGAAATTTCAACAAAGAAGATATACCAATAAGTCTTGAACATACAAAACGTTATTTAATCTCGTTAGTCATTAGGAAAATGAGAACCAAAATGCAATGAGATATGACTGCACCTATCAGGATGGCTATGATCAAATAGAGAGAATGATATAGAGAAATTGGACCCTCATTTGTTGCTGTCAACAAGACTTCCCTCCCTGATCAAACTCTAGTTTCACCCCTCTCCTTCACTAAGCATCATCCTTGTTCTACTATTCTTAGCCTGCTGAACTTACCTCATCAAGAACTGTGCAAAGAGTATAAAGTTACCAGGATTACTCAGCCTTTGTTTGCAATCAGTTCCTTATATCCTTCACTATGCCAATGGACTTTAAATTTTCAACTCTCCTCCTCATTATATTGAGCTGTGTTCTAACTCTCCTATTACAACAGTCTTGAATAAAGTCTTCCTTGTTGGAAAACTTCATAGTACAATAGATTTTTGCATGGCATTGCAAATATAGTTTTTACCATCTGACATATTTTTATATGATTCCAGTAAAAATGTCAATGTTGCAACTGCTTAGAAAGCAGCTCAGCAGTTTCTCAAAAGATTAGACGTGGAATCACCTGCAAGTCAACTTTTCACTATACATCCAGAAGAATTCAAAACATATGTTCTCACAAAAAAATTGCACATGAATGTTGACAGTATAATTACTCATGATAACTCAAAGTATGATACCTCAAGTATTGGTCAACTGAGAATAGGTAAACAAAACACAGTATATTTACAAATGAAATATTATTCTTTTATAATAAGAAATGAAGTTTCTTGTAAGCTCAATAGGCTGGAAAGACCTGGAAAAAATTATGTTAAGTGAAATAAGTCAGGCTCAGAAAGACAAAGGTTGCATATTTTCCCTTATATGTGGGAACTGGATTTTAGCTTATAAACTTATAAGTAAATATGTTGGGTTGTATGCTATTGTACACAAATGTATTAACTAAAATATGAGAGATCTTAAATAGGGTAATTTCTTAAAAAGGCAAAATCAAAATTCAACAAAATAAACATCAGGAAGCTGGTACTTAAAAGGGTAGGTTGGGGTCAAGGGGAAGAGTCAGTAAATGAAGAGGAGAAGAGGGGTAGAATGCAGTCAAGATTCCTATGTTATAGCTTATAAAATTAAGAACAGTGATAGAAAGGATAGGTAAGCAGGGATGGGTGAAAATGTTGAAAGGGGTGGAATTGATCAAGATATATTGTTAAATATCTTGTTAATTGAAAAGTCCTTCGTATAACTACTTAAATAGAATAACACAAAGAAAAATTCTAAAAAGAAAACAAAGAAAGAAATACTGATATATATGAAGACATTGGTGACACTGAAAACATTATATTTCATGGGACTATCAAGATATCAAAGGTATATATTATGTAATTCTAACTAAGTGAAATGGATGGAAGAGATGATTCATGAAGAAAAGAAGGACACTAGAGGATGGCAGAGACTGGCATGGAGAAGAATGTGTGTTAGTGTATTTGAATTCTCTTCCAGGGGCGAAAATAACCAAGAATTAGATATCAGTAATGGTTTTATAACCATGTGAATACACCAAAAGAAATAAATTTTTGCATTTTAAGAGTTTAAATGAAAACCAGGCATAGTAATGTATGACTGTAATCCCTACTTGAGACCACCCTGTCTCAAAATAAATAAATAAATAAACAAATAAATAAATAAGGTAAATTTTTACAGTATGTGAAGTAAATTCCAATATTCTTAATATATAAAAATAAAAGCAATACAAGGGCTGTCATTTCTAAGTAAACTTTGTTTCTTAGTTTATTCTATTTGTGTAGTGGAGGTGGTTTAAATTGCTGAAAATCAATTAATCACTAATTAATAATTATAAATAATAATTAAAACTTGAAAATAGAAAATAAGCATAATATTGCTTAGCTAGAATAGCATCTATATCAGCTCTGTTTGCATAAGCATTTACTTATCTCACAGTAAGATTTTAAGAATTCATCATCTCAAAATAATCAATAGAAAAGTGATATAATAGAGATACACATATTTTCCCAGGTATATAACTTGCTTCTTTTAGGCTTCTGTGAAAGTTTGTGTTATGTAGTGAGGTTGGGGGAAGAGAGAAAGGAGTAGAAGCTGGGCACAGGTGGCTCACTCCTGTAATCCTAGCTACTCAGGAGGCTAAGATCTGAGGATTGCAGTTTGAAGCCAGCCCAGACAGCAAAATCCATGAGGATCTTACCTCCCATTAACCACTAGAAAACTGGAAATGGAACAGTAGTTCAAAGTAGTAGAGCTTTAGACTTGAGCAAAAGAGCTCAGGACCAGTACCCAGGCCCCGAGTTTAAGCCCTATGACCAACACAAAAAGGAAAGCAAAAGGTCAAGAAAAGAGTAAAGGACAAGTGATAGCCACTACATCTCATCCTCCATTTTTACATGAGTTTACAAGACACTCATTTTTTTTCTTCTATAATACCTTATTGAGATTAAATTGCAGGGGATTGGAGGCATGGCTCAGATGGTAGAGCACCAAAGAGAGAAAGCATCAGATAGAGACTTTGAGTCTCAGTCTCAGATCCACCCCCCTCCACGAAAAGAGATTAGATTGAATAGCATATTTTTCAGTAATAATTTGTATCTGTTTAATTTCATCTCCCACAGATTGAGAGGAGACTACAGAACCCAGAGAGAAGTAAATTGCAAGAAAGAAATGGAAATTCATTAGTCAGGGCACTCAATTAAAAACACTTTGAATAAAGGAAGAAGGGAAGGAGAATTTAGGGAGAAAGCAGAATCCTCATAAAAGGGTAAGACATCTGATTCTGTACAGGTATTGCTATTGAGAAGGCAGAGGGACTTCTTATGTACATGAGTGTTTAATTACACAATCAAGTCACTTTCTGTACAGTGCTCCAATAAAACATTTTTCCTTTTTCTTTTAGAGTTTGTCAAATGCAAAGCCTCATGTCTAGGCACTTTGGGAAATGAGTAAGTGCCAATAGTAGGGGTGGCTGTCCAGCTTACAAAATGACGTACTGCTGTGTGGGTGGCAAAGAAACTCTGTGCTGCAAGGTAAGAGAGAATGAAAAAGCCACGGGTACAGGGTACAATATGGTCTCTGACCATATTGAAAGGAATTCTGTGTTTACCACTATGCTCAGTGGTAGAGAGCTTGCCTTGCGTGCCTGAGGCCCTGGGTTCGATTCCCCAGCACCACATAAGCAAAAAGAAAAAAGCCGGAAGTGGCACTATGGCTCAAGTGGTAGAGCGCTAGCCTTGAGCTGAAGAGCTGAGGGACAGCGCACAGGCCCAGAGTTCAGGCCACATGACCAGACCCAGAAAAAAAAAATCTTGTAAGTGATTACATCTGAGCTTTTTATGAATCTACAAAGAATAAAACTGGAAATATAAGCTTATATATTTCTTATCCTATGGTTTGATTATTATTGTTGTGCTGTAGTCTTGAGGAGGTGCTTCGCAAGGATGCTGGGTAGTGCCCAGAACTGATCAATGCAACAGGCTAGTCCTGGGCTGGACAATCCTTACCTGCCTATCCATCCTGTAATATGGATGCCCACACTAAGCACATGCCTTGGTAGATGTATTAGCAAGAGAATGAATAAAGGATGGTCTCTTTTACTGAGGAAATAATCCGCTTAAAATGAAAATTGTTTAATAATCATGGGTGACCTGAGGATCACTGTCAGTCCATATGATGGCTATGGTAACATGTTTATGTAGGGGAGGAGGAATTTATTTTCTTCATCCATTCCCAATTCATGTCTGAGGCTTCTGGAACAAAAGACAGATTAACCAGAGCAAAGTATATAAATTTATTTAATCTAAATGTAACACGACCTAGAAATCCGAAGGAAATGAAGACCTGAAGAAATGGATAAGTCTGTGGGATTTTGTGATAGGTTTGATAGAGAAGTAGATGTACTGGATAAATACAATTGAAAAGAGTTAGGGGAAATTCAGCAAAGCTTCCTCACTCCAGTTCTTCTGTGAGACCCTATTTCTTTAGAGATAACTATTATCTCTAAACACACCCAATGAAGGTCTTGTGACCTGTTTGGCCAAAAACAAGGCAGGGTGAAAATGAGAGTGGCCTTCCTGCTTTTGCTTTCTTTCTCTAAGGGCAAAATTTGTTAGATTATCACAGTTAAGATCATGGTTACAACCAAGGAAGTAGCCACAATGATTCTTGTAGGAGGTACTCAGGGGGAGAGCCTGAGGAAGCTCTAAGGGTCACACAGAGGGGAAAAAAATAATTTGTTTAGGAAACCATAAGACCTTGCCAGAGAAAGAATCAAAGAAGAAAAATTCCTAGAGTCAGAGAAGCAACAGAGAGGATTTCCAGAATCAAGGAAAGACTTAATAAAGAAAGTACTTAAGCCTGGGTGCCAGTAATGATGTCTATAAACATAGCTACTAACAAAGCTGAAATCTGAGTATTTTGGTTCAAAGCCAGTCCAGACAGAAGGCCATGAAGGATACCATCCATTAAATCCCAAAAAGTCTAAGCTAGAGTTGTGGCTCAAATGGTAGAGCACCACCATGATCAAAAATGTCTACCAAAAACACAAAACCTCAAGTTCAAACATCAGTATCAGTGGTGAGTGGAGAGGGAGAAAAATCATTGAAGTATTTGTTTTTATCCTACTCTTTCTTGTAGCTAACCACTTTGCCTAAAATTTGTGCCATCTGACCACCCCAATGCTAACAACTTACTGATGGAAAGATGCAGGAGTAATCTGGCTTAGACTAGTTTAAGTTTGGACTTTGATATTTGTTATGTCACCATTAGCAAACAATTTAGCCCTTAGAACTGCAATTTTGTCATTCACAGAATCAGGTATTTCTAGCCATGCCTTCTCTTTCACAGGATTGTTGTAAATACTGAGTGAAAGCATATGTGCAAAAGTGATATTTCCAACAGCTCCTGCTAAATTGCAATATTAGCTGAGAAAAGTTTATTATCACCCATAATCACATTTGTGGATGACTAATTCTTATCAGCTTCCTCTCAAGAGGTAGAACATATGCTTGGTTGAGCTCAGGAAATGTGCATGGCAGGAAGCATAAAACTAGCCTTTGGAAGGACACTGAGGAGAGGGATGACAACAAAGGTCAGTCAGGAGATGCTGAAGAAGAAACTTGTCCAGAACCAGAAATAGTGAGACTGCCATGGGATTCACAGCTTCTCACTGAAAATTAGTGAGAGATAGACTTTTGAACTGAAGTCTCTAAAATATAATGTTAAAGCACAAATACAACATAAAAGATACTTTTGACCAAATAACAGCATAAATGCTGCAATAACTATAAGCAGGTCTTCCAGTATTAAACATGAATTCTGAGAATAGAAAGTCATCTCTTACCATTTCCTCATTTCCTTAAGAAACAAATTGCTGGGCCCCAGTGGCTCACCCATGTAGGCCTACTTACTCAGGAGATTGAGATCTAAGGATCACAGTTCAAAACCAGCCCAGGCAAGAAAGTCCATGAGACTCTTTAAAAATTTTTTTTTTTAATTTTATTGTAAAGATGCTGTACAGAGAGGTTACAGTTACATGAGTAAGGCAATGAGTACATTTCTTGTTGAGCATTGTTACCCCTTCCCTTGTTGACCCTTATGTCCAATTAACTGCCAAAAATCCAGAAATGCAGTTGTGCTTTAAAGTGGTAAAATGATAGACTTGTGCTAAAATGCTTAGGGATGGCTCCCAGGTCCTGAGTTCAAGCCTTGGACTAGCACAAAGGGAAAGGGAAAGGGAAAAGGCAAGGAAAAGGAAAGGAAAGTTTTATAGCTATTAGACTTCAGAGAGTACTTACTGATCTCAGAGAAAAGAAAGGTTTCTTTCTCTGACCCATCCAAAATCATTCAAAACAGGACAGTGGGAAATGTATGAAATAAAAACTAAAACCCACAAAACTCAAAGTCACTGATTTTCACTGTCAAAATAGAAAAATGTTTTACATTTACATGGCCAAATTCATGCTTGCATTGGGTAAAGAGAGCATATTGTAATATTTTTCAGTTCTTTTGTTCTGCCTTTATTATTAACATATTACAAAAAAAAAAAAACAAGAGTAGGAGGTAGGACAGAATACAGATTAGAAGTCTTTATGGTCTAATTGGTTTTGATTAAGGCAGCTGCTATTAGGGAATTTCCCATAAAGGGATTTAAGCCTTTCAGCCTTGGGCATTAGGAACAGAAGGAATTCTTGGTGTAGAAATAAACAAAATAAAGCAAGAAGAATAGAGCGATCCTTTGCCAAGTGAAGGATTCTAAAGAGAGCCAAGTTTTCTTTAGTTCATGTATTCATTCATAAAACAAATCCACACATCAATTATTTATCCAGCCCTTTCATGTGGGAGACAGATTGCCAGTTCTGGGGTGAGAGTAGGAGAGAGTTGGATGGGGCTCTTGCTCTTGTGAAGCTTGAGGTGTGTGTGTAGGGGCGCGGGGGGGGGGGAGACATATTAAACAAGGGATTAAACAAGGTACCACATGACTGGATGTTGAATGGTTGTTAGAGGCAAATGTATGGAAACTCAATTGAAGGTGCGGATGCTCCATTAACGTCTTCAACTTCTCCTTTTCTTTAGGTTGTTATTTGCCATGACTTTTTAGATTCTTTTTCTTTCTTTCCTTTTTTTTTTTTCATACTCAAGGGGAAAAAGAAGGAAGGAAGTGGAAAGATTTGGGTTGCATGTCAAAACTAAAGAAACTCTGGCTTTAGAATCAAGTGCCAGGTTCTATAGCAGCCAAAGTTAATCTGTCAAACTGATGACATGTACAATCGATACTGGGTTTTGTGGGCATTAACCTTGGTGGTTTGGGTAAACCACTTTCATTTGTATTATGCTGACAGAATTCTTTTTTGTTTTTCTTTTTGTGTTAGTTAGATCTTGTTTACTGACATCATAGCTTGTAATTGGAAACTATCAGTGTTTTTCCTTCTGTGTGCTACTATCTGAAACTGCTTTCAACAATGGGCAAGTAAGGGAAGTTACATCTCATATTTTGCCTCAACAGTCAGAATGAATGAAGATAAAGAACCAGGTTATGAGTATAGACCCTTTCCTCAAGCATTTTTTGCATCTTTTGTATTCCTTGAACAGGTCCTCAAAATCCTAAATTCATTCTGAAATGAAATGTTCAGACAAAATGTATGCCTTCATGAGAATAAAAACTGTTGAATAGAATATATTCATATTATAGTAACAGGCATCAGAGTTAAAGACCCATTTGTAGGCAAGATAGATGATCAAGGAAAGAAAAGATACATAAAAAAACCTTAATTCTACTCTTGCTTGGGTGGGCTCTATTCAAACATTCAGTCAGTCCACACATATTTACACTGAATTTGCTAAGTGCCAGTCACTGTTCCAAAAAAAAAAAAAAAATGTGAGATTCATCAGGAAACAGAACAACCAATATTGTGAAACGTACATCCTAGCAAAATAAAATAAAATAAACACTAAGCATAATAAGTAGACATATATTTCACTAGTAGGTGATAATTGGGGTAGGAATATAATAGGATTAGGAGTAATCAAAAGTTAAGGGTGAGGAAAAAAGCATTCCACATGCTGAGAAAATATTAGGTATTCCCTAGTATAGCTATGGCAACAAAGACATTTTGAATGAATCAAGACAACTCACTTCAGTGAACACACATTATTTTTGCAAGACAAGTAATTGGAACTAGCCTCTTGCTTCTAAAGTAGCCAACCTGAAGTGGGCTTATTAATCAAACCACCTCTGAGTGCCCATCCACCAATCATCAGCAGTCCCACTGGAGTAATCTCACACTTCCTAAAAGCACCAGGCAGAACTTTCTAATAGTCTCCTTCTGCCTTTTCACTTTCCATACTGTGGGGGTCCTTGTGGCACAAAGTAAACCAAGCCAAATTAACTGAAACCACATCCCATAGAAATAGCCTGGGATGGATGGGCATGCTAACCCTAAACAGAGTGATAAGATATTAAAATAAAAATTTAAATAGTTCCCAGAGCCTCCTATCACAATAACAAAAAGTTCAGAATATGTTAAGAAATCCCTCATCATACTAAGATCATAAGAATTACAATTTGCATGAGAACAGTCAGTTTGCATAAGAATAGACAATTAGCAGTACAAAAGATGAATCAAAGATTGGAACTATCTGACAAGAATTTTAAAGCAACTAATAAAAATAACTCAACAAACGATTACAAAAGAAGCAATTTGTTTTGAACTAAATTAATGGAAAATCTTAGCAAAGAAATAAAAGTTTTTAAAACAAACCAAATAGAAGTTATATAATTAAATCATAATATAATAGGAAGCAAGTGGAAAACAAAAATAGAATAGAAAAATAAAATATTAATAATTATCTTGAATGCAAATGATCTAAATTTGTCATTGAAAACACAAGGAATGGTAGAACATGTTCACAAAAATGACTTAACTATATGCTGTTTCCAAGAAACTCATTTGAAATTCAGTAACATAAAAAGTCAAAAGATGTCATACAAACAATGACCTTATTTTTTTTTTAAAGCAAAGCCAAGAGTAGCTATTAATACAGGTGATTCCCAATTTTTGATCATTTAACTTATATTTTTGACCTCTTGTGGAGGCTGTGGAAACAATTTACATTTGGTAGAAACAGATGTTTGAATTTAGATCTCTTCTGGAGCTAGTAATATGTGGCACACTAATCTCATCAGTCATCAACATAACCATGAGGTAAACAACAGGTGTTCTATAATATACTGTGATGACAGCATTTTCTGGATACATAGATTCAGTCAATAAGATAATCACAAAATAGGCTTTGTGATGATTGATTTGCCCACTTGCATAATGATGTTAATATTCTCTGAGAGCATTGAAAGAAGGTTAGACTAAGCTATGATGCTCAGTAGGCTAGGTGTATTATATACACTTTTCACTTTATGATGTTTTCAGTTTATGAAAGGTGTATTGGATGTATCCAAATGGAGGAGAATCAGTATGAAATAAACTTTTGCTATGGTCTGAATACTGTGTACTTTCAAAATACCTATGTTGAAATTTACTTGCCTGTGAGACAGTGCTAAAAGGTGAGTCTTTGAAAGCTGAATTAAGTCATGATGCCAGAGCTATCAAGAGCAGAATTGTGTCCTTTATAAAAGAGGACCCAAATAGCTGCATGACACTTCTGACATGTGGAAACACAGCCAGAAAGCATCATTTATGAGGAAATGGGCCCTCACTGATCATTAAATCTGTAGCACTTTGATCTTGGACTTAGCCTCCCAGACTGTGAGAGAAAATAAATTTACTTGAGGAAAAGAGAATATTGTATAATGATAAAATAACCAATCCATTAGGAAAACATAACCATCCTAAGAGTGTATGGATTAAATAGAAAAGATTCAAAATATATTCAAGAACTGAAAGGGAAAACAGGAAAAACTACAATTATAATTAAGCCCTCGACATCTTCCATTCATTAACTATTAAAAAAAAAAAAGACAGAAACTCAGGAAAGATATGAAAGACTTGAAAAATACAGTCAACCAACCTGGAGTTGTTCTGAGTATGAATATTCTACCCAACGACAGCAAAATGTACAGTTTTTTCATGAACTAATGGAGACTTGTCAAGATAAATATGTTAGACTACATAGTCAATCTAAACAGTTTTTAAAAATTTGGCTTTTATTGTAAACAAAATGGGGACTCACTATAAGGTGTTGAATCCAAGGGACTTTGTAAAGCCAACCTAGTTACCGTGGTTCCTCTTGAAGGAGAATGAAGATAGAGATTAAGAGGTCCATAAGGAGGCTGTTCTATACGGTAGTGGTTTAGGATAAAATGGTAGCTCTAAAGTATATGTATAATCCAATTCTGGTATCAGTCAAGGAAGTATAAAAATATTTTAGTATTGGCATCATTTGAGAATACTTTGGGAAATAACAGACTACCAATCTCTGAAGAGAAGCACTATTTTGTCTTATGTCATTTTACCTGGCAACTTGATCCCACTTTCCCAAATGATAATTGTCAAAAGTGTTCCTCAAGATGTTAATAAAAAGTATTCTTTTCAATTTTAATTTTTATAAACCTAATGAAATTATTAATTGGGGATCCCAATTCTTGTCTACTATTTCACTAAATGATCATAAGTTACAAAAGGAGCTTAACCTTTTCTAAATGAGAATTGCCTTGCTGAGTACCTCTTGGAATGAGGCTAAGATTTAAAAAACCTAGCTCTGGGGCTGGAAAGGTGGCTCAGTAGTAGAGTGTTGGCCTGGCATGCATGAGGCCCTGGGTTCAATTCCTCAGCACTACCTAAACAGAAAAAGCTGCAAGTGGCACTGTGACACAAGTAGTAGAGTGCTAGCCTTGAGCTGAAGAGCTGAGGGACAGCACCCAGGCCCAGAGTTCAAGCTCCATGACTGACAGAAAATAAAAATAAAAATAAAATAAAAATCTAGCCCCGAGAGTAATGACATGTCCCCTGCCTGAAAAGCTCTTGTGCTGCTTGATATTCACTCAGAGAAACCATAACGTATTACAATAGTATAAGAAAAGTTAAGCTATTGGACATAGAGATGCACCATGGGTTTCTAAAAGGTAACTTCCTAAGGATTTTTAAGAACAATTTAATTATATTTAAACTTTACTTACTGAATTTTTTCATTTTCATTTTCATTTTATTTATTTTGCCAGTTCTGGAGCTTGAATTCAGGGTCTGGAAACTGTCCCCTGAGCTTTGGTGCTAAAGGCTAGCACTCTGTCACTTTGAGACACAGCTCCATTTCTGACTTTTTAATAGCTAATTGGAAGTAAGAGTGTCATGGACTTTCCTGACTGGGCTGGCTTTAAACAAAGATCATCATATCTCAGCCTCCTACGTAGCTAGGATTGCGGGCAGGAGCTAACAGCACCTGGCTATTCACTAATTTTTAAATCCAAACATGAAGTAATATACAATTCCATAGCAAAGGCATAATTCTAGCACTAAGTGCCACTATTAAGTATACTGATTCATTTAATCCTCACAATAACTCTGTGCACTTATATTTATATACACATGTACATATGTCCCATGAAATCCCTTATGAAAGGATTGAGAACAAATTCTTATACTTGCTGGTGTCCTCTGGGAATAGCAGGTCTTAGATTTTAAACTACAATCTGGTTATGGAATCTGAGCTGCCATAAAACTAGATATACCTCTTTATTAACACTTTTATGACTAACACGCAGACTTCTGCAAACTAAACATGATCTCTTCTAAGGAAAAGGAAAATTCTTTTCTTTCTACCAGTCAATATCTAGTCACTGAATTTACTATGAAACCAGAAAGACAGTTCAATATGGAAATGAGCAAGGAACATACAGATTATTGTATGGAGAACAGTGAAAAACTAAGACAATAAGAAAACGCTCTTTGGCCTGTCAGATGCTCAACGGCAACCTACCGAGTTCCAGGAATCAACATTATGCTTGATCAACATTACCCATCCCCTCCTCTCCTCCCTCTCTAGACTGGAACAGCTCATTGGTAGAACTATTGTCTCATTCTTGATAGAGTATCCTGAACAGTGTTTGTCTCTTGAGGAGTGCTGACAGTGTTCAGTGAGGTACTGCCAATGAATGAAAAATGAATAGAATAAAATTGTGATTCAGATGGTGACTGACTTTTCATTTTTTATATATATCTATACAATTGTTTTTTACTTTTTATATGTATCTATAAGTCAAACAGGCAACCCTACATTATTTAGCAACCTTGAGATTGCTGCTTTTTCCTTTTAGGAATCACAGGTGCTTCAGCCTTCTTGGAAAAACCCATTAAAAGCCAAATGCAAAATGGCCAGATGTTTAAATCTAGGGGCCTTAAGTGACCCAAGGCAATTTTTGTAAGAAATGGAAGTACCATTATCAAGAGTAGAAGTGGGCACTTGCTTTTATGTATAAGTTTGCTGTCTTTATCATCACCTTCATAATATGAGAAAAAAAATATATTTTTGCTGAAGTGTGGGGAATAATAAAATGGGCAGGGAGATGCTGAATCCTTTGCTGACTTCTAATGATAGCAACAAAGACCTTTACAATTCAAAGGTATCCCTTCTGAGGCACAGCTTTTCACCCTAGGCAGTCTGTTTCTTTGTGAAACCCACTCTCTAATTGGTGTCCCTCTATGACAAGGTCCACCCTGGATCCCTGGAGCCCAGTAAGTAAGTAGGCCCCCAGCTATCTCTAGCGATAATGCTGATGAGAGAAAGGAATATATTATCATTAAATACTCATTGAACTCCAAAGCTGGGAATTTGGGCATTTGCAAACATCCAAAGGTTATTATTTAATAACCCATTTAAGAAGCCATTTCCTAAAATTCATTTGAATTTGAATTGAAATGTATGCTCTAATTGGCATTAAATGGAAGCCTGAAAACAGAACCACACTTCTAAAGGTATCTCTTTAAGAACTGGTAGCTTTAGATTTGTTAAACTGCTCTTGTTTTTCATCTTCATAACTATGTAGTTCATGTAAGTGTTTTGGAGTGTGTGTGTGTGTGTGTGTGTGTGTGTGTGTGTGTGTGTGTGTGTGTGTGTCTGTCTGTCTGTCTATCTGTTTGTCTGGTCCTGGGGCTTGAACTCAGAACCTGGATGGTGTCCTGATATTGCTCTCCTGTTTGAGCCACAGCTCCACTTTTGGCTTTTTGGTGGTTAATTAGAGATTAAAAAAAAACAACAACAAAAAAAAAACCTCATGGACTTTCTTGTCTGAGTGGCTTCAAATTGTTCAGATCTCAGCATCTTGAGTAGCAACTATTACAGGTATAACTACAATGCACTTGATTAGTCCAATGATATGTGCTGTAAGTGAAAATTTTATACTGGATCTTAGTTGTTCTAAGAACCATGAGCCAGCAGAGTTTCTAAAACAATCAAAAAGCCTGTAGAATTTGAGAAAGAAAATCAGTTGTCTATTAGGGTTAGGATGTCTAATTGTAAAGGAAAACGTCTTCCAAGAGGGAAGTTTTGCCTCTCCCTACCTTGAAGGTGAACCTTTTGGGCAGGACAGCACTCTATTTTAGGTTCAACTCACCCAGGGCCAATACTATGCAGGCACACAGTAGTGTCTATAGTAGCAGTTACCTCTGTAGCAATCAGTAAATTGTTCCCAAATGTTCTTCCTGTTACCCTGGCTCTCCTGGTTTCTCTGCTGAAAACTGGCAGGGCAGATGCTGCAAAACTGCACAACCTTGGCACTAAGGGAAATTCCAGGACTCTGCCACATTTCTAAACAGCTCACTAGTTATTCACTCCTTACACCATTGATTACCTTTTCTCGATGCAAAGACACAAGGAAAACAAAATGCTCTCTTGGATGACATGATGAAAACAAAAAATTATTGTTACTTTTTTATTAAAAGATTTCTCTTAAAGTGTTATAATGGAGCAGTAAAGAAATCATTTCACAGGGTAACATGATAGCTAGACTATTGTCTCTCTGTAAACCATCTGTGTGAACTGAAGCAAGCCTTGAATTTCTCCGAGCCTCTGTTTTCTCATGGGCAAAAAAATAAGTAATACCAAATCCTCATTTCACAATACTGATGCTAGTGAAAAGGACAACAAAATGTGAAGGTAACAAACCTGCCCCTGGTACATTATCTAGCTCCATGAACTATAGTCGAAAAACTTCAAAAAGCTGGGAACAACTGCTTGAAAAGACTTTTACAAATGTCTAATGACCTAACACAGGCACTCACACTTTACCCTCAAAGAAAAAAAATAGAATTTTTCTAGCTTAAGGTAAATCATGGATTGATATATTTTTAAGTGTTTCTATGGTATAGCTGATTTTTAAGATCCACTCATTTAGTTCATGATTCCAAAAAGTGATTGTACATCAGAATCACCCAGGGAACTTAATAGATAGATTCCTGGACACCACCCTGGGGCATTCTGATACAGTAAATCTGGAAAAGATCCCTGGATATGCAATGTTTCATTTTCCCAGACTGGCCATTCTGATGCAGCCAGTTCCCACACTGGCTTTTGGGAACTGCTAGTCTGGAAAGAAAAGAAACGGCATGAGTAATGGCAACAGAAGTGAAGAGAGTTCCTAGGATTTGCTTACTATTAGATGCGAAGATCATGGGAAAAGAACCAAAGCCAAGAGGGTAGAAAATTTGTCTAGGACATCTCAAGAAAGCCTGTGCCACAGCCAAGGTGTTCCCATGGAAAACTACTGGTGGCTCAAAGAACTGCGACTCCCATGAGTTCTCTTCTTGCCTATCCTACCAAGACCCTTGCATCTTGTCAGACCATGACAGTCAGTAGAGGTTCATTCATGATGATTAGGCCCTTGTCTCTGACATAACACAATTGTTAATTTCCAAGAGTGACCAAGGTTACCTGTGGACAAAAATGATGGAAGATCTAAATATAATCAGGAAGTTGTTGAAAAGATCAGAGAAAACAGAAATTGGTTGCATGATTCCAATGTGTGATAACCAGATTCTTCTCTAGAAGTCAGTGCTTGAAAAACTATTCTCTGGTGGACAGATCCTGGCAAGAACAGCCAATATTTGCCCCCATGACTCTTCCATGGGTGTATTTCACCATGAACAGACTTAGTCACTATATATTTGTGTGTATATACATATATATATGTTATATACTAAGGCAGATTAGAGTTCTAAATTGCTTATCATTGAGACATTTGTATCTTAAAATAATTTTTCATTTATCTCTCACTTAAGCAACTATATAGGTTGTGAATTTGTTACAGAGAGATAATTCAATTTTCCACAAGAATTTTAGTTTCATTGCTTTGATGATTGTCTAGATGAATTTTACAAATGTGTATATAATATGTATAAAAGTATAATATAAATTTATATGTAAAATATATAAATGTGCATATGAAATATATTATATATAAACATACACATATACATGCATATATGGGACTGAATGCAAAAGCATTTGTAAGTACTCTATAACTTGAGCCTTGCCCCTCATCTTTGGTTTTTATTTTGTTTTTAGCTAGGGTTTTGCGCTTTTTGCCTAGAACAAGCACAATCTTCCTGTCTGCTAAGTACCTGAAAATATGGGCATATACTACCATGTAGCTCTAACTACCATGTCTGGTTTATTTTTGAGATTGTTTAACCAACTTTTTGTTCAGTCTGGTTTAATCACAATCTTCCCTTCTCTACCTCCCAAGTAGCTAAAAGTATAGCGTGTGCTTCCACACCCAGTATTTTCATGATTTTTTTCAGAAAGCAAAATTTACTTTCCTAATTAAAATAGATCGAGTTCACTATGAGCATATGAATTCTACCTGGGTCACTTTATACCTATGAGCTTCCTTTATCAGCAGGCAAACAAATGTAATCAAGCTCTGCAAATGTGTATTCCAACCTAAACCTACAAAATGATGACAAATGTCCCTACCATAGTGCAGCTTTATAATTCTATTGACATTGAAACAGGCTTTTTATGAGAGTGCAGATTAAAACAAAGTACTCTCTTATCACCCTTGGTATAGATAACAAGCTACATAAATCTGAACTCTGGCATGTGGTTGACCTTTCCAGTGGATTGGTAGACATGGAGTGAATATAGACTGCACATGCATATTTGTGTTTGAGACATGGGGAGCAATTTTGGGGGGAGGCAGCTTGGGAAATCCCCAATCTGCTTCCAATAGGAGCAACAGGATGTATCTTCTCTGACCTCTCCATGCTCTTCTATTTATGTCAGGCCTTCTGCATGATTGTGCACAGATTCTTATTTAAATCCAATTAAATCTGGGACTTGAGTAAACACACATGTGTATTATTCAGAAGATAGTATTAAAGGATTTTGCATGTAGGCCAGAGCAGCTGTACCTTTTCTGTTATTTAAAATTTAGTATTTTTTTCATAGTATCCTTGGGGAATGAGGGATGAGGAGAAGAAGAAAAAAGAAGAAAAACTGGCAGTTGATATTGGTGGTTTAAATTCATACAAAGCTAGAGTATTCCCTTTTGCTGGGCTTTCCTCTTTTCTGGTGTAGACCAGACTGCTTTTATTAGGACTGTACGCTGGTGCCTCCTTGACTGCCACAGAATAAAGATCAGCCCCCCTCAGAGAAGCTTGAGGTGCCCTTTTACAATCATCTTTCCTCCTCATGGCCTATGAGCCTTATATTCTCCTCTCTCTCACACACACACATAGAATAGTCCACCAGCTCTAGCTCTTGTGTTTCACTGATCCTGGAGTTATTTCACACCAGTGTACTTTATCTAAATTTTTCCTGAAGATGCAAATCTGAAGCATGTGGAGCCAAACTACCATCCATATTGCTCTGGTACTTTGTTAGTGATAGGACCTTACACACATGGTTAAATCTCTCTGTGCCTCAGTTTTCTCTTTTCTAGATCAAGAATGATATAGAATCCATCTGACAAGGTTGTTGGGAGGATTACATAAATTTACAAGTGTAAAACACCCAGAGCAATGCTTGGTATATAGAAAGTGCTTACTATTTTTACCTTCCACATGGACTATGGAACTAAACTTAAACTTTATTTCCTGTGTCTTAACTCTCTTCTGCCCAAGAGAGTTAATTTACTTAAAAACGGTTTATCATTTAATTACACACTTTCACCCCTTTGCCCACACCTCACATTCTCACCTCCATTATCAGTGTGTGTGTGTGTGTGTGTGTGTGTGTGTGTGTGTGTATGAGAGAGAGAGAGAGAGAGAGAGAGAGAGAGAGAGAGAGAGAGAGAGAGAGAGAGAGAGAGAGAGAGAGAGAGAGAGAGAGAATCCTCACCCAGGTAGCGTCTTCTCACAGGGATAGTCACCATCTTTACTGACTTATTCTCTCCAGTGTGGTACAATAGCCACTATACAGGTGATGCTCAGTGAATGTCCAAAGAAATGTGTATGTTTCTGAAAAGCAGGAGCATACCACACACCCTTTCATTATTGTTGAGCAATTTCTAAAAAAAGGTTAGCTGTGTCGAGCAAAACTTGAAATTTATGACATTTTCTAAGGCAGATTATAAAAGATCATCCGACATCACAAAACTTTACTTTATCTATATTAACATTTTAGTACTTACTGGGCATAAATGTGAATTGTAAACTAACCTTGGAGCATAATGGTCTTGAGCACTAGTTAGGTAATCTTGTGTAAGCCAATTATCTCAGCATTATCTAATTTGTAAACTGTGATCAGTAATAGAATATTTGTTCCTATCCCCCATCCACTCCCAGTCCTCAGGAATATATAAGAAAATGAGACAAAGTAGTGTTTGTGGACACTTTTGAAACATCACATTGATACATGTAAGATACTTCTCCAGCAGGAGTGATTTTGTACCCTCAACCAGGTGTATTTGACAATATTTGGAGACATTCTTAGTTGTCTCAAATAGGGAAGTGACTAGTAGAGGAGGAAAAAATGTATAATTTACAGGACAGTACTCTACAACCAAGAATTACCACTCTGAAAATGACAATACTAAAATTAACAAACCCCAATTAAAGCTATGCTGTGATATTTCTTCATACCCAGTTCTGTGTTATTTGTCCGTATGTCTCTATTGAAGTCAACAAAGGATAAAAAAATGAAGAATCATTCTAGATAAGGTGGTGTGTGTGTGTGTGTGTGTGTGTGTGTGTGTGTGTGTGTGTGTGTGTGTGTGTGTGTGTCCCAGAGCTTGAACCCAGAGCCTGGGCATTGTTCCTGTGCTTTTCTTAAAAAAATATATATACTTATATATGTTTATTGTAAAGGTACTGTACAGAAGGGTTACAGTTACATTCCCTGTGCTTTTGTGCTCAAAGCTACCACTTGAGAAACAGCTACACTTCTGGCTTCTTGCTGGTTTATCGGAGATAAAGAGTCTCACAGACTTTTTCTGCCTAGAGTTGCTTTGAATCATAACCTCTGATCTTAGCCTCCTGAGTAGCCAGGATTACAGGCATGAGCCACCAGTGCTTAGCCGTATGTAAATTTTATAACTAAATTCAGTGACACTTGGGGAGTTTTTGAATTGGAACTTTAACATGCCTCTCTAGATACCGCAGTTAAGGAACTGCTATTACAAAGCCAGATACCATCCTAAGCAGGGCATTTGTATTAACTCACATAACCCTAAAAACAACTCTCTGAGTCAAATATTATGCTACTTCTATTTTATACATGAAGAGATTGAAGCAAAGTGACAGCAATGAGTTTATACTAAATCCTGCACCAGGCCTTATGCATTATGTAAAAAAGACTAACTCCCTCCATATGATGCTCCTCCACTGGAAAATATCTAACTTCCATTCTTCAAGATTTGGGTCAGAGGAGGAGAGGATGGGCTGGTACCAGGGTTTTAAACTCATGGTCTCATACTTGCTTGGCCAGTTCTCTAACATATGAGCCACACCTCCAGCCTGAATTTTTTGATGGCTATTTTGGAAATTCCATCTTTTGAACATTTCTGTATGAACTGTAATCCTCTAGATCTCAACATCCTCAGTAGTTAGGATAACAGATATTGGTCACTTTCACCCTGTTTATTGTCTGTGGCAGAGAGATTGACTGGTTTATCAGTCTTCTTGTCAGATCATTGATGTTGAAGTTTTAAACTGATTGGAAAGGAAAACACCAGTTCAATAAAAGTCAGGAAAATAAGCCTGGGGAGAATTTTGTATTTGCACATGTTATGCATATAAAAGCAGTATACAAGTTATGAGGGAGTGGTTTTCAAACTACCACACATCCAAAAGAGCTTGTTCTAAATCCCAATTTCTTAACCTCACACTCAGCTTTTGATTCAAGGATTTGGGGGTGCTGTCCAGGACCCTACTTTCTAGCTAGTCCCTAGAAGATCTTGATGCAGGTGGTCCAGTGTACACACCTTGAGAAACTGCTATAGATGCAGAACTTGGAAAAGAGAACTAGCCAATCCCAGAAGAATACCCAAGGCTATTTTTCTTTTTCTTTCTTCTTTTTCTTTTTTTGGTCTGGATCTAAATATAAACCACCTGGGTGAGAGCTTATTAGTGCTTTGTGGGTCCCTGGTAACTCACAAGCTTTAGCCAAAGGAACTTGGAGAGGGCATTGATGGGGAGGAAGGAAGGAGAGGAGCAGGAGCAATTAAAATCACCTTCCAACTGAAGGGATTGTTTCCTGCTGGACAATGAAGGGGCTGTGGAGCTCTTTCCTCCTCCTTCAGTGTCTCCCTAATTGGCTGTTGTGGCTATCATTCTGCCCCAAGGGAGGTTAATAGAAACAAGGAGACAGAAGAAAAGGATGCCAAGTAACTTAGAGCAAGAACAAAAGAGGAGCCCGGAGCTCATTTCCACCAGGATGAGGAAAGCCTGATTGGTCTCTTTCCCCAAAGTCCTCTTTCACACCATCTTTCCAACCTTTCCCCT
The DNA here is from genome assembly GCF_024711535.1 of Dipodomys merriami. Classification (NCBI taxonomy): domain Eukaryota; kingdom Metazoa; phylum Chordata; class Mammalia; order Rodentia; family Heteromyidae; genus Dipodomys; species Dipodomys merriami. Next base: position 19,336,103 of record NW_027203382.1, on the reverse strand, counting down.
TCTTTTTACTTTTCTCCCTCAGAGGGACCAATAAACATGGGTTGTCAGTACAAGCTGTGCCTTATTAATTATCTAGGAGGAATTCTGATGGCTCAGAAATCTGTCATAAAGTGAGACTGTGTTATTGCAAGGGAGGTATCCTTAACCTTTTCCACATTTTTTTCCTTTTTGGAGAGAAGGCAGAGGATCTTTTATTCTAAGCATCTTTCTAAGAGATCAATTGAGTTATTTTGATTTTAATACTTGAGGCTTATATGACATGCATTAGCTCTAACTGGTATAGGGCTAATGTAACTTGCCTTTCACTGAATTAAGTAATTTAAAGTAATTTCAGCAATATCTGGTAGACAGTGATTAAGATGTCCTGGCTTCAGTCCTAGCCCTGAAAATTGCTAGCTGTGTGACCTTGGAGGTTTCTTTACATGTCTAAGCTGCAAGTACTAATCTGTAAGACTGAGATAATAATAGGACCCCCTCCCAACACGCATGCACGCACACACACACACACACACACACACACACACACACACACACACACATGCCATACATGCACACAATGGATTGCTGTGACCACCAAAGAAGATAGTGTATATAAAATGTAGGACATCACCCACAGTAAATATGCAGTGATGTTTGCCCCCATCATTTTCCTCTTCTTTTTTTCTAAGTTATTATTGTTTGATGTGTGTCTTTTTTAACTTATTGTCTGGACAAAAATTAGCAGAAAGGAGGAAAAACGTCAGAAAATGAGAACAGTGTTTCCACTCTTTCATACTGAATTTAAAATGTTTCCTAGCACACTGAGCAGGGAAACAGATGAACTCTACCCAAAGGAAAGAACACACAATTTGGGGACCAAACAGATGAAGGTAAATCACTCAGTTGCTTGCCATGTACATTGTGAGATGTTTAAAGTAAATTAGAATTCTTTTCTTTTTCCTTTTTTTTTTTATTGTGAAAATACTGTACAGAAGGGTTACAATTACATGGGCAAGATAATGAGTACATTTCTTATCAAGCATTGTAGCCTCTTCCTTTGTTTCCCCTTCCCATCCCTTCCCATCCTCCCCCCGCCCCCTCCCCATCCTCCCTGCCCTCCCTTCCTGCCCTCCCTCCCCACCCCCCCCACCAAAGTTGTAAAGTTCGTTTTCCACATAACGACTTGTACATCTCATTGTTTAAATTAGAATATTTTTAATCCAATAGTTTAGCTTCACTTCTGGAATAGCTTTTGATTTCCAAACTGCCTACAAATGACTATGTGTGTGAAAATATTTAACAGGCTGAACAACAAATTCAAGCAAACCCCACATCAGGAACTCTCCAGTTCTGGCATGCTGTCCTGGGGCCCTCTGTACCAGGTAATCCTCTGTGTGTAATAGTCATGACAGCTTTCTCATTCCCATGCAGTTTCTTCCCTAGTACAGCAGGAGAGCAACAGTCAGTGCAGGGTTACTAAGCAAGTAAATTCCCATTGAGGAATTCAAGGAGAGAAAATCTTGACTTAAAAAAAAAAAGAAACAAAAATGCCCCTCTAAGAAGATTTACTAATATAACTTGTTTCTCTCCTGTAAGTGAATGAGTCCTAAAGATGGTTTACTTTTTATCAGCTATCATGACCTTATGGAAATCAAATTGGAAAGCATATTGCAATTTTATGAAGTAATTTCAGGCAATGTTATATTATTATTAATAAACTTTATGCTAAAGTGGAATCTCACATAGTGAATCATACTAATTGGCATTTGAATGATAGTTTTAGCCATGAGGCTAACTTTCCATTTCGGACTTTAATGGCTCTTTTGTTTTGTGTGTTGTCATATGCTCAAAATGATTACTTTTTGGTAGTAATAATACAAAGATGATAACAAGGAATCATTGAGAGAATCATTAGAGTTTAAGAATTCAACCATCTGTAAATATTTAGGTTTCCTATATCTTCCCTTAGGAGGATAATGTTACACAGGAATTCAACCCCAAGATACAAAGAAGCCACACTTGAGAGGCCCAATGAGAGTCTCCTTAGACACTGAGCTACTGCAGGCGGACACTTGTCCCCTTAAAACTTACAGCCTCAAATACACTTAATATTGCTAGAAAACTGAGTCATATGGGTAGCAAAGAGAGAAGAGAAAAACAATGTCAACCAATCAGATCAGTTCTAATGGGGAGCTGAAAAGGGATGCTGTGATGATCTGAGGAGAGTCAGGAGGCACAGGCATGGTGCAAAGTGGCGGCAGAGGTGGCTGGGGTACAAATAGGGTTATGATCAGGGGGCAGGGTCACAGGGAGCTCAAGAGTTCAGAGAGTCTTGTGAATTCATGTAGGTCTGGCAAGCCCAGTAACCTATTGTCCAAGTCCCCGTCCCTGTCTTTAGGAATTCAGGCATGCCCATTACCTGGAGGTTAGGACTTCACCTTCTTCCACTACAAAGCCAAGATGGTACCAGTTAGACCCCATTTCCTATCACCCACCACCACATTGTCCAGATGGCATCCGTTTGACCTAGTATCCATATTTCAACACGATAAGATATTTTCATATTCTAATTCTTATTTTCATGAATATTTCCTGAGCACTGGATGTGTCCAGAAGCCTGAAAGATTTCCTGGAGTTGAAGAGAAAAAAAGAAGATCCAAAAAGAAGCAATACAAGGCCAACAACACAAAGAAGTGTCATTCCTAGTAAAAGAGATGGATTGTATATGATTAATAGAAAAGATAACAGAAAGAGGAATAGGGGAAACTGAATTATGTAATGGTCACTAACTTTCAATTGAGAAATTGAAGCATTATAATTCTGAAATTTACTGGGATAGGACAGTACAGAAGCGTTAGAGAATTAAAACTAGAACTTTCAAAAGGAAATTAGCTTGAACTTGGAAACACTGTATAACTCCCAACCTTTCCCACGTTATAATATATACGTGCATATCTATTTCTATATAGCCACACATATATATGCATATATATGTCATAATTTCGTTTGTATCATACATCAAAGCAAAAGAAGTTGGGACTGAATAGAATGATGTGCTAGTGACTTAGACATTGTCTTGATTGTTTCAAGATGCCAAATTAACACATCCATAACCCAACATGCCCATGGAATAACTGAGTATCTGAGACATTTTTTTGACTTGGTCTTATCCACTAGAGTGCCAGTGTTCCAAAAATAACACAAAGAAACGATGCTCTAACACATCAGCTATGGTGTGTGCAATCTGGAATACTTAAGTAAGAAAATCTGAGCTAGGACAAACCTTGGGTCCGACACTGACCAGCATCCACGATTTTTTTTTACCTCATTTCTCCAAGCTTTGGGAAATGCCTCTAAGAATAATCCTGTTGATCCATGTTGGAATTTGAAGCAAAGGCAAGAATGAATTCTCCTAGGTACACTTACGAAAATATCCTCTCTTGTTTTGAATCTAGTGGAAAAAGTTAACAGAAGTCTTTGATTAAAAAAAAAAAAGAGCATGGCTCTCCAAATCTCTGCAACACTCAATCTGTTTGCATGCTATTATCAACCCTAATAGACTGGCTGGAAGGGAATGCCACTAATTGGCAAGGATAGTCACTACTGTATCGTAGTGCAGAGTTGTAAAACAAACACCACTCTGTTTCTATTTAAAATCACAATTATCTTGTTCTTTGTGAATTTTTTGTATCCATTTTTGTTTTCCAACAATCATATTAAAATATTTATTTTCAGTGTTGAGTTTATTGATACCCTCCGTCAATTTCCCACCTGTCAGTATGCATCATCAGTATCCTCACCTGAGCCCCAGATTTTAAAAGTATATATTTTTTCAGACTATTATAACTACAAATATATGTGGTAAAATATATTCATAAAATCTGTACTTAAATATAATAGTCATTGCTCTATGATTTTATAATGCTTACAAAGATTACATAGATAAAAAACACTTTTTCAGGACACCTTTGAATCAGCAGGATGAGTAAGAACATATGCACATGATTCAATATGCTGTAAAGATACACAATGAGCCCAGCAATCAGCCTCTGGGTCCTGGAACAAATGAGATATTGAAGACCCTTAAAGAGAAAGTGCAGGGTAGGTGCTGGCCTAGGTGATCTTGCTTTTTCCAAGTTCTGGAAACCCTGGTGTATCTCAAGTAGTCTGCACTCAGAAGCCCATCTATTACTTTAGACACCCAATGGGTTCATTCAAATGGCTTTCAGTCTTTATCTTGCACTTAAAAATAGACTGTTAATAATGAGTTTACCAATAGAGTTTTCTTGGTGTATGCTGGTATTAGGGCTTGAACTCAGGGCCTTGCACTCTCATTCAATAGATTTTTATAAAAAAGTTCTGAAGGCTTGCTCAATTATAATTTCCTTACCAAAATTCCTTGCATCTCCGGCTAACTAACTTTTCTTTCTAGCCCAATATATTCATTTGATGTGAAAAGACTGAGGTTTTTCAAATTTGTCTTTGACTGGAAGAATGATTTCCTGATAAGACTGACAATTGCTCTCCTAATAGAAAGTTTTTTTGAAGGTACCTAGGTTAGCACTAAGCTGCTAGCCCAGTAGTAGCCTAGTAGCAGCCTAGCAGTAGCAGTAATAGTGGCCATTCAAAACGTTCCTGTTGAACCACTGGATTATAGTTTGGGTCTAGAATCCAAACAGCTTAACTGTGCCCAGGACTTTGTCTTCAGATGGTTGCTATTGGGAGAGGTGATAGATGATTTTAGTGGGAGGTCTTTTATTCACTGGGATGTAACCTCAAAAGGAATTGGGAGGGTCCCATCTCTCTCTCTTTTTTCCCTTTCATCATTTCCTGGCTGCCATGAGGTGAGTTTCTTGTTTGACCACACTTCTGTCTGTCATGGCACACTGTCTCTCCATAGACCCCAAAGCAGTGGGGTCAGATGACCACTGCCCCCATTCATGACCATTCAAAACTGGCAGCTATAATTAGCCTTTTCTTTCTGTAAGCTGATTTTCTGTTTCTATACTAACATTGATTTGACTAACATACCCTATATATGTATTATTGTGGGAAATAAGTCGATCCTTTGTTTCTGAGATGATACTTCAGGGCAATTTGATGATATCCACAACACATATGGTTAAGTTGAATAAATCATGATAAGTTAGCACCATGGTAGTTTTTTACTAACTGTTTTCTAACATGATGGCTGGAGGAAGCAGATCCATAGTAACTTTGCAATGTGTGGTTTTCAGCCGAGGGTATCCATGGATACTGTCTCAGCCTTTCCATTCTTTGGTTGTTCACAGAGAAACACACACACACACAAATCCAGCTTGTTAAATCTTGAAAAGTAACAGTCAAAAGAGAAAAGTGAGAATGCATAGAAAAGGCAAGACTTGACACAAAGTAACATCTAGACAAAGCACAGAGCTTCTCCTATCTGATGAATCTGCAGCCTAAACACTAATATTTGCTACTTCCCATTTCACCTTCTTTCCAGGGAGACTCAGGGCTGGCAGACAGCTACCACCCTTTGTCTGCCCTGGATGATGAAGTCTGAGTGAGCAGAGAATGAGCACATGTGGGATAAATGTTTGCTACTGATTTCATTCTCACTTGGAACCTTATCTCTCTCACCTTTGAGTCACCAAGAAGCTCTCACACTTCTCAATCTAATTCATTTTACATTCTGGCTTTTCTCCTCTCTACATTTTCCCTTAAATTATGTGTAACAAAAGTAACAAAATAACAGAAGATAGAAAGCAAAAAAGCTAAAATAAAAACACTGAGGGTTATAAAATCATTTAAAAAATAAGGAATCATCAGAAATACATTCAAGGCAATAGATTTTGGGTAACTTTCCTGACTGCCCTTACTCCATCTCCTCATTTTATTTATACTCCTCCCACTTTCTCCCTCATTTATTTGAAAATATTACACATAATAAATCCCTTGTTCTTTCTGCCAGGGACCTAAATTTAGTTCCAATGACTTATTTTTTCCCCCATGTTGACCCAGCAAACACCAGTCTCTATAATAATGTGGGGAAGTTCCATATTTCTTATTTATTTATTTATTTATTAAATTTTAATAAGTTTTTTATTGTGAAAGTACTGTTCAGAGGGGTTACAATTACATGAGCAAGGTAATGAGTACATTTCTTATCAAACATTGTTGCCTCCTCCTTTGTTTCCCCTTAGCATCCCTGACCTCCCATCTCCAACCCCCTCCACCTGCCAACATTGTAAAGTTCGTTTTTCGACATAACGTCTTGTACATCTCATTGTTGCAATGGGTCCACCTCTTTCTTAGTCTTCCTTTGACTAGACCAGCTTTCACTTTTTGACATGTATTTTAAAAAACATATCCTTTCTGTTTCATTTTCTATTTGATAAGATACTTTTGTAGCAGCAACTTGGATAGACAACACTGATATTACTGCTCTAGAATAAAGATGTTTCCAGATTTCCAGCTGCCCTAAGAAACACACACACACGTGCATGTGCATATACACACACACACACATGCACACACACACATACACATGCTCGTGCACACACATACACGTGCATGCACACACACACACACACTAATCCTGTCTTATTTATGGAGTTATTACATATGTCTTTGACAAAGTGCAGTCAAAAATAGTAAATGTTAAAAATCATATTGAGCCATTGAATTGAAACTTCTTTGTAGAACTATTTAAGGACAAATAAATAAAAACAGATTTTTTTTCTTGGTGTTACTGAAATTTGAATTTAAGGTCTTGGGCTTGTGTTGGCAGGGATTCTACTACTTTAGCCACACTTCTAGCCTTCAAAGTAAATTTCAAAACAAAAAAAAATTAACTCCATGCACACATTACACAGTTCAGCTGATATGGGAGGAGCTGTCAGTGTTATACTCAGTTGTGTTTAAATTATTGTGAGATCCCTTGAATGTTTTTCTGATGTTATTTTTGCTCTCTTTTTCTCTCTTTATTTAGATATATCTCTATCTATCTATCTATCTATCTATCTATCTATCTATCTATCTATCTATCTATCTATCTATCTATCTTTCTATCTATCTATCTAACTATCTATACTTGCAAAAAGCAAATGATACCTACAAAGCAAGGTAGAAGTTATAGGAGTCCTTCTACGTAAAACACAGCATGCAATCTGCTTAACTAAAGTGAGAAGGTAAACTTAGATTTGTTGGAAGGCAGCATACATTTAGTGAAAGTTGGACAATATTATGAGAAAAAATAAACCAAGCATCCTCAGTACTCTATCTAGTACACTGAGCATCCTGAGAATTCATACTTTTTTTTTCTCAGTGCTATGGACTGTGCATCCATGGATAGATATCAAGTATCTACTGTACATAAATTACGTAGCTAACAAGTCCTCACCCAATTGTGTCAGCATGATCCAGGGAGAGATCAGAAGCTTCACAATGACTATGCTTACTCTTGACTGCTGTCACCATCACTAATGAGGTGAAATTTGAACATAATTCTAGAAGATACCACCCAATAGACTTTTTTTTGATGTAGCAAAGTGGCCATATGCAAAATATGGAATCTAAGCATCTCAATTTCTCTGTCTGTATCATACCATTATCTCCAAGGGCATTTCTTCCTCTGTCATAGTCCCCACAATCACTATGAAACCTTAGGTTTCCCCATGATTCATCTCCTGCTCAAGGATTTCTTAGTATTAGTGAGAGCATTGCTCTATTTTCTGAGCAGAGATAAATCACTCCTATCAACCAGAATGTGACTTTGCCTCATGATTCAAGCAAGAAAGTATCTGAATAGACTTACATTGATGCATAAAAATGTATTATCTGTCCTTCCAAGGAATGCTTTGTAATATAAGCAAAGTAAGAAAACAAAATCTATGCATATTATGAGATTTCATTTGTATATTAAATGATTTAGTCATCAATACTTTTATTTTACTTTTAATTTTTCTATGTTCATATTAATTTACATTTAATTAATGTGTTCTGGCTATTTACTAATTAATGGCACTTATTTCAAGATCTAAAGGATACAATCCTCTATGTTATAGTAGTTTAATTTCCCTTATTTTAAACTTATTTTTGAATAGATAGAAAGGAGATATCATTAGGAACTAGATTTGAGAAGGGGAGGCAGTCAAACTCCAAACTTACATATTAATCTCAATAATACATGCTAATTAATGTACCATCATAGTTGGTGAGGATATGATAGATATATTCTTGGAAATTAAATTCTCAAATATTTTATTGAATTGATAAGATTAAATATATATGTAGTATGTATTAATTTTATAATGCCAATGACACAGTATTGATAAAAATAAAAAAAATCTCCATCATTATATTTTCTATATTTGCAAGTTAAAGCCCTACTCAGTAATGTGAGCTTATATTAATAAAATCAGTAAGTTCAAACTATACATTAAAATTAATTTTATGAAATGTTAGTCGAGCAATCACTTACATATTGATGATTTAATTAGAGCTTATACTTCTAAAATAACTGTTACAACCTGCTTCAATGATAAATATCTTAGTTATAAAGATATGTTTATACTTTTGCTGTAATTTTTGTGTAACCATATAAAATGATCTCAGATTAGAGGTTCACAATAAGACCGGATAATTTAAATTAGTTTAGCTTTAGAATACATTTCAGTAAAAAGGGGCTCCATTAATTACTCTTCTCTTACCCCCTTAGGATTTTGTTGATCAATCTTGCTTATTACCCCAGATTCACTTTGGAGTCATTTGGTCAAGAACTAGATTTATCTCTGATATTACAGAAATTATATATTTTAGGAGCTAAGAGAAATGACAGCATCTGAAGGCATGATCGTTAAATGCAACTTGGTTAAACCCTAGAGACATTTTCCTCAATGAAGATCCCCAGAAGCTATGTTGACCTTTAATGTCTAACATCTGTCCTCATTATGAATTAGAATCTGTGAGGATGGGGGTGGGAAATTGTTCTAATTTGATACTCTGCTTTTCCAAGGAGAGCATCTTAAAGGTGTGAACACATTGTCTGATCCATCAGCACTTCATGAAGGTGAGATGTTACTGGATTCTAAATGCTGCTGCTCTTAATAGTGATCATATGGCATATGTTGATGTTAAGATACATAAGAGCCAAATACATTTGGAAAAGAGGAAGAAACTTTAAATAATAAATTTGGAAGAGATTTATCTAAGATTGATTTTGATTTTCCTGCAAGCTATTTTGTCAGTTATTTCAGAAAACCTATTTAAAAGTCTACACAGTTTCTGGCTACAACACAAACTTAGCACCTGTTTCCCTGCTGTGTGTTTTACCTTCTGTTGTTTTAGGTCTCTATGAATAGAGACACTCACATTCCTCAGGCTCTGAGATGTATTTTCAAGATTCATTTTAAAGCTTCATGATAAAATGAGAAAACAGTTCTGTCAGGGTAAAAGGAGCAAAGAGACTTGTGATGGCATTAAATATAAAGATTCCCTTGAAATAAAAAATGACAGAAAGTAACAAGAGTTTCATATTGGTACACAATACCAGGAAATATCTTATGCATGAACACCTTGTCAAAGTAAACAAAAACAAAAACCAAACAAAATATAATCTAGTGCTTTTTCTATTAAATGACATATAATTGTATATTAGTGGTATATTAGATGGTCCATCTCTCAGAATTTTGATTTCTCTTTGTCTTTACAATCATCTTTTTATTTATGTTCAATTAAATTGATGACTGCTCATTCAAGCCTCAGTTTACGAGGACAGAATATAATGTGGTATCTACACTACAATGCTTTCTATTCTACTTGACATACCAGTGGCGGTAACTTGTTTTCTCTACTTTTACTTCTGACTAGCTCCTTCCTCTATCATTCTCATTTCTCTGAGCTTCTTGTCACTCGGGGAGCATGACTTTTCCCTGGTACCTTCTGTGTCTTTGTTTTCCTCATCTTATTCCCCAAATCGTTCTGCCAAATCACTGGATATCTGGCTTTTCATGCATCAAGAAAGAAAATCTGATTAGTTCAGCCCATCACCATCCTTACTGAAAGGCTTTGTAGTATCCTCCAAATAGGCTGCTTTTGATGAAACCTAGTTCCATTTACTGTGGCCAGGGCAGGGTTACAATGCAGAAGACATGAGGATTGATGCTCAAGGAAGCCCCCTGCAGCTGCTTTCTCATAAAGACACTGGGTACATGTCAGCCTACAGAGTGGAATGTAACAACTTGATATGGGAAAGATTTAGGTTTTTATACATGTTTGCTATTGACATCAGCACTTATTCTTCTACAAACAGTGGAGTGGGCATTGGTCATTGGTATGACAAGTACCCAAGAATATACAGCTCAACAAAGTCTGTGTTGGCAGCAGAATTTTCTTGGCCTTCGCCCCTCAAATACCACTGTGTAACATTAGTCAGGAAAACATAGTTGCTCAAATGGTTCATGGGTGACCTTATTTCCTAAGTCCTATCAGCCAGGCAGGATTTGTCAAGGTCCACTGTCTTGAACATTGAAGGGACTGCTGGTTTCCTTAAAATCATCACTTAGAGAGCTGAGAACTCCCAGAGAGCTTCCCCTGTGTAGTAGGGTCTAAGCCTCTTGACTGCATGGTCTGTCTTTATTCTATCCTTCCTTTGTCTTGAATTCTTGTGATAAGTACCCTGGCTGCAGCTGATGCTGCTAGTGCTGCTGTCCCCTTCGTTCAGGCTGAGGCTACTCCTTTCTCTGGAAAGGAGGTTACTAGATCCTCAGACCCAATGTTAAGGCATAAACAACTACAACACATGCTATTTTCAATAACATTCCTGCTACTCTTGTCTACACTACTGTCATTTCAAAGCCATTCCCAAGCCCTATGAGCCCATATCTTATGTTCTTAATGTGCTGGAGCCATTATTGTTTGGTTTTATTTATTTGTTTATTACAAGTCCATCTTCTGAGTTTATGGGAGCTGGGTTAGGATTCAATATAAGCAACCAACTGCATTTAGAATCTCCCTTTCATTATGTCAGTCCACTGGCTTCTCAACATGTCTTTCGTTGGGATGAATTTTTTCCCCCATAACCTTTTTAGTATTTTATGGTTATAGGACTATGACTCAATTGAGTCATAGTCCTATACTTCTACTCCCAAGAGTAGAAGAGTGATTAAGATTTCAAATAATATTTTCTTACATGATTGACTAATTTAAAGGTTACTTAGGCCATAATAGTTATGAGAATGAATTTGTGGAAATTAGGGATATCCTGACATGTATGATTGATATGAAGCAGAATTGGAATTTTATAATCCATATTTTTCCTGGTGTAAAGAAAAAAATATAGACTGGGAACCAAAGGCTCATGCCTGTCATCCTAGCTACTCAGAAGGTTGAGACCTGGAGGATCCTGGTTCAAAGCCACTCTGGCAGGATATGAGACTCTATCTCTAATTACATGGCAAAAAACTAGACTGAAGTTGTGGTTTAAGTGAAAGAGTGCTAGCCATTAGCAAGAAAGCTAAGAGAGACTGGGAGGCCCTGGGCTCAAGCCCGAGTACTGGCACAAGAAATGAGAAAGGAAGAAAGCAAACAAGCAAGCAAGCAAGCAAGCAAACAAGCATGCAAGAAAGAAAGAAAAAGAGAAAGAGAAAAAGAAAAAGAAAGACAGAAAGATAATAGAGAGAAATAGAGAAGGAAGGAAGCAAAGAGGGAAGGAAGAAAGTGAAAGAAGGCAGGCAGGCTGGTAGATGGCCAACTGAGATTATAGAAGTTGGATGATTGAGATGTAAGAATTTTTACATTAATTTATCATGATCAGGAGGAAGAAGGCAATGACCGATCAAGGGGTCACTATCAACTTATTATAAAATCTGTTTTAGCTCAAATACTTCCTTACACTTTTACAAAAATTAGAGTTATATTATGATCATTTTAGTATTATTTCTGTATTTCTATGCTCACTAAAACAGTCTTGTGGACTACAGTATATGTTCACTTTGAGCTTTAATGCATTCTGAATTGTTATGACTCACTCAAATAGATATTTTGTATAGATATCTTAATATGTAAAATAAGAAAAGAATTAATTATGATACACATCAATGAGTTTCAGCCCTTAGAGGAAGTCAGAGAGGTGGGTGAGATCATCTGGAGAGTATTATTAATAAGAGGATAGGTCACAATCAAATGCCAAAGAATTCCAATATATAAATAATGAATAAAATAGAAGGATGTGGCAAATAAAATCAAGGAAGAATGGCCCAAAGGAAGACTAGAAAAATAAGATGCTGTAGAAAGTAATTTGAGGTCATATCAAAATAGGGGAGGGGCTATATAATGCTCTGTTATTCTAAAAGAGTAATTTTCAAAAAGCTAAAATCATGACTTTCATAAAAATATAAAATTTATGCTAATCAAAGAAATTTTCAGCTTAAAGAAGGAGACAGTGTACAATTAAGCCTGGCTCATGGAGAATTTGAATACCAGAGTTTTAAATACCCAAAGGCATACTGAAAACAATATACTAGTAATGGAAAATTGGTTCATTTACTATGACACAATAAATTGTAATGTTTGAGATTATCTTTTGTACTTGAAGAAAATTCATTATACCTCAGTAGTCAAGAATCATTTACATTCTTCTCATGTAAGACTTCCTTGTATTGGTATCAGTGTGTTTACTTAATCAGTAAAATCAGAGGCATAAACCCCAATAAGACTTATCTAATAATCAGATGATCAAGCACAACCACTAAAGCAATAATCAGGAGCCTCTCTTGTCTATTTCCAATTTATAGAACAGTGCTCATATGTTGGGGCAAAGTGTTCATTGTATGTAGCAATATGGCATGATCCAGAGGCCAATGGTGATCTGAGAAAGACTAGTTGGATAAATTAAAGAATAAATGGATAGTAGGAAACTGGACACACGGTTGCAAGTAATTCCTTTAAAATCATGGAGAAGAGCCACTAATTGAGAGCAAAATTCTGACTCAGGAATGAGTATCTACAGGGTGATCAGTAGCCAATGAGGTAGCAGGGCAGATAAGCTCTCCTGCCCCCAGGGCACCTCGGCGGCCCCCCCTCCTCCCCCCCTCCCAAGCAAGGTTAATACCAATAGAATATCCAAAAGATCTTCTCTCTTGGAAAAGATGAATATGAGATAGGTCGAACAAATTAACATTTGGATATGAAAAAAGAAACTGAAGGGTACAAAGAAAGGAGAAAAGAAACAATAATAAGGAAGCAATCTAAAGGAAGAAAGATGAGTTTGGGAAGTGGTCAAGTGGCCAAAAGACAGTGGCTGCAAAGAAAGAAATGCACTGCATTCTTGACAAGTATGACAAAGTGGTTAGGAAGGTGACTGGCAATCATGAACTTCTGGAGAATATATCAGGATTTTCCTGGTCTGTCTCCAGCATGGCTGTTTGGCAGTTTCAAGTATTAAAGTCAGCCATGTTGGCTGTAGGATTTTTCAACAAGAAGGTATCTTAATCTATTTTTTAAAATTCAACCATATATTCTAATAATAATTACATGCTTATGAGTAAAAATCTATAATCAGAAAGTATTTGGGGGAAGACCACAGGGATGTTTAGAAGTGAAAACAGACACATTTCTGTATAATAGTAAGTAGATACTACTTAAAGCTTTCACAATTTGTTATTGCTGGATCTTATGGATGCTTTTGATTCACAAACTTCATTATCTTCCTAAATTCACATCTCAATTTATGATACTTTAAATGAGAAGATAGAAAGACATTGCTTAGATTTTTTTTAATGGTACTTTTTCTAGGACAAGAGAGATGTTTTCTCTGTGGGGAAAAAAGAATTTAGTCTGCTTCCCCCCCGTCCAAGGTTACTAAACTCTGTGGTTGCCCTTTATCAGCAGTGTTTATACTACATGATTTTGCTTATTTGAATGTTTCAGAGTGTAAAATTATGGGTTTAGTGGTGTGTAACCATAGTTTGCTTCTCTCCTTCCATCTTTCTTTACTTGAATTTATTTTGAATTTTATTTTTTGGTGTGTTTTTGTTTGCCTTTGTAAAGCAGTTAAAGTGTATATCAAGGAAAGCTGCATAGATTCATAATAAAGAGAATTGCTCACCAGTTTGAATCTGTATAAAGTTTAAATCGAATTATATAAGAAAAGAGTAGAGCAGGAGTTTTGGTATCTACAGCTTTTCCACAAAAGGTAGCTCACCTGTTTGCCTTTCATCCCTTCTAGAAAGGATCCTACTCTCTTTAACTTGGAAAGAAACTCAGGAAAAATGAATGGCTGAAAGCACTTAGTTCATTTATTCTCTCTGTAAAGCAAACATAAACCTATTTTGAAGGAAGAAATTAGAATGAAATCACTCTGCTCTATTCCTCTAAATAGATGTGTTGCTCTGCCCTCTGGGGAAGGGGAGCATGGACTTATGTGAACCCCTTAGATGGCTTTCAGATCAATCTAATTATGGGACTTCTATATTCTTCAGTTTCAGGGACTCCTGGGAGCTAGTCAACTGATTTTTCTAATACTCCGTGGGGCTTTACTTGTTGAATACACCCACTTACATCAATTTGATTCTAATTTTTGTATTATTCTGCTTTGTTTTTGGAAGGCTGAGAAGGTCTGATTTTGTGTGGGTTTTTTTTTTTTTTGGCTGCAAATAAGAGAAATTTGCTTCAACTAGTTCCAGCAATCAATACGGGCATAAGAATTTATTGGTCCATAGAAACTAGAAATTGAAGAATGGGATGTGTACAAAATCAAACTCCGTCCTTGTCTTTGACTCTCTGTCTCTGTCCCTCTGTTTGTCTTTCTCTATGTCTTTCTTTGTCAGGCACAGTCTCTCTCTCTCTCTCTCTCTCTCTCTCTCTCTCTCTCTCTCTCTCTCTCTCTCTCTCTCTCTCTCTCTCTCTCTCTCTCTCTCTCTCTCCTTCTCCCTCTCTCTCTCTCTCTCTCCCTTATCATCCCTTACCACTTTTGCTATCCTCAAGGATTTGGCTTGGTTCACTGCAGGCCGATTTCCACTGTAAAAGCTGGGAGGGTGGGATGGGAGCAAATGGGTTCTCATTCCTCATCTTTAGTTCCTGTCTGCCAGATAAGTATTGTCTCTTCTTACCTGGGGATTCAAATCACTCAGGAAAGTGCTCTTAGTGGTTCCAGCCTGGAGGTGGTGCTTATGCCCACACTAATCAAAGGACTAATCAATATTGTTGCCTTACAAGAATTTGATGACTTTTACAGGCAGCCCAGTCTAGACTGGGAAAGAAGAGGGGGTGAGAAAGAAGTTCCAGACAAAGTGGCGGGGGGGGGGGGGGGGGGGGGGGGGGGGGGGGGGGGGGGGGGGGGGGGGAGGGGAGTATCCACAGCAAGGGGAGCCGATGAATACTTCCTTTAGCAGTATGGACACAAGAGTATTACTTTCATTTGTATTTGCATCCTGACATAAGTGAGTCACTGCTCTACATCCACTTGCCAGATTTGTATTTTAAATATGTGGAGAAAGAGGTTTATTTGCATGAACTTAATAATCATTTAAGGGAGGTATTGTAGTATGAAATGTCTCATATATTTCAATTTCTCTTCATTTTTTGATTTGTTTGTCAACTGGCTGATCTTCACATTACAAAGAAATTTGAAGTGGTTTTAAGCACAACTAGATTCCTTCCATTTTGTGTGATATGGTGAAGCACAAAACAAATCTTTTGTGCAGTCAGTGCTGAAAATAATCACAACATCAAAGCATCATCCTGAAGCCTACCCTCCAGTACAGTCTCATAAAACTGCCATTTACACCACTTTTGATCATTCAGACCTTAACTAAATGCTTACATAACTAAAGGTTATATAAACATTGTGCTATCCGTGGCCCATCCCAATGGTTGATAGAGGAAAACTTCAAAAACCTCCCAAGAATTTCCTCTGGTTATAAATTAATAGAATGGATGGAATTTTTGAGGATAAATATGACAAATGATTACTTTTAAAAACATAAACAATAACAAAATCTCCAGCCTCTTTGGCTTTGAGAACTGACCACATTAGCAAGATTATTTTTCTTTGTTTTCCCCACCCCCTTTATTTTTCCTTGGTGGATAACTTTAAAAGAAAAATGCACTGCTGAACAATTGAACAAAATGTGATTGCCACTTTATTTTCATGAGTTGGTATAATCAGACCATTTTGATAGGCAGGGGACATCATACCCACTGGTAGGCAGTACTTTAAACTACATAAACTACACATATCTGGGAGAACTTCTGAGTAGCAGGCACAATATTAGATGATGCCAGGATTACAGAGTTAAACAGTCAGGGCAAGTTTCAGTCCTCACTAAATTCCTAGTCTCTGACTTCTCTTCCTTTTCCTATCAAAGTTCTGTCCTTGGCCTTTAAATGACCTTGCTCGGTCATTCTACTCAACTTTCCTAGTGTATCTCTTCCAAATCAATACCATCATGAGTCAAATAGCATCCAGTATATCTAGCCACAAGGAAAACTTGCTTGGTTTTATGATTTATGATTAGTCTTTCAAATTCAAATATATCCTTAAAAGGAATTACACTACCTGCCTCCAGTCTCCTTCTTGCCTCTTGTTCCCTACATGCGATAATTATAGACTCACTATGTCATTGATACTTAAGAAGCATCCCAATAACTCAAATATACATTTTTTACTCTCCCTAATTCCTCTTTGATGCACATTAAATATTGATGCCAAAGGAAATTTTCTGAGGAAAAATAACTACCTGATTAAATCATCTATATTCCAGAACATTGTGAACTATGACACAGTACTCTAGATTGAGATTCATTTTCATTTATGTTATAGCTCAACTTAAGCATTTTCAGTGATTACAATGAAAATGTACACTTCGCCAAACAAACCCTAAACTCTTGAGCTGAATGTTAGAGGCTTTGCTGATGCTATTCCTTGTGTACACTTCAAAAGCATTTGTCTTCAAATTTTCTTTTTAAAAAGTTTATTGTAAAGGTGATGTACAGAGGGGTTACAGTTACATAAGTAAGGTAATGGGTAAATTTATTTTCAAGCAGTGTCACCTCTCTCTTGTTTTCTTCTACTTTTCTTCCCCACCCTTGACTCCACTCCCCCCCCAAGTTGTAAAATTTATTTCCAACATAGTGTCTAATGAGTATTACTGTGGCATTGGTTCACTTTTTGTCCCACTATTTCTGTGATTCTCTTCTCTTCCCCAAGTCAGATAAACTTATATACAAGACAAAAAGTACTGAAACAGTGACCATAGGAAGTAAACCAGAGGAGAAAAAATGAAAGACAAAAGAAATAACAGTACACTAAAAAACAAAACAAAACAACCACATACAAAAAACTCTTATTTCCATATCATGGAGATCATTTTGATTAACATCATTTTATTTGGTCATATGCACATAGCTGCTGAGCTATTGTGAAACTCTTCTAGGACTATCCTAGGCATATACTAATTATTACAAATGAGGGAAACCATGAAGCTTATGTTTCTTTGGGTCTGGCTTACTTCACTTAATGTGATTTTTTCCAAGTCTTTCCATTATGTCATTCTTTCTGAAGGAAGCATAGAATATACCACACTTTCTTGATCCATTCATCCACAAAGGGGCATAGGGGCTGGCAGAATTGGCTGTACACATGTAAAAAACCAAAGTTAGTTCCTTATATATCACCCTGCACTAAAATCAACTCCAAATGGATCAAAGATCATAAGATAAGAGCAGATACACTGAAAATATTATGGAAGGAATAGGGGATACACTAAGGATCCTTGGCACAGCTCAAAACTTCCTAAATAAAGATCCAGAAACACAACAAATCAAAGAAAGGCTGGATAAATGGGATTCCATTAAAGTTCAGAGCTTCTGCACAGCAAAGGACATAGCTAGCAAAATAAATAGAAAGCCCATAGAAGATTTTCACTAGCTATATAACAGACAAGGGCCTCATATCAAAAACATACCGAGAGCTCAAAACATTAACCCCCAAAAACAAATCTTCCAAAAAACAACCTAATTAATAAATGGGCTAAAAACTTAAAGAGAGACTTTTCAGAAGAAGTAAGAATACCAGTAGGCACATGAAGAGCAATTCAATATCTCTCCATAAAAGAAATGTAAATCAAAACCACATTGAGATTCCACCTCACCCCAGTTAGAATGACCATTATTAAGAAAACAAATAATAACAGATGCTGACAAGGATGTAAACTGGTTCTACCACTCTGGAAAGCAGTATAGTTTTTCAAAAGACTACATAGCAATCCCACTCTTGGGCATTTATTTACCCAAATGATCACCAAAAAGGCAACACTAAAGCTACCAGCACAACTATGTTCATTGCAAAATTATTTACCATAGCCAAGATATGGAATCAACCCAAGCTTTCTATACATTGGAAAAACTGATTGGTCACTGTATTCCTCACAACCAGAGTAAAGACACTGCTTACATAGATTACGCTTTTCCTTTGCTTGCGAATGAAGAATTTCAAATCCAGTTTTTCCATGTGTCTTCTCTTGTCAGCAGCAATTTAACTTTGCTAAGATCAGAAGCCAGGGAGTAGAAATAATGGCATTCCCCAGGGCACAGGATAGCTGTGACATCATCAGCCAGTTAGCATATATCTTTATATCGAAATTTCCAGCCTTGTGTGAAAGGAAAAAGTCTCAATTTAGAGAAAGAGAGCAGAAAATACTATGAAACTTTAGTAGTGGGGGGACCAACTAGTGTATGGGCTTTGGGAAATGAGAATAGAGTGATTGTTCTTTCAATGGGGATATTTGGGCAACCTAGTTTTTTCAGAGTGATGGAGAAATTGAATTAAGGGCTCAAGTGATTTGCATGAGGAGAGTGGGAAGGAACAAATCAGGTAACAAGGACTGCAATGGAAAATTCTCAAGATTCAAGTCCTACAAGGTATACACAGACATCTTCACTGTGGATTTGCCCTAGAACAGATACCTAATATAGCCTCTTACAAATTACAAAAGGTGAGCAAAAGTTTTCAGTAAAGGGAAAATGAGCAAATGAATGGCTGACTATTTTTTTTGATAGTTCATTCCACTTGCACAAAGAATGACTAAAATTTGGAAATTTCCCAAGGATTTATTGTTTGTGCTTGCCAGAGCACCTGAGTAAAACCCAACTCGTAAGACTTATCTAGTCTATCTTTACAGGTGGCTTCAGGGAGAAAGAAATATGTGAATGCCTAAGGGCAAGTCAAGTGTAAAATTTGCTTTGTGCAAAGGCCTGATAAATTTTGACATGGCTTGCTCTAGTATGACAATGGATGATCAGATAGGAAGGGCCTTTGGGCTCTCTGGGCGCATTAGTGTCAATTTTGGGAACAAGGGTGAAAGATTTTACCTTTGAGCTTTACTGTTATGCTTTATTTTGAGGATCCTTTTAGCCATGTTCTTAATTAGCTTTCAAGGAAAGCAACAAAACACCAATCTGTCACAGATAAATATGCATGATCTAAGACTACTATGAGTCTATACCTTCACTTTGTTATATTTTATCTATTACAAATTCTATTTGGGGGATTAATCTTTAAAATTCAAAAGTTGGCTTTTTATTTAGCTATGCATATCCACTTTCCATCTGTGTGTGTAACAAACTTCTCAAAATCAATATGGATCCTACTGAATTTCTGCTCTTTTCTCACTAACTCAGAGAATTTTAATCTCAGTAAATGGCAACTTCATTCTTCTAGCTCAGCTGTGATCTTGAAGTCACACTGAACTATCCTTTCTTTTTTTTTTTTTATAATAGCCAACATTTAAAAAGATGTGTACTTCCTCTTTGGTCCTGTCTTCAGAAAAGATTCAGATACCAACCATTTCTTATTTTCTTCATCACTATTTTTCCTGGTCCAAGAAATGGTCATCTATAGACTGGCTGTTGTAATCGGTGCCCTGGCTTACACTCAGTAGTGGAGACAGAGTGAAACTTCTAAAACCTCACATACTTCTGCTCAAACTTTCTAAGAGTCTGCAATTTCTCCCAAAGAAAAAGTCTTTTAAAGTCCTTTTAAGTCCTAGAAAAATCTAATCCCTTCCCTCAACATCCCATGAGTATCTTGGTCTCACCTACTCCCTTGCTAGCCTTCAACCACTTTGTCCTCTTTTGCTTCTTCCATTCTAAAGGTGATAGTGGAAGACTAAAACTGATTTCTCTAACCTGAGTATTTTGCTTTTGACTCCATAGGATCCAGCCCAAGAACTACTAGCCTTGCTGATAGCATTTTTCTTTGAAGTTGTTTGTGAAGGTTCATGTTGCCTCTAGCATGAAGATCCTCTAAGTAATATGTGGTAGAAAAGAAAAGATGCCTAATGTAACTGTAAAGTAATGAGAATGGAGCCATGGGTTACTGACAAAATTATTCCAAACAGTGCTTTATATTTATAGTTTCTCTTTTCAGTGAAGCTAGAATTTGTTTTCCAGTCCTGGAGACAGAAGATTGAACCAAGACTCTTGAGCATAAGCTCTGCCAAAGCCCTTCTGTTTTTCTTGTGCTTTGGAACTAGAATCATGCTAATTTTGCCTCATTCATCCTGAAATCATGATACTCTGCTTTCTGAGTAGCTGGGATTACAGGTATGTACAACCACTCCTGTCTTTATTAAAGCTCAAAACTTTCCATCTACCTTCCTATGTTATTTGTAAGAGAAAGAGGAATTAATTTTTATTGGGCAGCATTTATCAGTCAATCCCTTGGAATTCAGTGAGATGGTTCATAGACATCCTTGTAAAACTGCCAGCCTGGGGTTTCCTTGACTGATTGAAAAACTCTAGTTAGCTTTTGCAGATAATGTGCTTTCAGCATTGGCACTTCCAGCTTAAATAAACAACTGAACAGGATTACAACTTTTTGTTTTGTTTTGTTTTGTTGGTTGTGAGGCTTGAACTCAGGGCCTGGGCACTGTCCCTGAGCTCTTTTTAGCTCAAGGCCAACATTCTACCACTTTGAGCCACACTGCCACTTGTGGTTTTCTGGTTGTTAATTGAAGAGTCTTATTGACTTTTCTGCCTGGGTTGGTGTTGAGGTTTTGAACTATGATCCTCAGATCTCACAAACTCCTGAGTAGGTAGGATTGCAGTCATGAGACACCAGCATCTGGCTAGATTATGACTTTTAAGGTCTTTAGAATCTGACCAAAGAGAAAAGAAAAGAAGGGAAAAGAAAAGAAAAGAAAGCACACAGTCTCTCTCCCCCCAACGCCACCAAATTCATGTTCTATGAGGCCATTCATTAAAAAACATTGATAAAGTGTCACTATTTTAAGTAAGTAAATAAGCAAGTAAGTGTTCCACACGATCTTAACTGAAAAAATAAACAGTTCATATGATCCATTTCTCATGGCTTTTCAGCAGAGATTCAAGGCAAATATAAGTTTCTGTGACTGACAACATATGCGATTATCTTTGGGAGCACAGGAAAGGAAACCAAATGATTCTGCAATATACTTAGAGACCAGCCAGGAAAGAAAGAGACTAGAAGGAGCAGAACAGATAGGGCAGTAAAAGTAGCTGCAAAGAACTTGAAGGGAGGAGTTTAGCACCTCCCTCAAACTAAGCAGAGGGAGGAATAGAAGTTAAAAAATATAATAATAAATTGCTGACACTGCACTTTGCTTTTTCAGATGCAATGTTATATATATATATATATATATATATATATTTATTTATTTATTTATTTATTTATTTATTTTAGGTTGATTTCATCAACAAAAACAAGCAATAACTATCTCTTGTCAATTCAGATTTTGTTCAGAAATTGTCATTTGAGCTGGGTGCCGTGGCTCACACCTGTAATCCTAGCTACTCAGGAAGCTGAGATCTGAGGATCACGGTTCAAAGCCAAGCCAGGCAGGAAATTCTGTGAGACTCTTATCTCCAATAAACCACTAGAATACCGGAAGTGGCACTGTGGCTGAAGAGGTAGAGCACTCGCCTTGAGCTGAAGAGCTGAGGGACAGTGTCCAAGCCCAGAGTTCAAGCCCCACGACCAGCAAAAAAAAGAAAAGAAAAGAAATTGTCATCTGTTCTTCTAATTTTCATGTATTTACTAACTCTTTAAGTTTCATGACATTCCTAGCAAGAGTCCTACATATTTTAACATTCCTTTTATCTCTTGTCAAATATATTTATTTTTCATGAAGTAACAAGTATGTACCATTGCAATATAAAATGTTACAAAGGGTTTAAATACAAAGCAATACTCTCCTACTCCTCTGATGAACCCAGGTTTACTTTCCTGGATCCTAAGAAAGAAGAACCATTATTTCTTTTTTATATATAAAATTAAATATTCTTTAGTGGAACATTTAAAGAATACAAAGAATATTGACTGCATATACTTGCACGTAGGACAATGTAGTCCCAAAAGAATATTGAATGGATAAAACCTGTTAAATGAGAAAATGCTACAAATACCATTTAGATAATAATGAAAAGAAATTTATTTCATGTTTAAAGATTCTGGTGCTGGCCTTGCCCAGAATAAAAAAAATCAAATTATTTATAAATGTTATAAACATTTTGATTTGTATTAATGCTTTACATTCCAACACTTATGCTAAAATTCATCAATATATGAATGTGAAAAAAACTGTCAATACCTGATTTCTGATTTCTTTTTCCACTCTTAATCAGGTACTTCAGTACCTTTTGACCCACTGGGAGAAAAATAACAACAACAACATTCAGAGCTACTGACAACAAAAAGGAAAACACATTTCTTTGAGAATGAAGTTTCCCATTATAGTGATTGTTAAACCCATTTTCCAAGTACCCTGGCATGCTCACTGAGGATATTTGAGTAATAACTGGCATGAATAGTATGCCATAGTGAAATGGCCAACCAGACAGGCCACAATTGCCTCCTGAAAACACAAATGCTTGATGTGGAGGCAAAGATCTGTTTTGAAGTTGTCACTATCTCTTACATTAGAAGCTGGAAGGACAGTTTACAAATCAGTTCAGTGGAATTCTGATCATGTCTAATTTTAGGAGTGTCACAGTACCAGGCCTGTAATGAGTGGCTTTTTTCACATTCTTCTGTTGAGGGCATACTCTTCAGAGTAGCTTTTGCAGCCAGTAGCTTTGCTACTGATAGATTTACAGAGTGTGCTTTAAATAGAGATCTTTCTCAGCCCTTTTCTTTGGCTGGAACTCAGCAAGATACAGATGGCACTGGCATTGGAGAATGGGCGGCCACCATCATTGTGGATGTCATTTTTCTCTTAGCTTTCTATAAATATATATTAGTTTTATTAATTGATTAATGATACTCATAATTATTAGCTTCTATCATTTTATATTTGTTGCTCATTTTTTTCTCTTACTTGCCTTTATTTAAAAGCTTTTGTTTCTGTCAATTATAGTCTCTCTTGATTCTAATTTATAATCCTTTCCCAATTTCAGGCATCTGTATTTATATTTATTATGTCAAATTTGGCTACATTTCACTTTTACTGTGTCAATGGATCCTTTGTTCTTATTCTTGTTTTAGCTGACACATTTTAAGGACTTACTGTGTAAGTACTATAAAGTATTCTATAGCAGCCCATGGTTACAAGTACTTTGTGTTAAGTGGCTCATTTAAACCTCACAACAAAACTATAATATATAAGTATTATTACTCATGTTATAGTAAGGATATTGAGTGATATAGAAAGCAAGTGAATTTTTGAGTTCACACAGCCAGTAGGATTTTCCAACTCTGCGTTCTCATATTATATACTATTGATTTATACTGTCTGTTAAACCACAATTTACAGTCAAAGAACAATATACATAATATTTACAGCAAGCCAATTAGTATATTGTCATTAAATTTAATTTCTTGCTTGGATTATTTGTTTGTTAAGAATTCTTATTTGTCTTACATTTCCTATTGTTTCCATCTCCTGTAGTATCCTAAGAATAACATTAAAATTATATTCACTCATACTTTCCCTGAACCTTCCCATTATCCTGTTCCAACGTGTTTTACTTTCTCTTTAGGACTTCTTCCTGCACAATTCTCCACTGGGTTGGTACTTCTATTATTAGAGCTTATACTTTCCCTTGTGTTGGGTTACTGTACCATTGTGCTACAATATATCCCTAAGACATATCCTAAGAAATGAGAATAATAAGTATTTTATAGTGACTATATATATATATATATGTATATATATATATATGATATTATGAAAAGGGCATTTGTTCCCATGCAACTTCCTTGTTCATGATTCCCCTTAGACTGCTCATTTGATAATGTAAGTAAAGGTCTCTCTTTCCTCACTTGTGTTTGTGTTGAAGTGGTATAAGCCTGGCTGCTAAGTGTAAGCTGTGTTGTCAGCAACAGGGGACTGCTTCTGTTCTGTATGTGGTATTTTAGTTAACCCCCTTTCTGAGCTCCCTTTTACTATTCTCTGTTGCCTTTGTGATTCTAAAAGCCACATGCCTCTGGAGTTGGGCAGGAGTAATGAATTTCCTTTTCCTCTGAAGCTCTTCCCCTTCACTTTCAGGCCCCTCCTCCTTTAACTTGATGTCAACTAATATCAGCCTTCTGTGCTTCCAGAAAAATGATGCTCTCTCTATTCTGTCCGTGACTCCCTTACTGTCTTCAAGGTCATGAGTTCATATCTCTACTATTCATGCTCTCACATGACTGTCTCCACTAATGGAATGTACTCCACATTGTGATGTGCTAGACATTTTGTGTCAATTTCTTTCTTTTTTCTTTCGTTCTTTCTTTTTTTCTTTCTTTCTCCTTTCTTTCTTTCTTTCTCCTTTCTTCCTTCCTTCCTTCCTTCCTTCCTTTCTTTCTTCCTTTCTTTCTTCCTTTCTTTCTTTCTTTCTTTCTTTCTTTCTTTCTTTCTTTCTTTCTTTCTTTCTTTCTTTCTTTCTTTTTCTTTCCTTCCTCCCTCCCTTCCTTCCTTCCTTCCTTTCCTCCTCTCTTGCTTTCTTTTTTTGTATTGTCTCAACACGTACTATTCTTCAGCCTTCTGGGATGGAAAATATTCTTTCCTAGTTCCTCACATTGCTCTTCCTCAGTTCTTCCGCCTTACCTCAGAATTTCTGGTGTTTGTCTTGGATCTGTATGCTTGTTTTTATTCTGTAGGTGATTGTATTATGCAAATAACTCAAATAACCACTGTCTTTGCTATAAACAGAGGAGGCTGCTATCTGAGGGTCAGTAGCAGCCTCTGTGTGACCTGAATCAAGTCTCCCAATATAAGTTGAAAACTTTATTTTATGGATTAATAATCAATAACTGGAGTTTATAGAGTGCTCTCTCAAGCTATCAGAGTGTTACCAAGTGCTGTGAATTGTCAAAAGCAAGTGACTGTGCTTTAACATTTACCGGACCAAGACATTCCCAAGCTCTGCATTTCCACATATCCAAGAAAAAGAAGAATCACCGTGATGCACACTCACAGGGGCGTGTCTCTCAGGGGACACTGACGTAAAGATGTCATCTGATGCCACGTTTCAATTTTATAGAAGAAAGGGGCATATTATGCTATGTATCTTACAGCATGCAGTCAATTCTGTCAAAAAGTTCCTCTAAGAAACCATTAGAAATACAAATTTTCCTATCTGCTGCCTGCAGGAGTCACATCTTGCCCGTAAAAACAAACACATTTTCAATGTTAAAGGCTGGAACAAAATCTACCAAGCAAACGGCCCCCATAAACAGGCGGGAGTTGCAATCCTAATATCAGATAAAATAGACTTCAAATTAAAATTCGTGAGAAGTGATAAAGAAGGTCACTACATACAAATTAAAGGATCTCTCCTTCAGGAGGATATTACAATTCTAAATATCTATTCGCCAAACAATGGAGCACCCAAATTTATCAAAGAAACACTACTTTCCCTCAAATCCCATATAGATCCAAAGACATTAATTGTTGGGGATTTTAACACACCACTCTCCCCACTAGATAGATCAACTCGGCAAAAACTCAACAGAGAAACCGCAGATCTAAACAGCTGCATAGATCAACTAGACTTAACAGACATCTACCGAACATTTCACCCAGCAGCATCAGAATACACGTTTTTCTCAGCAGTACATGGAATGTTTTCTAAAATAGACCACATTTTAGGCCACAAAGCAAACTTGTCTAAATTCAGAAACATTGAAGTTATACCTTGCATTCTCTCTGACCACAAGGGAATAAAATTAGAACTCAACACCAAAAGCCACCAAAGAAAGTCCGGTATCACATGGAGGCTGAACAACACACTGCTGAATCAAGAGTGGGTCATGGAAGAGATTAGAAAGGAAATTCAAATGTTCATGCTATTCAACAAAAATGAACACACAAATTACCAGCTCCTCTGGGACACAGCAAAGGCAGTACTCAGAGGCAAGTTTATAGCTCTGAGCTCCTACATCAACAAATTGGAGAGATCGGAAACTAGCAATTTAATCACACATCTAAACCTCCTTGAAAAAGAGCAGCAAGATAAACCCCAATCCAGTAGATGGAAAGAAATAATCAAAATTAAATCAGAATTAAATGAATTAGAATCCAAAAAAACTATAGAAAGAATCAACAAAACAAAGAGTTGGTTCTTCGAAAAACTTAACAAAATTGACAGACCCTTAGCAAATCTTATCAGAAAAAGAAGAGAACACACCCAAATTAATAAACTCAGAGATGAGAATGGAAACATCACCATGGAAACAACCAAGATTCAGAACATTATAAGGGAATACTTCTCAAAACTTTATGCTAATAAGTTTGAGAACTTGACAGAAATGGACCTTTTCCTAGCAAATATTGACATGCCAAAACTAAACCAAGATGAGTTAAACCAGCTTAACAGACCCATATCAAGCATTGAAATAGAAACAGCAATAAGAGACCTCCCAACTAAGAAAAGTCCAGGACCAGATGGTTTTACAGCGGAATTTTACAAGGCCTTCAAAGCAGAGCTCACACCAATACTCCTCCAACTCTTCAATGAAATTGAAAGAGAAAGCTCACTACCCAACACATTCTATGAAGCCATCATAACCCTCATCCCAAAACCAGGCAGGGACTCATCAAAGAAAGAGAACTATAGACCCATTTCTTTGATGAACATTGATGCAAAACTTCTCAACAAAATTTTGGCCAATCGACTTCAACAATTCATCCAAAAAATCATACACCATGATCAAACAGGATTCATTTCAGGGATGCAAAGCTGGTTCAATGTACGCAAATCAATTAATATTATTCATCACATCAACAGGAGCAAGAATAAGAACCACATGGTTATCTCAATAGATGCAGAAAAAGCATTCGACAAGATCCAACACCCCTTTATAATGAAGGTTTTGGAAAAATTAGGAATCCATGGAACATTCCTCAATACAATAAAGGCTGTATATGACAAACCTACACCCAGCATTATACTCAATGGTGAAAAACTAAAGCCATTTCCTCTTAACTCAGGAACAAGACAAGGATGCCCACTCTCTCCACTTCTCTTCAATCTAGTATTAGAATGCCTAGCTACAGCAATAAGACAAGATGCAGACATAAAGGGGATCCAAATAGGGAAAGAAGAAATAAAACTCTCCCTCTTTGCAGATGACATGATCTTGTATTTAAAGAATCCCATAGACTCCACTCCCAAATTACTCAAGCTGATTCAAAACTTTGGCAAAGTAGCAGGTTATAAAATTAACCCCCCAAAATCAATGGCTTTTCTGTATGCCAACAATGAGAAAAGTGTGGCTGAAATTAGGAAAGCAACTCCATTTGTAATAGCCCCACAAAAAATAAAATACCTAGGAATTAACTTAACTAAAGAAGTGAAGGACCTCTATGATGAAAACTTTAAAATCTTAAAAATGGAAATCAACACAGAACTTAAAAAATGGCAAAACCTCCCATGTTCCTGGATTGGAAAGATTAACATTGTGAAAATGGCAATTCTTCCCAAGGGTATCTACAAATTCAAGGCAATACCTATCAAAATTCCAACCTCATTCTTCAAGGAAATAGAAGAGGCAATCCAAAAATTCATATGGAACAATAAAAGACCCCGAATAGCAAAAACGCTCCTCAACGGAAAGAACACTGCTGGAGGAATATCAATACCAAACTTCAAACTCTACTATAAAGCCATAGTAATCAAAACAGCTTGGTATTGGCATAAGAACAGACCTCAGGACCAATGGAAGAGAATTGAAAACCCAGAAATGAACCTACAGACCTATAGCCATCTAATCTTTGATAAGGGAGCTAAAACAATAGAATGGAAGAAAGACAACCTCTTCAGTAAATGGTGCTGGCAAAATTGGTTAACTACATGTAGAAAACTAAAGCTAGATCCTTATATATCACCCTGAACCAGAATCAACTCCAAATGGTTCAAAGACGTTGAACTCAAAGCAGACACTCTGAAAACATTACAGGATGGAATAGGAGAAACCCTAGGTCTCCTTGGCTCAGGCCGAAATTTTCTGAATAGAGACCCGGAAACACAACAAATCAAAGAAAGGTTGGACAAATGGGATTGCATAAGGTTGCAGAGCTTCTGCAGGGCAAATGACATAGCTAGCAAGATCAATAGAAAACCCACGGATTGGGAGAAGATCTTTATTAGCCATACAACGGACAAGGGTCTCATATCTAAAATATACTTGGAACTCAAAAAATTAAACCCCCCAACAACAAACCCTCAAAGAAACAACTGCCCAATAAATAAGTGGGCGAAAGACTTAAAGAGAAACTTCTCTGAAGAAGAAAGAAGGATGGCCAATAGACACATGAAGAAATGTTCAACATCCCTAGCCATAAAAGAAATGCAAATCAAAACAACATTGAGATATCACCTCACTCCAGTTAGAACGGCAAAAATCAAGAACTCTAACAACAACAGATGCTGGAGGGGATGTGGACAGAAAGGAACTTTACTTCATTGTTGGTGGGAATGTAAACTTGTTCAACCACTTTGGAAAGCAGTATGGAGGTTCCTCAAAAGACTTCACATAGAACTCTCCTATGACCCAGCAATCCCACTTTTGGGCATTTACCCAAATGTTTACAAACAAGACCACACTAAAGCTACCAACACAACTATGTTTATTGCAGCATTATTTACCATAGCTAAGATATGGAACCAACCCAGATACCCCTCAGTAGATGAATGGATCAAGAAAATGTGGTATATATACACAATGGAATTCTATGCCTCCATCAGAAACAATGACATTGCCCCATTTGTTAGGAAATGGAAAAACTTGGAAAAAATTATATTAAGTGAAGTAAGCCAGGCCCAAAGAAACATAGGTCCCATGCTTTCCCTTATTTGTAACATCTAGTATATGTATGAGTCAAGCGGAAAATGTCAGATAATGTGATGTCAGGAAAATGAACCCTTAGATGTGTATTTTAATGTTTTTTTCTTTCATGCATGTGTTTCTAACGCATTTATAAGATTATATCTTTGTTGCTTTGTATGTCCCTCCCCCACAGTATAACCCCCGCTTTCACTATATTTGATGTCAGTATAACTTGTGGAGGAGATGGGGAAAAACCAGTTGTTTAAGGATACAGGTGGACCTGTTGCAACAATGAGAAGTACAAGTTGTCATGTCCAAAACGAGCTTTACAACGTCGGTTGGGGGGGGGGAGGAGAAGGATTGGGATGGGGGGGAGGGAGTAGGCTGGGAAGGGATGTAAACAAAGGAGGAGGCTGCAATGCTTGGTAAGAAATTTATGCATTATCCTGCCCATGTAATTGTAACTCCTCTGTACAGTATGTTCACAAATAAAATAAAATTAAATTAAAAAAAAGAAATACACATTTTCATGTGTGTACATTTACAAAACTTTTACTTGAAGTAAAAGTTGGCTTCCCTGCCATGTGTCAGATTTAATTAAACTACAATTCCCTGGAAGATAGAATTTCCCATTGTGAAATAGTTCTGAAATTCTGATGAGTAGTACCTGGGGCACTTTTTGAAATTCTGGGCTTCAATCCTAGAAAACTTGAGTCAGACAATCTGCGTTGAGACTCAGAAATTTGCACTGAATTGTCTTAATTTTTCAGATTCAGAGGGTGCTGGGACCTTTTATCTGAATATCAGTAAATAGCATCTAGAAATAGGTGACAGATAATACTATCTGATAAATTCTTTCATGGGAAACAAAAAATAGAAGAAATCAATATGCAAAGGTTTTTAAAGTTTTATTGTTCCATTAGGCTTAAAAATGATGGCAATTATTCACATTATATATAATATATGTGTGTTTATATGAATCAAAAGGATATGACTGTCATTATCAGCTTAATTTAATCTTTTAAAAAATTGTTTACGTAGGAAAAGAACTTTTAACTATAAAATTACAATACTTTTGTTAGACTTGTAAAATACTAATTTTACAGAATAATCTATCTTGGGCATACGGGATCAATTTGTCTCTCTGAAACACAAAAGGTGTATAACCTCATTCTGACCTTTTAAATAAATTGCAGTTCATATACTTGTGTTTTGCCAAGAATATCTTATTCTCTAAAGCCTTATATATTTGTTCATTGTGTCAGCACAAATTGTAAATTTAAAGTCAATGTGAGCAGATACATGTTAGAACTAGAAATCCTATGTTGCCAACTATTTCATGTACAGGAACGATCACCAAAGGGAGTTATTTGGTTGAGCAAAAATATATTCAAATAAAGGTAAGATTACATTCAAGCTATTTTATCCACTTAAAAAAAATCTGATGGTTTAGACCCTAATAAATGTAGACAGGTACAAACCTGCAAAATCAAACTGTGAGGTAAGTAAAAGTGACAGAAGGCTTTGTTAGATTCTTGAAGTGGACTGGCCCATCTTTCTTTAGTGTCTATCTCCCAGACAGGGGGTTGTGATTGCTTTATAGATATTAATTTCTTCAGGGGAGTTATTCACTCTGATTGAAGGGTTGAAATGTGATTGGGCCCAAATAACCATGGCTAGATGCCAGCTGAAAATTCCCCTAAATATGAATGCTTGGCCTATTTCCACAATCCCAGACAAGGGTCGCTTCAAATCTACTCTCCTTCCACTTTGGTCCTGTTAGTTCCAGCAAAACTCTTCTGTTCTGTTTCCTTGGGTTGTTTCTTCTAGTCTGCATTTCTTACCTGGTTGTATATCAGTAGTCAACATTTAGTGGCTGTAATATCATCTGATTTGGCAGTGTTTAACCTGCTTAGCTTGCAGTTTTCACTATTTTAAAAAAAACAGTGATTAATTTCTTTGTAAATATAGAAACACCTTCAATTTTTGGCTAGTTATACAGGAGAGAAGAGATAGACAAGAAGCTGAGGAGAAACAAAGACATCTCGGGAAAAACCAGGGGAAGTGCCCTCTTTGAGGACTGTCCCGGTTGTTTTTGTACCGCCTACCTTCCTCTGATCTAAGAGCTCTTCCATTCTGAGCTTGGAAATGGGCCTAGGTTTTTTCTCTCCATTGCTTATCTTGTGATTTACTTTTTTTAAAAATTCACTTTGCCTAAGAAAGTAAGCAAAAATAACACTAAAATCAAGAGGAACAAAGTATGATCATCCACATACATGTATATTATTAACTGATAAGAGCATCCCGAGACTTTAGTCAAGATCAATCATGTCTATCTATTCACCAAAGAAATGCCTTTACTGATTGGCCACTCTATGTTAGGTCTTGAGTCAAAAATAAGGATCCCATTAAATAGCACATTCATTTCATCAAAAGTTAGAAAAAGGGCCGGGAAGGTGGTTCAGTGGTAGAGTGCTTGCCTTGCATGCATGAGGCCCTAGGTTCGATTCTTCAGCACCACATAAGCAGAAAAAGCTGGAAGTGGCTCTGTGGCTCAAGTAGTAGAGCACTAGCCTTGAGCTGAAGAGCTGAGGGACAGCGCCCAGGCCCAGAGTTCAGGCCCCACATCTGACAAAAAAAAAAAAAAAATTAGAAAAACTGTAATCTTAATTTCTACCGATCATACCTTACAAAGACAGCTTTTTATTCTCTCCCTTTCCTATTGAAAAGAGAATAATTAAAATGTGTTCAGTCTCTTATAAACTCAACTATAAAACTAACCCTCTTCCTATGGTATGTGCTGCCCTGGGAGTGCCAGACAACTCCTGTTGTCACTCACAGGGCTGGGGGTTTGGGAAGCAGACTTGACAAACCATCATGATCTAGCACTGAGATCACACTTGTGATTCCAAGTGGAAGTTTCACTACCTAATGATTTCTTTTTTCTATGTGTTAATAGAGGGGTATAATATCAGTGTTGATAACATAAAATACTGATAATCAATATACATTCTTTTGGTTATGATTCTCTTCTTTTAAATAGAGACTGAATTCAGCTGTTTTCATTTGGTAATCCTTTCCACGAATGAAAATAGTTGGTGCTTCCTGACTTTTTGATTGAGTTCTCTGGACCTGGGAATAGGATGACACAGCTCTATCACAGACTGCTTGAAACTAGAGAGCAGGCAGAGCTGAAATGTGGAGGCAAGAGGGTGGTTAGGCCTTGGAGTGTGGATCAAATAGGTAAGTAACATATCGTTTGCTATTAATGCTTAAAATCTGAGGGAGAGAGTTTGGGCTGTTTTCTTATGGTACCTATAACTTACTGGGGTAGCATTTGCAATTCTTGTGACTAATCTAGATTTAGAGAGATTGGTAAGAAAATATTTGAAACTATTATGGAGGAATTCGGCTTTTCTTGTCCTTCCTTCCTTCCTTCCTTCCTTCATTCCTTCCTTCCTTCCTTCCTTCCTTCCTTCCTTCCTTCTTTCCTTTCTTTCTTTCTTTCTTTCTTTCTTTCTTTCTTTCTTTCTTTCTTTCTTTCTTTCTTTCTTTCTTTTTTTTTCTTTCTTTCTTTCTTTCTTTCTTTCTTTCTTTCTTTCTTTCTTTCTTTCTTTCTTTCTTTCTTTCTTTCTTTCTTTCTTTCTTTCTTTCTTTCTTTCTCTCTTTCTGTTGGTCATGGGGCTTGAGCTCTGGGCCTGGGCGCTGTCTATCTGCTTTACAGCTCAAGGCAACTCTACCTCTTGAGCCACTGTGCCACTTCCAGTTTTCTGGTGATTAATTGGGGATAAGAGTCTCATGGACTTTCCTGCCCGGGCTGGCTGTGGACTATGATCCTCAGATCTCAGCCTCCTGAGTAACTAGGATTCCAGATGTGAGCCACTGGCACACTCGCTGACTACTATTTTTTGAGTATCTTTACAACCTGACATTCGGAGCAAGTAGAATATTTGATCTCTGGATTAAACCTCAGTGTTCAGAAACACTGTGTGTGAGAAGGCTAGGTTGATCAATTGCTTTCCCAAATAATTTCCTAATTGATTCTAAAAGTTTACAGCTAAACTTGGCACAATTTAAATTCAATTCCAAACTTACTTTTAAATATTGTTATAACAATATTGCAATAATTAGTTGATACAATAGAGACCAGAAATTGAGATTTTACAATAATAGAAGTCATAATGAACATAAAAGTACATAACATATTTTTCTTCTCTTCTAGAAGTGATAAATGACAGTACCAGAACTTCAAGAAGTAAAGAATAATGTGGTGAAAAGAAAACCAAATAGATGAGGATAAACTATGCTATCAATCATTCACATCTAGATACTCCATCAACATTTACAATCTGACCAAAATAATCAGGTCTCCAGTTGGTCCCATGAACAATATTCACAATACCCAAAATTTGAATAGCATTCAGATTCAATTTACAGTAAATTGAAATCATATGGGTATGGGAATAGTGGATAAAGATTAAAATGCAAAGCTGTAGTTGCCATAGAAAGGTTAGGTTTGAAGGACAGCTGTGGCATCTTGTTGTAAACACACTTAAAATTTAAAGTCTTTTATCTTTACTAATTATATTGGAAACTGTGTAAAATCCATATATAACAAAACCAAAATAAGGAGAAGTCCTTAAAGCCCCTTTTAATTAGACACATTCAGAAAATGCACATAAAGATATCAGGTTGGATTTTTGTCTTAAATTAGCAAAATACAGCTAATGTACATTTACCACTTTATTATTACTTTTTCAATACTAGGTCTTGAACTCAAGGCCTCATATTCACTTAGATTTCTTTCTCACCACTGGCAATCAATCACTGAGTCACACCTCAAGTCCTACTTTTTGCTCATTATTTTGGAAATGAAGTTTAGCAGAATTTTCTGCCAAGGCTGTCTTTGAACCTTGATCTACCAGTTCTAGCCTCCCTCAGGAGGAATACAAGTGTCAGACAACAGCACCTGGCACCACTTTATAATGCTGGAGAAATTCTGGGGGGAGAGGGGTGGGTAGTAAACTGCAATTAACTTCTCCAAAACTGGGCGGTTTAAAGTAAGTGTTTATTATTACACTCAGTGGTCTATAGGACAAAAGCAGATTGGCTGAATAAGTCCTTCTAGAGAGCTATGCAGAGTACTGTACGGTTCATTTGGCCATTTGCTGTATTTATATCTGTTCTAGGTGTGGTAACTCTGTACTTGGGCTAAGGATGTAGAAGCTACATGGGTTTGCTTAGCTCACAGATCACCAAACAGGAGACAGGGGGGTGGGGAGAAAGATGCAATCAGGCCTTACCTGAAACAAAATAATTGTCATTTTGCATACTTTCTATAAATGAAAGCCAATGGAACAACAAAACCCAATTTCAATGAGATAAATATAATTTCAGAAATGTAATGAGTACAAAGTTACATTGTTAAAAAACCATAGAGCACACATGAAGTAGAATTGGATTCAATATATCACAGTGTACTCTTGCAACTTGATTTTCCCCCAACCATTATGAATTGGGATCCACATTGATTTTGCTCATTTATTTTAATTGCAATATTGAATTTCATTGTATTAACATACCAGTAACCCATTAGATCAGACATTTCTTCAGGAAGTTCTTTTTCAACAACCTAATCCCTCCTTTCCCAGTATTAATCATTTTCTTACTGGTGACTGGTCATTAGTACTTCCACTCCTTAAACTCAAGAACTGTTACATTGTGCTATATCAATATGGTCTATTGATTTTGGCCAATAACACTGAGTGCACAATAGTGAAAAAAAATCTTTAACAGTTTTTGTGGGAAAGTAATTTTGAGCCAAGGATCTGAACTCTATTTAGTTGTATGCTGCATTACTCAGTTGATGAATTTCTTTCATCTTACCAGACTGTAAGCCCACAGAGAAAGCCAGCACACTTATTTCAGGTACCATGTATGTAAATGCCTCACATAAAGGTGGTACTTTGCTGGATTAAGAATGGCTTAACAGCCTACTTTCATTAGAATTGCGTGGCTGTGTGCACTGATGAAACTGGAGGAGACAGGATTTCAAAGGAGAAAATCCTGTCAGATCAAACAGGAATTTGGATATTGGGGCACACAGGGCATCTGAACAGAGCTTGAGTGAGGCTATAGACCCCGTGGCCTGTAGCAGCCATTGTTTCTCTTTTCTGTCAATAAAGAATGAAGTGTATATTAATGGGGCTCAAGGTTATTTTCCTTTAGAGCGTTAATTGATGGAAGGTTAAATAAAGCTGCAATTTTTCACTTAACAAAAACACTAAAGATGAAGAATTACTTCAATTATGAGCAATGTGTCAAAGGAAATGTTTCCTAAATTAATCTTTTCTGGAAGTGAAACAAGTCTTACTATAATTCATTTTAACTCTCTCTCTTTCTCTTTCTCTTCCCTCCTCCTGCCTCTGCATAATAAACTCAGTCAGCTCCTATTTAGAGTACAAAAAACAACATGGATTGATTACAAGCATAAAAGCTTTTCAAGGTGTTTGCTTTCAAAGGTCAGTTTATCCATATTAGCTGAGGGAGACAGTCCGTTTTGATTGAAGAAGGGACTATCTAGAGGGTTATAGCAAAAGCCTTAGTCCTAGTCCCCCTACATAATTATCCAGCATCCTACATTGCACAGAAATCAAGCATCAGAAATCTATACATCCAACTGTGTCTCTTAAAAGGAGTCCAGCTGAACTACTCCTGAAGAAAGAAAGCAGAAATTTCATGGTGTGGCTTGCTAATGTTTGTTCTTTATTAAATTCTCTTAGTCATGATCAGAGTTTCTGTCTTCTAAATCCTTTTAAGAGTTGGAAATAAGGAAGATCCTATTTTTACTTCTTTTTCTTCGAGGTCAACGTGTAAGAAAATCCTCTAAAGTACATTTATCTTAGAAGTCTGAGTCTCTTAAACTCATCTCCTTGGATATTCCATTGTCCATCTAAGCAAAATATGCTGGGAGGGAGAAGGGGAAATGTGTGGGAAGACAGAAGCAGAGATCTAAGTTTGAGGATGGTAACTGTGTGGCAAAATTCCCAGGACTTAAATAGCTACCTCCAAATACGATGAGCTTGGTATGGTGACATTGAAAGGGTTCTGCAATTTGAAATTCCAAGAAAAGCAGGGAAATCAGTGAGTGGGGGCAATTTGAGGTTTCCCATACAATAACTATTCATGGGCAGCAGCCCAGGGTTTTCGGGGTTTCAAAATCATTTTCAGACTGGCCATGTTTTTGTTGGTTGCTAACTTACATACTTAGGCTTAATTTCTGGAAATTCAGTCAGAGAGTTCACTATATGTAGGCTTAATCTGCTGTGTTGTGAGTTGAATGACATCTCTGTGCAATGTTTGAAACTTGGACAAAGAACACTCATTAGAACACAGGACAACTTCCTAACAGCTTCATATAACAGTAGTAAGGAGTCATCAACTGAATAATCCAAGCAGTATGAGGTCTCATAACAGAGACAGAGTAACAGAAAACAGAATGTATGATAATAGATAAGTTCTAAATTTGAGTGGAAGGCAGCTAGCAAGAAATAAAATGCCAACAGAAGCAGGTCATATATCTTTATCCCTATCACAGTGAAGGTCAAAATTATAAAGACAAATGACCAAGAGTTTAAAAAAAACCCCAAACATTGAGCCTTTTTTTTCTTTCCCCAATTGAGGGAAATGAACATGGTCTCAGAGACAGGTGAAGAATAGATATTTCCCACTTACAATATGCCATGGTAGTAACATTGAGTGTCTTTGTAGGACCACAAAATCTTGAGAGGCATTGTCACTGAAAATATTATGAGGTGTTTCCTTTGGATAATTCAGATAATATCTAAAGGGAATAATACAACTTGCAAGAATGCTGAAATTGATATATTATACTTATAAACTGCTTTGTTGAAGGGTAATTACTTTGTACAACTGTAAAAGTAAGTTTACTTGTTCAATCACTCTGGAAAGCAGTATGGATGTTCCTTAAAAGACTAAACATAGAGCTTACCTATGACCTAGCAATTCCATTCCTGGGCATTTATCTAACTGACCACAAACAAGGCCACACTAAAGCTACCAGCACAACTATGATTTTTTCAGCATTGCTTAACCATAGTCAAGAAATGGAATCAACCTAGATGCCCCTCAGTGGATGAATGGATTGAGAAAATGTGGGGGTATATATATACAATGGAATTCTATGCTTCCATCAGAAAGAATGATATTGCCCTGTTCATAAGGAAATGGGAAGACTTGAAAAAAAAAAGTATATTAATTGAAGTAAGCCACACCCAAAGAAACAGGTTGAATGATTTCCCTATTAGAATGGGCTATATAAATGTACAAGTAAAAACAATGGAGAGTAAAAAACAAAAAAAATTACACTTGGACATGATAAGTTAAACAAGACTCTGTAAACATTCACCTGGTGAGATATTCTCAAAGGAAGATATTCTCAGAATAGGATCACAAAGGCTCAATAACTATGTGCCTATGTTCATATAAAATGATATTTATCAAAATGAACTCCAAGAAATGGAACCAAGAGGGTGTTTTTTTATTTTATTTTTGTGGGTTTTTTTCGTTTTTCCCGTTGTTGGTGTTTTTTTTTTATTACAGCACCTTTTTTCTTGTATGTAAGTCTATCTGGTTTGGAGAGTGTAAAGGGAAGCAGGGAAATAGTGGGACAAAGGGTGAACTAATTCAGCAGTGATACTAGACACTATGCTGAAAATGAACTATATACAGCTTGTGGGGGAGGTGCATCAAGGGGAAAAAGCCAAGCAACAAAGAAATAATCTTATAAATGCGTTTAAATAGGAATAAAGGTGGACCCATTGCAACAGTGAGATGTACAAGTCGTTATGTCGAAAACGAATTTTACAACTTTGGTGGTGGGGAGGATAATTGGGTAGGGTGGAGGGGAGAGGATGGGAAGGGATGGGAAAGGGAAACAAAGGAGGAGGCTACAATGCTTAAGAAATGTACTCATTATCTTGCCCATATAATTGTAACCCCTCTGTACAGTATTTTCACAATAAAAATTAATTAATTAATTAATTAATTAATTAATTAATTAATTAAAAAAGAGGAAAAAGCCGGGAGAAAACAAGGGAAGAAGTGAAAAGAAATTCAAAGAGAAATGTACTCATTATCTGACTTATGTAACTGCAACTCCTCTGTACTTCACCTTTACAATTAAAATGAGTATGTATAAATATAATATAAATCTAATCAGAAATAAAGCATAAACAACTTTTCAAAAAAGAACATGAAATTAAAACAGCAACTTGTAGTCATTTTTAACTGTCAAATCCTGGATGAGCAGAGATTAACTTTTTCTTACCTAGGTTAATGTTAGTACTTAGTGGCTTTTTATGTAGAGTAGTTGATTTATCCATCCCTGGACTCCTCCATGTCCAGAGACTGAAAAGATTGGGAGAAAAGGATGGGGACTCAGATACAGAGCTTGGCCAGGCTATTGGAGAAAGCTTCTATAAATCACTTTCCCTATGAACAAAACCACCTACCAACCAGATCTAGAGCCCATGGGCCATGGGAAGGGTGTAAACCAGTCCTCATTGTAACCACTCGATCTGAGATGAGAGGGGCAAGCTAGAGTCCTGGCAGTGCCAGGATGGTCACTTGGCAATTTAACTTCTAGGCTGTGCAGTAACAAAACTGAAGGGAAAATATCTGTACTTGAAGTAATCATAGGCTTTCTTTCCTAATACTAGCCTGCCCTGCCAAGTGTCAGCAGCACAAAGGGCCCAGTATTCTTCCTCTATCCACAGAGTAAGTGGTGCATCCCTCTGCTGCTTGGCTCCCAGTTCCATGTCTGGACAGAACACAGCTGGGCTTTCATCTCATGGTGGATATTGAAGCTTATTACTTTAGTTTGGTCTTCATTGAAGACAAGAGAATGGGAGGTATTTTGTATTTATCTGGCATTGGAAGTCTCAAGGTTAGATAACTTAAGATTTTTCTACTCAAAGTCAAATCTAATGGATGATGCGAAATCAAACCATCTCTTTTCAAAGTACCAATAAAAAAACATCCTTAGAATTCTATGCAGAAAGCATATATTATACACATTATCGGAAAGATTGAAAGTAGCATTGACTTAGAAAAAGAAAAAAGAACAAAAAAGTCCCTGTTTTGTTTTGTTTGGTTTGGTTTGGTCAGTCCTGGGGCCTGAACTTTGGGCCTGGGCACTGTCCCTCAGCTCTTCAGCTCAAGGCTAGCGGGCACTCTACCACTTGAGCCACAATTCCACTTCCGGCTTTTTCTGCTTATATGGTGCTGAAGAATCAAACCCAGGGCCTCACACATGCAAGATAAGTGCTCTACTACTAAGCCACCTTCCCAGCCCCATCCCTGTTTATTTTAAGTAATTATATTAGGGCTTACTTTCGCTATAAGAAAATACCAGAGGCAGACTACTTATAGGTCTATTTAGTTCACAGTTTAGTTTCATAGAGACAAAATCCAGTCAGTAGAAAGTTGCAACCCTGACTACAGTTGCAAGAAAGGTGGCAGGGACACATGTGGGAAGTTAGAGAGAGACTTCATGCTCAAGCTTGTATACCAAACAACTTGCTCTCCCAAGAACTCATGTCAGATACCAGTGCTCCCTCTGTAAGGCAGTGGCTCTAATCACCCAAGAATTTTCCACCAGACCTGCCTCAAAAAGTTCCCATCACTTCCAAAACTCCAACACATGAATCTCTGAGAAATAAACCACATCAAAACCATAGCAGTAATTATCTTAAATTATTTTCCTCTTCTCACTCTATCCTTGGCAATCTCCTCTCCCTCTGTGCCCTAACTTTCACCTGTGGACTTGTGGTCCCTCAAATCTGTACTCCTCTGTTATTCCTATGGAACTCAAACAAATCGCACTACTTGTCATAGTGCAGGATCCTCAGATGTAATACTTTTAAGATTCTGCCTAAATTTTCACCTCCTTCTGAATTCTTTTTCTTCACTGATTACACTATTAATCATTATTCCAACTGCACATGATCCTATCTCCCTTTTCTCCTCTTCTGCCCTTATCTTATTGATTGTATCTGTTCATAGTTGTAATAGCTACCTTTCCCTTACCATAATTCTAGGGAAGACACCTTTCTAACTTCTTTATATATAAACTATTTCATCTGATCTTCATAATAATCCTAATAAGTAAGTGCTTTTACAACCTTGCTATTTCAAATGAAGAAACTGAGGTCCAAAGATGTATCATGATATACCAGATAAGATCATGCAACAGGTTGGTACAAGATCAAGGATCTAGATCCATGCTGGTTCATTCTAGAGCCTATGCTGTTAATTCTAGTACTATACCACTTTTTAAAATGACACGTTATAGATGCAGATTCTCTATATCCTTGTGAATACTACTAAAAGTTCTGACTATAATGTATCCAGAATTAAGTTCTAGGCATGACCTTCTTGTTTAGAAAAAAGTGACTATTTTTTTCAATTCATCATTTTCAGAGTCCCACAAACATTAGGCAATGTGCACATATTTTGATAATATCAGGATGGGATAACTCTCTGACGATGACATGTGCCCTATAGAATTGGGGAGATGATGGGGATGTAAGTGTTGGAGCAGGTAAACCAAATGGCCAGGAAAAATGCCAGCCCAGATTAAGGAACACTCATGCCTAAGAACATGAGGGGGGCGGGAAAATCCCTGCAGTAATTCTAGGTTTACTTCTTTGAAGTGCCACCAGAAGTTCCAAGGTGCAAAATTAATAGAAAACACATGATTTAGGGGAAAAAATGAGTCTATAAATGAAGGCTCAAAGTCTTTCTCTTGTCTCCAGTACTGTTCTTCTGCTCTCTGGTTTCAAATACTTATGTACTATTTTCTTCACTCATACTCCCCTTCATCTGTAACTTCTATATGTTCTGAGCATGCATGCCTTTACCATGTCTTTATCTAAATCCAATCATCCTTGGGTGTTTGAGGGCTATAGGTTGATACCAAGTCTCCAATCCAGAGAGACCAGATGTTCATTTCCTTATTAACAACAGTACAGTATTTGCCTATCATCTCTACATCTTTCCATATATTTTTTGTTGCCCAATCTGAACTTGTACTCATTATTAGGTCCAGATTGGCCTCGGACTACTGCCTCAACCTTCCAAATTCTAGGATTACAAGAATATGTCACCATGCCAGACTATTCTTGTCTGTTGAGTGTGTGTGTGTGTGTGTGTGTGTGTGTGTGTGTGTGTGTGTGTGTGTGTGTGTGCCAGTCCTGAGGCTTGAACTCAGTGTTTAGGTGCTATATCTGAGCTTTTGGGCTCAATGCTAGTTAGTGTTCTACCCTTTAAGCCACAGTCCCTTCTTCTGGCTGTTTGCAGTTAATTGGAGATAAGAGTCTCACAGACTTTACTGCCCAGGCTTCCTCAAATCTCCTAGATCTTCCAATCTCAGCCTCCAGAGAAGCTTGGAATAATCAGTGCCAAGCTCTCATATACTTTAATTCAGTTCTAGGTTACTTATACCTAATTGTGATGATCAATGTCATTGAAAGACACCTAGGAGATTAGTTAAGCACATCTGTAGGTATATCTGTGAAGAAAATTTCAGAAATGATTAGCATGCTACAACAATTTAGAAGAAAAAAATTTGTTCTGAATGTCAGTGCCACTGGTAGAATAAAATAGGAAAAAGAGGATGTCAGCCAATGTGTGCCAGTGCTGTTCTTTTGAGTGAGATCTATTGCTGTTGTCATTGACCATGAACATCAGATTCCAGCTTCTTTATTCTCTTAGCACAAACTCACACCAGTAATTCTCCATTCAGCCACATCCTCATTATAGGTCCCTTTTGTTCTTAAATTTCAGATTCTTGGACTGCATTCTTATTGTGGCCACTGGATTTCTAGAATTGACACAATTATTGGACTATCCAGCCTTCAATAGTTTAAATCAATCGAATGAATCTACTTTTATAATGTTATGCATGCATACACAATCATTTATCTGAAATATGATTATATATAATTTGTTCCATTCCTCTAGGAAAGTTTAATGTACTAAATGAATGTAAATTATTATATATATATTATTTGGTGAATAGGGAAAAGTCTAAATTTGTTCACTATGAATTTTTTGATAATTTTTATTGTTATTATAAAGGTGATATACAGAGGAGTTGCAGTTATATAGGTCAGGTAAAGAGAACATTTTTTTGACAATATCACCTTTTCCCTCACTCTCCAATATGAATATTTAAAAAAAAATGTTTCTATCAGTAGTTAGTTGAGTCCAAGAATGCTGACACACTGATCAAACTATAATCTATTCCTTCTGTGTAAAATTCCCTTTTTTTCAGAATTCAGTTCAAAGATCTCACAAGTCACTCCTGCTCTTTCTATAAGGTAGCATGCTGCCATTTCCTGCTATCCTACAATCATTCATGCATGCATGTAAAGTCCATTCTAACATAGTTTGCAATACGTAATATGCAGTTCATTTTTCTGTCTCTT
Organism: Dipodomys merriami; assembly: GCF_024711535.1. Lineage (NCBI taxonomy): Eukaryota > Metazoa > Chordata > Mammalia > Rodentia > Heteromyidae > Dipodomys > Dipodomys merriami. The sequence continues at coordinate 19,293,341 of NW_027203382.1, read as the reverse complement.
GTACTAGATGGTGAGGTACTTAAAGTAGAGCTGTAGCCTCTGTCATCTTAACGTACTAATTCCGAACCTATCACACAACACACAGTTGGTTCTTTAAAATATTGGAATGCTACAAGAATGGCTATCTAAACTCTTCAGATCATCAGGTTAAAAATGTCTTTTGTTTTAGTTAAATGTCCTAGACAGTATGCTGTCTTTAATTTTGTCATTTCTATGCTATGAGGGGCAACATACAAGAAAATTTTATTTCAGCTAGTTGTCCCCTTTTTCTCAAATATGATAGAAATACCGATTGTATGAAAACACCCTTCTGTAAAAGGCCAATATCTGTTAGCTGGGCTGCTCTAATGGAATTACGGGTGAAGGAAAGGAATTTCTCTCTGCCAGCAACTTAATATCTTCCTGTCCCAGTTGTCCTGCCAGGGATTGTAATTCAGGAACCAACCTCAAGCTGAGCAGAGGAAAAACTGAGATGCTTCATGAAAATGGCTCAATGTCATCACCAGCTATTTTGTGAGAGGAGCTATGTCAGAAGCCTTCCACACATAAAATGGACTTTCACTGAATTCCAGCGATCTGCAGGGTCATGAAAACTCACAACACTTATATCTCCTGAGGGAGCCTTTTCTTTTTTTGTGTGTGTGCTTTTTCTGGCACAAAGAAATACAGACACTTGTGATTTACTACTAAACACTTAGCAATATAGGATGAAGTATTTCCTAGAAAATGTAAAGACTGAAAAGAAAAATTTAGAAAACAAAAGTATTTCCTAAGTTAAAAAATATCCATCAGAAAAAAAATATGCATCAGAACACTTGAAAGTAGAGAAAAGCACCGGATAAATGTAGAGAAAAGGTAATGTTGGATTGATGCAAACCTTGAAATCCTTTTGTGTCTAGTATATTTTTCAGAATTTCTAAACTATATTAGTTCTCTTTCTTTCCTTAGGGATTACAATACAGTAGCTGTATGAGAAGCTGTTCTCTGTTTCTTAATTTAGCTAAGTGAAGTAATTGGAGACAGTTGACATTTTTAGTTGTAGTTGTTTTTTAAAATTTTATTGTCAAGGTGATATACAGATGGGTTACAGGGTAAGGTAGTGATTACATTTCTTATCTAATCTGTTACTCCTTCCCTCTTTGTTCTTTCCATTTCCCTCCTCTCAGTCCCCCTTCCAAGTTATATAGAGCATTTCCAACATATTGTCTTGTGAGTATCCTGTTGCATAGTTTCCCCTTTGTCCTTTGTCTCACCATTTTGTTGTTCCTCTTCTCTTCCCTAGTTTAGATAAATGTATTTACAATACCCAGGGTACCAAAGAATAATTAATCAATTTCACTGCTTATGTATGAATATTTTTTAGGTGAAAGACTATTATCTTTGTTGTCAAATGTTCTAGAATCTAGAATAAACTAGAGAGTAACTAGAGAAAATCTAGAGAGTAACTAACTGATAATCTCCAGTTATCCCCAAAATGGTATTTATGATGTCAGTTCTAGATTTAAAAAAAGTATAAGTATATAAGAAAACCAGAAAACAGAAATAATAGAACAGAAAAATCTACAGAAAACAGAAGTTAATAATAATAGTATTTATCTAGCACTTATTTGGTTTAAGAAGAAAAATATGAGTGCAAATATGTATATAGAGAGATATATATATTCCTCACAATTATCTTACAAAATGCATATCAATATTATCCCATTTTACAGATGTAGAAACTGAAGCACAGAGAGGAATAGTGATTTACAGCTCTTAGGGACATGTAGCTGGTACATAGTGTAGCCATATCAGAGCAGTCTAATTGCTCTTTTAATTATCTGAATTCTAACTGGTATCATGGATATGCTATGGGAAGTCATCCCAATTATGTAATAGCAATAGATTTCAGTGAATAAAAACAAGCCAGAAGTGACAAAGATACTTTACAAAAAATTTCTAAAACACATAATAGCTGAAATAGAACAATTCAATGGAAGTTGCAGGACTGAGGATAAAATTGAAGACATAGCACAGGAATAAGAGTAAAAAATTGAAGAAAAAGACAAATGGGAGAGATAAAAGGCTATCCAAAAAGTTCAATATTTTAAAAATTCTCCAGAAAAATGGAGAAAATAAAAACAAAACATTATTTTAAAATAATAGGAGAGGGCTGGGAAAGTGGCTCAGTGGTAGAGCGCTTGTCTTGCATGCATGAGGCCCTGGGTTTGATTCCTCAGCACCACATAAGCAAAAAGAAAAAAGCCAGAAATGGCACTGTGGCTCAAGTGGTAGAGTGCTAGCCTTGAGCTGAAGAGCTGAGGGACAGCGCCCAGGCCCAGAGTTCAAGCCCCATGACCGGACCCACCCCCCCCAAATAATAATAATAGGATAAAACTTCCCTGAGCTAAAAGGTTTATTTGGGTATTGAAATACTCAATTTAGTGTGTGTGTGTGTGTGTGTGTGTGTGTGTGTGTGTGTGTTCAATACTATGTAGTAAAACTTCAGAATACAAAGGATCCTAAAATATTTTGAAGAAAAATCAGATCACCTACATTAAACCAGAATTAGGTTAGCCTTAAACCTCTCAACAGCAAGAACTGGGTATTAAGAATAAATGTATCACTTCCTTTAAGATTTTGAAGAAAAATGATTCCTAACTTAAAATTCCATACCTAGCCAACATGTCAACACATATGAAAGAAAACTGAAGACATTTGAGAACATAAATATAAGACTGTTCACTACCATGTTTAAGGCTATACTTAAACATGGCAGAATAGACAACTAAAGAGAGAATCTGGAATACAAACAACAAAAGTTCCATCCCAGGACAGTAGTGAAGAGAGGTAAATCATGACAAGTTGGTGTGACAGATCCCTAGAACTGCAAAATAGGGGAGCTTTATTCAACATACCTGAAATACTGGATAAACTTGCTGATAGTTTGTACCAAATATGAATACTTAACACATGTCATAACTTCAGCAATTGATTGTAAGTAATCGATTACTTGGAAAGAGAAAGGAGAGAATCTATTTGACCTTGATTTTTACCACAGTCTACTTTAAGCAGTAAAAAGTAGTTGTATAAAGGGTTTTCATTTCAACATGTCAATTTATGGTTACAATATATTTTGGCCAATATCTTCTTTTTCATCATTCTCTCAATTTTCCTAATTCTATTTCACATATATGTATTGAATATTGTGACTCTATTCTCAGACCTTTTATTTCTTCATTCATTTACATATTTCCTCTTGGCCTCACTTTCCCTCTCTCCACACCTCAAGTATCGACTTCTTGGTATTCATTTTATTAGACCATAAGTTAGTTATTCAAAGGGGTTATATCATTGTAGTTTTCCCATGCATATATCAATATGTAATCAATATGTTTGTGTACATATGCATATGATCCTGTATCTGCTTATGTACATGCTTTAAAATTATGTCTATTTTCACATGTGAGAAAAACATGAGTCCTTTGTTTCTCTAGGCATGACTTACTTCACTTAGCATAATTTTCCCCCAGGTCCATCTATTTCTTTCCAAATGATGATGTAATATCTTTTTCTAGATGGATGAGTAAAATTCATATACATATATATATATATATAAATTTTTATTGTTTGCTCTTAAATGCTATATATATATATATATACACACACACACACACACACACACACACACACACACACACACACATAATAGTATATTCTATAGACTCCACTGTAGCCTGTACAAGTAGGAAGAAATTTATTAACACCTACTGAGTACTTTGTGGATTTGTTGGAAGATTAGAAGGTACATTCTGAGTTGAGATTTCAGGAATAATTTCCAGCTCCTTGCCTTAGTAGAGGACTATTCTTAATCAGGAACTGCTTCATTTCAACATTGTAAACTAATCTTCTCTGTCACAATGAGAAAACTGCTCTAATCCTACCAATCACAGGACCATGTTCCCCAAACCTAAATCAGAAAACCATTGGTACCCAATTCTGCCACTCTGCCCCAATCAAACAGATGCTATTTGCTTGCTCCTTTTTTCAGAAGCATATCTTATTTATAGGCATAAGACTCACTTAGGCATGTCTGGTCAAGGTAACAGTTGTCCTAGGTCTTCACTTTATTGCCAAAGGGGCTGGCACAGGCAGTCCTTGAGTTCTATATTGGCAAGGTCAGCTGAGGTCAGTTTATATGCTGATCATCAAAATGTCCAAGTTCTCAATTTTATAGGATCAGAAGGTAAAATAGTGTTTACAGGGGGTCAGGGGGAGAGAGTGATAGTTACTATTTAATGAGTTCAGAGATTCAGTTTAGGATGATGAAAATGTTCTGGAGATGAACAGTGCTAAGGGTTGCACAACAACGTGAATGTATACAATGAACTAGACATTTAAAATAATCTCAGTAGCAAATTTATATGCTGTATATTCTACCACAATTTTAAAAATTAAAAGACACTCTCTAAAATTATTTAAAGATATTAAGGAAGTCATGATTGAAAAGTATTTACTAAGGTGGTTCTCATTCTCATCTACTTGTATTAAACAAAATTAAGAAAAATTGTGTACATTATTTAAACCATTATACACAGGCAGAACCTTCCTACTTCAGAAAGATGGCTACAGAAGGAAATTCCACAAATTTCCTTTGTAAACCCTTCCAACATTCAATAACCTACATTATTAAGAAATTCTTTATATCTAACCTAAATTCCTTTTGGTATACGATAGACATTTCCTGTTGCCCTCTTTGGTAAAATGGAGAACAGCTGGCCTGTATTTTGTGTACTTCACCTTTAGGCTAAAGTAATTCCAGTTACTTAAACTTTTCCTGGAAGGCTATGGTTCTCTATCCTTTGATTCATTGTTTTATTTCTCTTCTGAATCCCATTTTCATTTTCTCTGCAATCCCCTTTCATGGGTAGGCTGACCTGAGACCAAGCATTATGAAAAACATTGACTCAATCATTTCTTGACATTATCAACACCAACTCCTTGTTTACAAGCCGTATGTTTAAAAGTACTTGAATTCATATTGAGTCATGATGAGTAAATGACATCCCAAGAACACTGCTAATGAAGGGGAAATTATGCCTCCAAGTCATGGGAACAGTATTAAGAGCCCACAGGGACAAGGAAACAGCAGTGAAGAGCATGTTGTGGGTGTAGTGTGTGGACAATGAGATGACTAGGCATGAGCATGGGAAGAGCAAGTCACTTTCCTGTGTGCTGTGGGTGACGCTCAGAGAGGAAAGCTTTGTGTGTGGTGAAGCAAGTGGGTTATTCCCAAGGGTGGTGCTCTTCATACAACAGGAACTGGAGGAAGTGAGATAGATGAATGAGCAATTTGAAAGGAAAACACTAGCTCAAATAATGACTTTGCACCCTACCTGCTTGATGTTCCTATTGGGGTAAGACAATAGATATCAAAACAGGGAGTATGGAGAGAATCAGACCAGATAGACAAATACTTACAGAGTCAGATACAAAAAATATCTTACACTTGCCTGGTGTATGGTGACTTGCAAAATTACCTACATAGCTTTGATCTACTTTATGTCATATATTGCCCTGTGATATTGACAGGCCATATTTACTACTATCTCTCTATAGAAAAGAAGGTTCATTCCTGATCATAAAACCAGTAGAAGAACCAAGCTAAGTCCATTGACATCTGGTCTTACACTTTGGTGCTCTTTGTTCCACACCACATTGCCTTTTCTGGGAAATCCACTAGGGCAGGACTCAATGAGCACTTTTTGAGATCCTTCTGCCAGAAGAAGAGTGTTATGTAATTAAAGACATCCATTATCTGAACTTAAGTCATGCACAAAGTATGAGCTATAACTCAAAGATGATAGTTCATATGAGGCAAGGATCAAGAGGATTGAGATGCTTCCATTGGCCCATTAACTGGGAGCCTATGGACTCCCCAAATAACTGTTTCCACAGTAAAATGTTGTTTACTGTGGTTTAGGATTAGATGAATGTTCTTTAAACTATTGTTACAGCCCTTGACAAATGAACACTGAAAAGAAGACAATTTCTTTAAATATGTGTTTTTTAATAATATGAAAGTCTATATTCAAAGAATTAGTAATGTCATTTCTTATTAACAATACCTTAAAACAACATTATTCCACTCTCTGAAGGCTGGATACACTGAATTGTTCATGAGTCAAAGAAGAAATGAATTCTCTATTGAAATCAAAGACATTTAATTTTTTCTACAGTGAGAAAATGCTCTCTCATACCACCCTCAGAGTTTCCATACACATTAGATAATGGCTTATTTTACTTTAACAAAGCTTTCAGCAAAATTCTGACATGTCCCATATGTGGCCTTTGAACCCAAGGACCAAAGAAGCAAATACAGTTTGTCCAACAGGTCAGGAAAAAAAAAAAGAAAGACAGACAGACAACTTGGAGCTCCTTCTATCTCAGTAATAGTGTGAAATTTCTTTTTCCCTTTTTCTTTTTAAAATCAATGGAGTGTGAAATTTCTTACAGGAGAGTGTCCATCTATTGCTATAGCACAAAATCAAGATTCATTCTCACTATTTTTTAGTGATCCTCAGTATAAATTAATGGTAAACTTGGTGTATTCACTTATTTATTCATACATCACTCTGGTAGGAACATGAAAAACATTTAGTCCATGCAATTCAGTCAGACCACATGTCCTAGTATTGGCTAAAGCAATATCTGTCTGACCAGTCAGAAAGCAGAAAGCAGACATCTTGTGTCCAACAATTCTATTGCTATATTCTATGAACAATAGAATAAAACATTCATTCTAGATCCTGTGAAACTGGTAAGGAAAAAGTACAGAAGCTTTATGTTGTATTTCACTACATGGTTATATAATCAAAATATTTTTCTTAGGCCTCAAAGAGATAAGATCTCACAATTACATTCCTTCCCTTGCACAGATTTACTCTATATAGTAAGATATGTTTAGGCTTTTAACACCACTTATGGAATGGGGATATTTATGGCAGATTGTGGGCTTGCATTTGCCATGTTATCCATGTTTGAAAAACATTTAGGTTTATTTGCTCAATATATCCACTACAGAAACAACCCTCTGACCTTCCCCGCCACACAAACAAAAGAGGAGGAGGAGGAGGAGGAGGAAGAGGAAAGAGGAGGAGGAGGAGGAAGAGGAGGAGGAGAGGAAAGAGGAGGAGGAGGAGGAGAAGGAGAAGGAGAAGGAAAAGGAAAAGAGGAAGGAGAAGGAGGAGAAGGAGGAGGAGGAGGAGGAGGAGGAGGAGGAGGAGAAGAAGAAGAAGGAGGAGGAGGAGGAGGAGGAGGAGGAGGAGGAGGAGGAGGAGGAGGAGGAGGAGGAGGAGGAGGAGGAGGAGGAGGAGAAGAAGGAGAAGAAGGAGAAGAAGGAGAAGAAGGAGAAGAAGAAGAAGAAGAAGAAGAAGAAGAAGAAGAAGAAGAAGAAGAAGAAGAAGAAGAAGAAGAAGAAGAAGAAGAGGAAGAGAGGAGGAGGAGGAGGAGGAGGAAGAGGAGGAGGAGGAGGAGGAAGAGGAGAAAGAAATAATCAGTCTATCTATTTTAGTTCATGATGCAAATAAAACCAGGTAGCTTGTTCAGTTCCTTCAAGTGCCATATATTTTATTCTTCAAACAGTATTTTCATAGTGCTATTCACTACTCTTGAATATACCACAAGGCAATCTAAGTATCTGTGGATGGTTCACTTCAGACTATGGCCTAGGAATTGACTACCAGTGCTCTGTCCTGGTCATGAAGATCAAAGCAATACACTACTTCTTGAGCCTGTGAATGGTCTCAGAGGCTCAGGGAAGTCAGTCTGTATGTAGGATTTCTGTGGAACGTTCTCTACACTAGCTACACCACTTCCTTGGCCTGGCCTAGGCTAAGCACTCTATTTTGGATTTATTCTGAAATAGCAAACTTCTTGTTCCCTATGATCATGATTCTACAAGGCTTTTAATAACTGAGCCAAGAAGAGTGAGCAACTTAGAGCCAAACTCACATGTGGTAGAAATTCCCTGAAGGTATTAAACTGAACATTTCGTCTCCTTCCTTTGAGAGATAAAGTAGGGAGAGTGACGAATCTGAGTTCCACTTCATTACACAAAATATACAGTCCCTCAGGGCTTTTCCAACAGGAATCTAAGGACTATCAAAATAAAGAAGTTCCATATGCTAAATGAAGAAACTGATAAACCAAGAAGTAGTGAAGTGATTAATCCAGGTCAGTAGTAGAATAATGTATTGGTTTTCTACTGCTGCTGTAAGAAATTGCCACAAGCTTAAAACAACACAATGTGCTTATCTCAGAGTGCTGGAGGTCAGAAGTCTAATTAAATTGGCAGGGAAGAATTTTTTTCTGGAAGTTCAAGTAAAGAAACCATTTCCATTCCAACGTTCCTAGCTTCTAGGGGTAACTGGCATTCCTTCGCTCATGGACCCACTGTCCGTCTCCAAAGCCAGCTGCACAATGTTATCAAGTTTATTTCCTCTCTGACTACTGCTTCTGTACTCACATCTCTTTTTGTGCCTCTGCCCTTTTATGAAGTCATAGGCCACCTCAAAAATCCAGGGTAATCTTTCCAATTCAAGGGTTTTTATTTTGCTTTTCATTTTTGCTTTTGTTTTGTTTTCATAGATTTTTGATATGTAAGACAGAATAATCACAAATTTCTTTGAATTAAGAAATGGAAATTTTTGTAAAAGAAAGCATATTGTTCTGCCTAATCTAAATAATAATGAACATGTCTAAAACAGACCATGAACTAAGAACATAGCAAACTTGTGTTAATATTACTTAAAATATACTTAGTAATTACTTACAGAGAAACCAAGTATTATGATGACAAACATGGCAAAGTAATAGATGAAAGATACCCTTTAATTAATTTTCAAAGACACATTTTTTTTCTTTTTACTGGTGGTGGGGCCTGAACTCTGGGCCTGGATGTTGTCCCTCAGCTCTTCAGCTCAAGGCTAGCGCTCTACCACTTGAGCCACTGCACCACTTCTGGCTTTTTCTGTTTATGTGGTCCTCATGCATGCAAGGCAAGCACTCTACCACTGAGGCACCTTCCCAGTCCTCAAAGACACTTTTTTAATCATAATTTACAAGTAGAGAGGACATCATAAATACTTTAAGAAAAATGAAAAATAAATATCAAAACTGCACTGGCATTTATGAGATAAAGAAGTCATATACCTGATACTCAAATAAATGATTCTACAAATCAAAAGGAATGGGAAAACCACCCTAAGCAAAAACACAGGCAATGATAAACAATTCTTGTAACATGTGTAGATGGGCAATGCATATATAATAGGAATCTTCTTTTAACTCTCAGATGAACAAGTGTTCTACACTGCCAGCTTATATCGTCAATGCTCAAATGTTCAAAAATTAATCTCCAAGGTGATCATACTTAGAAGTCAGGAGTTCAGGAGGGCATTAGAATTGAATTTGATCTTGATTAAATACTGAACCCCACCACGTTGACTTTTAAAAATATTTATACAAATAAAGTTCAAAAGCGCAATTAGAAATTTGGAAATAAATGTCTCTAAAAGAGTTGAATAAATCATTGTAGCTTCATAACATTAGTACCATGCAAGAACTAATTTAAGTGTGTGTGTAAAATATTTTACACATATGCTGATAAAGAAAGATTTCTGGTGTGTCCTTTAATGCCACTGGTCACATGCGTAAATGTACATATATACATATGCACATAAAATACATGCAATCATAATACAATGGATATTTATCAATTATACCTTATATTAGCTATAAAATAAATATATTCTCATGCATGTTCCTCTTAGAGCAAATTTTTAAATACACTATTCATGGAAACTTTCCTAACATTAAAGATGACTTAAAACTACATATTGAAAAAGTATATGATAAACCAGGAATTAGCCCAAAGCAGTCAAAACCACAGACACTTCTAGTAAACATGTTGGATTTAAATGTAAGGAAAGGATTGTAGGCAGAATAATCATGAAATGGTGGAAAAATATTATGTAGTCTTCAGGCTTCTGGATACAATCTCCCCATGGCAGAAACTGTAAAACAACACATATGAGATTCTCAAAGAAAGAAAATGTAAGAATTTTATGTAATGTTAAACTTTACTTAAGCACAGAGGATACAAATGAACTATTTTGAGCAGACAGGAACCCAGAAAATATTATTATTCAGTCTTCGTTATGAGAGAGTAAAATTAAGCTAACCAAAGTCCAAGAATTACAACAAAGCAATGGTGATAATCACAAAACATATTTAAATGCAATTCAAAACCAAAAACAAATGTGAGCTGAATGTAATGGAATAGGGTATAAATTTTATAGATGCTGACAGTTTAGAAATGACATAACTAAGAAAAGTTAGGAGAGAAGAGAAAAAGAAGGAAAGTTAAGCATATTTTCCTTCGACTTTCAAGGCTGAATGAAAAAGAAAAACATTTGAAGCAAATGAACCAATTAATTGACATGCTAAGTCTATTTAACAGAAAAGTTAAACATGAAGAAAGATAGCATTATTAATTAAATTGGGTGGTTAGTGACACAACACCAGAGACATAATCCATGAAATAATTAATAAGCTGGACTTTATTAAAATGAAAAACTGCTGCTCTGTGCAAGACATAGTCAAGAGAATGAAAAGAGAAGCTGAAAACTGGAAGAGAATTATTTAAAACACATGTTGTAAGGACTGATATCCAAAATATATAAAGGACTAGTGTGTGTGAATGTGTGTGTGTGTGTGTGTGTGTGTGTGTGTGTGTGTGTGTGTGAATGTGTGTGTGGGGGGGGGGTGCCAGTTCTGGGGCCTGAATTTAGAACTTGGGTGCGATATCTTAGCTTTATCACTCAGAGCTGGTGATCTACCATTTGAGCCACACCTTCACTTCCAGCTTTTTTTTTTTTCATGTGAAAAAGAATTTATTAGGCACAAATGGTTCTCAGGCTTCTTCCAAGGTGTATAGAACTTCAGGGGAAAGTGGAAGCCTGTGTTTTCCCTTCCTGCTCCCTTCATGGCTGCATGCGAATAGCCCCACCCAGTCGGATGACCTCTCCATTGAGGAATGGGTTCTCGATTATGGTCTGTACCAGATGAGCATACTCAGCAGGGTCCCCACGTCGGCTGGGAAAGCGTACTTGGCTGCCCAAGAAGTTGCGCACCTTCTCTGGAAGGGTGGCCAGCAGCGGGGTGCCAAACAAACCTGGAGCAATGGCCATAACTCGGATGCCAACAGGATCCAGATCCCGAGCAATGGGCAGTGTCATGCTCACTATGCTCCCCTTGGATGCAGAATATGTAGCTTGTCCAACCTGACCCTCAAAGGCAGCCACACTGGCAGTGTTGATAATAACCCCACGTTCGCCTCCTTGGTCTGCTTCTGGCCCATCTCACTAGCAGCCAAGCGGATCCCATTGAAGGTGCCTACGAGATTCACATTGAGAACTCGTTGCAAGTCCTCCAAAGTATGGGCCACGTTCTTCTTTGCATTGTATGTCTTAATGGCCACTGCAATACCTGCACAGTTGACCGCCACATCTACACGGCCAGACTTTTCTTTGGCTAGATTCAGGGCTGCTTGAACGTCCTTCTCAGAGGTTACATCGGCTGGGGAGAACACACAGCCCTTTCCTAACTTCTTGGCTTGGGCCTCACCATCCGAGTCGGACGAGTCCAGAAGGACACAGTGGCCCCCTGTTTCACCCATCGGTAGGCCGTGGCCAGGCCAAGGCCAGAGGCTCCTTAGGTTATGATAGCAACCAAGCCCTGCAAGCTCCGGCACGCTGCAGGCATCTTGCACGGCCTTACCGCTTCACTTCCAGCTTTTTGCTGGTCAATTGGAGATAAGAGTCTTACAAGATTTCTGTCTGGGCTGGCTTCAAACCTTGATCATCACATCTCAGTCTCCTGAGTAGCCATGAGCCATAAGCTACCAGGGCCTGAGTCAAAGCACTCTTTAAAAATCTATATTAAGAAAGGGATACAATTGTAATAAAAGAAAGAAAGGAAAAGAGAAAGAGAAAGTGAACAACCCAATTTTAATGTGGGGAAAATACTTGAACAGATCACAGTCTTAGTGAATTATAAAGAGTAGATGTGTATTCTGTTCACAATCTTCATATTCAGGCAGTCCAAGGGTATGGTGCGGGCATCTTTTGAGGAGCTCTATGCTATGTCCTAATATGGAGGAAGGGAAAGTTAGCATTCAGGAGATAGACAGAAACTCAGCCCACTCATCACTTTATCCCAACCACTCACTTGTAACAGTAACAATTCCTTATGATGTTCTTGCCTAGGTACAAAGCCATCATTTGTAGACACTTCTTCCATTTTGCTAACCAGAACATACCAGTAGCATGGTGCTTTTTGGTACCAACAGGAAACAATTATTGACAAAAATGCAACTGCAAGCATTAAAATCATGTGTTCAGCTGTAATCATTGAACACACCCAGATACACTTGGATTAATGTTTTTAGCTTGCCAAATTCAAAACATCAGGTTTTCAGATCATGTTTTAGTGATCACCTTGATCTCTGCTTGAGAAACCTTTTGGAATTTTTTTTTAATTGTGAAAATACCGTACAGAGGGGTTACAATTACATGGGCAAGGTAATGAGTATATTTCTTATCAAGCATTGTTGCCTCCTCCTTTGTTTCCCCTTACCATCCCTTCCCATCTCTCCCTCCCCCCCAAAAGTTGTAAAGTTCATTTTCGACATAACGACTTGTACATCTCATTGTTGCAATGGGTCCACCTGTATCCCTATTTAAATGATTTGTTTTTTCCTTTCTGCTCCACAAATTATACCAACATCAGATACAATAAAAGCAGGGGTTATACCGTGGGGGAGGGACATACAAAGCAACAAAGAAATATCTTATAAATACGTTAGAAACAATAGCAAGAAAGAAAAAACCTTTTGAGTCCTTATCTTGGGGTTCATTCATTTCATCTAACATCAACTCATCTGACCTTTTCTGCTTGTCTCAGACAAATACTAGTTATTGCAAATAAGGGAAACCATGAGACCTATGTTTCTTTGGGTCTGGCTTTAAAAAAAAAACTATCTCTAGACAGCTAGCTGTGGTATGTCCTTGGTGAGTGAAATGTGATTTTAAGAAATCACATGACATTTGCTGCTCCAATCTGACACCCCAAAGCATTATTCTGTGGTTGGTTTTAAACACTTAAAACAGAGTGCATGTTTGAAGGAATTCAGTGTTTTGCCTATCTGAGAGCAATGAAAAGTCTGAAGAGTAAGAACTTAGGACTCAGCAAAAGTCTGCAGATTTAATGTGTAGTTAATTAGAACACTGGATACATAGCTTGAAGGTCTGAAAATATGAAATATTGGAGGTAGAAAACAATGAAAATATTAAGAACCAAAAGACAGTTATTTTTAATCTCCAGTACTTAATACTACATGGATAGAAGTGAAGTCTTGCAAATATTAGAGATAGTGTCAGAGTCACTGAAAGGGAGCTTGGGATTCCTCTACTAGTCTCTACCCCAAGCATGGAGTCTGAAGACTATGGACTTGCCAGTGCTGTTCATTACTCAGCTTCCACGGAATACTGCTCCTCATAAGCCATTTACTGAGAAGAGTTGAACTTGTAGAGGTGCCTCATTAGGAAAATGGTTACATCCTCTTCTTTGCTTCCAGTCCTTTCTCTGCCCATTTTTCTAGCGATAACTTCTACAGAGGTCCCTTCAAGGCAAGATGAAAGGAAACAGACAAGTATTTGAAAGAAACAGGTGCTTGAAATTTGTTCCCTGTGAGAAAAAAAGATGGGAAACAGTTAGGTCTCTCTCACAAGACAGAATTAATGTTTAATCCATGACTGAGTAAAGACTATAGACAGAGTTAATTTGTTCTTGAACATGTTCTGCATGTGCTTAAGATTGATTTTTTTTTTCAAGTAACAATTCAGGTTGAAGCTCCACACCCTGGATTATTCATTGCTTTCAATATTTTAACATGGACAGTGCTTTAAGCAACCACAAGTACCAAAAATACTGACCCCAAACCATTTAATTTATCATGTAAAATAAAAACAGTATGGTACAAGCATAATAACTACACAGACATTATCACTGAAAGCATGTTTTTTTTTTTTGGTAGGGAAATCTCAACAAAATGGTCATGTTTAGACCCAAAATCTAAGTTCTTTCATCATGCCACATTACATTGCATAGAAGTGATGATTTCTCCTGTGTTTGCTTTAATTTGCTATGCTAAAATAAAGTTTGTCAGAGATAGATTTACTTCCTTTGAGCTTTATTTCCAAGTTGCAATACTAAGGGTAATACAATTACTATTCTGCAGCACACTGGCAATAACCTGTGATATACGAAGTAACTGCTAGTATTATAGAGAGTTTTAATAGCTCCATCCTTAAAGGACTGTGAAGCCAGAGCAGCACACATCTTGAATAGTTATAAATTATTCCTGGGAACAAATATTGTCCCACTATGTTTGATTCTTTTCAACATGATAGCCCAAGAACTCTTATGATGAACTGTAAGTTTTCTCTTTTTTTGCAATTGTTCATGTGGAGATAATTATGTGAAACAAACTACTTTCAAATGTTTGTATACATATACATATATATAGCATACAACCTCTCCTGACTTCTACAACCATTTTAAATGTTTGGATGGTATATTTCCCCTATGTTTTACTCTTGGATGTGGTCTTTACAAACTAAGTGGCTTATATGTACATTTGCTAGGATTATCATAACAAAATAATACCAACTGGGTAGCTTATTCAAGACAAATTAATTTTCTCACAGTTCTAGAAATTGAATGTTCATTGTCAAAATGTTAGCAGAATTGGTTTCTCCAGAGTCCTCTCTCCTCAGCTTACAGACAGTTGAATTCTTGGTATATCTCTGGGCACATTGGATTAGTATCTTCCTCCTACCCCAGTTACCTCTTTCAAAGCCTTATCTCCAAATAAAGTCTTACTGAGAGTTAGGGTTTCAACCTAAGAATTTGAGAGGACACAATTCTACAACCTCAGGGAAATAATGGAAAGGTGTCTCATTATTATGCATATAGTTTAAGACAATATCACATTTGTCCACTAGACTCTACAAATTCTCTCACAATATATAATTTTAAGCTCTGTAAAATTATCATGAGCACACATATTCCCAAATGTTCTCTATTGCAGGAGTATTGGTTTATCACCCTCTTTCACTGTAGAAATTGTATACATAATCTTAACATGTGTTCTAGCTGATCAATGTATAAGTGGTTCAAGTTAAAGTAAGTGACATATTTCTGTCCAACTAAAAACAAAAATGTATAATTAGTATAAGTTTAGGATAGTCCTAGCAGATGAGCAGAGTAGCTCAATAGCTATGTCCAGATGACATATAAAATGGTGCTAAGCAAAATGAACTACAAGAGGTTTTTGTTGTTGTTGTTGTTGTTGTTTTTAATGTACTATGTGATTTCTTTTTTCTTCTGTGTTTTATTGTTTATATTCTGTGTTAAACCCCTATGGTTTATCCCCTGTTGTCACTGTATTTGATTTTAGTACCCTGGGTATTGTATATATGTTTGTCTGAATTAAGGAAGGGAAGAGAAACAAGAAAATGGTGAGGCAAAGGGGGAGCCTATGCATCAAGGATACAAACAATATGTTGGAAATGAACTGTACAACTGCGGGGGGGGGGGCGGAGATTGAGGGAAGGGAAAACAGGAGAAAAATGATGGAGGGGGTAAGAAATTTGACAAGAAATGTACTCATTACCTTATGTATGTAAATGTAACCCTTCTGTATATCACCTTGACAATAAAATTAAACTTAAAAAAAACAACTAAAAGGATATAGTTATAAAACATACCAAGCAAGTTGAAATCATGTAGGTTAGAGATTAAATACTACTCAACAGAGTACAGACTTAGATGGGAGAAATGTTTAGACATTAAATCTACAAATTTCCTTGAGTCCTGAGTTCTCACTCTTCAGACTTTTCATTGCTCTCAGAAAAGTGAAAAATGGAATTCCCTCAAACTTCCATTCTGTTTTAAATACCATATTGTTCTTCCAGTCCTGAGATTAGAATTTATGGCCTAAAAGCTATTCCTGAACTTTTTTGTCGGTCATGGGGCTTGAACTCTGGGCCTGGGCACTGTCCCTCAGCTCTTCAGCTCAAGGCAAGTGCTCTACCACTTGAGCCACAGAGCTACTTCCAGTTTTCTGAGTGGTTTATTGGAGATGAGAGTCTCACAGACTTTTCTTCCCAGGTTGGCTTTGAACTGTGATCCTTAGATCTCAGCCTCCTGAATAGTAGCATTCCAGGTATGAGCCACTGGCACCTGGCTGATTAAAGTATTTAAAACCAATCACAGAGTAAAGCTGTTGGGTACAATATTAGATTTAAGTGGCAAATATCACTTGATGTCTTAATATCAGACTTTACTCACCAAGGACATACCATGTCTAGTTGTGTGGAGATGGCTATAGAGAATTTCATGAATTTCAAAATGTTTCTCAAGAAGAGGTCAGGGTGATCACTAAAACATGATCTGAAACTTAATGTTTTGAATTTGACAAGCTAAAAAAATTAATCCAAGCATATCTGGGTATGCTCAATGATTAGAGCTAAACAATGACATATGATTGTAATGCTTGTGATTGCCGTTTTGTCAACAACTGTGTCTTGTTGGCACCAAAAATTACAATGTTATCCATGTGTTCTGGTTAACAAAATAGCTGTAAGTGTTCTTTTCTTTTTAGTCGGGTGTGGAGTTTGAACCATGGACCTGGACCCTGTCCCTCAGCTCTTCAGCTCAAGGCTAGCACTCTACCACTTGAATCACAGTGCCACTTCCGGTTTTCTGGTGGTTTATTGGAGATAGGAGTCTCACAGATTTTCTTTCTTAGGCTGGCTTTGAACTGCAATCCTCAGATCTCAGTCTCCTAAGTAGCTAGGTTTACAGGAGTGAGCCATGGATGCCCAGCGCTATGGTTCTTTAAGGTAAAATTAGATACCCCTTTTTACTGGATCTCAAAGATGCTTGGGTTTATTGCATTTTGGGGGTGGGGGTCCGGTAGGGCCTGAACTCTGGGCCTTGGCGCTGTCCCTCAGCTCTTCAACTCAAGGCTAGCGCTCTACCACTTGAGCCACAGCGCCACTTCCAGCTTTTTTTCTTTTTCTTTTTGCTTATGTGGTGCTGAGGAATCGAACCCAGGGCCTCATGCATACAAGGCAAGCGCTCTACCACTGAGCCACCTTCCCAGCTCCAGTTTATTGCATTTTTAAAATAAATAAAATGGTAGAGTTGATCCACTTGTTCCAGAAGAGAGGGACTGTACAAAACACAATGCTATGATCACTTAGCAGCTAGGCAGAAGTTAGGTGTAGGCCTATGCTCTGCAATAAAGAATCTTGTTGCCAGGTGCTGGTGGCTCCCACCTGAAATCCTAGCTTCTCAGGAGGCTGAGATGTAGGGATCATGGTTCAAAGCCAGCCCAAGTAAGAAAGGCCGTGAGACTCCAATCTCAAACTAACCACCAGAAAACTAGAAGTGGAACTGTGGCAGAGCGCTCCCCTTGAGCTGAATTGATGAAGGACAGTACCCAGGCCCAGAGTTCAAGACCTATGACTGACAGAAAGAAAGAGAAAATAAAAGAATATTGTAAATTTTGTGTACACTTTTCCCTCTCAAAGTGCTCTTGACTGTGCACAATGTATAGTAGTGCATGTCAAATCAGGAAAACAGAAAAGAAAATGTATGAGACTTAATAGCCATTTATGGTTCACTTTGGAAGTTTAAGAAGGAAGGAATTGCCATTGTTGATGATTCTCCAGATCTCAGGTATGATTCTTTCTTTACACTCAGAGTCAGAAAGGAACCACATAAGATTGGGAACACAAACAAAACTATGTAGATAAGAAGGTGAACTCTTGATTTGCACATTTAGCCATCTCTGAGAGCTTGGTAGCAATTACTTAGATTTTTTTTCTTTCTCTCTCTCTTTTTATACTTCCAGAAAGTTATTTTACCAGAGGATTATTATAGTAATTGAAATTAAGAATGGAATTGCAGTTGAACCCTAAATAACATGATGTAGATGCTATAACTGCTATTTGGTTGTTATGCTGAGCTATTTGGAACAATGAGGGAGACAGGGTCAAATTGTGAGAGCACTAATTTTAATTTTGGGATTGCAAATTTGTTAGCTTTTCACTATTTCCTTAAAGGAAATCCAAGGTCTGAAGAACTTGCCTGAGGCCTAAGTAGAAAATTAGAGCTTCGCTTGTGCAGGAAGAGATATTTAACTTGTTCTTCCTTTGAGGGTAGCATGGGCTTCACATTCATGGGTCTCCAAATCTGCCACAAAATGAGAGATTCTCTGTGATGAATCAGTTGTAAGAGTTAATTACTTTGGTAATGGTGTCTTCCTTTATAAGCACTTGCAGAACACAGCATGAGGATGCTACTGGAAAGATGGGACTTGTAGGTATAATGCATCATAAGAAATTCAGGTTAAAGTTCAATGATCATAAAGCATATTTCTGACAGTTAATTTGCTCTTATCTTTTTCAGCTAAGCATTAACAGACATTTAATGAATCAGTATTAACATGGATGACAAACACATACTCTACATAGATTTATCAGAGGATTGAGCAAATTATTATGGTAATTAAAATCGAGAAGTCACAAAAAAGTAGAGTCAGAAGAAACAACTCAGTAAGAAAAAAAAATGGGGCAAGATTTGAAAAATAAAAGGAGTGGGCATAGTATTACATTATCTCCAAAATGATTCTAGGTTGAACATTTTTTCCTATCTCTTAAAAATGTAAGAAATAATCCATGCATATTGCTATACTCCAGCAAACAGATCTAGATGAGAGTCCTTAGCTGTATAAGCCCCCAATAAATAAGCACTATTTACAGTGTTGAATGTTATAACATATATATATACATACACATAAATACTGTTACTAATGTAATCAGAGTAATTTATATATATAATATTTATCTGCATTACTTCAGTAAATATTAGTATGTCATTTTGAGAAATTGATTACATAATATGACAATAAATGCATTAATTGAAACAAAACACAAAAACTATCAAGTGTTCTTCATTTCAAAAAGTAGAGCTTAAGAAGAACATGGTGGTTGTAAGCAGTTTTTACTCTCAATTTCATATTCTTCTGAATGATTTAAATCTTACCCATAAACAAATATTGCTTTTATGACAGATGGCTTGAAAAAGCAAAGACAAAGAGGCTAAAATGGGCAAACAGCCTAGATTTACCCTTTAAAAAGACAAAATATTTCATTAATGGATTTTTTAATATTTGTAGTAAAATCTACAAATACTAGCAAAAATCTTTATGCCTTGAAAAATTATTATGTCTGACAGAAACCAATCTACCTCCCTTTAATCCTGCGAGGTGTACTTACCTTCCAGGCAGTCTGGTGCTGCTCTTTCTAGTCGTGTATACTTTATGTGTGTAAGAGAGAGTTCTGACTCAGAGCATTTTGTGTGGGCAACCTGAATAATGACTTTAAAGAACACCAAGGACAGTTAATTCTTTGAGAAGGTTGGTCTCTGTGGTCTACTTTTATTATTTTTTATTCTGAGCTAATGCTTGGATCCACTAGAAGAAAATCTTTGTTTATTTGCCTTTATCTGAGTCATTTAAGCAGACATTTCAGCTGGAGAAATACATGTGAGGACAAATAAAATAAAAAGTGTGATTGTTTGGTATTGTGTTTCTTTCTAGTACATGACAGCGTCTCCTCTATGAGAACTCTTGAGAGAAACTTCTTTCTGGTCTTGAGTACAGTTAAAAGCAACTGACAGGGGCTGGGAAGGTGGCTCAGTGGTAGAGCACTTGCCTTGCATGCATGAGGCCCTAGTTTGATTCCTCACATAAGCAAAAAGAAAAATGCCAGAAGTGGTGCTGTGGCTCAAGTGGTAGAGCACTAGTCTTGAGCTGAAGAGCTGAGGGACAGCGCCCAGGCCCAGAGTTCAGGCCCCACAACCGGACCCTCCCCCCCAAAAAAAAGCAACTGACAATGGTACTCAATAGACACTATATTGAAAATGAACTATACAACTTGTCGGAGGAGATGGGAGGGAAAAACTGGGAGGGAGATAGAGAGAGAAGGGGTGACATTGTCCATAAAGCAATCTACTCTTTACCTGACTTATATAATTGTAACCCCTCCATATAGCACCTTAGAATAGCACCATAAAAAAATAACCAACTGATCAGATAACTTGTTTTTGCATTGTAGATAATATGGATTTCACAACAAAGCCAGTTTGTGGTTTTATAATATTTATAATGTATAGCCTAGATGTCTCTACACCAGCTTGAGGACACAAACAAATCACAGTAGCATTAATTCGTAAATACTATTATTTGATTTTTCTTATCACCCTACAGAGAAGATTCCTATCTTGAAAATGTTTCATATGTGCTTGAGAAGAATGTGGGTCCTGCAGTTTGGGGGGATTGTTCTACAGATTACAGCACCATACTGCTGTGTGCTGGTTCTGGGACTTGGTCTCAGGGCCTGAGTGCTGCCCCTGAGCTTTTTTGCTCAAGGCTAGCACTTTACTATTTGAGCCACAGCTCCACTTCTGGATTTTTGGTGGTTAATTGGAGATAAGAGGCTCACAAACTTTCCTGTCCGGGCCGACTTTGGACTGCATTTTTTCAGATCTCAACCTCTTGAGTAGATAGGATTTCATGAATGAGCCACAAGCACTTGGCTTCAATAGAATTACTTTTAAGAGTCTAAATCCTGGGAAGCATCTCTAAAAGTTGACATATTCAATATCCACATAGAAATATCCACATAGAAATAAATATCCACATAGAAAACAAATGACAAATGGCTGAAGAACAAAAGGATGAGGAAACTACTACTTAAAATTCTAATGTGTTCCTCTCCAGCATTGATATTATAACTCCTTTAGAATTAGAAAAGAAGTGAAACAAAACACATACTGTTTTGGGGGAAATTGGAAACGTATTCTAAGAATGTCAAGGCTTTGCCTATCATCTCTTGATAATTAGCTGGAAGACAATACAAAGTAGAGGACTTGTCAAACTGCCTTGGGCCACTTCCCAGTTTGGCACTCACAGTGCTTGTAAATCTGTGCAGGTCACTTAACTTCTCTGTGTCCTAGTTTCCACACTCCTAAAACCCGGATAATAGTAATGCATATTTAATAAGGCTGCAATGTGGATTAAAATAATATATGTAAAATGCTTCAAATGTTGGCTTCTCCTTATTAGATGTTAAATCAATTCCCTATTATAATCTGATCTACAATTAGAAAAATAATTCCAACCATTTCTAGTAACAAGATTTGTACACTTTTCAGTGAAATCATTCATTTGCAGCTAGTATTAGGTGTTGAATGGGTTTTTTTAGAACATATATTTACCTTCCATCTGATGAAAACAGAATATTTTTTAAGATTTGTGTGGATTAAAGCATATTCTCTTATTGAAACTGAAGGTGAAACTATGACCCCATCATTTAAAAACAATTGCTCTTTGTCAAATGACAGCAGTTGAAAACCTGATTTTTTTAATGTACATATGCTTTTTCTAAAAAAAAAAAAAAAACTATGAAAATACACTGTGAATTAAATAAATTCTTTCAGGACTTAGACCTCAAGTGCAAAAGCATTCATATTTTTGTCCATCTTCAAAGACTGACCTGTATATTTCCTAATGATGCTAGAATCATCTTTATATATTTGATAACTTCAGAAAAAGCAAATTCTTTGAGATTAGCCAAATAACAGGCATAATGTTAAGGCATTGTTTGCATCATTTCCATTTTCTGAAATTAAAACAACTTTGCAATTTAAATTTCTCAAGTAAGTATTTTTTAATCATTAAAATTAAAGTTCTCACCAGAATTTTGAACTTACGGTGCAAGGAAAAAAAAAATGATGAAGAAGGCAATGTTTATATAGGAAAGCTGAGCAGTTGCTCTGCAATGAGTTCCAGATGCTGTAGCCTTGAAGACCTTGGTTTCTATGAAGGATCTTGTGTCTTCTGATAAAAGAAACTCAAGAGGATGCATTTCCTTTGAAAACCAAAGTCACAATCCCTGCAGTAGCTGCAGGTCCAGAAAAGAGGAATTACTTCCACTAGCAGGTCATGTCAATCCACCTGACAAGACCATGTTGGAGCCAGGCTTGCTAGAGAAGTCAGAACATCTCAGAGGAATTTGGATGTATAAATACTAATCTTTTTTACAGAGCCTGCTACTCTTTTCAAGCTACTGCTAATTTATCACAGTTCAAAATCATGGCAAGTTCCACTACAGTTATGGAAAACAAGTCAGAATTTATCAGATGGCTTGTGATTTTAGGTTTTTCTATAAAGAAAGGTTTAATGGCTTTTTAATTTTCTTTTATGTAAAAAATTATGACATAAATACCTGACAAAATAAATCAAAGGCTTTATTCTATGATAATATTTTACGATGAGGCTTACAGATGCCATTATATTTAAAGCAAACATTCATTGTGTGATCTGTGGAAAGGAAGACTTCCTGCTATCAGTTTTACAAACCTGTTAAGTCATGATGGATTTACTGAGTAAAAGTATAGAGCACTGACATTTAAACTTGTACCTCATCCCCAATCTCACAGCTTTCACCATTGTCCTTACAATTTGTCTACAAACTAAAATGGTCAAAACATGTAAATAGCTCCTATCTTTTTCCTACTTAAGATCCTCTAATAGGTTTCCACTGCATTCAAAATAAAATGCAAATTCCTGATCCTGGATTCATATTCTGACTTTTTAAATGATATCTATGATTTTATGTTAGCATGTTGAACTTAGGGAGTAAATTTTCCAAGCAAGATAAACTACTAAGATATGTTTTGATGGCTCTGAAAATTGTATCATGATTTCTGCCCTTATCACCTTCATATTATTACTTTGACTATAGGTTATCTTGAGTTGGGATTATGTGTTCTCTAGGCTCTGAAAAGCATGGACCCAACTATGGAATGCAGAAACTTTTTCACATTTGCTTTCAAGAACCTGCAAATAAGTTTTACAAGCCATTTTGTTTGTTTTAGATAAATAAGCCATCTTACCTCCAATAGTAATTAGCAAATTCGACTTGTCCAAATAACAGTTGTAACTCAGAAACAGAAGGATGGGAGATGACTCATATAATCATTTCTGATTGTTTTTATGCAAGCAGAAAAAGGTAATGCATACTGTCAATTGCTAGCATGTGTACTAAGTAGTTATTCTGTGGGTACAGACTTTACATATGTTTAGATAACCTTCAATTAAGCTCTTGCTTCTACCTGTGGACAAACTATACTATTGTATTAATTTCTTCCTTTTAAAATCATTATTGTGATGAGATGCTGAAAAGCAATGGTGAAAAGAAACAGAAAGAGGTAGTTAAGATTTCCCTCCTAAATTAAAATTTCATGTATTACTTGTTATATAGGCCTCTTTCCAATGCTTTACATTTATATTTCCAACAGATTAACACTTGGAAAATCTTATAGGAAGTAGGACATAATTACTTTTGGAATCCTATTACTCTCATGATTTGCATTCGAAACCACATTACTCTCATTATTTACATTAGAATTGACTTTCATTTGTTTACTTAGGGAGCATGGAGAAGGGACAAAAGCATTCTGAGGTTAGTTTTCATTTCTTCTAAACAAGCATAAGCTCCTTGTATACATTTGTACTTTATTTTTTCTATATTTTTATTGTAAAGATACTCTACAGAGGGGTTACAGTTACATGAGCAAGGTAATGACTCCATTTCCTATCGATATGATTCCATTTCTTATTGTTACCCATTCCTTTGTTTTTCCCCTACCATCCCTTTTCTCCCATTTGTACTTTAATACAATCTATGATGGTAATTTCCTCTATATAAAATAGCAATTCCTGGGCTGGGAAGGTGCTTGGTGGTAGAGCGCTTGCCTTGCATGCCTGAGGCCCTGGGTTCGATTCCCCAGCACCACATAAGCAAAAAGAAAAAAAGCTGGAAGTGGCGCTGTGGCTCAAGTGGTAGAGCCCTAGCCTTGAGCTGAAGAGCTGAGGGACAGCACCCAGGCCCAGAGTTCAGGCCCCATGACTGGATCCCCCCCCCAAAAAAAAATAGCAATTCCTATTTTCCAATTCAATCTCTATCACTTTTCCACTGTAAACACTGAATACTTGCAAAAGGCTAGAGTCTAGTCCATGAGGGACAGATGTGTTACCACAAAACAACTGTAGGTGTTTTGCAAAGTAAAATCATAGTGGCTGTTTTACACTTGAGAAAGCAGTGTAAGGGGCTTATCCAAATGCATACTTTTTGTAATTAAACTATATTGAATAGCTAAGGAATTTTCTTCAATCTTAGCCTGGTAAATACTTTTGCTTGGTAAGCTCAGCTAGTGAAAGGTTAAAGTTCAATGTTAATGAGGTCAAAGTTGTAAATGTGAACTTGAAGTCAAGCATTCTCTCTGATCCATAACTGAAAGTTCAACAAGTAAGCCAATCAGTATGTGCTGTTGTTCATAAGGAAGTCGGAGTGAAAAACCTAAGAAGTTCAGTAAAAATCTATCACCCTATTCAGGCCATATTCAGCCATACTCAGGAAACACAAATGTTTCCTGATAGTCAAAGCTTTATTTTTATTAAAAAAACAATAACATATTTAAACTAGGAAGTCATCATAATTTCCTCTCTAATAGCCAAACAATGGGAAAGAAAATTCGAGAATGATTGAGCTGTATGCCACTCAGATATTTCTGGCACAATCCTTTCATCTGACAAGTGAGAGAACAAATGAAAATACATAGGCAGGGACAGAGGCAAGAGTTTGTTTTTTTTTTTAACATCTTTAAGGCAGAAGTAAAGAACAGAAAATAGAATTCATTTTTTTCTGACTCCTGATTTTTTATTTTTTTAACCAAACTGGAAAGGGTATGGGGTCCAAAGCCTGAGAGAAGCAATTTGCTAAACATGTAACAAGCCTGCCTTTAGATATAAAAGAATAACCGTATTTCTTAAAAAAAAAAAAAAAAAGTGACCAATTCTGCTATGCTCATATTTACCTTAAGCTTATAAATTTTACATTTTGAAATTTCCTTCTTTCCATTACTGGTTCATGCTTTCAGAATTTAAAGCATTTTTCTATGAGTAATGACCCTAGCATTGCCTTTCATCTATAAACTATCAACCAGCCTCTCTTGGCTTGTATTGCTGCAAAAATTGCGCATGCTCATTTTGACTCCTTAGTGTTCTTCACATTATGTAGACATTTTTCTAAACTGATTGATCATTTTATAGAAGAATTGATTTCTGTCAGCTGTCTCTATGTGTACATGAAGTCTCATTTCATCTTTAAATTGTATAACTTGGTAAGCAGTTGATAATCACAAACAACAAACAGGTCAAACAGCTATACAGCAAGGAAAATAAAATAAGAACCCACTTTTTTTAGTACAAACTTGACTGAAATTGATTTCAATAAGTTAGAATAACATTTTTTTCTTTTAATGAACTCAGAACAAGTGAAGAGAAAGAGATCTGGTGTGTTAGAATAAAATTTAAAAAAGATTTTCATCTAAATATCTAACTTTTGTGTTGGGGTGTGAGCTTGGGGTCTTGAGCTTACTAGGTGAGTGATCTATCATTTGGGCCAAAACTCAAGCTCAATGTCTAACTTCAAATTTAGTTTTTAAATTGATTTCATATTTCTATTATATCTAAATGAAAGCTAAATGAAAGTACTATTCTGATTTATTACATTTTTGCTTTAAATTATGTTAGCTTAAAACAGCAGTGATGAAATTATTATTTTTTATTGTTATGGTCAAGTAGATATACAGAGGAGTTATATAGTTGCATGAATCAGGTAATGATAATGAGTACAATTCTTTTTGAACCATGTCTCCCCTTCCAGTGCTCTCTCCTAGTTTTTCCCTCTTGTCCCCACCCACAAGATATCAGTTCATTTTCTACCTAGTAGTGAATATTACTGTTATATTCATTCATCCTTGTTCCTCCATCTGTGTGCCCACCCTTAACCTCCAAATACAAGCAAACTAACAAACAAGCACTAGAGAAATAGTCCTAGATTTTCTTTCATTCAAAAGAACAGATTCTAGTTGCAAATATAAGTCCTGATCATTTCCTTCTACAGGAAAGTCTCTTCCTTAACAGTACAGTTTACAGAGATTTACTGTACCAGACAACTGGTTTAGATCCATACAGGCTGCTTAGGGAGGCAGACATGCATAACCTAACTCAAGAAATGCTTAAGTTCACTTCAGTGTGGTCTTTGAGTACTTATTCATCCTGGGACTAATCCTAGATGAAATTAATACATTTTCCAGAAGATTCTAGTACTTTTTGTTACAGACTTTCTAAGCCTTAAGCAGGAAACTTCAGGCTTTAGCACATCAGGCCTAACCAGAAAGGCCAGTAATGGCTGTAAAATGACTTAATTTAAAATTAGTCTCAAAGCAAGACCTAAGTGCCACAAAGCAATTCAAGTAGGAGAAGACTGACAGGGTTGTCAGTGGTACAGCATTTGTATTTGCATTTGACCTAAAAACCCTTTCAACAAATGTCTGCCAGGACAAAAAAAGGAAAAAAGAAAGAAAAAGAAAAAGATGGGGGAGAGAAAGAAAGAAAGGCTGTTTTGTAATAAAAGATTAAGGACACAGCAAACAGAGCAAACTGCCTGGTCCTGCCAGGAGAATCTTATATCCCAAATCCAACTGTCATCTAGAATCTAATAGTCTTTGGAATGAACACCATCATTAGGATTATATAAATGGTTTTCTGGCAGGCTAAAGTTAGGAAAAGGAAGACAAAAACAAGAAACTACGTCATCTTTTTCACTGCCATGAAGCCACAGATTCAAAGATGAAGACTGAGCTGTTTGTCAACTTGGATAGATGTCTTTTGTAAACATTCATGTCCAACTCATTTCTGGTCTGGTTATAGTATTTGTGATTATTTTTTAGCATAAGGAGTCGGAAAAACTATCAATGTGTTTAGATTGACCATAGGTCATAGTCTAGTTGACAAAGTTTGGGCAAGGAAACCAAAAGTATTTTAACATTGGAGGGTTTTTTTCTGCTTAGTATAATAATATGAAATTCATTGTCCAGGTCTTGCAAAGACATGTACAAGCTAGAGGAAAATAATTAAATATTTTGTCTATAGTTATTTGCCCATTGTTACCTGGTGTTTCTATCTGTAACACATGGATGGATTCACAGCTTCTATTCCAAATTTGAAGGTAATCTCATTATATAGTGCATGCTGTAGAAGTGTTGAAAATTGATCAGATGCATGTGCTTTTGTTAAAAAAAAAAAGTAAAAGTCTGAAGTAATTTTATAGTACTTTCCAGATTTGCCTAAGTCCAGTTTCAGCTGCTATTAACATAAGGAGAGCTCTCTTGAAGCTATTTACAGAATGAACTGTCTCTAGGGGTTTAGTAAATTGCATGCTTTTGAGGTAATTTCCTTAGAAAGAAGCTTTTATACCTCACTCTGAAATCTCCTGGACACCTTCTATGGAACTATAGTCGACTTTCATAAACAGCATAATGACTGCATGTCAAAGGAAGAGTGATAAACTGTAGTCTTCAAAGAAATAGAAGGAGCCAACAAGCTCCTTTCTGCTATTGACATGTATAACATAAAATTAACCCACAAAGACATTCAAAACTATACTTTCTTTTGCAAAAGCAGATAATTATTTTCATTGTTATGAAGCAACTGCAGCTCCCTTGTTTATTACTTTTTTATTAGAAAAAAAGAATTTCTTCAACAATGTAAGGACTTTTAAAATACGCTCCTTTATAAAAATCATATACAGTTTATTAGACTTATAGCATGACTTGAATTAGAAAGAGTATCTTCTATTCCCTCTTAGAAACATTTACTTAGTTCTTTATTTTTGCTTGCAACTATAAAGTTCAAGCATTAAGAAACATGAAGTAATCATGCTATGTGTCCAAGATTAGTGCCATACATGGTCCTAAATTTTAATATAACACAGATTTCACATGTCCTTTGTAGAAAAAATGAGATATGGAAAATCATCCACATAATATGAACTAGGCAACAATCTAAATTCCCAAGGAGTTATCAATTAAAGGCTATAAAGGGATATATACACATGCAAATCAGTATCCTTTCATTGAGAAATTAGGGAATCTTTTTTTTTTAATTTAATTTTATTTTATTTGTGAACATACTGTACAGAGGAGTTACAATTACATGGGCAGGATAATGCGTACATTTCTTACCAAGCATTGATAACCTTCATGTTTATAACCTGCCTCAGATAGCATTCTGTTTCATTTTCTGTATCTTTCCTAAGTAGATAAGTGGCTGGTCCTGTGGCTAATGGGCAGCTCCTCATCTTATGGTGGCCTCATATAGAAGCATTTACTCAGATCTGAGCATTTTATGTAATTTATTTTAAAAAATTTTTGAGCTTTTCTGAGTGCTGCCAAAACCAATTAATTACAAGAATATAAAATATTTGAATGAACTTGTTTCAATAATAAATATTTCTATACATAATAGAAACAGAGGAAATATTATATTGGGAAGTTAATCTAAAATAGAATTGTTTTTTGGTTCCTAAGGTTAAAAAAAGTCATGTCGAGAAATTGGATATCATATAATTAATAAATTATAATTTTAAATTATTTTCTTTAGTACTTCTGGGGGGCTTTCAAAAAGGTTTAAAAATAATTAGAATATGTCTAGGATAGTCCTAGCAGAGGATTATAATAGCTCAATAGCTATGTATATATGACCATATAAAAAGATGCTAATTGAAATGTACTCCAAGAAATGAAACAAGAAGTTTTGTTTTGTTTTGTTTTTGTTTTGTGTGCAGTTATTTCTTTTTTCATTTTTTTTCCCCTTTGGTTTATCTCCTGTTGTCACTATTTTAATTTTGTGTACCCTGTGTCATATATATATATATATATATATATATATATATATATATATATATATATACATATATATACACACACACACACACACACACACACATATATATATATATATATGTTTATCTGATTTGGGGAAAGAAGGGGAATAACAAAATTGTGAGGACAAGGGGTGAACCAATGCAACAGCAATATTCAAAAGATACTATGTGGAAGTGAACTTATAATTTGGGAGGAGGGAAGTTGGGAGGGAAGTGGGAGAAAACAAGGGAAGAGGTAACAAGTTGGATAAGAAATGTACTCATTATCTTACTTATGTAACTGTAACCCCTCTGTATATCACCTTTACAATAAAATTAAATTAGAAATAAAATATTAGAAGTAAAAATTTTTTTCATAAAATGTTTTAAATATATTTTCTTTTCTAATCTTCACAGTAGCTTCATGAAGTAGACAGGGCTAGTTGCATTTACCAAATGGGAATTTGATGCTAAAGCACTTAAGTTACTTGTCTAAGTTTATGAAAGAAAAATATAATAAAGCCAAGTATAGCAGTTATATTATCTCAAGTCTAGTGTAATGTTTTCACTGTGTAGATTCCTAATATAATAAGACATAGAAGTGTTTTCAAACTCATCCTCAAATTTCCATAGATTCATTGATTTCCCATGGCACCAATACTTGCAAAAAAAAAAACATGAAGCCAGCCCTATTTTCCAACACTGCTGGGTTCTATATGTCACTGTCCCTCTCCTGAGACTTCAGAAATCATCTCTGTGTCAGGAACTGAAGGGAAAAGGCCTTGAGAACCTCTCTCCAGCCCTTTAGCTGCAGTTTCTTCTAGATGTTCAGTAGCTAAAAATCAGATGATGGTTAAAGGGTGACTTGAAAGTCACCAGTATATATGACATTGAGAAAGAACATCTGAAATCTGACACATATTAATATTAAATCTAAGAAGTACATAACAAATACCAGACAAAAAGTACCAGACATATGAGTTCAGATGTATTACTGAATGTTTGCACATAATAGTTTCTATTAATAGCTAACAGTTCAAAGATGAGTGAGCACTAGTATATCCAAAAGGAAATAAGTAATTTTAAATTTAATTTAATCATACTAATATTACTTGAATAAATCAATTTACATATGCCCCTATATATTTTCCAACATTTTTGTACAATGTACGTTCTTCTAAGTAGTGAAAAAACAATATGTCTTTTAAAGTAAAGCTAAAATAGATTATGTAAAGATTTTCCTTCATAAATCCTGTTTAGAACACCTTATCTTTCATGTACTTCTCCATAGTTGCTGACTCTTATGCCCAGTCCAAATAAATACACATAAAGGAGCTATCATGTCAGCATAACTATGCTGCAGTAGAGGTAAATGTGGAAGAGAAACATTTGTCTCCGTGCTTAGTCAAGCAGATCAAGGCAGGAAAACTGCACACAAAAGCAGCTTTCATTGTCCAGGGATTAAATGTCTTAGTATTTATTGTAAGAACGTGGGACATCAGCTATGATTAATTTTTCCCTTTAAGAAAATGTGTGAAAAAGGAAACTGACAGAATTTAATCCCAAAATTACCTCATTTTCAATCATAAGTATTCTCAGAAGGTGAAAGGTGGATTTATTTTGTAGGAATTTCTTTTTAATTAATTTAATTTGTTTGGGCTGGCAAAAGTGTCAACTTCATGCTATCATCTGGAAACTGAATGCTGAAGGGGGTCAGCAGAAGTTAGTTCATTTTCTCTAATTGGAATCTGAAATGGTTTATCTTTGGAAGGATGAAGGGAGCTTAGAAGAAGAAATGAAATTCTTCAACAAAAGGCTTTGATTTGCAAGAGACAACTTGTTCCTGGAAAGAAACAACTTTGAACTCTCCTGAGGTTTTAGTGGTGGGTTTTAGGAGTCACTGGTTTACTGTGTAAGACACCACATCCCCTCCATTAGTGATTCCCAAACACTTTATAAAAAAGGGAAATGAAGGGAAGGGAATGGAAGTAACAGAAAGGTAGGGAAGGAAAGGAGACAAATCTGCATAATAGCTTTTCTTTTAAGGATATACATAATGGTAATGTCATTGGAATAAATGTTTTATTGTGAAAGATTACCACCATACATTTGAAGATATAAGCTTCATGAGAGTCTAAACAAAGAATGTGTCAAAAGATGAAACTTCACCACTTTTTTCTTATATCAACATCCATTTTTCCCCCCAAACATACCCACAGACTTGATTTAAGCATTGATCTCAGTGTGTCCCTGCAGATTACCAGTAAGGTTCTTCATTACAATTCCAAGTGAAATCACTGCAAAAGTGTTTTTATGAGCTCCCCTGGAAAGCCCACGGATGGCTGGAATCAAGGCTCACATGTTATTTGTCTATGTCCCTCTCTCTGCAGTTTTTCTCTAGGCTGGCTTCTAGCAACTCTAGGCCTATCTATCTCAGGGGAGAAAACCTCCATCCCTGTACCTTTGTCAGTCCTGGATTGGGTTTTACTGATTTAACTTAAGTTTTCTGCCTATCTCTTAGCCAATTGCTGCATTCCAAGGAATGAATGTTCTTACTGGCAGTATAAAATCCAGCATCCACTTTACAGAAGACACTCATTTGCACTAAATGCAAAGTGCAAGAGATGTATTCCCAGAAGAAATTTAGGTGTTTTACCAAAACAAGAGTTAGTGTTCTACCAAAAGCAAAATTACTCAAGTCACTCCACCTCAGAAATTTGTGCAACAACAAAGGAAGTTTGCTTAATGACCATATTCTGGTAGGTCCTGGATCCACAGGGATCATGGCACTGTGGCTCTCAGGTTGGATGCAAAGGCTCTGCAGGCTGGCCCTGGCAGTTGTGACCAGTGAGGAATACAGGAAACTCCTCATGCTGTGGATCCACAAAGCCTGATGACTTGGAGGGTGGAGGGACTGGGTACTGAAGTTAGAATTCAAGATCTCATGCTTACTCAACTACTTGCATTTCTGGTGCTCTACTACTTCAACCATACCTCCAGCCCTGTTTTGCCTCTATTTTTGGACTCTCTTGAACTTTTTCTACCTAGTTGCATTCAAATTGCATTCCTCTCTCAGCCTCCTGACAGTTAAAATTACAGAAGAAGCCAGTGGTGCCTGATAATTTTAATATAAATGTGAGGAAAGAAACCAAATGGTAAGAATAACAGAATTTCCTATCAGCCTGGTATGATGAGTGCTTGGTGTTTGATGACTAATATTTATATGAAAACCCATATTATTTACAGAAAGTATTTGAATATATATAAATCCGGGCCATCGTAAAAATTATATGGCACTTTATGAATTGGTAACCATTCTGTATATCTAATATTTTTGAGATTTGGAAAATGAACACATTCCTAAGAATACCAAAATTTCTCTTAATATGAAACATTGAGAATTTACAAAATACACAATTAATTAGTATGTCCAATAAGAATACAGGTTTTGTAGTTAGACTGATTGGGTTCAAGTTCCCACTTCCAAAACAGACCAAAAATAAATAAAGAAAGAGAGAAGTGTTTCATCATTTCTAGCAGGGTGGTCTTGGCAAAGACTGAAAAGTCTCAGTCTCAGTTCATCTTTAAAATAGAAATTAAAGCAATACCTACCTCATAGGTTGATATAGGGATTAATGAAGCTATTGCTTATAAGGCATTAACGTATTTGACACATAAGTAACTTCTCGATAAATGCCAGCTGCTATGGGTCACTTCCCAAGAAAGTCTGAAATGGCCAGGGTATACCCATCACCACATTTCAAGCATCAGGGAAAATGGTAGCCTAAGCACATTTAGATACCATTGTCTGAAACTCTGAAAAGCAGACTTGCGAAGCAATGAAGAAGAGGTATACAGTAGACCCTTGGGTTCCAAGGAGTCCACCAATGAGGGAAAACCGTGAATAGTCAGAATACGTAGAGTTCTGAACTGCAGATACTTGATTCATTTTTCTCATAATGCCACTCAACTTTCACTAAAGACATGCTCCTTTCAATAAATCTAAATTTTTGGCTATTGTACTATTCACAGTAGCCAAACTAAGGAGTCAACCATGGTGCTCAACAACAGATGAGTGGATAGAGAAGATATGGTATGTTCATAGCATGGAATATTACACAGGGATAAAGGAAAATGAAACAATTTCTTCCTTGTACATAGGGAGCCAATATTTAGTGGAAAAAGCCAAGAAACACAGGACGTCAGGACATCTGCCTTTAAACCTCGGCCCACCATGTGCAATGAAGCCTACCTAAAATAAATAAATAGGATGTAGTATTTCAGGAGACAAATAGAGTAGCATAATGTGCAGCAAAATCAGTATGGTTTTAAAAAATGAATGGAGTCAACATAAAATAGCATTAAAATGAAGCTGAATTGATTTTTAAGTCTCAGTGGAAATTAGAATAGTTTCCCACAGTTAACATTCTATACAGAACTTTTATGGTCACTAAAATTAATTTTTGCTTATTTTTGGGCTCATATTGCTGACTTAATCCCAAGAAAAATTGTTGAAGATACAACGTAGATTGCTTTTATAAGCAGTAGAAATTTTAGACATGAAAGAACATCATTTGGCAGACTTTTCTTTCCCTACTTAAACAGTGATATTTAAATTGCAAAATATTTTTCATGTAGTTCCGCAAGAATAGATATACATTTTTAAAACTTCTCTGATTATTGGAATTGGCCCTAGAATTTTCTCAAAGGGTAGATTCTCAGCTGCATCCAAAATTAGTACCCTGAAAAGTTGAGCTCAGATTATCTGTGTTATTTCTAAGAATTTCTGTGACAAAGCTTCTAGTTTTTAAGCACAGATCTTGAACATTACACACTAACTATGTCTGGAAAGAGTTTATTGTTAAAAAAGAAATTGTAATTGTACTCATGTCATTCATAAACACATCCACTCAGTGGACAATGGGTGATAGAATAGTTATCAAGCTAAATAATCCTGCCTACTATCCTGATAAAAAGAAATGTGTAAACTGGGCACTAGTGGCTACTCAGGAGGCTGAGATCTGAGGATCATGGTTCAAAGCCAGCCCTGGAAGGAAAGTCCGTGAGACTCTTTTCACCAATAAACCACCAGAAATCTGGAAGTAGCACTGTGGCTCAAGTGGTAAAGCACTAGCCTTGGGCTGAAGAGCTAAAGGACAGCACCCAGGCCCAGAGTTCAAGCCCTATGACTGACAAAAAAATAAGTGAATGCAAAATTCAAATTTTATTAACACTAAGAGGCCATTGATTGCATGGTACATCATCATGTATGTACCAAGAGGAGCCAAAGTACTAATTAAGCTAGCATTCCATAAGTTGTAAGATTATGGTTTTAAAGATGATTAAAACATGCATCTTAAAATTGATGAAGTGTATAATAAATCCTACTTTTGTAATTGGAGTTATGTTGTCTGTCAGGTTGGTATTAAGTAAAAGAGGGAGATAAACCATTAGAATATTACAAGGGGAAACACACACCCATATTAATGATTCACACAAGAAACCTCTGTTGATATCTTATATGAATCTTCTCCTAAGGCTCTTCTGATAAACAGAAGTCTATTCTTGCTGAGCTCTGAGATACTATGATGGCATGCAGTACTTTGAATAAAATTGCTGGCAGGATAAAACCAGTCATCTATATGTTTGACTATAATGTATACACAGTATACACATGCACAACACAAGAATTTCTCTGAGAAGTCACCAAGAAACAAAGAATTGAAGTCAAAAAGTATTTTTCACAAGGATGACATTCAGTTATTGTTGTATATTGAAGTGAGTGAACTGATTTTAATAAGTTTCAAACTATTATTGCTTCTAAAAAAATGTAGGTTTTATAAAATTTCCTCCTGCACTAATTCAGCTTGATTCTCTTGATAAGTGCAGTAATCTTAGTTTCTCTCATTCACAAAGAGGACTTAAATGGCACATTTTTACTTTCAATCAGAAAGTAGTTTTGAAAAATTATAAAATATATTCTGGCTAAACTAACCATTTTTCCATTCTTTCCTCTTTGTATTTGTATTAAATAATGATAGTTTAGATGTATGTGTATTTTTTCACAAATATTCGTGTTAATTTTATGAACACAGTATCTTTCTTTAATGTCATATACTGTTATACTGGTTGCTTCATTAATTCTATTTCTTACAATATTCAATAGCTTGCTTCCTTTGTGCTATTGGGATAATAGCATAAAGTGTATTATATTTTTGGAAAGTGTATTTATCTACTTTATTGAGAGTACTGATGGGATTGTCTGTAGTGACTTCTTTTTTTGTTAGTCCTAGGGCTTGAACTAAGGGTCTGGAAGCCTTCCATGAGTTTTTTGCTTAAGATTAGCACTTTATTTCTTGAGCCACAGCTCTACTTCTGGATTTTTATTTTTTATTTTTGTCACTTGTGGGGCTTGAACTCAGGGCCTGGGAACTGTTCTTCCACTCTGAGCCACAATGCTACTTCCAGTTTTTTGGTGGCTAATTGAAATAAGAGTCTCATATACTTTCCTACCCAGGCTGGCTTTGAACCATGATCCTCAGATCTCAGCCTCCTGAGTATCTAGGATTACATGTATGAGCCACTGGTGGCTGGCTTGAAACATCTATTCTTATAGTTTCTTTGAAAGAAAGTAAGAACTGGTGCTGTATTTTGCGTAGAACATTGTTTTCATGGAGTCCAGGGGAAAGGCAGGATACACCACTGGAAAATATCTGCCCTCATCATCATAGATGATACGCCTTCATCTAAACACCAACTATCAGGAGCACTGCTCTTCCTCTTGGACCAGAGTGCCAATTTTTTATTGTTCACAGTTGGAGGTAGATTTCTGGGTTAGGTTTTTCATGTCCAAGCGAAGGAGATGAGCCTCACTATCCATTTCTGCTTTCCTACTAATGAACTGCAAATAATCACCTTAGCCAAGGCAAAGATCCCAGCTATGCTTGGCTTCTTCTAGCACTACTACTATTCCCCTGTGTGCAGTCTATTCACTATATTTCTGTTCAATTTGATCCTACTCTTCTTGTAATATTAATAAATTTGTGTACAGGTTTTGGTCTCCTGAGTCCTACAGCTCATTTTTAGGAGCATATATATATATTCATACATGATATGTTATATTTTCAGAAGTTAAATGGAGGATTGGATAGCTATTTAGCTTTATCTCTTCTCTGCTTCATATTTTAGGAAACTTCAGTTTCTAAATTTCCTTGTTTACTTCTGGGTCAGTTTGCTAACAGCAGATTCTGGCAAAAAGTAGAAGACTGAATTTGGCAGAAGGCCAGCATATTTTTTTCTTCTCTGTTTCTTTTGGCATCGCTAGAAATGGCTCTGTTTTCTCTGTAGCTTCAGCACTTACACACCACATCCTTTGGGAGCCTCCAGTAAAGGCAGGACCCTCTGGATAGCTCTAATCTCTCAGTTCTTACCAGAATACTAAAATACTGGTACCATGCTGTTGTATATCATTTATTGCTCTCATTGTCTCTTTTTTCTGCTTTTTAAATATTTTTGCTATGCCTTACCAGGTGGTAATTAATCTATATTAAATATCTTTTATTTAAATGATGGCTTATAGCCAGGTGAGAGTGGATCACATCTATAATTCTAGCTATTCAAGGAAGTTGAGGTATAGAGGATTACAACTAGAGGCCAACTGGGAAGAAAAGTTCACTGGAGTCCATCTGCAAAATAACCAACATAAAGCATGAATGGAGGCATGGCTCTCCTAATAGAGAGCACCTACCTAGCAAGCAAAAGTCCTTGAGTTCAAATCCCAGTGCTAAAACATTAAAAAGAAGAACAAGAAGAAAGATATGGCTTGTTTACTTGATGATCCATGAATAATACCAAGTAGGAGCCTGAAGAATATTTTGAGGTCACTATCCTGAATATCACAAAATCTTAATACATATTAAGGACACATTTTGTTGTTTAAAATCATGTAATAAACAACAAATACATTTTCAAGTTTAATTCAAGGACCACCTAGCTAAGTAATTTCTTTCCTTTTTTCTTTATGGATGTATTTGTGTTTGAACTCAGAGCCTTGTACTTGTACTAGGCATGTGCTAGGCTGAGCCAAGTTTCTATACTTTTGGGGAAGTTACTTGGATTTCAACTCACTAGAGAGGTGCTCTTCCAGTTCAGCCACTCTGCTAGCCCCACTGAACTGGTTATTTTGAAGATTTCCTGCTTGAGTGCTGACTTGGATATGATTCGCCTAGCCTTTGTTTTCTGTCATATCTGAGATGATGCGTGTGTGACATTATACTCAGCATCTTCCATTTATGGATTTTTCTGAATGGACTCTTCTGAAACTGCAGTCCTTATAATCTTAGTCTTCTATATAGCCTGGGTGAGAGGCAAGTAGCAATATGCCCATCTATGAGTTCAGAAGGGATTTCATAAACTTTTCTGCTCTGGCCTGCCTTGAATGGAAGGATTTCTCTTCTCTGCCTTCTGAGTAGCTAAGATTACAGGCAAAAGCCTCTGGTACCAAGTCTAACTAAGTAATGTGGTAGGAATTGGAATCATTGCATAGCTCTCCATTTTTCAGGATAGCAACTTCTTATTTCTTTTTCTTTTTTTTTTTTTTTTTTTGGGTCCGGTCGTGGGGCCTGAACTCTGGGCCTGGGTGCTGTCCCTCAGCTCTTCAGCTCAAGGCTAGTGCTCTACCACTTGAGCCAGAGTGCCACTTCCGGCTTTTTTTCTTTTTTGCTTATGTGGTGCTGAGGAATCGAACCCAGGGCCTCATGCATGCAAGGCAAGCGCTCTACCACTGAGCCACCTTCCCAGACCCACAACTTCTTGTTTCTATTTTGATCGTCTCAACCTGGTATAAATTTTTTAAAAAAAATTAAATTTGGGGTTGGGAATGTGGTTTAATGGTAGAGTGCTTGCCTAGCATGCATGAAGCACTGGGGTTCGATTCCTCAGTACCACATGAACAGAAAAAGCCAGAGGTGGTGCTGTGATAGAGTACTAGCCATGAGCAAAAGAAGTGAGGGACAGTACCCAGGCCCAGAGTTGTCTCCAGTACTGGCAATAAATAAATAAATAAATATTAAACTTGCATTGCATCTATTTTTGTGCTCAAAAGAGTAGCCTGGTTTTAGTGAGGAGTCACTTCCAAAGCTACCATGCTTAAAGCATAGCATAGGCAATTCCTTTACTCACCATCAATCTGGAATTACTTATATATTTTAATTTCTTTGGAAATAATTTTGTCTCTATTCACTTCAAGAACTCATGATCCTTGTACCTTCATTGTCCAGGTCTCTCGCACACTCTCTTGTTCTCTGCATTCTTGCTGATTCATGACTGGAGATGAATGACAATAATTAAGGAGTCACTGTAAGTAAACCAGGTTTTCTTTGCAAAGTGTTTTTTTTTTTTTATAGCATCTATTGCCTATACAAGAAGATTCTTTAAAATGTTTCTATACATACAATTATATCTTCATCAATTTACCCTCTTTCTCTTCCTCATCTTCCCTCCTCCTTATTATTTTAAAAACAGATTTCATTCTTCTTCATTATTCTCTAGCAAGAAAAGAATCCAAATCCATAAGCAGAGCCTGGGTTCCTTTCAAGAATCCATAAGTAGCTTCTCTCCCAATTTTCTCCTTTCTCTCAACTAACATTTGAAAATCAAATCTGCTATGTATTACTTAATATAAATGATTTAGAATTATCCAGGAACTAGTTCAGCAAGACGTATATTTTAAGTAGAGATTTTAATGGCCATACTTCTTTTTTCTTTTAATGAATGTTTATAGTTGAACTAAATACCGGAGCTTTAAATCTTCCAAGTGATGGTTTGTTCATAGGTATTTGCAATTAAAGGCAAGTCTATTTTTTAAAAATCTTTCCTATGTGAATAAGCTTCGTACTATGAATTATAAACATTCATTATAATTAAATATAATTAAAATATTCAGTTTGCATCTTCCTTTTAAAAATTAAATTTAAACCCCTCAGATTGTTTTCAAGTCAAGTAGAAACCAGTTCAGTTTTATAGCTATATAATTTTTAAAAAGTACTCTATGAAGGACTGAGTGTGCTGATACACACCTATAATCCCAGCTATTTGTGGTACAAAGGAAGGGAAATCGCAGTACAAGAGCAAAAGAGTGAGACTCTACCTGAAACTCAAACTAAGTGTAAAGAGGACTGAAGCCATGGTTCAAGAAGTACATCTCTTACAAATGTGAGGCCCAACGTGTTACAACCAGTACTACCTATCACACACAGCCTGTAGTTTTAAGAGTTCTATCCCTTCTTTGTTGAAATAAAAAAGTACTAGTTGGTTTACTTGGTGTCAAAGATTTCCAAGAACTGCTACCAGGTAAGAAAAAGAATGTTTCCTGGAATTTGCAATTGATGATTTTTCCTTCTCTTCAATTACCCATTAGTAGTGTGTTTCATCCACTGTTCTGATATACCTTATGTCAGATATTTGTTCTAATGAAAAATGCTTTCTTTCTTTCTTTCTTTCTTTCTTTCTTTCTTTCTTTCTTTCTTTCTTTCTCTTTCTTTCTTTCTTTCTTCCCTTCTTTCTTTCTTTCTTTCTTTTTCTTTCTTCCTTCCTTTCTTCCCTCCTTCCCTTCTTCCCTCTTTTCTTCCCTCCTTCCCTTCTTCCCTCCTTTCTTTCTTTCTTTGTTTCTTTCTTTCTCTCTTTCTTTCCTTCTTTCTTTCTTTCCTTCTTTCTTTCCTTTCCTGCCCAGGCTGGCTTTGAACCATGATCTTCAGATCTCAGCCTCCTGAGTAGGTAGGATAACTGGCACAAGGCAATAGCACCCGACTCAAAAAATTGCTTTATTTCTGAGAGCTA
Source organism: Dipodomys merriami (assembly GCF_024711535.1). NCBI lineage: Eukaryota > Metazoa > Chordata > Mammalia > Rodentia > Heteromyidae > Dipodomys > Dipodomys merriami. Next base: position 19,253,496 of record NW_027203382.1, on the reverse strand, counting down.
AAACAAGACACCATGGCATAGGAGTACCTCTATGGCAAGGGTCCTTTACTGAGAAAGCAGATAATGTGTATGATTTTTCTATACTGATTTACTTCCTTCAACTTTCCATGTGAATAGTAGTATTTTCAAGAAACTACTATAAACATGTGGAGGGCCAGTTTGAAAAACTGTATGAGTTCCAATGCTTCAGACATTACCTTTATTCATGTCAAGATTGGGTTCCATGGGTGTCAGCCAATGTAGGCACATTGGCTTAGTTCTAGATAACTTCTTCCTGCCTGATTTTCTGAGCAACAGAAGCTCCAATTGTGCCTACCTACTGTCTCACTGGAAATTGCCACTGAAGTAACATTTTAAAAGGGCTTTTCTACCCATTAAGCATATCTTCTTGCTAGAAGATGGCCCTCAGAAAGAAAGGTGTATGATGCCCTTATGTTTTGAGGTTATGTTTCGCTATTTTTTCATCTGATTCTTTAAGCTTTGATACTCATGGCCTCATAGTCACAACATTTTGCTTTGATTTTCAACTTTATTCAAAACCCATTATAAGTACTATAACAAGTTCAGACAAACCAGATGACAGAATTCAACCACATCCATTCACTAAACCAATTTGTTGCTGTTTTCTTAGGTTTCTGGTTCTCTATCCATGTGGCTTGGTTTGTGTGAGGCCTGATTCAATATTTTTGTCTAACTAAAGGAGTGTTAATCATTTCCACTTAATGGAGAGGTTAACATTTTTATTGCTACTTTACTGATGCAATGCCTTTCCCTAGGCAAGAAACAATAATAGAATCCCTCCTACCTGCCTATCGCAAAAGAATTCTAATCTGTCTGGGAAATAACAAACCTCAAATGATGTTGCCCTTGTTAGGATGTGAGGGGGTAGGATGTCCTCTTTGTGATGCGCTGAGACCTTATGGTGCAGTTTTTAAAAGCATTAAATTAACCAGATGGAAAGAAAAAGCTTTGAACTTGGACTCAAGAGTTCTGGGTTCTGATTCCTTTTTGATACCTGTAACCCTGGAACAAACAACCTTGAATGGCTTAGTTTTTTACATGAATTTTGAAGGATGTCAGCAAGGCTATGATAATTCTTGATCCACAACTCAACATTATATATTATGCATTAATATATATTAATATTCTATTATATGCAATATAGTATATATAACAATTACATAATATCAATATATAATATTAATATAATATTAACATCATAATATTAGTATATGATATTCATATGATAATGCTTATTAATATACAATATAATAATATTAATATATAATAAAAAGCACAGAAAGGTTCAATAACCTGCTCAAGTCTGAAAAGCTAACAATTTTCAAAGTCAGGAACTAGGTCCGGGTTTTAGTTTTCTGACTCCAAAGCCTTCCACTATACTACGATAAATAATTTTTCTTTTCTGGGTCTTAGTTATTTTAATCTTAAAAAAATAAGGTGATCTTCTAAACCTCAAAACCCCTTGACCTTGGATACTCTCTGATCCTATAATTGAGGGTAGTTCTTAAACTTGGGGAGAATACAATTTGGTTCAGTTCAAGCAAACAATACACATATTTATAAAATAAAGTTGAGCAACATTGGGTAGGAGGTGGTGTGAGATTAAGGGTCTGGTATTAATCTGGGAAAGCTTCCGGACTCAAGAGTTTTCATCTGGTACAAGCAGGAAGAGGGGAGATGTCCGGTGGCAGGTGGGAGGGGGTCAGATCAAGCCTCTGCAGACCTGGAAGAGGCACACACTGCAGAGGATTCAAAGTGAGGGGTCATTAAGCCTGTCTGCCTGACCGAATGACAGTCTCAAGATCAGGCATCATGCTGAGGAAAATGAAAATGGGCCTCTTACTCAGAATGCTTCCCTCTGTGGGAATTCAGAAAACATTATTGACTGACTGACTGAGGTGAACTGAACTTCAGAATTGCTTTGAAGCCTGCAGTTACAAGGTATAATTGAGAAACTGTCCAGAGATTCAAATTCATGGAAACCCATGAAAGAAGAATGTTTCCATGTTGCAGAGCTTGCCAAAATATAAAGTTTCCTTTCTGCTGTTAATTTCCTCCCTCTTCTAATTCATTTTTTAAAAAAAAACTTTTACATCAAGGGAAATTCTATTTTGTAACTATCCATAATTAATGTTTAGCATCTTTCTTTTCAGCGTGTTCAAAATGTTAGCAAATGTTGGCAATGTAACTTTTCTAGCAAGCTAAGGAGAAAAGGTCACTAGCTGTGCAAACTGCTATACTTTTTCCTAGGTTAAGAGAAACATTACTAAGAAAGGAATTCTAAGATCCATAGGCTTAGTACTTACAAAAATAACTAAAAAATACAAGTTGTTTTTGTTAATGTTCTTTTTTTCTAATCATCTGCTCCAAAGCTTAAGAAATGTAATCATTGAATCTATAAAAATAATTGTAACTACTAATGTGCCAGAGACCTTTTGGTAGATACTTGTTATGCATTATATTTAATTTTCTCCAAAACGGAGAAAAATTTAAAAACAGATTCAATAAAATGCAAAGTCAGGGATGCAACAATACTCTTTTTTACTCCAAATGCTTGGCTCCTTCTACTGTGTATCTGTACGCATTAGAATTATATGGGCCAACAGCTATCTGTGCTTAACCTTTGAGAAAAGTAACTGACAACATATTTAATAGTGACTTCAGAATATCTTTATACTAGCTCTTCACAGTATCCCTTGATATATGCTAGAAACCACAAGTCCAAAATATATTTCACTTTGCCTGAAAGAATAATTTTAATTTTAAAGTAAATGTATGAAACTGCTAAGAAGAATTGTGGGGGGGGGGGAAACTTGACCAGAAAACATTACTGCCTAAATGAACATCTTTGTTATGACAAAAAAAGGCAAATCTTGTGTTTGGGCAACCTTGAAATGAATGGGATCATTTTTATTTGTCACCTTGGAAGAGATAATCTTGCTGTTAGTGGGATGACACCTTAGAAAGGCTGGCTACAGAAATGACATGTAGGTCTGGTTTCCTAGACTTGAAGTTCAGAACAAATAAAAGATGGAAGAATGTTGGTCAACTGTCCACCATGGATTCCTGTCCACTCCAGGAGGCTCTGTCAGCAGCATTTGGAACAATTGCTGTAATATGAACAATATTAACCACTCCAAAAGCAGTTGATGAATTTCCTTTTTCTTTTTTAATGTGTATTTCTGCACTTACTCTTGCCAATAAAATTGTCTTTTATTCAAAGTGAAAGTCACCTCTTTTTTAAAAAAACTTATTTCATGTCTTCACTCAGGAAAAGAAATCTTTAATTTTCTTAAGATATACATAGACTTTTCTTAGTCCTTTACAATAATGTTTTTCCTTTTTCGTGCTTTTCAAGTAAGTCACCAAATAGGACTAGTAAGAATTTTTTTTCAAATTCACACAATTGAATTAGAAGACTCTAGTCATTATAGCAATTGAACAAACATTTGGAGCTTTTCCCTTATAAAAAGGTGCCAGAATAGGTGGCCCTTAAAGTTCTTTGATATATCAAACTCCTGATGCTTTCTGGGGAAGAACATGTTCATATGAATTTGGCACTACTATTAAGGATCCTAATGATTATTAATGAGACAACAAGCAAAGGAGATAGTCTATGTGTACTGACTTTGGCTCACTAAAACCTTTGCTTATAGTACCTCAAACATTAAACTACACTTTTACACACAGATTTGTCAGATCATTGAATGGACAGTCTCTGGAATAATAACCATATTTATTGCAATAACTGCTGTGTCTGATATTTGAATTATCCTCAACATTTTTCAGTAGCATTACATTTTATTACAAAATAAAAACCAAACCTAAAAAACCCTTAAGAACCAAACCTTTAATTTTTTAAATTTTATTTTATTGTAAAGATGCTATACAGAGGAGTTACAGTTACATTACAGGTAATGAGTGCATTTCTTGTCAAACCTTTATTTTTATAGATGTGGGTTAAAGAACAATCAGGCCCAAAAGGCATGATCTCTTCTTTAAATCAATGGGATTTAAGTTCTGATTGTTAATCTGTTTCAGTATTTTAAAATAAAATTGTAGTCACCAGAATTCCTTTCAGGAAAGACAATGAAATTCTTCAGGTTAAAAAATAGCCATGAATAATTTTCGGTTAAAGGAGTAAAATATATTTTTATAGTAGAATTTAGTTTTCTATTTAATAAGTATTAAATAATGCTTATTTAATAAGTACTATTGTTAATAATAAATTCCAGAATATAATTTGAATTTTAATATAAATAAATTTTTATAGGCTGCTCTGTCAAACCCAATCAAATGATGTCCTAGTTACATCAGAAAAGTGTGAAGCAAAGGAAGTGTGTGGGAAAGAAGGGAAAAGGGACAAAAAGCTTCTACTCCAAAGTAAAGCCTCATTCCCTTCATATCACAAAAAAAACCCACAGGACCTCTGCTAACTGCACTCTCTATGAGGATTAACAAATGAATACATTCATATATTTACTTATCAAAAGAGGCAAGAAGAAGAGTGTCTGGGACTAAAGAGGCTTTTACCAGAGAAGTACAAACAGCTAAAGGAAGGGAAGAAAAGCTAACGTTTAGGAATGTGCCCAGTTTTACTAATAAATACTTCAATGGAAAAACAGAGTCTGTCTGGGTTTCCTAAAGTTTTTCCAGACCCTTCTGAACACATCATAGTGAGATTCTCAGGCACAGTAATCTCCCATGTAGAAAAACACCTGTATAGAATATAGTAATCGTTGCTATTGCCTTAGATGAATTGTTTTATACTTCACGTTAGTGAGGATTTATGTATCTTATAAACTTACACTTTATCCCTATAATTCTCCGAATATTCTCCAGTGAGTTCAAACCTGGGCTGGTTAGGGACAAATGGAAATATATCAGGGACCTCTTATGTATCTGTGCAGGTTTCAAAGAATGTATAAATTTTCAAAATGTTTAAAAATTGTCAGGACTCATGATTTTAATGTATGTAGATGAAGCAAATTGTAAATGCTCTGTATGCTATTACCATGTGACAGTCCTATCTTTAGCTGAGAAATGTTAGCACTTGCCACCTCTTTTGAGTCATATGAAAAAATAAGTCTTAAATTATGCATGCCATTCAAAGGGTTCAGGAATGTGTCTTTAACAGAGTCTACCATAACCTGTTATTAAAGAAATTGTGAAGGATATCTGAGTGTGGCTCATATGAAATATGGAATTTAAATGATATGGCAGTAACAAAAATGGCAGGATGTCATTTCAGAAAGAGAAAAGAAGACATGGAGACAAGAAATCTGTGTGTGTGTAGGCAAGAGCCTATGGTCTCATTCCTTTGGAGAGCAAGTGAAAAGACTCAGCCTTGGGAGTCGGCTCTTGGTAGAAGTATTATGATGTTCTCATAATAGAACAGTGGTCAGTATCATTCAGTAAGCTTTTGATACAGCATTTGTTATAGTGAAAACCCAGAAGCAAAAGGCTGGAGGAAGCTGTATTGACTACAGCTGGGAAATTGGAGCAAATACCATGAATGTATCACTGTTCCCTGTCTTCTCCATACATTTATATGCTCAAAAGGAGTAAATGCCCTATCTTTCTGTTCTCCATACACCTAGGAGAGTCATGCTTTGTTGTTCCATCCTTTAGCCTCTCACATTGAAAAATTTAAACTAAACTATTTGAGAAGCATATGAAGGCCTTTGACACTGTATTGGTACATAATACAATATAACCATCTTCAGAAACGTTCAATATGCAGGCTGAATATAGGTTCACTTTAAAAAAAGAGTATCAAAAGCAAAATTAGATCAGAACCAGAAGTTTAAAAATACTCTCTACAGGGGGCAGCTCAACACTGTTTAATTTGAACATCAATATAATTTATATTCATTAGGTTAGTCTGCTCAGGAGCTATTATGGAAGGCATAAATGACAGACTAAGAGGATTTTGCTTAATAGGGAGCCATTGAGGGCTGCTAAACAGAGTGATGATGTGATTAGTTTTCTTCTGTAGGTAGAGGTAGCTATTAATCAATTTAAATGAGAGGAAAAAATAGTAAACAAGTGAAATCAGTAAGGGGACATTGAAATATGGCCAATGAAAGATAATGAGGAAGCTTTTTTTTTTTTAGAAACAATGGGAAAAGAGAACAAGGTATTGGTAAAGTAAAATGAGCAGGAAATTTTTAAGAGGAGAAGAGTTGTGGCTTTTTAAAGATGATAATACTTTTTCATTATGTAGAGGAATGGAAATACCATTAACAGAAGTGAGAATGCTAGAGCAAATACTGACTTCAAGGTAAAAAAGCTCAATCTTGCTTATGTCATTTCAGATATACAGGTGGATCAGCTTTATAGGAGATCTCAAGTGAACAAAAATAAAACATAAACTCAAGCCAGTTGCTCCTGGTTCATGCCTTCTAAACCTAGCTACTCAGGTGTTTGAGATTTGAGGATCTCGCCTTAGGGAGAAAAGTCTGTGAGATGCTTATCTCCAAATGATCAGAAAATAAATTGGAAGTGGAGCTGTGGCTCAAGTGGCAGAGCAACAGCCTTGAGCATAAAAGCTAAGAAACAACACCTAGTCCCTGAGTTTAAGTCCCAGTAAACACTATATATATCTTCCTTAGATATCTAATTATATTTTCAGCCAATAATACATGTGAATTAATAAATTAGTGAACATTTTCAGTTTTTATGTATCCTTATTTACAATTCTTTCCCTTTTTATATTCAAATAATATGAAATACATGTTATAGTAACAGATGTATGAACATACTCAGAAAACATTTTAAAGAAAGAATGACAGTAGTAAGTGATGAATTTGTCCCATAGTGTTTGTATTATAACTCCAGACATTGTAACATTTGTTAATTCCACTCAAGTTAATTCTACAGCAGTTGTTAGAAATTATATTTCCTTTCAATTACAAAGAGCGGGAAGAGGGCCTTCAGGCAACAACTTGGGAATAATTTTTTTTGTTTTTTTTTATCATAAAAATAGTGTACAGGGGGGTTACAGTTACACGAGTAAGGTAATGAGTACATTTCCTATCGAGTTGGAGAGTCCATAGCCAAAGTACAGCCATTCTGGACTTAGACTCCATTGTGAAGGCCTTTCCCGAAAGTACCCGTTGTAAAGACTTTCACCGAAAGTGAGAACTCAGGTTCCTCGAAAAACTGCGAAATGTCCCAATAATGTTCTGCCGGTAACTCCCCTAGCAATAGTCATCAGCGGATGACGGGAAGGTACCTAAAGCTCCAAATGTTTCTTAAGATAGCACAGTTAACATAGTTTGCTGCTTAACTGCTTAGCCTGCACACGCTAGCCAATAAGATTGTTACAAGATTCCCTCACTAAATATCAACCAATCATGTCACTGACAAGCTAGGAACCCCCTTACCTCAACTCTATACCCTATAAAAACCCTGTGAACTGAAGGGTCAGGGGCTCTCAATTCTGAACTGCTGACAGTTGTGAGTCCAGGCTCCAGCTTGCAATAAACGACTCTCGTGTGCTTGCATCGGAATCGGCTCCTTTGTGGTCTTTGGGGATCCTTATCTGGGCACAAGACATTGTTACCTCCTCTTTTGTTTTTCCTACCACCCCTTCCCTCCCCACATCCCCAACTCCTCCCTCCCTCCCCGCCACAAGTTGTAAAGTTCAGTTTTAGCATGGTGTCTTGTACATCTCGTTGTTACAATGGGTCAACCTGTATCCTTATTTCAACATTTTGTTATTTCCCTTCCCCTCTCCAAATTAGGAAACTGTATAAACAAGATGCAGGGCACCGACATTAAATACATAGAAAACAGGGGTTATACCGTGGGGGAAGCACATACAAAAGAAGCAAAAATAAATAAATAAATAAATAAATAAATAAATAAATAAATAAATAAATAACAGTACATTTTAAATACGTTAAAAACAATAGCAAGAAAGAAAAAAAATGCGTATCCCTATCTTGGGATTCATTTCTCTTAACATCATCTTATATGGTCATATGTACATAGCTTTTGACCTTTTCTGCTTGTCCTAGACATATACTACTTATTGCAAATTAGGTAAACCATGGGACTTATGTTTCTTTGGGCCTGGCTTACTTCGCTCAATATAATTTTTTCCAAGTCTTGGAAATAATTTTTAAGGTAAATATTTTTAAATTTCATGAGTGGACGGAGCTTCTCTATACTCAGCACTAACCTATGACTGATCTACTTTTGTCCCAGCATCAGCTTTCAGAACAAATAGACACTACAAAGATGAAGTTCTTTTTACCAGGCTCCTTAGTGTTGCTGATTCCTCAGCGAGACACGGGAACGGGCGTCTGGTAGGCAGAAAGCGGACCACACCATGCGGGAAAGGTTTAAAACATCATTTGCTTATATACAGCATACGGGCATAGAAAGTAAATCTGCAGTCACGGGGCAGTGAAGGGACAGTCATGGAACAGAAAGTTAACCTGAAACAATTTTCTGGGAATGCAGACAATGAGAGTTAACGACCTTTAATCAGTGAGCAGGAAGAGTTGTGAACAAAGATGGAGAAGTTCCATGGGATCAATAAAGAGATAATAAAGAGAAAGCATTGTACAGGTGGGCTCCATGAGAAAGCACAAAAGGAATCTCGAGGCATGGTTCTACGGAATGATTTGGAGGAGCACGAAGGGCACATTCCCCATGTCCTCCACCCAAGGTCGTGGTCGGGCATCCAGACCTTCGTCCAGATAGAGAAAGAGCTTCCTCTTTTCCCACCTGGAGATTGCATCTGGGAGCTTTCTCCTCGATTGTCAGCATACACGCTCACACAGCACACGAATCCTCAGGCGGCGTCACACGAGTCTGTGTCTCTGGCACCTTAGATACCAAACTCTTCCAAGCTCCTTCCTTCACCACTGTCTTGTGTAAAAAAGCTTCATCCAGAACACTCAGTTTCTAAATGGGGCAAATTTTCATTCAAAATTCTAGGTTAAAGGAAATGGACAGTGCATGCACATTGCATATAACACGTGTATATTGAAAGTCTTTTTGGTCTTTACACATCATGCCCTGGAGATGTTCTCTCATAATAGTGGGGCCCATCATTCAAAATTTTAATCTGTCACGATTCCCCCCTTTGGACTGCATGAAAGTCAAAAAATGGGGACAAAAGAAAACAACACCTGGTGTTGAGTTCAGAAATGAAAACCAGATATGCTTCCTTATCCGCATTTCAGTACACATGATTACAGTTCCGGAATGGCAAAAAAGGAAAAGGCTTAGTAATTTAATTTTTGTTTTGTTTTTGAAGAACTAGCAGAAATATTTGAAGGCCCAAAGTGGTTGTGCTCCTTTAAAAATATACAGACCATCCCTGATGATATACATAAAGAATATTAGAATTAACATAATTTTGAGAAGTAGCATCTAAAGAATTTGGGTAAGAGCTAAGTAACAGCAACCAGATAGTATTAAGGGTTCATAGATGGCTTTAATAACTTGTTTTCTGCAAATTTATGGGAGATGGCTTTCTAAATAAAAATAGAAAGCAAATAGTCAACTTGATTCAACAGTTTCATTGCCAATTCAGAATGTCATTACAAAAGAAGAAATAAACTTTTTGTTTGAAAATTTCAAGCAATGATTTACAGTATGCAACTACTAACTGAAAATATATGAAGAAATTTTGGGATAGTGATGAATAAATTTCCAATTGTGTGATTATTGCCAAGCAGCTTTCACCTCATTTAGGTTACCTTTATAAGAACCTTAACTAAAGTATATACTACTATTTCCCTTGAACAGATGACAAAAATTGCAATCTGAAAGTATATATTATATTTAAATATACAATGGTGTATTTTAGATCAAACTTCTTTCAGTTATTTTATGCTCTATTTAAAAATTACTAAAAAAAAAAAAATACAGCAAGCTATAGCCCTACATGGTTAGTATTTGGCACTTAAAAAAATTTTTTTTTCGGTCGTAGGACTTGAATCTGGGTTTGGGCACTGTCCCTGCTCTCTTCAGGTCAAGGCAAGCATTCTACCCCTTGAGCCACAACGCCATTTCTGGTTTCCTAGTGGTTTATTGGAGATAAAAGTCTTAAGACTTTCCTTGCCAGGGCTGGCTTTGAACTGTGATCCTCAGATCTCAGCATCCTGAGTAGTTAGGATTACAGGTGTGAGCCACGGGCACCTGGATGGCACTTAAGATTTTAACAGCCCTAGAAAAAATTGATTGTGTAGGCCATCAGTATTTTAAAACAAACATTAATATTGAACTTGGAATATCAGTCTAGCAAAGAATCCAACAGATATGGAACTCATTTCTTTAGTAATGAATTTTTTTCTAATTGACTTTGTAAATAAGATTTCGTTTTTACTTGCTTAGTTATATTACATGTGAACTTTTCCATTCCAAGTAATTGTATAGTTATAAAAAACAGGTCCTTTATTTAAACAAGTACAGAAAGAAAATTTTCGAATGCATAGTCTGCATTAATAAGATTTATTTTTCCTTTTGTTAGAGGGTATGGGAGGGCATCTCTTAAAATCTGTTGTACATCTTATAAATGAGAATATTGAAATGGAATCTTCCCATTTTTAAAATGGGATTTTTCTGTTTCACCATGGCACAGCCTTAGGCTATGCTTCTGAGTTAAGTTCTAAAGCTTATTCCAGTACTAGATTATCAAATTATCCAAAATAAGCACTAAGCACTAGCCCTGGGGCATTTCTCCTTTTTTTTTTTTTACTATCTCTCAATTAATGGATTATACATCTTGTCCCTTTATCTAGGATTAATAACAACAATAAACACATTTTTATTACAAGTTAATATTTCCAAATGTGAAAAAGCAGAAAAATTAGAAAATAATGGCAATATATTCTATGTGTGTATATGTGTGTGTGTGTGTGTGTAACTTATAGTATATACAGCATAGATTGTCCCTCAAAACCTATCACATAGGCAGTGAAGCTTGAATTTTTCTGTGCTAAATAAATTTCAATAATGGTTCAGAGAAGATCATTAAGATATGCAAGATTACATTGTCAGTAAATGAAAGAGTTGGGTTAAGAATCCAGGCAAATATCTGTACTCTACAAATAATTTTCAGGGGGAGTTGATCTATTAGTTTCTCTCTAATTCTAAGGCTATGATCACTTTGTTTTGCTTTGCTTTGCTTTTCTCTCTGAGTGGCATTTTTTTTGAAGTTTTAATTTACTTACTTTATTATTCTTCAGTAGTTGTACAAAGTTGCACAACCCAAAGTATCAGTTTGTGATTACCATGAAATTTGAACAGTGTCAACCCTTTCATGATCACTTTAAATAACAAGCTGAGACAAATGTGAGCTGTTGAAATGGGTGAGCTCTGAAGTCTTGTTTCAGCCCATGTGCCTGTTTTAGTGCTCTGGAGCATCATGGCATCATAGTTAAAGTACTGGCACTAAAGAGAATGCATACCTTACATTCCATACCCATTCTTATACTTAATCCCTTACCAGGATTCAGGAAGCAACTTCCTTTCAGTCAGTGTCCTCATCAATAAAATAGAAACCAGGGACCCTAAATACAAACATAAAGGCAGAATTTTTGGCCACAATAAATGTTACATAAATGTTGCTATGAGCACTTCATTTTATGATTTGTCTTTTTTCAATAAATCTCAGAAATAAATATTATGTATATAAAATATCATAGAGAAGAGAAAATTAAAACTTTTATTATTTTTAATTGCGCACAAAAAAATGGAATCGCACATGAACACTTTTCACCCAGGGGTTTGTAGTCAACCTCTTAAATTATTGCAAAGATCCTTGAATCCAGATGTGTAGGATGTATTTCTTTGCACTAAATAAGTTAATCCATCTTACATAGCTAGATGATCCCATACTCATTTCTGTATTTTAGTGGATGAAATTAACACTAATTGAAAATCTTTACTCAATTCATATGGATTTTTATTGTTATTATAAAGGTGATGTACAGATGGTTACATCCATATGGATTCCTGATGAATAAATAATGCACCATTGTAATTGTATAGTACAGAAAGGCATTGCTCTGAAAACATATTTGACTTCACTCAAAAGGGATACAAATGTTCTGGGGAAGTCTAGGTGTTAAATCTCAATCAACACTAATCTGTACAAATTATATTTTGAAAATGACTCAGTTTGATATTGATTCCTAGAGATTAGAGGATTTCTTTTCATGGATCCATTTCTTGAATGTACTTAACAACTAAATCAAGATTGTATTTGATGAAATAAATATAATTGTAAATAATACCTATTTTTCCCCTTGTGTTCTCTTGAGTTGTTTATCATCTCCAAATTGCAGTCCAGTCAACAAATCATAAATGAGGGGAATCTCTATCATAATTCCAAGTTCATTCAAAGACATTCCCAAATGCTTTCTGCAAATATAAGATTGTGCTGATTTTGTTAACATGGTTGTGTGAATAAATTCAGAATATATGCATATCTTTTCATATGCTCCCAGTTATAAGTAATATAAAAGTCAAAATCACTTAAACACTAAGGAAATTATTGGTTTGTATAGCTGAAAATTAAGAGACAAGGTGAAGTTCAGGGGGAAATATTATTGACTGGGTTGTTTTTTTGTCTTTGTTCTACCCTACTCCACAGATAATATAACTCTCCATCTGTTAGAAGATGGCTTCAGAAGGAAGATGTAAGTATAACAATTGTAAGAACAATAAGACAAATTTTTAAAGAGAGCTCTCACATCTTTCATAAAAGCAGAATACTTCTTTATTAATTCCCCAGCATCACTCTCACTCAAATAACTTTGATTAAAAGGCAGTAAACAAAAAGGCAGTGGGCAGTAGAATAATAGTTCCTCAAGGTCAGTTTCCCCTTAGTAACCAGTGATGAGAAAACAAAATTGGGATTACTTTGAAAATGCATACAACTTTATGGTGATCATAGTATCTTCTATCTCTTCCCATACCACCCATTCATTTTTGAAGAGTATTAACTAAGCTAATAAAGATGCTGAAAAATGAATACCCTTTCTGAATGCCCTTGAGAGAAAAGCCAGTGATTGAGATACTAAATAAAGTGGGTTGAGATGTGAACTCTTTATACTTCTGTCAAGAAACCATATCACAACCCTGGATGAAATTAAACCTTAAGTTTAATGGATGGGAAAAGTTCAAGTACAGGAGAACATGTAAATTACATTAAAAAGGGAAGCAGGTTTCTTATGGAAAGCAATCCTCTTTGGAAGTAGACATTAAGATTCTTAATAATTCTAGAGACTACTATAATATACAGATTAGTTTCAACCAATGATCGGTCCAAAACCTAGTATTGGACAGAAACTGCAAAATGAGATTTTTACTTATAAATTAGTTTATATATTACTGGTAATATTTACTGTAGTTTCAAAAAGTAAAAAATTAAAAACCACAACAACAAAGAAGAACCACTGTGTCCATACCTTGGGGTTCATTTCACTTAGCATCATCTTATATGATCATATGTACGTAGCTTTTGAGCTTTTCTGCTCATCTGATAAAATTATCCTAAATGTATACTAGTTTTTGCAAATGAGGGAAAACATGGGGGAAAAAAACAATAGAGTAAAAGAGAAAACTGTATAGAGGGTCTAATGAGAGCCTCTTTTTTCCAAAAGTTGGAGTTGGGATACAAGTGTTTCTTCTTTGTTGTTGTTGTTGTTGTTAATGTACTATGCGATTGTTTTGTTTCCTTTGTATGTTCTTTACCCTATGGTATATCTCCTATTGTCACTGTAGTTGATATTGGTACCCAGCATCTTCTTTTAAATTGTGAAAATATCATACAGAGGGGTTACAATTACATGAGCAAGGTAATGAGTACATTCTTATCAAGCAAGCATTGTTGACTCCTTCTTTGTTTCCCCTTCCCATTCCTTCTCCCCGCCCTCCCATTCCCTCCCCCACCCCCCACCCCGCGCTAAAGTTGTAAAGTTCGTTTTCGACATAACGTCTTGTACATCTCATCGTTGCAATGGGTCCACCTGTATCCCTATTTAAACAATTTAGTTTTTTTTTTTCCCTTCCCCTCCCCAAATTATACCATCAAATACAGTGAAAACAGGGGTTATACCGTGGGGAAGAGACATACAAAGCAACAAAGAAATATCTTTTTTTTAAAATTTAATTTTATTTTATTTGTGAACATACTGTACAGAGGAGTTACAATTATGTGGGCAGGATAATGCGTACATTTCTTACCAAGCATTGCAGCCTCCTCCTTTGTTTACCCTTCACATCCCTTCCCAGCCTCCCCCCTCCCCCCCCAATCCCAATCCTTCTCCTTCTCCCCCTCCCCCCCAAAGAAATATCTTATAAATATGTTAGAAACAGTAGCAAGCAAGAAAGAAAAACATTTGAGTCCTTATCTTTGGGTTCATTTCACCTCACATCAACTTATCTGACCGTTTTTGCTTGTCTCAGACATATACTAGTTACTGCAAATAAAGGAAACCATGGGACCTATGTTTCTTTGGGCCTGGCTTACTTCACTTAATATAATTTTTTCCAAGTCTTTCCATTTCCTAACAAATGGGGCAATGCCATTCTTTCTGAAAGAGGCATAGAATTCTAGTGTGTGTGTGTGTGTGTGTGTGTGTGTGTGTGTGTGTGTGTGTGTGTGTATACATATATACCACATTTTCTTGATCCATTCAGCTACAAAGGGACATCTGTGTTGGTTCTATATCTTAGCTATGGTAAATAATGCTGCGATAAACATATTTGTGCTGGTAGCCTATGGTAAATAATGCTGCGATAAACATAGTTGCGCTGGTAGCTTTAGTATGGCCTTGTTTGTGATCCTTTGGGTAAATGTCCAAAAGTGGGATTGCTGGGTCATAGGGGAGCTGTATGTGGAGTCTTTTGAGGAACCGCCATACTACTTTCCAAAGTGGTTAAACAAGTTTACACTCCCACCAACAATGCAGTAAGGTTCCCTTCTGTCCACATCCCCTCCAGCATCTGTTGTTATTAGAGTTCTTGATTCTAGCCATTCTAACTGGGGTGAAGTGTACCCAGCATCTTGTATATACATTTGCCCAATTTGGGGAGGGGAAAAGGAATAACAAAACGCTGAAATAAGGACACAGGATGACCCATTACAACGATGATACACACAAGACACTATATTGGAAATGAACTTTGCAACTGGGGGGTGGGAGTATGGGAGGTGGGGGAGGGAAGGGATAGTGGGAGAATAACAAAGGAGGGAGTAACAAGAAATGTACTCATTACTTATGTGACTGTAACCCCTCTGTATTACATCTTTACAATAAAATAAAATGTTAAAAAAGTAAAAAAAATGAGGGATTTTTTCAAAGCTCTCATAAAGAAAGCCATGAGGAAAATACAGACTTTACAGAAATTTTGAAGAATTAATACTTCATGAATGCAAGAACTTTTTCTAGAGTTTATTTTATTTAATTTCTTGTTCTTAAAGTACCTCCAAATAGCTATTCTTTAAGCAATTAGCATTTTTCTTTTTTAAAAATTTACTGTTGTCTTAGAGGTGACATACATCAGGGTTACCTTCACATACATCAGGTAATAAGTACACTTCCTTTCGCACAGTGTCATCTGCTCCCTCATTCTCTCCCATTCCCTACCTCCCATCTCCACACATGAGTTGCATAGTTCACTTTCATCGATGTCCAGTGCAGTCAGTTGATCTACTGCTGCACTTTTTCACCCTTTTTCCTCCCCACACCCTTCCACAGATGTGCACATGATAAGGTGAATGAGGATTTTTCTAAAACCTATTAATATTGAAAATTTATTATTTAAGTATTTTTATTTATTTTTATTTTTTTAAATTTTAACAGTTACTTTATTAAGCATCTTTTTTTATTTTATTTTATTTGTGAACATATTGTACAGAGGGGTTACTATATATATATATATATATTTATTTAAGTATTTTTAAAAAGAGGTATTATGTGTCCAGAAAGAATTATAATGTGTACTTCTTGCCCTTTAAGAGTTTTAAACTAAGCCGGGTGCCAATGGCTCATGCCTGTAATCCTAGCTATTCAGAAGGCTGAGTACCAGCCTGCACAGGAAAGTCAGTGAGACTCTAATCTCCAATTAACCACCAGAAAACCAGAAGTGGCACTGTGGCTCAATTGGTAGAATGCTTGCCTTGAGCTGAAGAGCTGAGGGACATGGCGCCCAAGCCCAGAGTTCCAGCCCTATGACCGACAAAAAAAAAAAAAAAAGTTTTAAACTATTTGAGAGATGCAGGACAGTACACAAGATTCACTCCTGTGATCCCAGCTTTTTATAATTATTAGCCTGGACACAAAAGTCCATAAGACTCTATCTCCAGCTAATCAGCAAAAAACAGGGCTGGAGTCATGGTTCAAATGGTAGAGCATTTACTGTGAGCAAGAAAGCGAAGAAAAAATAAAAAGCTCTAAGCCTAGCCTACAGTATACATGGGTACACACACACACACACACACACACACACACACACACACACACACGCCAAAACTATTTGAGAATCAATCAAACAATAAGAAACAATTGATAGTCATTAAAAGAAAACATTAAATCATCCCTTAAGTTATAGATAATAACAAATTTATGTAGAGAAGTTCAGATGAGGACAATGTGTAATTTAGGGCAACTGCAGAAATCTTCCTCATATACTAACACATGATGTACTTATGTACCATGTATTTTCCATAACACATCAGTTAGTCTAACAGTAAACCTAAATTTCCAAAAATTACTATCAATATTCTATAGATTAGGGTTTAAGACTTAAAAAGATTAACTTTCCCAAAGTAAAGAAAACACATTAATAAGAAGGACTAGCAATTAAGTACATATAATAAGATGTATAATTCAATTGCTCAGTATTTTGCCTTCATGGACCAAGATGAACCTAATGAGCACTTTGCAGGAATACAAATTTTAATCAAAGACAATGAAGGAGGGCCAGTAACAGTGAAAACATAGTTGTCAGAAAACATATGGTATATAGTGGGACTCTTAAAGAAATTGCCAGACTAAGACTAATGTGTGGACCTGTATTCAGGGAGAAAAGATTAGACATATCCAGTAAGGCTGTATTGAAGACTTTAATAAAGGTATTGATGAGTTTAAAGACTCTCATTACAAAATAAACTAGTGCAATCTCTCTGGCCTCGTTCATTCTTAGTTACACTTGAAAACTTCTAAAGCACTTAAAATGCATCACCAGAGACCACCCAAAATCCTTCAAATGTTTAGATTAAACTCCAAAGTTCAGAAGTGTTCTTAATAGCTAAAAGGTTAATACTTTTCAAATCCTGGGTCAGACTTCTCCAGGGAGAAAGCAAAAGACATATTAGTGACCTGGAAATCCCAGAGATCCCAGGTGGCCTCCAGAGGCTGCTTGTCCACATTCCACATACTTTATAGTGTGGAATGGCCCTGTCAGCCCTGGAGTGCAGGCTGCATCCTGTCAGAGTGGAAGGTTTCCTGAACTGACACGGAAAGAGCTCCAAAAGCAAGCTCATATATATGTGTTTCTAAATATATGGATAATCTCTGGAAGGAAACACTGATTTTGAAGGCTGCATATATCTTATTATGTCTTCACACACACACACACACACACACACACACACACACACACACACACACATAATAGGAACTTTTTATTGAAGATCTCAAATTCTTTCCATTTTTAAGTGATTTCTGGTTTGTGAAACCCTTATTGTACTGCCAAGTCTTTTATTAGTGCCTCCAAACTAGATATAATACTACAGATATTTTCTGGTACCAAAGCTTATAAAGAAACTGTATTCCTTATTTGCACAGCTTCATAGTTTAATTGGGCCAGCAGCTACATTATGTTGACTACATTATGTAGCTACATTATGTATGAGGTCAATTCACTGTTACTGCCAAGTTCATCTTCCACAGAATATACTTCTATAGCTGCCATTCTTAATATTCATCAATAAATCTGTTTGGTCTATTATTTCAGTCCATCAAGGCCTTTATTTGGATTTGACTCTACAACTATTCCTTTATTGTCTTTCTTTTTATGGTGTTGGGGTTTGAATTCAAGGGCTTACAATTGCTAGGCAGGTACTTTACCATATGAGCCATGGACCCAGCCCTTTAAAAATATTGTTTTTGTTTTAGTTGTTTCTTTTTTTAGGTAGGGGCTTGTGTATTTGCTTAAGACTAGCCTCACATTACAGTCTGTATACCTAAGCCTCCTCTTAGCTAGGATGATAGTCACATGTCACCAAGTCAGGTGAGGCTCTCTCTCTCTCTCTCTCTCTCTCTCTCTCTCTCTCCCTCTCCCCCCTTCTCTCCCCCTTCCTCTTTTTGCTTGAGCTTGCCTTGAATCATAATCCTCCAAATCTTACCTCTTGTGTAGATGTGAGCTACTGCATATTGTCTGCATCTCTTCTTTCTGGATTTCTACATCTGTCAATTTAATGAAGATGTCACTAAGTCATTCCTCAAGATCACTAGAAAACAAGTGGAATGGAAAGGGACCTAGCTTCAGGCTGCTAGTTTTTTTTCTGTCACCAATTCATCTGACTCACTATGCATATTCTTACTTTAACTTCAAGATGATTATGAAAAAATTGAATTTCTTGCCCAAAATAAATTAATACACACATGGATGCATTTTATAAGATGTGGTTGGGTCATTTAGGCTTAACTATTGATCAATATAAGTGAGAGAGAAAAATACGAAACAAATACCAGGTGAAAGATAGTAAAGAAGCATATTTTTAATAAATGGAATAGAAAGGAGAATTTGGCAAGGTCTTGATAAAGCAAAATGAACAGAAAAGTTTTAAGAGGAAAAAAGGTTTGACAAATATGGCAGCTATAGCTTCTGAAAATGGCAGTAGTATGTATGTATGAGAAGATTCACACATGTACCTAAAGGTACAAATATATACACTTTCCTTGGGAGAGAACACATAAGTTTCACTGGATTTTTTATAATTTTCCTGGTATATATTATGTACTCATAATAAAACTTGACCACAAAAGCCAAGATTAATGAAAAACTAAAATAAAGCATGTGTCATAGTGATACCTACGAAAGGACTAAACTAGAACAAAGTAAGGGAATGGCAAAGGCTCCCATGTTCAATGACATTTGTATAACAAACTAAATGAACTAAGGTAAGTGGGGAAAGAAGACCCCCGGCAGACAGAGCAGCAAGAACAGGGCAGGATGCTTAAAAAAAAGCCTAGCCTACCTAATAAGCCACAAAGTTGTAGCAGAGTGAGCCATGGAAGGTAGTAACGATGAGTATGACAGAAGGATGAACCGGAGGGCCAAAATAGTTCTTCACTGGGGGCCATAGTATAGCTTTCAGGTCTCTGGGTGATTTGTGCGAATGACTTTTGGTTTCCCAGTGAATATTAATTTGTTTGTACCCACACAAATAACTGTTCTATCCAAAATCTCAACAGCAACACTTTGAGAGACTCATAACTTTAGCTATTATATGAACTCTTGGTTTTATTCTGAATAAGATTAGGAACTATTAAAGGTGGTGGTGAAGAAGAATGAATGGTCTAATTTATATTATTCAAGAACCAGTTTAGCCTTTGCATTGGAGGTGAAAGTGCCCATTACAGAGACCACTTAGGAGACTGCCACAAAGCTAGACTTGGTAGTACATACTTGTAATAACATCGTGCAGGAGTAAGAGGCAGTAGGGTTATGGGTTTGAGACCAGTTTGGGCCATATAATGAGATCCAGTTAGGAAAGAGAGAGAGAGAGAGAGAGAGAGAGAGAGAGAGAGAGAGAGAGAGAGAGAGAGAGAGAGAGAGAGAGAGAGAGAGAGAGAGAGAGAGAGAGAGAGAGAGAGAGAGAGAGAGAGAGAGAGAGAGAGAGAGAGAGAGAGAGAGAGAGAAAGAAAGAAAGAAAGAAAGAAAGAAAGAAAGAAAGAAAGAAAGAAAGAAAGAAAGAAAGAAAGAAAGAAAGAAAGAAGAAAGAAAGAAAGAAAGAAAGAGAGAGAAAGGAAGGAAGGAAGAAAGAAAGAAAGAAAGGAAAGAAGGAAGGAAGGAAGGAAGGAAGGAAGGAAGGAAGGAAGGAAATATAACCCCAAAATTCTAGCTAGAATAGGAAAGAATAGATGCACACACTTCCTGGGTTGAGCATAAACATATAAGATGGAATCAGCAAGTATAACTAGTAAAGAAAGAAGAAATGTACCCTGAGCAATTGAGAAAACAGAATTGTCATTGGTTCTGATGGAAAATACCAGGGAAAGATGTGATTGGAGAAGGAGGGATTAAGAGGAAAGGCCACATATGACAACTCTTAGGTTAACAGATACACGTGTATAAGGTTAGGCATCATAGTTATAGAGAGATGAAGGTATAAGTATGGATATTGGCAGAGATAAAAATATATAATAATGATACACAAATATAGAAAGCAATCTAAAAGAGACCAGAAAAACGTTGACTAGTGCTATCTCTAGTTTTTCCGATCATTAGTAGTTGCTTTTTTTTTTTTTTTGCCTGTCCTGGGCTTGAACTCTGGGCCTGCGCACTGTCCCTGAGCTCTTCAGCTCAAGGTGAGCACTAGACCATTTGAGTCACAGTGCCACTTGCAGTTTTCTGGTGGTTAATTGGAGGTAAGAATCTCACCGACTTTCCTTGCCTGGGCTGGCTTTGAACTGTGCTTCTCAGCTCTCAGCCTCCTGAGTAGCTAGGATTACAGTGTGAACCATCAGTGCCCAGCTCTTACTTCTTTTTTTCTCACATATTTTCCAAATTATTTGCATCAAAGATATCTTAATTTTATGAAATGGAAAAATATTTTGAATAACCACAATGTAACCTTACTTTCTAAAGCTAGCTAATAACTAGCCTCTACTTTGATTTTTTTTTTTTTTTTTGTCTTTTTACTGGCCTTTCTGCTCATCTTTCTCCAATTGCTTACTCATCAGCTACCAACTGATTCTCCACTTAACAGATGCCACTTGTAGGGGTTGTTAGAGCTCAGACTTATTCTTCTGTGGTCATTATAACCACTCAATACATTTCCAGACCCCCAGGACTTGATTCCAGCGAGAAATGGTGGAATTGTTTGCAGCTGGATGTTCTTTGAAAGAGTAAGCTGCACTTATTTACCAGAGCTTTAGGGAATTGTAGAGGAGAGAAACAATTGTCACTCCAGTCCCATTCCCTGGCAGTACCTCAAAGGTTACAAAGTGAGAACAGCAGTGCCCAGCTGCCCTGAAAAGCCAAAGAGAGAGTGAAATTTAAGACTTGAATTGCCTCTCTCTCTCCTCATTATGTATTATTTGTCAATCATGGATAAAAGGTGGTTTTCACCCTCCAGCTGTTAAGCCCTGGGGTGCCTATATCACTCACTGGTTCCACTTTCTTGTGGAATATTTCAAGAGAAATCAATGATTTCACCTTTCTTTGAAAGGTGGGCTTTTTCTCTCATATTTTTTTCTTTTTCATTTTTAATCAAATGGTTTAAGCTAAGAAGGCAAGTCATGTGAACAACAAAAAAGAAAACATAAATTTTGTTCTCACAATAATAGACAACTAAGGTTTTGAAATGATACAGTTTAAAACACATATAAGGTACGTTTTGCCTTTATAGGATCCAAAATGTCTGAAATTTACTGGATTATGATAGGCAGGGGATGTTGTACTCCTTTGGATTAGGCCTTGCAAATGGGCAATAATTTGGACACTGTCTCTCAGTGGAAAATACAGAAATACAGACTTTATTTAATAGAGTCTCATTCATGGCAGCCTTTCAAATATATTTCACAACATCAGAACACATTTCTCTCATTTGTACATTTTATTTATGTGTCATAGGAATTAACTTTTAAAAATTTTAGTACCATATTAGGCCTAAGGAAACTTTTAATGGAATTATGAAGGGAGGGATAGACATGAAGTTCAGATGTTTTAAGATCATGTGCTGAATACACACCAAGTCATATCACACATTACCTAAGTTTTAATATTCAAAACAAAGTCCTAAAGCATTGTGCATCATATTCAAGTACATTCATAGAAGAAACTCTTAAGTGTCTATTTGTTCCTACAGTTTGAGTCTGAGTTTTTTATTCAGGAGAAATATAAAAAAGTGCTGAACTTTTCTTAGGATTATTTAACCAGAAAAGTACACTGAAAGCATAAATAGGCATTTTTTCTTTCAAAGTTAAATATCACTCAAAACAATTATATTGTGATAAATGTATGTATTTTACAAGTTCATCAAAATGCAACATAATTGATAACAGCAACAATCAGAGATTGATGGAACAAGATGATAGAATTTCCCCTTGTTACCCTTTTGTGCTTTGTTTCATAATTTCATCTATGAGAAGAAGTTTAAACTAATTGGAAAAATTCAATCATGGAAGCCTTAGCAAGTCAAATTTCCTTGTCATCTATTTACATGGTAATGGAAGATCATTGTCTCTATTGTTAGTTTTATAAATCATGGATTTAGGCACTGAGGCAGGTCAATGTTTTTGCCCTAACTATTTCTTCAGGCCTCTTATTTTGGCTGGGCAGGTTGGGCATCCTGAATTAGCCTCAGGATCAAATTGAAATAAAACCACTGGGAAAAACCAGTGAGAGGCCCTGAACTGCTCAGGCTTCCTCTTAAAGCTGTGCAATGCCATAAGATTTCACATTATTTCCAACTGAAAGTAAGAAGGACTAGGGAATATCTATCCATACCTTTGAATCTTTTAGGCTCCCACCTGGCCTGCTTCTGATTTATGCCTACCTGACTCCAGGCTCCCTAGAAGTCAACTTTGGTTAACTTGATACAAGTTCAAATATTCATAATCCAACCTGAAATTCAAAAGATTTGTATGAGAATCAATATCAAAATGAAGACATGTCTTTCCAAGAGATGTTTGCAATGACTGTTGATTATTTAGCCCTAATATCTGTCCCTTTTAATGTGGTGCATTCCTCAATACCTAGAATGCGTAAGAAAATTGGAACTTACAGGAAAAGCATTTGGGGACTTGGGGGTTATACAACAAACTGATTTTGAAGTATATCCTATAAAGGAGCTTCCAAATGAGAATTCTGTGGTCTTTGGAAACTAGTACCTGGTATTTTGACATTCTTCTTTTATTCTTCTCTTCCTATAAACTCACGCAACCAAAAGTGAGATATGAAGTCAGCCAAACTGAACGATAGCCCTTTTGATCTGGTCTTTTCTGTCCTTCACCTGAAATAATGTTTCTTTCCTCTACTGTATGCAATACCTACACTGTTCAGAAGACCCAGTCTATAGCTTCTTTATCCATGGAGCCTTTCCTGAATCAACTAGAAATTAATCCCTTTTATGTAGATTTGCACAGTTCTATTGAGTGATCTCACCATCATGATGTATATACACATATTGTCGCTCACATACAAATCATAACATACATACGGTCAGGAATAATGCATCCTTCTGTCACTCAAGTGTTAGAAAAATGATAGTCTCTCACTGATGTATTCAAAGAATAATTAATTAATTAATTAATGTTCATGTTTTGCAAACAAAGTCAGAAAAGACGAACATAACCTGTAATTCCCAGTGTGAAAGAGGATTATGAAGAAAACACTTTCAGGGATTTATTACTCTTTTATATTGCTACCACCCAGAAGGGCAAGCACCTCAAGTTTTCATCCACTGCTATATCCCATGCCTCATTGCTGTAACTGGCATATAACAAACACTGAATGATATTTTTTGAATCAATAACACAATGAATTTGTTGTTGGTCCTGAGGCTTCAACTGGAGGCCTTGGCACTGTCCCTGAGTTCTTTTTTGCTCATGGCCACAGCTCCACCTCTGTTTTATGAGTGGCTAATTGGAGGTAAGAGTCTTTTCTGCCCAGGGACTTTTCTGCCCAGACTGCCTCTGAACCTCAATCTTCAGATCTCAGTCTCCTGAGTAGCTAGGATTCAGCTATGCACCACCAGTGGTGCCCAGTTACAACAATACATTTGAAAAGACAGGGACTCTCTAAACAGTATAAACCTTTGGGCTAAAAGAGAAAGCTTTTGAGGCATCTGAAGATATACGTCTTAAATCAAACTACTAAAGAGGATCTGTCAATTTCTCTTATCTTGTCTAAGACTTCTTGAGCTTTGAGCTCTCCTTTACAATGTCACACTGGTGAGGCAGTCATACGCAGTCATCCATGTAAACTTAACCAATCTCTCCTTACCCCAGAGCAAACTGTACACATTGATTCTATTCCTGTGAAAGCTCTTCTCTAGAGCATTCTATTTCCAAAGTAACTCCCAATTTTTTTATAAGATCCAAATCTTTAGAGATAAGATTAACATCAAACACACAGGGGACTCAATTACATTAAGTCAAAGTAACATGTTATTTGACAGAATATTTATCTTCCCTTCTAGGCTGTGTTATTTTGCTGTGTTATTTGTACAACTTGACCCATGGGAATTCTTTTACCTAGCTATCTAGTCCTTTTTACTTCATAGACTTGATTAACTAGACATCTAAATATCTTTAATTTATAAAGTTTCAGATAGTTCTTGATTTGCTGAACATTTTATTATTTCATGCTTTATTTCATATATAAAATAAGTAATGCAAACAAATGCCTAAAAGAGAGCACATTAGGGGCTGGGAAGGTGGCTCAGTGGTAGAACGCTTGCCTTGCATGCTTGAGGCCCTGGGTTCGATTCCTCAGCACCACATAAGCAGAAAAAAAAAGCCAGGAGTAGCGCTGTGGCTCAAGTGGTAGAGTGCTAGCCTTGAGCTGAAGAGCTGAGGGACAGCACCCAGGCCCAGAGTTCAGACCCCACGACCGGACCTCTCCCCCCCCAAAAAAAAAAAGAAAAAAAAAGAGAGCACATTAGTATCACATGGAATCTTTAAAAAGTTGTGCAATGGGCCACCATTTACAAAGGAATGAAGGAAGGTTGTTGTACATTTTAATTAATTTAGTAAGGCAGGTAATATCTTGTTTGAAATTCCTCACATTTCCAGAGAGTTCATGTGCTTTTTGATGGCATCATACCTTATTTAAAAATATGCAGAAACTTTATTTATAGAATTAAATATTGTCATATCTTTTCCATAATGATTATAGGAAATTTATCATCATTTTAAGAACAAAGAAGTCATTGTTCTTTTTAAAAATATTATCTACCTGGATAATGAAAGTAAGCAGTATAAGTAAGATTATAGAGAAGTATAAGCTACTTTAATTCCTCACATACCTTTAACAGTTTAATGAGCTTCATTCACATGTTGACTACTTAGGCAGGAAATATTTTCAGTCATTAAAGTAAAATGAGAAAAATACAACCAAAATCTGTCTCTATCTAATTATATGTAAATTATTATTAGTAAGTTACTGGTTATTTTTATTTAGTTATTATAAAGAAGCTCTTTATGTTAATTTTGTCTGTTGCTATTTTCTATTGCAACTATAGCAATTAAATGTCTATAAAATGTTTAAAAAGCATATTAGTATCATATTCTCTCTTAAACTCCACTTTTATAATAACAAGAATCACTCAGTCACTTATTTTATTTTAAAATGTTAGGTTATTTGGTGCTTTATGTGTGATATGCATTCTAAGAAACTACTCATGTGATAAATTCCAATCTCAAATACAAACTATAATTTCATGCATAATTGCATTTCTGAGTTGGACTTGTGCAGTAAAATGATTCCAGAATTTTGATAAGGAAAGACTTCTCTCATTATTTTTAGTTCTAAATTTTTCATTCAAAAGCACTAAGTGACAGTCTCAATGTTGAGTTTTAGTGTAATTATATGTTCTAAGGGTTTCATTAGTCATTAGATGACAAATGGCCATAAAACCCATAATTTTTACTATGCCCTCACTCAGAACTTACTTCAGGCTGAAACAATGCTACAGTAGTCCCTATTTGTGACACTCAAAATAAGTGTGTTTAGGGGTAAGACAGATATTTCTCCTTCACTTTACATTTGAGAAATTTGAGGTACAGAGATTCTAAGGTAGTTCCTCAAGATCACACAGTAAGCAGAAGACACAGAGAGCCAGACTTGGGGTAAGGGAAGCAGAAACTAATAAAATATTATGCACTCAGATCTGCCTGAACCACCAATTCTATTTCCAATATATTTTTAAAGCAGCTGATTTGATTTTCTATGAATCATGCTAATTGATTTTTACTCTAATGAATATGTTAGTATGTTCTCTATATGTGATTTCTTTATTCCAGTCAGATTTCCAGTCAAATTTATTCCAGTCAGATTGCCCTTGGATCAAGTGGTAATAACCTTATGCAATTATTTCTATATTGTCAATCCAAAGTCATAGAAATCATCCATATTTTCAAATCAACCTGTTTTTGACAGAAATGAGGAGACTAGAAATACAATTCAGCCAGTTCAAAAACATATCCCAGAGGTAAAAATTCATTTTTCATACAGTCATGTAATAAATATTCATTAGATTCTTCCCATGTATCTGACAATGACTGAAGAAGACATTACCTAATGTTGAAAACATGCATTAAACCAACAGATGACCATAGTGTGTTACCGTATGTGGTCTAATTAGAAGAACAAGACAGAAAGCACTGAGAAATTGGAGAGTTAAAGATGGTTGTTAGAAAAGGGTACAACTAATATGGCCACTGAAAGATGAAAGGTAATTATTAGCAAGTAAAGAAGGGTAATCAGGCAGAGTACACAAGAGAGAGAGAGAGAGAGAGACAGAGACAGAGACAGAGACAGACAGAGACAGAGAGAAAGAGAGAGAGAAAAAAGAGAGTTATCAAATTAGATGTGGCACCTTTAAAGATTTTTTTTATTGTGAAAATACTGTACAGAGGGGTTACAATTACATGGGCAAGATAATGAGTACATTTCTTATCAAACATTGTAGCTTCCTCCTTTGTTTCCCCTTCCCATCCCTTCCCTTCCTCCTCCTACCCCCCCCACCCAATCCTCCCCGGCCCCCCTCCACCAAAGTTGTAAAGTTCGTTTTCAACATAACGACTTGTACATCTCATTGTTGCAATGGGTCCACCTGTATCCCTATTTAAACGATTTGTTTTCCCTTTCCCCTCACTATACCTTTAAAGATTTTTGCCTTTCTGGCAGAAAGTGATGTGTCCCATGGAACAGGGATTTTAGAATGGAAAATCTCCATATTAAAAAATCTGAACTTGATTTGGTAGTAAGGGTGAGCCATTGAAAAGTTTTAAAGCTGGGATATGCTTACATATTCATTTTAAAGGATTATTCTGAGTCTGACTCCCTAATCTATTTCATTTTTAGAATATTGGTGTTGGTCATAGGAAAATAAAAACACACTGTTATCTTCCAAATCAGTAACCCAGCCATTCAGGAAAGGAGCCCACCTGCTGGTTTTTTATTGCCCCTATAGCTAGCACTCCAAGTATCTTTGCTATCTTCTTTTTTAAAATGAATTGTTTGAGTCATCCAACCACCAGGAAAAAAGCCTCAGGTCAGCAATTCAGCAGCCAAGAAATGCATGGAAGGATAAAGAATGATTCCTAAATCTCTCATTACAAAAGCTTTGCTGGTTTATTCTTGATAAGCAGAAAGCAACTTTTTATCAAACCATATTTACTTATGCAGATACCCCAAGGTTCACTCAGTTGAAATTCAGACTGATAGGAAAAGACAAACTGGCTTTCCATGCTCAGGCTTAGAAAACACAAACCGCAAAAACAAAAACCAGATTGCTTTCTTTTTAACCATGTGTCTCATGACTCAACTGCATCACCTGTAATAATTTTCTGGAGTGAATCAGTCAACTGGGACCCTCTTTCCAACACAAATGGCAGCTGCTGTGTGTTTCTGAATGGACTGTTGCAGTTTAAATGTCTCATTCCATGGGGAGCTAAAGGAGGTGACATAACCCAGGAGTTCAGAAGTGAGAGTGTTAGTGGGGGTGGCTGAACTGTGTGACCTTCAGGGGCTACCCTCCAGTGCAGAGCCTCTGGGGTCAAAGAATGTGCTTCAGAACTTCTAGGAGCTCAGGACAAGCTTCTTGGGTGGTTTCTTTGAAATTAGAAGAAACGTTAGTCTGCAAGTAGTGGATATGATCAAAGGGTTTCTTCTATCATCTTCCACAGAAACATATTTGTAAGTAGCTAGTTAAATGATGGATGGCTGGAATGACTTCAGTTAAGACAAAAGAGGAAGTTAGTCTCAAACAAAATCCATACTACAGTGGGGTCCTTGGGCAGCAGTAACAGACAAGGATCAAGCAGATGCCAGAAAACTGAATTAACTCTGTGCCCTCCCTATTTATTGTTTTCAGCAAGAGGAAAAGAAGCCAGCACTGTTGCTTGAATATGGAATCCAAGCTACTCAGGAGGCTAATATCTTGATTAGAACCAGGCCAGGAAAGAAAAATCGAAAAGATCTTTATCTCTAACCAACAAAAACTGCAAATGGAGGTATGACTCAAGTGGTAGAGCACAGCCTGAATGAAAAATCTGAGTAACAGTGTGAAGCCCCAGGATTAAGCCCCAGTAATGATAGTTTGAAAAAAAGAAAAAGAGAATATTGAGACTATTGTAAAAACCCTGAAACCTGCATGCATGCCCGTATACACACACACACACACACACACACACACACACACACACACACACCACACACACACACACACACACACCACACACACACACACACACACACACACACACACACACACACACACTACATTGTTGGGATGAATTTTCTCATGAAGGGAAAATTTTATTTTATATTCTCAAAGTTCAATCCTAAAACTTCATTCTGGGTCAGTTTTTCTACTAAGTAGTATCCATCAGTTAGCATTCAAGAATTCCTAACACACTTGCATCAAAATTTGGGTTTTGAATTATACTCTAAAAGATATAATGCTATATAAAATTCTCTTTAACACTGGCTAAACATTCAATGTGAATATTCAAAGTGAACATTCAATGTGAATATTCCTTGAAAACTATCTATCAATATTGATCCCCTTTATGTTGGGCCGATAGTATTTTCTAGCTATATATTTTATTAATTACATTTAACAGTAATATGTACAATCAATATTTTGGAAACATTCTAGCTAGCTTACCCATCTTATCATTAAGGCTAAGATTACTATTAAAGCCAACAATAATGAAAGGATCATGGTGAGATCAAGAAAGTATTTGAAGACTGTGTGTAAAAATATATAAGGTCACTGGATAAGGCTTCATTATCATGGTAAAAGGTCATGCTTTTGATTTTACCATGATCTCCTCCTGAGTTGTATGAGCCTGAAATTTCCCAATGGATTATAGTCATATATTCCAAAGTATTCTGTGTTACATGGCTCACGAGGCTCATAGGCTCCCACCCTATGAAGTGCCACAGAATTTCTAGTGGTTATAAACAGCAAGTGGACATTGGACATGGGAGGACCCTGTCACTTTCCTATTGAGATTCTACTGACGGAAGGGTCTGGACTTCAAATCTAAAACTGCTTCCATAATACAATTTGGAAGCCAAGCACACCTAATTAAAGTTGTAAAGACTATTCCCAAAAGTTCTTTTTGAGAATAAGCTTGAGGTTCTTTTTAAGCCTTCACTGAAGGCTCCCTTCCCAACTACTGCTGTCTCTCTCTTTCTCTCTGTCTCTGTCTGTCTCTGTCTGTCTCTCTCTCTCACTCTCTCTCTCATCCCCTCTCTCTCTCTCACCCCTTCCTTTTGACTTAGAACTGGCACCATCTGTCAAATCTTTGATTCTAAGAAGACAGTTAGAAATGAAACCACTGCTTCCACAAATCAAATCCTGAAGAACTACATGTGTCACAACAGCAGAACTGATTCAACCACATCAAACTTCCTTTTGCTTCTTCTGGCCCCTTAGTCCTTAGTTGCTGGCTTTGACTCTGTTTTTATTCTCTTGTTTCTGGCTTATTTTCATGCTTGCCTTGCAAGGTTTAAATAAAACAGTTTAAAGAATGATAGTTAATAGATTAACGGAAGATCCAATGTAGTGTTCAAGAAAGTCTGTGCAGGTGATCTTCCTTGTCCTTTTCTCATATTAATCAATTCCAATGACTTGGATCAGACCATATAGCATACTTGTTAGATATTCAAAATTTAGGTGGTGGAATTAATATTGATATATTTTATATTTATGGAGTACTTTGCTGTTTCAAAAATTGTATATACTATTTGATTTGATTCTCAAATGATAGGTACAAATCATTTCATTTCAATTAAAAGGCAGCTTCTACAGATTGAGCTGTCCAACTGAAACAACAAGCCCCACAAAGAAGTGAGTTTAAGGCCATGAAGATCCTTGAGTTAAATACAAATATAATTCGAGGATTTTGTAGAAAGATCCTTGATTTGAGTAAACATTTGTATTGACAAC
This sequence comes from Dipodomys merriami, assembly GCF_024711535.1. NCBI lineage: Eukaryota > Metazoa > Chordata > Mammalia > Rodentia > Heteromyidae > Dipodomys > Dipodomys merriami. The sequence goes on along the minus strand of NW_027203382.1, from coordinate 19,223,084 downwards.
ATAATATAAGTAATAATATTGTTAGGAAAGAAATAATTGAGAACACAAAATACAGGATTTAAGAAAATTGTTTGTGTTTGTGTTTTTTGTACTCTTAGCTACTCATGAGGCAAAGATAGGAAGGACATTGGCTTGGGGCTTGCCGAGTCAAACGTGTTTTAGACTCCTCTCGCAACCAATAAAATCTGGATAGGATGGCATTTGTCTAACCATGCAGTTGTGTGAAAGGCATAAACTGAAAGATTGCAGTCCAGGGCAGCCTGGACATAAATGTGAGCTGTTGTATAAAAAATGAGTAGGGCAAAAATGGATGGGGGATATGATATGGTTTAAGTGGTAGAAAATCTACTAGCAAGCTCAAATTCCTAGTGAATTCAGACCTTACGATGATTACCACAAAAAGCATTAGCTAGTATGACCAAGAAAAAGAAAAAAAAAGTTTTTAAAAAGCAAAACCTTTGTTCAGATTATGAACAAACTTCTCAATTCACATTTAACATAGAGCTTTAAATGTTCAGTAGTTGAGCAATTCATAATTTTATAGGTTTTGTTCCAAAGTTCAATAAAAGTCTGTGGTAGTGTGGATTTAAATTGCGGCCTCTGACGAATACTAGGGGTGTGTAGCTTTTTAGGATTAATTTCAAGTGGAAGCAAGATACATTGAACTCTGAAGATATGTCTAAGACTAGGAGTATAGTATCCTGTAGAAAATGCGGGGTGGCCAGATGAAGAGGCTAGATAAAGAGCGTGGGGTTACCAAACCAGGATGAGGCAGGCCTGGATGAGGTCACTGCCTTACTGAATTAGAAACTGAGAAATCAGAACAAACCCTAGAACTGGTTTGTATTAGTGCTTCTGTAGTTGGAAGGAATACCTCTCTTCATTGCTCCAAGCCCAGTTCAATAGAATGTCTTAGTAAAATTGTCACTTGGCTTAGTCTAATTCTGTCTTAAGAAATGATGACTCCACGACTTCTTTGACAGAAAATACTAATGATTTTGTGGCATTGGGGCAAAAGAGGAGCAATACAAGGAATCTGGTCATTAGACTGACCAAATACAATTTTATTCCTAGTACAGAGGATTGAACAGAAGGTCTTGAATATGTTAGGAAAGCATTTCCCCCTATTTTCCAAGTGGGCCCTCCACTCCCACTATTTTAGGCAGGGGCAAAGGGAAAAAGAGCAGGCTTTCTCTATGTAGCCCATATAGAACTTGAACTTGTGATGCTCCTGCCTTGGCTAGTTGAGTAACCATTAGGCCTAATTTATATTCTCTTTTAATGATGAAAATATTACCAAACTACATGCTTATATTAAGATTCAACATTTATAAATTAGTTACAATTTGATCCAATAGTTTAAGAAACAATTGTATGCTATATACAAGTGCCCTGTACACAGTGCCTTTTTATCTTCAAAAACATAATCTTTTTTTTTTTTGTCGGTTGTGGGGCTCGAACTCTGGGCCTGAGCGCTGCCCCTCAGCTCTTTAGCTCAGGGCTAGCACTCTACCACTTGAGCTACAGTGCCACTTTCCAGTTTTCTGGTGGTTTATTGGAGATAAGAGTTTCATGGACTTTCCTGCCAGGGCTGGCTTTGAACCACAATCCTCAGATCTCAGCCTCCTGAGTAGCTAGGATTACAGACATGAGCCACCGGCACTCGGCCAAAAACATAATCTTTAAAAACCTTACAACCTAGTAAACAACCTAGTAAGCTCAATGACAAAATCTTAATCTTTTTTTTTTAGTTTGATAGTAGTTTTTATTTCACTTTGCATTAATACATTTCTTTCTCTGTTTTGAGGTTCAATGTGGATTTTTGCCTAACTTTGATCAGCAGAAAGGATTTGGGGGAATGTGAAGATGGGTAGTATAAAACTATGATGCTATAATTTATGATTTGTACAATGAGGGAATTACAAGAGATGCATTCCCCAAGTGGTTAGAAATAACCTGGATCTGTAATTCTACAAAACCCGGGAAAGGCACAGAAAGCCTGAGTTATTTGCAGTTACTTCATCTTTGGGGTGGAAGGTGGGACTGGTATTCTAGGTTTTATCTGTGGTTCTCCTTTTGCCTCTCTCATAAAAACCATGCGAGCAGACATACTTGTAGCAGTTTGAGAAAGTACGTAAGGATTGAACTTGATTCTTCTCTTTGAACAGAAAGAGAAAAGCCACCTGTATCTGTTTACAGTACATCTCCCACTGAGACCATCCCTGCTTGGCATTATGAATGTCATTCTCATTGCTTCGCTATGGATCTTTCCAAATGGCATTATTTTGCCTTGTAGGGCTCAATTTGATCAACTCACAGACCTTTGCAAAAAACTGTCAAATCTACAAAGCTGTCATATTACACTCTCAGTAAGAATCTTTACATGCGTTCTTATGAACACAGGAAGCAGAAAACATATCCAGTGTGTTTAAGCCCTTGTGCAAGACAGATATATTTGTCACTCTGCTCAGGAAAGGAGCCACCTCAGTGTTTTCCCAGTGTTCCAGCTTTGAAACTCAACTGTACAGGTAAGGACCAGCAAAACTCTCCCTGCCCTAGTGTGCATGGCTGAAGCACATCAAGTACTCAGCAGCTGCATGAATTGAGGTCCCTGCCAAGGGCCAGTAATTTTGCTCCCTATCATTCGTTAGCTTGTTCCTCCCCTGGGCATCTAGCCACATTGAAGAAAGTGAGTAATTGGTGATGAATAGGACAACACAGACACAGAGCCACCTTCACCTTAACACAAAACTATTGTAGCGTAGTCTTCACCTTTAACTTGTTTAAGAATTGAGCCACTGGCAGCAAGGAGGCTACAAGGAGCAGTTCATTTAATTAATTATATAGCCAATGTAAAGCATTTAATGAAGACATAATAATAAGCAGGATATCATTCATAAGTTGTGCTTTAGAGTGCATTATAAATAAAACAATAGTTTTGTGAAGCTTAACTTGTTGGCTAGTTAAATTGTTTGCTAGTTCAAATAAATTTAAAACATTAAAAAAGAAAAAAAAATGAAAAAGAAAAACAAGCAAATCTCCTGTGAGACTTGGGTAATGTGGAACCAAAAGTATATCAGAGGGTAATGGATAGTGTGTATGTGTGCAGAGGTAGAATTGAGGAAATCTTGACTGCATTGGTGTGTAAAGCATCTCTAATCTTACTCTGTAAAATCTGTCTCACCTTCTCTCTTGTCCAGGTCAGATTTATCATTTCAGTATCAAATGCTATTCACCACAGCATTATTGTTACAGCTTATTTTTATTTTTTAAAAATGGTAGCTCTTTGTAACAGGCTCCTTGGCTTCTGTTTGTGGTATTCTAGCTTTGTGATTGCAGTGAAACTTTGGGTTTAAAATTTATTTTAAATAACAACATGATGGATGTGATCTTTCCTTTCACTGGCCTCAGGAACAATTTGCATTTAAAGTTACAGAATCTATTTGGTCTTCAGATCAAATTTTATTTTTTGAATATGCAAGAAAAATTAAAATGTCTGTTTTACAGCCCTTGAGCTAATACGGAATGGCTAGCACAGTTTCTGAATGTGAACAATAGGTTAGTTCTGTAATATTGAAAAGAGAGGGCAATGCTATTCCAGTGACAGCAAGCATGCTTTAAAAATCTGCATATAGTGCTTGGTAAGAAATGTATGCATTATCCTGCCCATGCAATTGTAACCCCTCTGTACAGTATGTTCACAAATAAAATAAAATAAAATTAAAAAAATCTGCATATATGGTTTATCAAGAAATTGAAATCTTAAAGCATCCTGTGGTCTTAATCACCTAGAAGTTCTAAACAGTGCATCATCCAATTAAAAAAGAACTTCATTACTTAAAGCCTTAAAAGCAGCATTTGTTTTAAACAAGGAATATTGGTTAATCACACATTAGGGATGATTCCTTTGTTCATTATGTGAAAGTGGTCCTAGCAGATATTCTTATATTCCCATATACAACATTTGCCCTGGAAAGACAAACTAATTCAGACAGGCCAGTGTGACTTAAATAATGTTCTCTTTTTAAAATTCCTCTTAGAAAACAATTTAAGGGGTTTTACTATGTAAGTAGGATTTTTCCTTCCCCCCCAACCCTCCCCCCTCCCCCCCCCCCCGTCTTCAAAAGATTTTCTTTCAACCTCATTTTCTTTCTGTTCAGCTATAAAATGTGCCCATTACGGGCTTATCTGTCAACCACAAAGGAAGAAGTCTTCTTCTCTTTCAGCAGGTATGAATCCCAATAGCTATCTTAATCTCCAGAGAGTTCACTTCTACTCTATTTAATAAAGCACAGCACTTTAGTTATCATAGTCATTAGGAAGAAGCAAGATTGAAAAAAGGGAGAGCTTTAATCTATTTTTGTATCATATGTAATTATACCACTTATTTTTCTCAAAGGGCTTTTCAGGTTTTCAGAATTTTTTTCTTTTTTAGGAATTTTTCTGAAGGAAAATCTCTAATATGTAAAATGAAGATAAAATTAGAATTAAAAATATTCTTTCAGATACCAACATAATTCTATTACCAGACAATTAGCACAAGCAGGTGCCAGGATGTTATTATTTCCTAAATATCTCCTGAATATCATTGCTACTCTGAAGCATATCTGTTGAACCAACTGTGCCCTTTGGTCTAGTACATAGATTCAAGTTTGATAAACTTTGTGAGTAATTATCATATTGGACCATAGAAAGGACCCATAAATATTAGTTATAAAGTGTGTATTTTCAAGCTAAAATCAGAAATCCAGTATTATATTAGTATACAACAATTATAGCCAATTATTTTTTCTGATTAACTATTCCTTAAGAAACAAAAACAGTTACAATTAGTTCAAAGAGCAAAATATCCCAAAATCATTCAGTGTCATGTCCATACTAGGTGGACTTCAATGGCTGTCCATTAAGGGCATCAGATCTTCAAGGTCATCCAGATCTTAATCCTACAGTATGGCTGAGTTATGGGTTTGGTCATCTCCCACATCTTGAGTGATGATTATTTCGCACATGACCAGAAAGGGAACTAGTATCCTCTAATCATTCCTAAACCAGAAGAATTGATCATTGATCTAATCATTCCTAAACCTGAACAATTGATTTGGAAGATTTTAACTAGAGTTTCTAAACTCCCTGAGTATGTAAACAAAATGTTTATATGCATGTTCATACTTCTAGGAAGAGGATTTTAGATTTGTAATCACTTTAGATTATTTTTTTTCTGTCAAGGTGATGTACAGAGGGGTTACAGTCAGGCAATAAGTACATATCTTGTTATCCCTTCCCTCATTTCCTCCCTAGTTCCCTTCCAATTCCCCCAATCACTTAGATTCTAAGAGATTTATGACCAAAGAAAATGTAAAAGTTATTAATTTATTAATCTAGTTTTTTACCTCCATAATTTTTCTCTATAATAATATGTATTATCCTATGAATAAATAAACAACACTTTTTTCCCCTTATGTAACAGGCTGATCAATCTACCAGTGAGCATTCTGTATGTCCTCAGTTGTGCCTGGTGACAATCTCTATAAGCAATTGGTACAGTGGACATAATGTATACAATCAGAAATTTGACACCACCAATACTACCGACTACTTATCCTTGGTTCTCTAGTCAATTGTTTTATTTTAAATTGGCTATAGAAACTAAAAATCTTTATCTTTTATAAATTCATGTTGGTTTTTCAAAACTAAATTTTGTTTTATAACGTCACTTAAACAAAACTTTTTTTTTTTACATATTCAGACTTCTTGCCAATACATCAGTTAGGTGTATGCGGCTATAATTTAGAGTATTTCAGGCTTGAAATCGGAAATATGAATTTCATTGAGGGGTGAACTAGAAACCTATAAAGATGATGGGTGACATATGCACCATATGGAAAACATTGTTCAAAATTCAAATTGTATCTTTCAAGTATCTCTTGCTTCTCAACATGGTTGTGTTTTCCTAATATGAAAAGGTCAGATCGTGGGTAGGCAGTGTCTGTTGGCTAGATTTGACATCTTGAGGCACCGGAGGGTCTGCATTTATTTTGCTTTTGGACTATTTTCCTGCTGTTTGCTTACTCTCCTTTCTCCTCCACCTCTCTTATCACACATGTTCTGTGTTCTTCCCTTCCTGCTCTGCTTTCTCAATAACAAAAAGAAAGTGAAATTTGGAATGTTAGGAAAAATGAATATAAACTATCCTGAAAATTATGTGGAAACCAATACATTTATGGGTTTGTAAGTCGTTTCATCTAAATTCAAGGTGATTGTCTCTCATCAGAAATGTCTGGGAGCAGAAATGTTTCAAAATTCAGACTTTTTCAGATTGTGGAATATTTGACTACATGCAATGACCTGTGTTAGAGATAAGAGCCAAGCATAAATATAAAATGCATTTATGTTTTACATACATAGCCTGAAGATAATTTTATACAGTGTTTTTGGTGTAGCTGTATTTGACCATTTCCCATCATATAAAGCTAGGTGCATATGTTTTACCTGTGAGATCACAACATCACTCAAAAACATTTGGATTTTAGAGAATTTTATATTTCAGATGGGGAATGTTTGTAGTAACTGAAGTCAAAAGATTCACAGTGATCTGAAAATTAGGGGAGGGGATAATAGTTTAAAAATTCATTTAAAATTTAGGGTGACAGATCTTTGTGTAGATCTATTCAAGAAAAAGGGCACATGCTTGCTATCCTTTTTTTTTTCAAGTCAAGAATTCTTTTTTTAAAATTGTTCTTGAAGCTAGTGCTTCTTATTTTCTACATGCATATTCCACTAACTTCAACACTGATGACATTCATGTGTAGCTCTCACCACATTTCAGACGTGTGTTATATGAAGAAATCTGATCTTGGTGTCAGCCAAAATCTGAACTTTGAAGCATCATTAACACTGTGACTAGTGACTCAATCTTATGAAGCTGTAGTTTATTTATGAAATGTAAACAATAATGATATCTACTTAATAATCTTATGGTCAGTGTTCAATAAGATCAGGAATAGAAAACAAAATGATACACTAGGCATACAAAATCATATTTATTAATATAGTGTTTTATTATTGTTAAACTCTGAAACTTGTGCTCTCAAATCAGGTAACATGCTTCCGTGTCCTCTATTGAGCTTATAGCTTTTTCATTTTACTTTCCTGCTAGTTCTTAGGCTTGGTCTGAATCAGAATTTCCTGGAAATCTTGCTAAAATTAATTGCTGGACTCCATTTCCAGAGTTTATAATTCAAAAGTTTGGCATCAGCCCAAGTCTTTGCATTTGTAATAACTTTCTAAGTGGTCATGACGCTGCCAGTCAAGAACTAGACTTTGTACTTGGATATGTTGGCTCAAGTTTGTAACCTCAGATGCTCAGCAGGCAGAATTCAGAAGGCTCAGAGTTCAATGCCAGGCAGGGCAAAAGCTTTAAAAAAAAAGTTATCAAGAACACTATTTCAACTGAAAATGCTGGGCATTGGTGATATGTGCTTGTCAACCCAGACGTATGGAGAGTGTATAGAAGGGTTACAGTCTAATTATCCCAAGCATAGCATGGGACTCTCTTTGCAGATATAACAAAATAAAAACTAAAATGGCTGGAGGGGGTATGGCTTAAGTGGTACACCACCTGCTTAACAAGCACAATGGAACCTTGTATTGCTTAAATAAATAAATAAAGTCTCATTCAGAGTACCTGTGGTTTATACCAGAGATTGGCAAACTTTTTATGAGGCACTAGATTATGTATTTCAAAAGCGGCCACAGATAATATGTAGACTGGTGAGAGAGTATGTTTATGTTTTAGCTAATTCATTTATGCACACTGAAATTGGAATTTTCTAACAATTTCAGGTCATGATATTTTAAAATCTTGAACACTTAAAAATATGAAACTATTCTGAGCTTGTGAGTCATATAGAAATCAATGATGGTTTTTATTTGGCCTGTGGACTGATGGGAGGTATTTAGTCCATGAGGGCTTTTTACTTATGAATAGATTATTGTTCATTATAAAAAGTATACTCCCCTCTTCCTCTCTCCCTTTTTCCATCTATCTTTTTTTCCTTTTTCTTGCTTTCTTCCTTCTTTCCCTTTCTTCCCTCTTTTCTCTCCTTTTCTCTCTCCATCTTTCATCTCTCTCCCTCCACCTCCCTCACTCCTTTTCTTTTTCTTTTTTCTTTCTCCTTCTTTCTTCATTTTTGTCTCTGTCTCTTTCCCATCTTCTATAATCCTTCTGCCTTTGCCTTCTGCCTTCTGCCTTCTGCAATCAGATCATCAGGTGATGAAGAAAGAAAGTCCTAAATATACTTCTCCTGAATCTTGGTCCTCCCAGGCACCAGAACTGTGAATTATGATCATAATAAATTATCCAGTGCTAACACAAAATGTATTAAGACATACATGTTTTGCAGAATTCAAGGAATTGCTATCCAAATGCAAATTGGAGTTCATTTATGTTTAAGGTTTTCTTCTCAAGGAATTATCAATATCTTTGAAAAATGTTATTTGAAAAGAATCACATGCAGCATTCTGGAGGCCAAAATTAGAGTAAAAAATAAAGGTGTTGGACAGATGTGGATTTCGGTCTAAGTTGAGTGCACCATCTAACCATGGGTAAGTTACACAATTTACTACACTTACTAAGTTTCATTTTCATCTATAAACAGACTAATAACTACACTGACACTGTTTCCAGGATTATGAGATAGCACTGTTTCTGGCACCAGAGAGCTAAAGTATTAACTGAGTAAGTGCTTTATAAAATTCATTAACTTCAGAAGCAATAAAAAAAACAATAAATATTTCTCTTCTCTTTTTTTCTTGTGGGATATACTTCAATTAGGCATTATACTAAGAAGTAAGGGATAACAAGACAACTGATTAAACAATGTCTGTGATCTTCTTTTTTTTTTTTTCCAGGGCTGAGGACCGAACCCAGAGCCTTGCGCATGCTGGACAAGTGCCCTTCTGCTGGGCTAAACCCACAGCCCCAATGTCTGTGATCTTAATAACCACTACTTTAATGAAATTCTTGGTGTGGCAGAAAGAAATGGTTTCTTCCCATCTGTTATATCAAAAGACCATTTGAGGAAGTGAAAGGACTTTTCAAGACAAGCTGGCAGGAATTTTAAGCATTCTTTGATTCTTTCTCATATATTGTTTTTCATTATAGAGAAACCTATAACGTATCTGGAAACATCTGCATACTTTGAGGACTCTTTTGAACATAAAGTGCTTGACTAAAGCATAATTGTGACTTTTCAAGTAGAGTTAGATTCCAATTTAGACAAGTCTTGTAGAGTCTTCCAGTTTTAAAAAGCATCACTAAGCTGTTGTTTGTTTGATTTATCTACATGTTCTTGTCCTAGTAAGATGATGGGATCCATTTAGCTAGTCTCTTATTTTTAAGGATGTTAATAGGGAACACTTAACACCAAGCTCGGTTCTCTGGTAGGCATACAATAATACTCCATATTGTAAAAGTCTCTTGGGGAGGCTTGTATTCATTAAATCTGTCTTTCTACACAGGGAGCATATTTTATATTGTTAGTTTAGTTGAGCTAATTTAAGAGGCAAAAGTAAAAAAAAAAAGAATTAATGGATGAATAGGAGAAGAAAAGTTACTGGAAAAAATTTGAATGTTTTTATGATTATCTTGTCAGAATGCTCCCATTAATGTATCTTGACTCTACTAATCCCTAGCCAAAACAGACAGATTTCTTGGGTTGATCAAGTACCATCAACACCTGGATGTATCAGCTAAGTAAGGTTACTCTTGAATAAAGAAGAAAACAGCTTGGTACTCTAAGAAAGTCCAATATCAGTCCAGTATTCAGCAGTATCATTAATTTGACTAAGGTTCCTCCGACTTAGTTCTTGTCTCATTTCTCCTTTTGATTTGCTCATCTAGACTATTCTATGAGATAGCTGATATTATTCCAATGTATTTTTTCTACTTAATTTGATCTAGGTTAGCATCTGCTATTTGCAATAAAAGCCATACCTGAATTAGTCTTTATGTTTTATTGGCGGTAGAGGATTTGGAAAACTGAAATGAATTCAATAGTGGAAAAAGCAAGAATATTAGTTCATGGGATCCACAGGCAGTGGTATGGAGAATAATTTCTCTATACTGTACATACATCTTTCCCTTTTATATTTCTGAGAAGTGTCAATAGTTTCCCTTCATAAAAGCCATTTGAATAGTAAGGTAGGTAGGAAGGGTATAATTCAAAAGGAGTGCTTATTATATTTTTAATCAGTAAGATGATCTTCCTAATCTGAACATGAGTTGTACCACATTAGCACTTCTGAGCAAGTTCTAATTTCTGTACTTTGACACTCTTCTGATAAGTTAAGAACTCCTAGTGTTGAAATAATTGAGTAAAAAAATTTTGATTGAGAGACATAAATTCTACATAACACACTTCTCCAACATGGTATCCACCATTAATCTTGCTTCAATGATTAGTGTGATTATAGAAAACATTTTAAAATGTTCAAAGCCATACTTAACTACTACAAACTTATTCCCACACAGATTTTCTATTTTTTTTTTTTATTAGTTAACTCTTTTGAGGGGTCTGGTTCTTGGTAAAGTTTCAGTTTTTCAACTCTCAAAGTGCATATAATTGAATGGTATAATAAATGCCAGATTCTTCAGTATTTTACAAGGTATGTAAAATGAATAGAGATATGTTTGCCATTATTGTCATAAACCAGAAAACCAGGGAAATTTTATAAAGTTGAAACTTTTGTGCCATGAAATCCCAGATAGATGCACTGTATTTCATTTAAGACAGAAGAAAAATGTATTTCTTCATTCGAAAAAAAATATTGGACATTAGAAATTGGATCACACTCTGTTGTGTGTGAAACTTTCATTGACTAGTATATCTACATGTTAAGTTTATTATCTTTTGACTTTAGGTAAAACCCTTCGGCAGACTTTTTAAATGCATATACATTTGGGAGACGACCGAGTCTGCTTCTTGTCAGTTTTAAATGTAAATGATTTGCTTTTCTTGATGGTTGAAAATGCTTGAAGTCAAGGCATTAGAGGGCAAATTTAGTCCATTTGTGCTTCTTCAAAGAATTAAGAATTTACATGATAGATGGAAGTTTACTAAATATTGTTCACATTCTGGATTTCCCAAGACAAACAAGGAGTGACCACCCTTTAAAGACTTAGTTCATATAAAACATCCAGTTTTGAGAAAACGAGTGTGTGTGTGGGGGGGGGATATAATTTAAAAACAAAAGGAGACAGAGCAAAGATTCAGAGAAAAAAACAAGTCTTTTCCTATTTTCATAGGAATGAAACCAAGAAGAAAAAAATTAGTAATGAAAGTTACAATAAGAGTTGGAATATCAAATGGGCATAAAAGAATGGGACATGAAGGCTAGAAAGGTGGCTCAGTGGTAGAGCGCTTGCCTTGCATGCATGAGGCCCTGGGTTCCATTCCTCAGCACCACATAAGCAGAAAAAGCCTGAAGTGGCGCTGTGGCTCAAGTGGTAGAGCACTAGCCTTGAGCTGAAGAGTTGAGGGACAGCACTCAGGCCCAGAGTTCAGGTCCCATGGCCAACAACAACAACAACAACAACAACAAAAGGGACATGAAATGCAATGCATTGCTATTTATTTTATCATAGCCTTTACTAAAAATACATGGATAAAAAAAAAAGAAAAACATTTAATCCTCTTCTAGGTGAAACCATTCTTAATGCATTGTTATGCATATTTATAATTCTTTGCCTGTAAGTGTATGCACATACACGGATATCAGAAGTATTACAGTAAGGTATAACACTCCATAAACTATTCTGTAATATGACTTCATATTACGTGTATCTGCTCATGCCAAAATTTCACTTCATGTATACTAAATGACTGTACATACTCATACTTTTTTAACTTTCTTTTTTTAATTTTAATTTTTATTGTGAAAATACTGTACAGAGGGGTTACAATTACATGGGCAAGCTAATGAGTACATTTCTTATCAAGCATTGTAGCCTCCTCCTTTGTTTACCCTTCCCATCCTTTCCCATCCTCCCCCACCCATCCAATTCTCCTCCCCCACAAAGTTGTAAAGTTCGTTTTTCCACAGAAAGACTTGTTCATCTCATTGTTGCAATGGATCCACCTGTATCTCTATTTAAACGATTTGTTTTTTCCCTTCCCCTCCACAAATTATACCAACCTCAAATACAGTGAAAGCAGGTGTTATACCATGGGGGAGGGACATACAAAGCAACAAAGAAATAATCTTATAAATGTGTTAGAAACAATCATCTGAAAGAAAAAAAAACACATTAGAATACATATCTTAGGGTTCATTTCCCTTAGATCAACTTATCTGACCTTTTCTGCTTGACTCAGACATATACTAGATATTGCAAATAAGGGAAACCATGGGACCTAAGTTTCTTTGGGCCTGGCTTACTTCACTTAATATAATTTTTTCCAAGTCTTTTCATTTCCTAACAAATGGGATAATGTCATTCTTTCTGAAAGAGGCATAGAATTCCAGTGTGTGTGTGTGAGTATATATATATATATATATATATATACCACATTTTCTTGATCCATTCATCTACTGAGGGGCATCTGGGTTGGTTCCATATCTTCGCAATGGCAAATAATGCTGCAATAAACATTGAACAAGTTTACACTCCCACATCCCCTGTCCACATCCCCTCCAGCATCTGTTGTTTAATTAGAGTTCTTGATTCGAGCCATTCTAACTAGGATGAGGTGGTATCTCAATGTTGTTTTGATTTGTATTTCTTTTATGGCTAGGGAGGTTGAGCATTTCTTCATGTGTCTATTGGCCTTCCTTCTTTCTTCTTCAGAGAAGTTTCTCTTCAAGTCTTTAGCCCACTTATTTATTGGGCAGTTGTTTCTTTGAAGATTTGTTGTTGGGGGATTTAATTTTTTTGAGTTCCAGGTATATTTTAGATATAAGACCCTTGTTTATTGTAAGGCTAGTGAAGATCTTCTCCCAATCCGTGGCCTTTCTATTGATCTTGCTAGCTATGTCCTTTGCCATACAGAAGCTCTGCAATTTCATGCAATCCCATTTGTCTAACCTTTCTTGATTTGTTGTGTTTCTGGGTCTCTATTAAGAGAATTTTGGCCTGTGCCGAGGAGTCCTAGGTTTCTCCTATTCCATCCTGTAATGTTTTCAGGGTGTCTGCTTTGACTCCGAGTTCTTTGATCCATTTGGAGTTGATCTTTGGAGGTGATGTATAAGGATCTAGCTTTAGTTTTCTGCAAGTAGTTAACCAATTTTGCCAGCACCATTTACTGAAGAGGCTGTCTTTCTTCCATTCTATTTTGTCAGCTCCCTTATCGAAGATTAAATGGCTATAGGTCTGTAGGTTCATTTCTGGGTTTTCAATTCTATTCCATTGGTCCTGAGGTCTGTTCTTGTGCCAGTACCAAGCTGTTTTGATTACTATGGCTTTGTAGTAGAGCTTGAAATTTGGTATTGATATTCCTTCAGCACTGTTCTTTCTGTTAAGGATCATTTTTACTATTCATTTATTGTTCCATATGAATTTTTGGATTGCCTCTTCTATTTCCTTGAAGAATGAGGATGGAATATTGATAGGTATAGCATTGACTTTGTAGATAGCCATTTTCACAATGTTGATCTTTCCAGTCCAGGAGCATGGGAGTTTTTTTGCCACTTTCTAAGTTCTGTTTTGATTTCCCTCTTTAAGTTTTTAAAGTTTTCATCATAGAGGTCCTTCACTTCTTTGGTTAAGTTAATTCCTAGGTATTTTATCTTTTGTTGGAGCTATTATGAATGGAATTGCTTTCCTGATTTCGGCCACGTTTTTTTTTTTAACTTTCTTAAAATTAAATTTAATTGTAAAGGTGGTATACAGAAATGGTTATAGTTGTGTAAGTAAGGTAATGAGTATATTTCTTGTTAAAAAGTGCTATCCCTATTTACTTAAAATTATCGTAAAAGTAATGTACAGAGGGGTTACAATTACATAAGTTAGGTAATGAGTACATTTCTTTTCGAACAGTGTCACCCCTCCCTCATTTTCATACTTGTTTTTTGTAGAATAAAGAATTAATGAAATCTATAAAAAATTCTCATACATTGACACCCTCCCAATTCAATTATTAAACTAGAGCTATTGCCCCACTGCACCCTGAAGGTGTAAAAAAAAATATAGATGCAAGCTGGGCACTTGTGGCTCATGCCTGTAATCCTAGGTACTCAGGAGGCTGAGATCTGAGGACTACAGTTCAAAGCCAGCCCGGGCAGGATAAGTCCGTGAGACTCTTATCTCCAATAAACCACCAGAAAACTGGAAGTGACGCTGTGGCTCAAGTGGTAGAGCACTTGCCTTGAGCTGAAGAGCTGAGGGACAGTGCCCAGTCTAAGAGTTCAAGCCCTACACCAACAGAAAACAAAGAAAAAAATCTAGAAGCAAAGATGGTGAGACAATGAGCCACATGGCATTTATTCTGTTATATCAAAGGGCTTTGGTGGACTGCTCTCTGGAACCTCACCATCTTAGCTTACTGTCATAGCTCTTGTGTCCATTATTCCATCTCTATGACTTTCCAGTTGGCTAGGGTTTAATAAAAAATTTTGAATATATGGGCTGGGAAGGTGGCTCAGTGGTAGAGTGCTTGCCTTGCATGCATGAGACCCTGGGTTCGATTCTCCAGCACCACATAAGCAAAAAGAAAAAAAGCCAGAAGTGGCGCTGTAGCTCAGGTGGTAGAGCACTAGCCTTGAGCTGAAGAGCTGAGGGATAGCGCCCAGGCCCAGAGTTCAGGCCCCACGACCAGACCCCTACCCCCCCCAAAAGTTTTGAATATAGTTATTTATCTTCATTTTGATCAATATCTTGTATTGTTTCATAGACGTAGATTTAAATACAGAACTCCAGTGGCTGATACTCTTACCTATTGTGTGTAGGTACTTCATCCAGACTCATAGTGAGAGGAAGAAATTGTGTAAAATTCAGTGAGGTGCTCTGTACTCTCTACCAAAAGTTTACAAAGTACAAATACCAAGCTTTTGTCAAAATGCCATTTCAAGTTACAAGTAGGGTTGAATAGATATTTCCAAGTGACCCCAAAATAAAATTAACATTTTTGCCAACATACGTACAGTATATCTAGAACAAAAAATCCTGTTTATGAAAATTGAAGGTAACATTTTATCTTAAATACATGTGTGATATAATCTTCAAAGGATACTGATGTGATTTTTGCCATGCTGTATTACAGAATATGTCATTTCCTGAGTAGGAACAAGTTTTAAATAAATTATATTCTACAGTGAAACACTTTTTCTTTTTAAGTGGTAGAAAAGCAAAAATCTGTAAGTTATGCAAAGATGCTTCTAATGAACTACTGAATGTCAAGAGGAAGATAAAACCAGCATGTATCATTCATCTGATGAAAACAAATTGTTTTCTTCTTTACATGTGGGTACTTTGGGCTGGAAATCTTCTTTGTGAGAAAAAATGGACTGTTTTGTACATTTGTGAATCTACAAACTTCAGTTTGTAAGAAAATTCAGCATCTTTGGAGTGAGGTCAGGGTATCATGAAATTTTGTCTCCTAGGATTCTGAAGGACTTATTGCGTCATCTTTTGAGCACAGGGTTTGAAACTTAGAGGAACACCAGAACCATCCCTTACGGTGATTGCTGTGCTAGAGGAATCACTGGGAAGAGGCAACTACATGAGTGTGTTGCTTTGGCTCACAGAAAGTAAAAACACAGAGTAGGGGAAAATAATAGGTAATTAAAGCTCCAGAAGTAACTTTATTTCTGTATTTTTTTCTCTTGTGGGTATTTCCCTTTGCATGGAATAGTCAATGAGTAAGTCAATTTTTGCTGATATTCCTAGATAAATAAGGTTAATAATTAAGTCAGGAAAGGAGTAATAAATCTATGTTCCATGAACATGTCCAGCTGAAGTAATTGTTGGTGCAATTTAGTTATCTCCTCTAAGTCCTCACAAAGAATTAAGTGTGCTAGTAAGTCATTTCTGGAAGGGATTTTCTGAGTACCTTACACAAATGCAGAACTTCCAATGATAGTTTTATTCAAAACACTATCTTTGGAAAAAAAAACTCATCACTCTCTAAAAACATAGTCCATGTTCACAAAATTTCTGGGAAACAGAAATGGGCTTAAGTGAAGAACAACTTCAACTATAAATACAGGACAGTCATTGACTTTTAGAGCTGGGAAGGCTTTTGAGATTTCCTAACCCAAACCTGAGATGATTCCCAAATTCTGCACCTACTCTATAGACTGTTACTGTCCCCCTCCCTCCACCCCCCTCCCCCCAGCTCCCATGACTCCTTCCTTTCATGTGAGGGGGAAAAGAGAATTGCATTAATTTTCTCAGGCTGACCATTCTATCCTTTCTGTTTCCTCATAGTTTCTTTTGGCATTGGTGTCATACCAGCGATTATATATAGTTTATTGGATGAAATAAGAAAAAGAGTGATTTTTCTTTAAAAGAAAATTAACTATAACACTTGACATCTTATTTTTGAAGCTCATCATTTTTATCTTCTGAGAGCAGGTTATTCTGGATTTCCATGACTAATTAAAAGATGACAAGTTTGGATGGAATAGAAAAGGCTCCTATGGGATAGATTAAGGAGTGTTAATATAGTTAAGTAGAAAGGAAAGTCTTGCAGAATTGGTGATGCATGACTCAGGTAATTGTGAGGCTCTGTAAAGTAACACTGGCCACACAGACCAGCAACAGCTTCTCCAGTACCTTTCAGCAACCACTTATTTCCTTGTAACTCCACTGGGTGTGATGTGCAGAGGATCCAACATCATCTATCATTTTGTTGGACTTCTTCACCACCCCTCTGTTTCCTGGCTGAGTTATTTATGTAACGCTACCCCACATGGGAAGGCCCAGCTGTTAAAGTTTTAGAATCAGGAACAAGAACACATTTTTATTAGATCTTTCATCTTGTCTGCAGTGTTTTTCTTGGTTTAAATAATGGTAACAGCATGCTAGCTCCTCCACCATAACTCACTCACTTCTCTGTTCATGCTTTTGGAGTGCAGAATGTCCTTTTTATACTTCTGGGGCTTTAGAAGGGGATTTCTTTCAAACTAAATAGGGAATCAATGTATGGGATTTTATAACCACTGTTAAGTTTGAACTCAACATTTAGTTCAAGGCTCTATGGAGGTAAAACAATGGAACTGGTTGCAGATGGGTGATAGCAATAGGGACATGAGGAAGAAGGACATCTAGAACACTAACATGGAGATGAAGTGGTCCTGGTTTTGAAGTTAGGAAACCAAGAAGCAGATTTAGAGAGAATTCAGCTTGGCTGGGAGGAAATCTATATTGAACAGTCTCAAAGGCTCTGATGACTTTTTATCAATTTGATTAAGCTGTTCTCCATTTCTTATAATTGTTCTCCTGTGTCCCCATGTCCTATAATTGTCCTCCATGTAAAGTTCTAGTGTGGGTCATAGGAAAGAAGTGAAACTTGTTTGGCAAAGGTCGAGTAGCAATTTTACATCAGGTATAGGCCACAGACCTGCTGACTAAACTTGCTGCAAAAGGCAATGTGTGGGTCAACAACCACTTTGTCTATGGGCCAGATGTACTTAACTCTAAGACAGGCTCTGTTTTCTGCAGGTCAGTCACCATAGCAAAAGTAGAACTGATAGGTTTCAGCCTGTCCTGAAGCTTTTACCCTTCTCTTCTTGAATAATTGCCTTGGAATTTCAGCTCCAATATTAAACACAGCAGTCTTATCCACTACTATACCAGCTCTTACAATTGTGTAAAGGCAACTCTTTCAATGAGTAAGCTAGCCTTACTCACTGAAAAAAGGCTAAAAGCCCTTGGATCATTTCTTTCAAATTCATAGCATTAGTCGCTTCATTCATTGTTTATTCTCCATACTAGTGTTCTATCAGTTTCTCTAATACTTTAATTCTAAGCTTTTATCTTTCTCTTTTTATTTGCCAGTACCAGGGATTTTATACTTTCTTGGCTGATTCTCTTTATCTCTTGAGTCCTATCTCATTTGACCTTTTTGCTGCATATTTCATAGGGAGGGGGTCTCATGGACTTATCTGGGCTGTTTTTTGAATTGTGCTCTTTAAATATGCTGTTTCTTCTGTTTCTTTGATCATACTTTTAGCTGCCTTAGCCTAACCATTAGTTTCTTGGATTGGCCATCTCTGACCAACCCATTTAAATTATTAGGCTGTTTGCCATTGTCTTTAAGAAGTTGTATATGCTTTTGTAATATTTTTCAATCAGTCTTCAACAGAATTTAGGTTCTAGAAGCTGTATTTGTTTGTTGCATGATGAATACCAGGCAGTTTGGTACATGCCAGATGTCAAATCAAAGGATTTTTCTAGGAATGGGAGATATGGGAGGACTCTACACTGTGGATCTGGACTGACAGAGGCATTATTTTTTCATTCTTCAGATGGCTTAAAGTTTATTCAAGAGTTTACCTTTTTTTCTTTTTTTTACCCTTTTTCATGGGCACACTAATTGCTTAAGGATCGAATGATCATCTCAATAATACATTACATTTCTTTCTGTGACCTGTTGATAGCCTTTTCTGAAGATACTTGTAAGTAAATACTGGGAAATAGTAAGAAAAAAAATACAAGTAAAACCAATCCAACCACTACATTTTGGTTATCCACTTAGAGATAAAAGCAGTGATCCATTAGTAGATATAAGAATGCATACTTATGCAACTGTTTAAAAAAAAAGTCATCCAACATTAGTTTTCTGCAAGGTTCTTAATTCCATACTAAAAATGCATTTTACTATCCAATATTTTCATTTTCCAGGATTTCCTATTTTAACACTAGTTAAAAAGCAGATTAGATAGCATTTTTATGAAATAAAGTCATACTGTCCTTTCTCCAGGAGCCCTGACATATGTTATAGTCTCAGTATTTCCACTTCTCTAATTTTCAAGGTCACATCTTTTGGTGTTGTCCTGAACATACACAGCAGTTTTCTGTAACATGTAGAAGATTCTCTCCTTAAGGCTGGCTTCGTCAAAATTGTCCGTGCTTTCAATGTTTTGTCTGTATGTATACATGTATGTGCCTGTGCAGACTTGGGACTCAGATCTCTCATGTGTTTGCTGGAGCTTTTCACTCAAAGCCACTACTTGAGCCGTAACAATAGTCTAGCTTTTTTTTGTTGTTGTTGTTTGTTTTGGTTAACTGGGCTAAGTCTTGTGGACTTTTTCTGCCTGGGCTGGCTTTGAATCTTGAGATCTCAGCCTTAAGAGTTGTTAGAATAGGGATGAACCACTAGTACCCAGATGCTTTTCTTTTCTTCTAAACAGGACTTTAATATCTTTGCACAATACCTTTTCAGTATTTAATCTAGAATGAGTAGTTGATCAATCTTGTTGGAAGAGGCTGACAAACTCCAGGGACTGGCAACAAGCCCTAGGCCCCTACTACACATCTGTCCTAGGTCCCAGCCCCTTCCCTTGTCAAATGATGCTCTAATTAATAGAAGCACCTATGTGTCACACTATTCCTGAGTACTCTCATCCTCCACTAAGCATATATGAAGTAACATATTTTAATTCCCAAATTTATGCTTTTATATTTGTTCCTACAGATGACTGTTTCAGTGATGCCATAAATGTAAACCTTATGCTTCCTGGATACGTTAAAGTCAATGCCCTACCAAAGCCATTTTAAAGACATTTTGATTGTTTAGTCAGCAGTGACACATTCAAAGAAATGACTAAGAGTCTGTTTTTCTATACATGCCTGTAAAATAGCCAAAAACAGATATAGTTCCTTTAGTTAGATAAAAATCTTTCTATTACCAGATTTAACAGAGGTTTGCCTGTGTTACTGTTTTTCCAAGACTTTTCTTATGTTTCAAAATGTAGAAATAAAATGGCTGAATAATCTGTTTCTGACAGTCAATCAGACTTTGGCTAGAAAATGATAGATACATGTGTATCTGAAGGATCTCACTTTAGAAAAGAGAAATAATTGCTAGTTACTAGCAATTGTCACTTTCAGTTAAATCAACTGTTATCACCTCTGGGGGAATTAAAGATTCTATACCCAAAGCAAACCTACTAAGTCATTTCAGTTTTTGAAAGAAACAACAATATGACAGTAAGAACAGTTTAAGACACAAAATAATAAAAGCATTACCACTCAAAAGCCAATTATGGCCATCTATAAACTAAGTACAGGTAAAATAAAGTTTCTCTGTATGAACCTTACTAAAAAAAGGTGACAATTCCAATTATTTACCTCTAAATAATCGATTAACAAGTCTAGCAATAAGACAAAATTAGAAGTCTCTTGGCAGTTGATTGTGATTTTTATTATACATCAGACATATGAACCAGACATTAGAATGATTATCTGAACTCCTAAAAAAAAAATAGGAAATTTCCATCTCCTCCTGGCATTTTCAGATTTTAGGATTAGTTTGAGGCAAAGAATTGGAGATAGTGTATAAATAACAATTATGAAGGTAGTTTCCAGAAGCAAGTAGTGACTTTGGTTATTAAGGCTGTATGCATTGTCCAAAAAGCTATTTGTCAGCTATATTTTGGCATGTGTATTCTTACTAAATGGACACCAAAAAAGGAAAGAGTGGTTTGTGAGATTATTCCAATCTTGTTTCTTGGGACCAATACCTTTTCTAGGCTTCTACAAAAGCACAAACCTTTGCTTATTGTAGATATTTTTCTGTGCACTAGGAAATGTATAGTGCAATCTCCTCGTTTTATTCAGGTGTATACTCTTGGCAAGGACAGACGCTGTTGAAGAGTTCTTGAAAATTATGGTCCTATAGGCTAGTATTCTCCATCCTATGAACAAACTACTTAGGTGTGTCTTTGTAGGCTATACTTTTGTATTCCTGGTCCAAAATTAAAGTGGCCATGAAAACATTCAACCCTGTCAGGTCAATAGTTTTACTTCTTGAAGAACTTTGTGTTAGGTGGGAGGAAAAACATACTCAATGTCAATTTTGAGGTAATAGATAGGAACAAGAGAAATACAAAACCCTCTAGCATCGCACCTGTTTATTTTGGCCTATGTTTCAATATTTTGAAAGTGGCACAAGCAGCTGCCCTTCACATACCACTGTGATTTTGCATAGTGCTGTCTCTCTCTCTCTTTTTTTTTTGTCGGTCGTAGAGCTTGAAATCTAGGTCTGGGTGCTGTCTCTCAGCTCTTCAGCTCAAGGCAAGTGCTCTACTGCATGAGCCACAGCGCAACTTCTGGTAGCGCTCTACTACTTGAGCCACAGCACAACTTCCAGTTTTGTAGTGGTTTATTGAAGATAAAGAGTCTCACAGACTTTCCTGCCCAAGCTGGCTTTGAACTGTGATCCTCAGATCTCAGCCTCCTGAGAGCTAGAATTACAAGCCTGAGCTACCAGTGCCCGACTTGCATAGTGCCCTCATTTAGCTTATCCATTGCTCTTGTAGAAGGAAGTTCAAATCCTCAATGAATTGGCATTCTTCTTTGTTTTCTTCTAGAATCTTTTGACTATATCAATAATCACATATAATTTACACACATGAATTAGCCTACTATCATAACTATAGGGATGTCGATTTTCAATGGTAATTAAACACATGCATTCTATAAATGCTTCTTGAAAGAAATACATTTATTTACAAGTGTTAGTTTTATTTTTGAATTCTAAAATTGGAAAAGTTAATACATTTACACATCTATTTTGTCAAGTAAAGGTAGATGTATCATCTTATTACCAAGATGAAAGAATTTGTAGCTGGGCGCTGGTGGCTTACGCCTGTAAGCCTTGCAACTGGGAGGCTGAGATCTCAGGATCATGGTTCAAAGCCAGCCTGGGAAGGAAAATCCTTGAGACTCTTATTTCCAATAAACCACCAGAAAACTGCAAGTGGTATTGTGGCTCAAATGTTAGAGAGCTAGCCTTGAGCTGAAGAGCTGAAGGCAGTGCCCAGTCCCAGAGTTCAAGCCCCACAACCGACAAAAAAGAAAAAAAAAAAGAATTTATTATGGATTACTACTATTCCCAGCAGGAAAAAGTCTGAATTAAAGCCTTTAGGATTATGCCTGTCACAGACTAGGTATTAACAAAACATTGGGCTTGAATCTGAATTTTAATCCATAGAGAACTTTACAGATTCTGTGGCCTTTTCATATTTCTGCCTGGTCAGACATGCCCAACCAGGAACCAAATATCAGCACAAAACAAATTCCAAGAGACATGGAACTGAAAGATTCTAGAGTAAAAAATGGAGGACAGAGAACATTTGAACTAAACAAACATGTAGACTATTGATGGGTAAGCTGATCTTTAATTTTCCCTGAAATCCATTACTTCCCACCCACAAAGTACATAACTAAATATTCTGTGGGCTTAAGCCCACCTATACTCAGCCAGGTACCAGTGGCTCATACGAATAATTCTAACTACTCACAAAATTGAGATTTGAAGATTATGGTTCAAAACCAGAGTAGACAGGAAGGTTTGGGACTCTTATCTCCAATTAACCACCAAAAGTGCTGGAAGTCAAATTGTAGATCAAGTATTAGAACACTAACTTTGAGAAAAAAAGCTTAGGGATAGTGTCTAAGCCCCAGGGTGCTTTTTCTCTCTTCCCCCCTACACAGACACAGACACAGACACAGACACACACTCACTCTCTCTTAGCCTTTCTGTCAGCTTTCAAAGTACTAGTATTTATAGTCAGTGTGATTGGATTTGGAAATAAGCTGCCTTCTCACTGCCCAGCATCTACACATAAGTAAAATGCTAACAGTTTTCAATTTCTTTCTTTCTCTTCTTTCTACCTACCTCCACTGAAATGTCAAATTCAATGTCTTAAAATAGACTCCATATTTTTCTCTTTTCTATATTAGATATATGTTTGTGTTAACAACAAAGTTGGAAAAGCTTCTAAATTCAAAAGTCGTATTAGCAGCAGAAATGGACAGCAGATGGCTACCCAGAAATCAGAGTCCAAAAGGTGAAATACTCTGCATGACCATGCTGATACAAATTCTATTTTGGAATACCCTAAAAACCCTTGACCTAATGTAAACTCTAAGAGGCAGTTCAGAGACGAACAGTGACCATAACCTCATTCTCTGTCCAAAGCAAAATACAATCATTTAACTACCCACAGACATGAAAAAATACAAACACTTCAATAGCCTACCGCAGCTCATTTGTAAAAAAATAAAATCAGCACAAAATGGGCTTTCTTGATGCTTCCCTATAATTAATTCAAAGTAGTTTAACATGGCCTTTAAAAATCGGTTGCTTAGCTGGGCCTGGTGTTACATGCCTATAACGCTAACACTGCTCAGTCTGAGGCAGAAGGACTGCCAGTTCAAGGTCAACTAGGAGACACAGTAAAAATCTGGCTCAAAAAAAAAAAAGTTTTTGAAGAAATAGCTACTAATGACTAGTTAATTACTAAATACTACCTATAATGAGTAATTTTTAGCTAAGATTTAAATTGCTCCTAGCTTTAAAATAACTGAGTTTCAGTTGAACTTTCAGAAATACTAATCATTCTTATAACTGCCCAATTAATATATTTTACCAGTATTTCTCTTGGGTAGATTAAAGTTGCTGAGTCTTCTTTCAACAGTAAAGACATTTATACTGTAACATACAGATTAAGTAGACCTGAGAGCTGTTTATCACAGATTTATCATCACAGAAGAGATTCCAGTTCATGTTGACAGAAAGTACATAAACTAGATTTAAAGTGCTATATTAAAAATAAATAAAAAGTAAAAATTCATGGCATTTTTTGATAATATAATTAAGCATTTGATTTTAAGAGTTGACACTAAAAATGATAAAAAAAAACACATATAGTATTATTATTCTCCAATTGTATTTTACTCTTTTCATTTTATGAAGTTTGTCTTTTTCACAGAATGACTGGTCACAGTTGTGCTTAAGACATCTATACTTGACCATAGACCTTAGAGGCTACTACACCCACTGATTTTTTAAACTTTTTTTTATGTTAAATATGAACATCTTCTTGGTACTTCTTTAAATCACATCTCATTTATCTTAAGAACTGCACATGCTCATTTTAAATACTTTTAACACCTGTAATCAACCACAGAAGTTGATAGAAGTAGAGGTATACTGGCTAATGATCGAGATGTGTACAGAGGAAAAGTAAACATCACTAAGTATGAATGTAACCCTTATCAACACAACAGTGGACCGTTTTTTTCTCAATAAAAAAAGGCTATTCAAAAAAGGGACTTCTTTCATAAAGATTTGTCATTTTTAGGAATTTGAAAGGAACTTGAGTATAAATTTTGTTTTCTTCTATATACCTTAAGGACACCTTAGGAAAAACTAGTGTCTTACACAACAGAATGGCATTTGCAGAATGTAATATTAAAATGACAGTACTGGGGTTGATTACTGCGGACTGTAAGACTCTGTGTATTAAATGGTTACATCTTAACAATGTATTTAGAACATTGGTCCAATAACATAAAAATAGAGGAAAAGCATCTGGAAATTTATCTCATTCAGTATTCAGAGATAAAAAGGTTAGCATTCATTCCATTATTTCCCATAGGTAAGTCCTTGTTCACACTGAAATCTGATGGTAATTGCATTCTGGCATTTTTCCAAACTATTGTATGAAGAGGATGCTGAAGGCCATCACTATACAGCACACTGCAACATATGGACTCTTTCGTTCACCTGTTGAGAAAAAGATTTTCATCCTGATTAAATGAGTGATTCACATGGATATGACAGGTTATTACTGTGGGAGAGGGATAGATTAAAAGACATGGGAAAAAATAAGAAATTAGAAACATGAAAAAAAAACAGTTCAATGTAGAAGGAGCGAAACTGATATTTGAGACAACATAATTTTCCTTAGAAAATCTTGAAAGCACCATTCCTATGCAACTGTATTATCTGAATATTAAAGAATACCATATACTCCCTCTCATCATAGTGTCTTGTATATCTCATTGTTACAATGGGTCCACCTGTATCCCTATTTAAGCATTTTGTTTTTTCTCTTCCCCTCTCCAAATTAGACTAACATCAAATACAGTGAAAACAGGGGTTATACCATGGGGGATGAACATACAAAGCAACAAAAAAAATCACATGATACACGATAAATACATTAGAAGCAATAGGAAGAAAGAAAAAAAACACTTGTGTTTCTATCTTGGGGTTCATTTTGCTTAACATCATCTCATCTGGTCATATAGCTTTTGACCTTTTCTGCTTTGTACCAGACATATACTAGTTATTCCAAGTAAGGGAAACCATGGGACCTATGTTTCTTTGGGCCTAGTTTACTTCACTTAATATAATTTTTTCCAAGTCTTTCCATTTCCTAACAAATGGGGCGATGCTATTTTTTGATGGAGGTAGAGAATTTCATTGTGCGCGCGCGCGCGCATGTGTGTGTGTATACACACCACATTTTCTTGATCCATTCATCTACTGAGGAGCATCTGGGTTGGTTCCATGTAGTTGTAGAGGTGGGAGGGAAGAAATGGTAGGGGAAAAACAAAGGAGGCAACAGTGCTTGATAGGAAATGTACTCATTTCCTTGCTCATGTAACTGTAACCTCTCCGTACAGCATTTTAACAACAAAAAACTTATTAAAAAGTATACCATGCAGAGCCAAGTTTCAGTGGCTCATGCCTGTAATCTAGCTACTCAGGAGGCTGAGATATGAGGATCTTGATTCAAAGCCAGCCTGGGCAGGAAAGTCCGTGAAAATCTTATCTCATTAAACCAGGAATGACATTGTAGCCCAAAGTAGTAGAGCATTAGCCTTGAGCACAAGAGCTCAGGGACAGTATATTGGCCTGAATTCATGTCCTAGAATTGGCACACACACAAAAACCCCTCAAAACAAACAAATGAAACAACTACAAAAACAACCCATGCAGCATGAACCACAAAGATTTATTAAATTTTTGAGTATTCAGTTTGAGTATTTAACATTTGTGATGTAGAACTGAAAAAGGTAGTACTTAAAAACAACCACTTCTATATGCGTCAATTATCATAATTGTTTTAGGAGTGCTTATATTTGGGACTTTACACATGCTGATCTGAATTGGTTTATGAAATTGTCTTGCAAATAGAGAGCCAGTGACTGTGAGTCAAACTCACCTTAATCTCTTTAGGTTAATTGTTTAGCAATTGCAAGGCTATATTAATTCATAAGACACCAAATATAAGAAAACTCTTCTAGAGTCAAAGCTCATAGAATTCACAAACTTTATAGAGTATAACAATGACAATTTGCCTCATGAAGGTTAGAATGTTTGTGACTTTAAATATCACTATCTCAAAATACTCTGAAATTTATGTAATCACTTAATCACAATAAAAATTATATATAGGGTCTGGGAAGGTGGCTCAGTGGTAGAGTGCTTGCCTTGCATGCCTGAGGCCCTGGGTTCGATTCCTCCACATAAGCAAAAAGAAAAAAGCCGGAAGTGGCGCTGTGGCTCAGGTGGTAGAACTCTAGCCTTGAGCTGAAGAGCTGAGGGACAGCGCCCAGGCCCAGAGTTCAGGCCCCACGACTGGACCCCCCCAAAAAAATAAAAATAAAAATTAGATATAAATAAAAAGTCTTCTAGAGTCCTCTATTAGAGATTTATGATTGCTTCCCTTGTGTGGAATTTTTTTTTTTTTTCTGGTCCTGGTAAATGAAGTTTGGGCCTGGGTGATGTTCTTGAGCTTCTTTTTCGCTCAAGGCTAGTATTCTATCACTTGAGCCACAGTGCCACTTCCAGGCTTTTCTGTGATTAATTGGATATAAAAGTCTCATGGACTTTCTGGCTTTGAACCTCAATCCTCAAATCTCAGCCTCCAGACTAGCTTGGATTACAGGCATGAGCAATTAGCATTGGGCTATCCTTGTGTGTTTTTTACAATAATATTTGAGTGTTATTTTTTTTTTTAAGCTTAAAATTAGCTCTTTCCTAGTAAAGAGGTTTTCCAGGAGCAAGTTCAATAAATTACTTCTGGAAAATGCCAATCTTTTTAATATTTTAACTTTTTATTGTTATTATAAAGGTGAAATACCAAGGACTTATAGTTACCTAAGTCAGGTAATAAGTCCATTTCTTTTTGGACAATGCCAACCACTTCTGTTGCTCTCTCAATTTTTCCCTCCTATTCTCTCCCACAGTTGTATAGTTGATTTTCAACATGTTTAGTGAGTACCACTGCTGGGGAAAATGCCAATCTTAACTAATCTTTCAACTAAAACTCCAAAAGTCATTTTCATTTCCAGAGCCTTCTCATTGATCTCACATTGGTATTTTATTAATAAGTTTAAATCAAGACTTTATTCCCAATAGTCAAATTATGGACTCAGGCTAGGTTCTGATCAATGGGTAAATGGATATGAAAAAGTAGAATGGATATATACAATGGGATTCTACTTAGCCATTAAGAAGAATGTAATTATGCCCTTCTCTGGTAAATGGATGGAACTAGAATCATCATGCTGTGATAATAAGCCAGCCCTACCAAGATAAGCTAGGGGAAAAGAAAACAAAATAAAATAACCAAGATTAAAGGGAGGAGGAAGAGGATAAGCAAAAGCAAAGGGATGGTGAATGTGATGTAAATACATACACACACACACACACACACACACACACACACACACACACACACACACACACACACACACACACACACACACACACACACACACACACACACACACACACACACACACACACGGAAGTATCATTGAAAATAATAAATATTATTTCTAAACACAAAGTTTCCTCAAAGAAAAGACACAGAAATATCACCTATATTAAATTAAAAAAATCCAAACATTTGGTACTTTTCTTAAAACTTTTTAAATGCACAGATATTTGACCTTCAGTTAACTATATTCAGTTACAGAAATACCTTCATTTACAGAAAACATTAGAAAGTGAAAGGTGCTTTTGTAATACTATCACTTAAACTGGAAAAAAATCTTTTATAACTTAAAAAAATACACTGGGTTACCATTTTAAATAATGTTAATTCTTTTCTTTCTTCACAGAAAATCAAACACTTCATATATAAATATGTAGATGTCATAAGTAAGTATGTTACTCTTATTAGAGCTAGATATGCTCATTATTTAGGATAGTCTAATTCATTATCTAAAGGAAGTAATTAATAATCTCCTAAACTTTCCATCTGATGAAAATTAATTTTTGTGGAAGTTCTTTTCTTCCCTATCCCCCAACCTAGAAATGCTATAATTAACATATGGCTTTCATTTTCCTGTTTTTAATTTTCTTAAAAGAGACTGCCATGTGGTAGAGCTAAACATTTTAGGCTGAACTTGAATATAAATGTTACTTCTTGTCTAGTCTTAGGTCTGTGTAAGTGAATGTGAAACAGTTGCTGTAATGTGATGTGTAACATGATAAGATGATTTGGCTAGAGCTTTTCTCATTAAAATTGCATCCTTTCTTTGTGGATATATTGTGTGTCAAGAAGAGAGGAGCATGTGCTTGGGAAAGCAGTATGTCAGCATCAATATTTTTGGGGATAATTTGCCAAAATAAAAAGCTAATGTTTTCATATAATTGGTAAGAATGAATACTTTAGACCCTTTCAACTTATGGCATTCATACAATTGAGGGAGAAATGGAAAAAAAATAAATGAACAGCAACAACAAAAGGGAGCATTTATAACTAGGTATAAAAATGGATATTATAAAAAAATCATTAAGCTACATACTTAATATCTTCCTTTTTTTTTTTTTTTTTTGGTTATTTGGAGATACAGACTGGAGGATCTTTCTGTCCCAGCTGATTTCAAACTGTGATCCTTAGATTTTAGGGCTCCTGAGTAGGGAGGATTACAGACATAGGCGAATGGCACTTGACTTAAACTGTTATATATTCTCTTGATCTTGTGAACAAAAGACTACATGAGCTGGCTTCTGAATAGACCTGTACCCATTTCTTTGTTACACAAAAAGGGTTTAAAATACCTTAATATTTTCTTAGCAACTTAAAGATAAAACTGGGCTGGAAATTCAGCCGCTTAACACCAGACCTACTCTGTCATTATTTTCTCTTTGCAGTTTACTTGCAGTAATTGCACTAACTCTATTCCTTGGCAATGTCTTTATCTTTCTTTTCCAGGGTGACTTGCCTCTGAAGCAAGCAGTTTGGTTTAAATATAGTTATATTTCCCGTTAGCTATTAGCATTAACTACCAATGGTGCTATTTTATCTCTATCTTTCTTTTCTTGATTCCTTTTGAAGTACTTAAGATTTCTTCTGTTATTGTAGGGTTTGCAGCTGTTGTATGTCTGAGTGCCAGATAAGTCTGTACCACAAATCTCTGCAGATCCAGGCCAGGGCTTCTGAACTCCAGTACTATTGGCATGTTGGCTTGGATCATTATGTTATGAGGGGCTGCTCTGAACATCTTAGCCAGATGCCTGACCTAAAAGCACTATATATCCTTATTCTAGTGTTGATAATAAAAAACTTTAGACATTCACAAATGTCCCCTGCCTATACACTCTTATTTAAGCTACTTTTTTTTTTTTTTTGGTACAAGACAAAATGAAGTATGACAAAGAATACAGAGGGAAGATAACGGAACACATTAGAAGCACATTGAATTTGCTGGGAGAGGTCTGTTTCATAGTCACTATATTAGAAAAAGGGCTTTGACAAAAGTACTTTCCTTTGAAGTCCATTACCCTGATGTCATCACTTTATGGATTTGACAAGCCATTCCCATCATCAGATTCAGAAAAGGACTTCTAGACATCTATGACTTCCAGACTTCTACTTGTATTATCAGAAAAAGTTTAATGGAAGTTTCTTTTGTATGTTCTTCCCCCATGGTATAACCCCTGTTTTCACTGTATTTGATTCTGGTGCCCTGTATTTTGTATATACATTTTTTAAATTTGGGGATGGGAAGGGAAATAACAAAATGTTGAAATAAGGATACAGGTTGACCCATTATAACAATGAGATTCACAGACACTATGTTGAAAATGAACTTTACAGCTTTGGTGGGGGGAGGGGAAGACGTTAGGGAGGCAGGGAGGGAAGGGATGGTAGAGGAAAAACAAAGAAGGGGGTAACAATGCTCAATAGGAAATGGACTCATTACCTCACTCATGTAACTGTTACCCCTTTGTACAGTATCTTTATAATAAAAAATATATTAAAAAAACAAAAGAAGTTTAATGGAAAACAAAAAACCCTTGTGAAA
This sequence comes from Dipodomys merriami, assembly GCF_024711535.1. Classification (NCBI taxonomy): domain Eukaryota; kingdom Metazoa; phylum Chordata; class Mammalia; order Rodentia; family Heteromyidae; genus Dipodomys; species Dipodomys merriami. The sequence goes on along the minus strand of NW_027203382.1, from coordinate 19,192,804 downwards.
ATTCAATGACTAACAATGTAAGATGTTTTAAAGACATAAGTATTTTTATGCAAAAAATGTTTTCAAGTCATTTTCCTTAGAAAAATTTCTCAGTATTTTAAGAACTTTGCAGTCTTCAATTTTTAACCAATATTGTTTCTTATTCTAGACCTACTTTCTAAAATTTCCACATCTCTAAGAAGTTGAAAGACAAGATAAAAGGAACATAGCTTTTCTAAAAGAAAAGGCTGTTTTTTTTTTTAACTGTATGTTTTTTGTCTTTTCTTTTTTGGTACTGGGGATCGAACCCAGGATGTTGCACTTGCTAGGCAAGTGCTTTGCCACTGAGCTACATCCCAGCCCAAGGAAAGACTCTTAAGTCCTCTATCATACTTAAAGAGCTGGTTTAAGTCATTGAGAATTTGTTAAACTGGCTATCCTGATATATAAACTATTTTTTGCATTATGAAAGCATGACAACTGTATGAAAGAAAAAGTAGTCATGCATAAACTTAACGTTAAAGAATGATGAATTTGAAAAATATTTTTACTCTTAATAACTTAAAAGAGGGTAAGAAATATTATTCATTGCAATCAGTCCAAGTGGGTATGGGTATAAATTCCATACACACACACATACATTATATCTATATCTGTTTCTGTATATATATCTTAAGTAATCAGGCAAGTTAAGAACATGTAGAGAGTTTGTTATTCAAAAATACTTTATTCAGTTTGAGTCTACTATATGATGGGCACAGTGTTATATGTTTTCATGTCTATCTATCTATAAACGCACAGTTTATCTATAAACGCATAGTTTATCATCAATATCTACACTTATATAATGTAAACAAGTATACATGAAACTATACGTATACTTGTTCGAAACCTCTTCAAAAATCAGAGTATTTAATATCTGAATTACAAAGATTTGCTTCTATATATGTAATTATTGTAAGGAAGTTATCAAGTCTAGTTTTAAATAGTACAAGTAAAAAAAACTTGGTGGAACTCTATAAAAGTTCACATTGTGGGGAAGACTGCACTTTTAAGAACATTTGATTTCTGGATTATGACATAAATAAATTTGTCAACAATCTGTAGCTGAAGAAATGGAGAATGAGTTTAACACTTACCAATCCTGGCACACTTCCAAAATATTCCCAACAGTCTGCACAGAACAAAAGAACACAAGTGGCTACTGAATATGGGAAAGGTAAATTATTGCTGCCAGTATCATATAAAACAGTAACTATAGACTGACATTTTAGCCTTTAATGCTTTCACTTCTGAAACACTGAGCCAACATGTATCTATGAACACAGGACACAATAGGCTACTAGTCACTGATGGAAAGAAACTTCCACAAATTACAATGTATAACAGGCCAAAAGTAGAGTGAATAAATGTGAGAGTGGCAAAATTTTGCCTAAGGGCTTACTGTATTAATTCATCAACATCGTTTGCCACCTTTGAAACGAGAAAATTTATATGTTTGCTAAATTTGAGAAAATGACAAATAAAAATGACCATTTCAGATGAATTTTAACAGGTATACTAAAAAGAATTTTTCTTTTTTGTCAGTCCTGGGGTTTAAACTCTGAGTCTCGTGCTGTCCCTCAACACTTCAGCTCAAGGCTAATGTTCTACCACTTGAGCCACAGCACCACTTCCAGTTTTTCTGGTGGTTAACTGGAGATAAGAGTCTCACAGACTTTCCTGCCCAGGTTGGCTTTGAACCACGATCCATAGATCTCAGCCTCCTAAGTAGATAGGATTAGTAGCACCCGACTTAAAAATAAGAACCTTCTAAGTTTAGTGAATGGGAAAAATAGAATTTTTTTTCAAAGAATGGCTAGCTAAACAATTTTACTTTAGAAATAAAAGGATTATAGCCAAAAACATTTCTGAAAATAGTACAAGTAAACATAAAGGTAAGATTGTGCTTTAATTCAGTCATGCTTATTGCATACACAACTGTGGTCAAGTTTATTTTCTCTCTTTAATAATAGCATCTATCATCCTAAGTTATTAAATGAATGATTATACAGAAAGTCTCCAAAATAGTGATTAATATGTGCTAAAGTCATATACAGGCTAAAGTCACATGTGATATTACTTACAGATATTACTTAAAATCAGTTTCAGTTTCTTTGTCAGTAAAGAGAAGATAAAGAATAGGCATACACAAAGCCAGAATGTTCCTTGATCTCTAAATCAAGGTTTTTCTAGGTTGAATATTCTAGAAATAACAAAGTATTAATAGAGAATAGGCATAATAGTATATTAAAATCTTTTAAATGAACGAAGAATTCTAACTTTGATTTAACATAAAGATTTGTAATTACCAGTTTGGTTGTTTCAACATTATTTGTCTATGTAAGATACATTTCTGTTATATCTCAAATGGTTAAAAAACATCCAATTAGCTGATAAAAGTTGATGCAAATAATGCTTACCACAAATGCTAATCATGGTAACAGGTCTAAAAAAACTAAGTAAAATACATGTAACTGTAATAAGAAAGGATAGAAAACCAAATTTTTACAAAATATATTTGCCATATATAACAATAAAAAACATTTAACATCTAGTTAAATAGAAAGATTTTTAAAATGGCTTTCAAAACAGTTGTCCATATTAGTGTAAACTTTAGACTAGAAATGTAATAACAGGCATGCTTTTTGTCTGTTTTTTAATTAGGAGAAATATACTACAACTCAACTTCTACTATATGGCTGACAGCCTTGAGAACTTCTTTTATAATGTAGAATGTTATAGATGCATACCTATCCCAAAGGAATTTGGGGTAGACATTTCTGAATGCAAACTTCTTCCAAGAATAAAATTCACACAGCATCAAAAAAGTGCAAATATTTCATTGTATGGTTATGTAAATCTTATTTTAGTTTTTAGTGATACTGGGGGTTTGAACTCAGGGCATTGCACTTGCTTGGCTGGTGTTCCTCCATTTTAGAGTCACATATATGTCTCAAAGAGGTCTGGACTGTAATCTTACTGTTGGTTCTTCTAGAACAGCTAGGATGACATTTACAGAATTACTATGCTCAGCATTTAATGTCTGAAATGAGGTCTTGAATACGTTTTGTTCAAACTGACCTTGACTCATGATCTCCTCTCACTTCCTGATTAGTTAAGATTACAGACCTGAACCATTGCACTTGACTTCTGTGACAATTTTATTAGAAAAATGTATCATAATACCCATGTATTACATTTGAGCCCCAAATATCAGATCAACGCAAGTAAGCAGAGTACTGGTTTAGAGAACAAAATAAGACACTATCTAAAAGGAGTGTGAAACTACCGTAAGAATTGATGAATAAGTAGTATTTGTTTTAATCTTCATTCTGCTTTTTAAAAATAGATTCTATTTCAGCTTACATAATAGATCAGGTTTGAAATTTAACTTTTAATAAGACATTATGAGTCAGGATTTTAGACTTTTAAGAAATAGAGAAAAATAACAAAGTTCTTAAAAAGTAAATTATAACTAGAATTAAATGGATGGTTTGGATGGTTAGACATCATTAGCAACGTACCCAGTTTTATTTCTGTCCAGGATGCTGGGTGCCATGGATCGGATGTAAGCACACGTACATATAAGCAGCAAGATTACAGTCAACAGACTCTGAAAGTTGAAAATGGCAGACTAAAAAGAGAAAACAAAATGAAACAAATTAATATTTCAGGAAAAACTGCCTAGTAAAAAATGCAAGACAAATCTATAAGAAATTGTTTTTATTTCTTCAAAAAGTCAAACAATACAATATGTGTAATTGCCATATAAAACTGAATCATGAAATATTCTAAAAATGTACTTTCTTATGCATTTTCTGGGGCTAAAGAATGCAGGAGGTGTCACAGAAATATAAAATTTGAAAAATACCATAAACTCCAAATGGCTGACTAGAGCTGAGTCAGCCTGTAATTGCTACAGATATTCTAAGAGCCCAGACAACTTGACAGACATTCAGGTCTATTTGCTCTGCCAGTCACTGGCTAGATGGATCCTGTGCAATCACTGCCTCTCAAACTATCTTAGAACAGTAAAGCTGGTTGGAGACTGCAAAGACTGAGTATTGACTAATGTATTTTTCAATTTTGATTTATTTTCTGGGATAAGTATTTAATAGACCATGTTTCTGGTATACTGACAAATATTAGCTTATTACATATTGGTCAAAGAAAATCACCTGCTTTTCCATTTGGCCCATTTGAAAAAGGAGAGGGGTTGATTTCATATCTTGGCTATGGTAAACAATGCTGCAACAAACATGGGTTGTACTGTTAGATTTAGTGTGTCCTGTTTTGTGGCCAACTGGATAAATACACTTGCTGGATCATAGGGAAGCTCTATGTTTAGTCTTTTGAGGAACCTCCATACTGCTTTCCAGACTGGTGAAACAAGTTTACATTCCCATCAACAGTGCAGTAGTGTTCCCTTTTTGGCTATCCCAGGCAGCATCTGTTTTTGTTAGATTCCTTGATAATGGCCATTTTAGGGGTGAAGTGAATCTGAATGTTGTTCTGAATTGCATTTCTTTTATGGCCAGAGATCTTAAAAACATTTCACTTGTCTATTGGTCATTCTTACTTCTTCTTCTGAGAAGTCTCTCTTTAGCCCATTTTAATTGGGTTGTTTCTTTGAGGATTTGATTTTGGAAGGGTTTTTTTGAGCTCTGAGTATATTTTAGATATGAGGCCCTTGTCTGATGCGTAGCTAGTAAAGATCTTCTCCCAGTCTGTGGGCTTTCTATTTATCTTGCTAGTTATGTCCTCTGCTGTGTAGAAACTTTTCAGTTTGATGAAATGTGCATATGATCATATAAAATGTTTATTGAAATGAACCAAGAAATGGAAACAAGGTTTGTTCTTTTTCAATTTTCCCCCATTTCTTGCTGTTTTTATTTCTGTACATTTTGTCTTATATGCAAGTTTATGTTTTGGGGAGGGTAAGGGGAAGAACAGAAATGGTGGGATAAAGGGTAAATTAATTCAGCTGTGATACTAGTCACTAGGTTGAAAATGAACTATACAACTTGCAGAGGAAGGGGGAAGAAGGAATGGGGAACTGGGAGAAAATTAGGGAGGGAGGAGTTGACACTGTTCATATTATTTCAAAAATTAAAAAAACAATAATAAAGAATCCCTCAAGTTAAGTGCAATCTTTTTGAGGACTCCATCTTCACTCCCATCTTGTATTTCATACACAACTCTTTTCTTTCCCTCTTCTTTTTTCTTGAGACAAGGTGTTGCTATCTAACCCAGGGGTGGCTTCAAATGTGTAGGAGCCTCCCATGTGCTGGGTCTATAGGTATATGCTATATGACTGGCCCTAGAATTCTCTTGATGTACCTGATTCATGGAAGCTCAAGTAAGATATATTTTAAGAATAAAACGAGTTTTAAAAAGTATAGATATACTGCATATAATAATGAAAATTTTCATTATTCCTATAATCAGACACAGCAACCAGAAATATGCCTCTTTAGTAAACTCAGGACTCTTAAAAATCAAGAGTGAATAACAGCTATAAAATAATTCAAAAGAGGCAAAATTTCTTACTTGCAGTATGAGTGCTTATCTGAATAGTCCAAAAGAATCTAGTGAAAAATGGCTATAGACCTAAAGGGAACTAATCATGGTGTCTGAGGATATAATAAAATATTTACAATAGCTTTCATAATTATATTATCACTTAATTGACAGACATAAAAAATCGAAAAGATTGCACATCTTCTTTACCAATATTCTTTAAAACAAAAAGTACTTATATACAATGTACAAAAACTATGTGGTATGCAAAACAGGATACAAGATTTCATAGCCAGCATAGCTTTAGCTACGGAAAACTTTAAGTATGAGTAAGAGAGTTCAGTGGTTATCTCTGATAGATTTCACCTAATTCTCAACTTCTCTGGCTTTCTCAAAGACTTTGTTGCTTTTATTAGTCTGCAAAAGATTAAAAAAAAAAGATTTGCCATTAAACTTTTAAAATTTGTTTTTTTGTGCAAAGGCTTTTCTCATTGATATAGCAAAGGCAGAGTTCAATGTGGCTTGATTTTAACTAAACTGGGTTTTAATTTTATATCTATGATCATTTCCAGATAGAAAGCACAGGTTTCAAAATGCTTATCTTTTAATAGTTATAATGGCGAGCATTTATATGAGTGTTTTAATAAATAGTATTAGATAATAATTTAAAAAATACAAAGCATATTTCCTTAGTCAAATGACTAAATGTGCATGCACTATGTCTGGGGAGAGGATAGACAATCAGGACTGAAAAGGTACATGACCTGATTCCTTCCTGGAGTTTATAACTAATAATTACTGATATTCCAATAAGTGCTGTTCTGTACTTTCTAATATCTGAGATAGACATTTCTATTATCCTTACCAGATGAGTACTACTACTGAGAATATAAAGCAGTTATACTCAAGTCCGATCAAGAAATGTGCTTTCAAAATTGAATAGCAAATCACTGTTCACATTCAAGTAAAGTCTGGAACTATGGGGATAAAGGCTGTTTTCATAAAGAAAAAACTTTAAGGAGAAAGAAGGAATAGAATTGAAATACCAAGGGGAAAATTTAGGTGGAAAGCAGGCTCCCGATGAGACAGAAACATGGGGGAAAATATCCCCCAAAATAAGGATTTTCTATGTTCAGAGAATAAAAGATATTGTACTAAGGAAAAGATTCCTGCAAAGAAATTTGCCAAGTGGGTTTGTCATCTTCCTAATAGTGTCTAAGCTCAGAGTTTGGTTATATGTTCACTCTACTCCAGTGAATATCTTAATACCATATGGTTAAATGAAATGATGCTCATGCTTTTCCCTATGTTTGTAGTTGATGGTAAAATTAGTATATGGAAGGTCCTCTTATCCTTCTTTTTTACCTTCATATGTTTGAAGTATTTCATAATAAAAGATAAAAAGGCCCTTGAGAACATGCCTATTATTAAAGTGTATATATACATACATTTGCCTGTGTGCTGTCATTTATAAATGAAAACCATTTACAAGTACAAAATAAATTATAAATACAACTTTGTCTAGGGCTTAAAGACTCCAAAATTTAAACAAATAATCTTAGATGGTAAAGCCTTTTAGATGTACTTAAAACTCTGGTCAAAAGAGTGTTTCTAAGTTACAGACATTAGCCTGTCACCTATCACATTCCTCCTCCTAATGCTTTGCATCTGTTCATTGGTATAAAATTATAGTTTCAGGGTTAGATGAAACAGATGTCCCTGTTCAGTAGAAAAATGGGAATTTTAATATGAAAATGTCACTAAGAGAGAAAGCCAAAGAAGCTAAGGCTACATAATCATAAAAGATAATAGAAAAGATGGTTAGAAAGTAAAATTCATTCATTAAGTTTATTTTTTAACCCTTTAATTCATGAGCCCTTTTCCAAGGTACTGTTTTGTACATATGATAATTACTTTTGACATACTAGTGAATTAAGTCATTCTTTCAGTCTAAATTTGAGTTACCTGATCTATGAAGTCATTCCTGTCTTCACTCTACCCATTGATCTGTACTATAATTGTTTTCTCTATTTCAATGAAATTCTAATCAGTACCATGAATATTAAACAAAATGATATATAGTAGTCACTGAAAACTGGTAAAATGAACAATAATGAATATATATACACATCTAAGAGCATACTTAAATTCCAAATTAACAATGAACACTATTTTTAAAAAGTCAATGAGATCAGTGTTGAATACATTTTGTTAATTACTCAAGAGAAATCTCTACTATACTTTGAGTTTATAATTACTTATCAAAGTCATTTCTGAAAATTAATCAGAAAAAATTCCTTAGGCTTATGAGGAGGGCCTAAGCTTTAGATTAAAATAAAAGCCTGATGTAATTTCTACCTGATATTCACATCTGCTATATATATATACTAGATATACTATATATACTACATATAGCTCAGATATACTAATGTTTTTCACAAAGACATTCTATTACCCCTCTCAACTGTAGGCCTATCACATCACTTATAACTAAACAGAGTGTGCCTTAAATAACTAATGCTACAACACTGAATTGATTTAACAAAACCAAAAGAAAATAAATTTGATGACTCAGATACTTTGTATAAGCATTTTGAAGTAAACCACATCTGGCCACCATTTATACTACATAGATTAATTTCTCAACTGTTAGGCAAAGATTAATCAATGAAAGCTTAATGCTTTGAACATTAAGCTGTTGCAATCTTAACAAACCTTTAAAAAGTTTTCTAATGTCAAGTCCCTTTGAAAAGAGTATCTTTTCATATTTCATTTGTTATCATACATTATTAAGATATAATTTCTAACTATTGGTGTAATTTCTCTTTTTTTGTTTTGTCAGTGGTGGGGCTTCAACTCTGAGCTTGGGCGCTGTCCCTCAGCTCTTCAGCTCAAGGAGAGTGCTCTATTGCTTGAGCCACAGCGCTACTTCCGTGGTGTAATTTCTGAATGCTAAAAATATTCATGAAATTTTCATATTTATAAAATAGCAACATAGGTTTTTTTGAAAAAAGTATAAATTTCTAAATAAAACCACTAAGTCACTCAAGGTAATCTTTCAAATCAGAAATCTTAGGAAGCCACAGGAAACATTAGAAAAGAAACAAGTGAGCTATCCAAGCAATTGAAAGACAAAAACAGAAGAAATATACACATTGATGTTTTAAACATGCTTTGCCTAGAGACTTCTCAGTGGGTTATTATCTACACATAATCTAAAGAAAGAATTTTGAACCTATGGTATTTTCATTAGGAATAGATCACTTAGGCTTCAGGTAGCTTACAAAATATAGTATTTAACACATTTGTTGAATAAGGGCTTTTGTTATGCTTAACACAGTCTTTCTTGAGACTTCAAGATTGCTCATGTTGTAAAGTTTTATTGACATACTAATTTTTCCAGCATTACTTAAGAAGACTTTTAAACAAGAGCTGAATATTTTTTTTAAAGAATTAAAATTCCAAGTAGTAACCCTTTTACTTGGAATTTAAAAAAAGTTATTCCTCTTTGGATTGAAAGAAACTCAGAAATGACAGCCCTGATTTAATAATGATAAAAATTATATAGCACTAGAAAAAATGGGTCAGCACTTCATCATTTCATTTACAAATCTAGGTCAGGTCAATATTTTCCAACTAGTTTTTACATATAAATGTACTGGTTCTCAAATCTGAAAACATGGAAATACAGAGATATTTGCTTCCTATGAATACGAAAATGGACACATGCAGCATTTGCCCAAGATAATGAAGAAATGAATAAATGTGTATTTACTCTCTTCATCATCAATGGATGGCTAACAACTGAAATTCTAGTTATCTGAGAGGGTAAGACTGGGAGGATCCAGGGTTGCAGGCCAGAGTGGGCAGAAAACTCTGACAGAATGATTTAAAGAGAGGAAGCTGGGTAGTACACGTACCCAATACAAACTTAAAACAGTTAACAGTCTAGACACCTGCTTCTGGCAGTTAGTGAGACCTAGTTCAAAAATGTTAACATAAAGCATTTGCCCAACAAGCTAAAAGCTCAAACACAATTACTATTCCTCTCCCAAAGGACAATTTGTCCTTGAGTAATCAACAATTTTACATTTACTTGTTAGTTTCATTTGTTACACATGCATTTGATCTCATTGTTCCTGTTTCAATGATGTCTAAAAACCATTTCTACTTATATTTTCCTTTTAAGAACTTTTCATTGTCACAAGCAAAGCTTCTGCTTGGAGTAGATGCTTTTCAGCTCTGTACTAGACTGGCAACATTGGTGGTAATTTGTACTTCAATAATGGTGTAAAAGTACAGTCAAAATAGTCATTAGTGGGCTGGGAAGGTGGCTCAGTGGTAGAGCGCTTGCCTTGCATGCTTGAGGCCCTGGGTTCCATTCCTCAGCACCACATAAGCAAAAAAGAAAAAAGCGGAAGTGGCGCTGTGACTCAAGTGGTAGAGCACTAGCTTTGAGCTGAAGAGCTGAGGGACAGCACCCAGGCCCAGAGTTCAGGCCCCATGACTGGACCCCCCCCCCAAAAAAAATAAATAAAATAAAAAAATAAAAAAAGAATTAAGTCAGGGACGAAGTGGAGGTGACCCTAGTCTAGGTTTTCAAAAGGAAAACTTGTAAATATTGGGGCCAACTCTTGCTTCTTGTGGATAGATAATACATTAGACTCACATTTCATATGGAAATAAGCTGAGAATTCATTGAAATATATTGAAAGTAGTCATGCTGTGTCAGTAAACTAAATATCATCTTCTAGCAAGAATTAAAGAGTAAAGTCTACTACTCTAAGTTGAAAAAGGACTAAATTTTTGCATTAAGCTAAATGTTCATTGATGAAAACTCTTAAAAGCAAGTATATGCTATCATTTGGTAGATGGGAAAAGAGACTGAAATAGAAAATAAAAGCCTTGTCTAAAGGAATAATGTGCACTTAATCATCATCTTCATCAAGTGGTAAGCTTTTCCTCTGATTTACGTCCAAATCACATTCAAAGAAACTGACATAAAGCAGGCAAGATTAAGAATGAATCCTGACTGCTAATGGATGTTTGCTATATGGGATTCTGCTGTAACCTCTGGGAGCACATGCTTCATAACTTTTCGTTAAAGCAATTCTTAACTTTTGGGGAAGTCACAGATGTGTTTGAACTGTAATAATACGCATCCTTTTCATAAGTGTTTATAAACCCGGAGACACATGTAGTTAGTGGCTGTTGGCATCTTCCTCTACAAAAGCAAATGTTTGCAGACATGCTTTGGAGATTTTTTTTCCTGTTACCCCGTCTACTACACTCATGCTCAGGTCATCTACGTTGGCTTTACTTTTCTCAGCATGACAATTTCTTTTACGATTCTGATTTACAGTGCAAGCTTTTCTTAGAGGCCTAATCTACAATAGCACAAAATAACAGACACATGTATGACCACCCCCGTCCCGCCACCCCCCACCCCCGTCCCGCCCCAGGTGGTGGGCCAGACACAACTATGTGAAGTGCATGAAGCTCCTAGAAAAGAACCTTTGCAGAGAACCAGAAATCACTGGAGCCTGTATCTCGGAAAGTAGCACCTCTAGAGTTGCAATGAAAGGTCAATGATTCAACAGGTTATATGGAAAATGTATAGTTTAGTGGGTAGACAACAGTAACGACTGAATGAAAGAAGGAGGATGAGATAAAGGAGGCGGGGAGGAGAGAAAAAAACAGTTTGAAAGTCCGTAAACTCTATACCTCAAAAGTCAAAGGCACCGATAATCTATGTAAGCGACGGGTTAAAGCAGATGAGCACAGTTGCTCGGGGCCAGGCAGGAAGGAGGCCTTTGAGAGTCCCAGAATTGTGTGGCCCGGGAGGTTTCCTGGAACGGTGGGACCGGGTTCGCCCAGAATGGGCAGAGAAGGAGCCACATGGCTCTGCGGCCACTGCACCCTGCGAGCCCCGGGAGCATCGTTAGTGAAGGGCGTCCCGGGCCGGCGCAGGCAGGGCAGCCGCATTACCTTCCAGCCCGACCGCAAAACCCCCACAGCCCCTACGACAAGCCCAGCAGCCGCAGTTCTTACCATAGTGAGACCAGAGATAGCCCAGCCACATCACCCTTCCGGACCCCAGGCGGAAGAGGTGTGTACGACCCACCTGGGCTTCTTGCTCTCTCCGGCAATCCGATTTGCTTGATTACGCGTCCCCGCCCAGGCCCCGAGATTCTGACAGTTTGATAGGCGCTTTCCTACCGGAAAAGGCGGGATTGAACGACGAAATACTGTCCTGCGGAAGTAGCTAACACTGTCATTGGCTCGCCACATTGATGTTCCCAGAGACAGCTTTTTCGAGGAGACCGGAAGTGGAGTCTTGGAGAGGTAGGGCCAGGAAGTGGAGGATGTCTCTTTAAATGATAGTCATTTGCTGCTTTATTTGTGGTTTTCTTTTACCGTTGTTATTATTATAGGTTATTATATTATATTGCATATTATTATCGTTACAGTTTCTTCACATTTACAGCTAAAGCTACGCAGCACTTTCACTTTTCCTGCCTGGGGTCTCCCTCTGGGTGAGGGCTCTCAGGGGTGCCAGGGTACCGAGCCTCCATCTGCGGGTGTGCACCTGTTGCATTTACTTTTTGGCTTCTTTTCTGTTTTATGCGGGAGAAACTTTTAGAAATGCCAAGCATTTTGAAGGTCTATGTTGTGATCCTATTGACATTTGAGTCCTGAGGGCTGGGTTGGTTCATTTTTTTTTTTTTTTTAATTTACTTCCCAGCCGTCCTTCTTCCCACTCCCCAGGCTTGTTGCAGAATGACTGTGGGTCCCAGGACTGCAACATTCTAGGCCCCGTGGAGAGAGGAAAGGACATTTTGTGGTAGCCAGTGGAAAGGATTTGCCCTTTCCTGAATGCAGTAATTGATTAATGGAATCCTAGTAGGGTAAGCCGTTATTCTAACCCTATTTTTCGTCACCCATTTCAGTAAGAAACAGACAATCTCATGCATCATGCATTGAACTTTATAGTTAATAAGATGACACAGTTTTTCACTCTAACCTCTAGCGCATAAAAGGTATGGCAAATTTTGTTTCCAAGTAGCTGACTTATTTTTTTCTCCATCAGTATATAGTTCTTTTAAGAATGTTATCAGTTAAATTTCATTGACTTAGGATAGATAAGGAGAGTGAGAGAAGAAAGCTCATGTGAGGTATTGATTTATGATCTGCATTCTATCCAAAGGATACTCCTTAATATTTAGAATACTACAATGATTAGGACATTTGGGTCTCTGCCATATGAGATTGTATTGTTAAATTGCACAGAATTATTTTAATCTTAATGTAATTAATTATTAATTAATTATTTATTTTAATATTAATGATATTTTTGAATATATTATACTTAATTTCCACGAATTCGTCAAATATACAACTCACTAAGTTTTTCATAAGCACCTGCTTATTCGCCATATCATGAGTCAGCAGCAGAGAAAGATAATCTGTTCTTTTGAGAAATTTATTGGGGATACAGAAGAGGATAATAACTAATTTCAAAAATAAATGTATATTCTACCTGCCAAAAAGGTCATTTAATGCTGTTGTAATTGCCATACTTTCTCTTACAAGTTAAACATTCTCGATGTCATAACTGACCTTTATTACATGTGAAGATTGATACCATATTATGCAGATGTACTTCAAAATGACTTAGAAGAGTACCAGTATGCAATTGTTGTTTGAAATTGCAAGTCTTTTGTTGTAAACAAAGGTTCTTAATGTTTCCCTATGTTTTAAAACAGTAGAGAACATTTGAAATTAACTTTTTGTCTGTAGAAAAGCAAAATTGCCAGTAGATGAAGCTGAATAATTGTGTATATATAATGTCTGTTATGTTCATATAAAATAGAAAACAAAATATCTGATGTGATGAGAATTTTAGGGACATTATAGTGAGGACACTGACCACCTGCCTTTGATTTTCACTTCTAGTAAACTAGTTTAAGTAGTATTTTACATCATCAGCTACTTCAAGAATCTTTTATTGGCAACTCCTCTGTGAATTCTCATTTCAAATTATCCTGAATCATTTTCTTTTTAACAATAAAACCTAAAAATAAAACCTATGTAGTTTCTTTATTCAATGATTCTCTCTCCACAATCTAGATTATTTTCAGCATTGACTTTATTATTTTCCCAAAATAGCATATTAAAATAGACACACTGACCTTTTTCTGTGGGGAGAGTACACAGGTTACCTTATAATATGAGACTTAAAAATTAATGTAAATGTTCTAAATGATTTTCATGCAGTTTAGCACTCAGTGACTGTTGGCTGGTCAGTAGTTGGCTTTCTCCTTATCCTGCTTGTTTAATGATAGAAGAACAATTCATTTGAAAATATTAAGTATACAATAAGATGTTTTTATACTATCAGACCACTTTCTTTGCATTTTAATTTTGATTTTGGTTACTAATAGTGTTTATGGCTAATTTATATTAGTTACCTTTTACTTTCACTGATATTCACGTAGACATAGCTTAAGGTAGAGCTTATTTGTGTTTCAATATTTGCTCTAACTGCCCTACTTTCATTATACTCCATGACTCTTGGATTATGACCTATAAACTTTTTATTTGATGTGCATATTATTTCTTTCACCTTAGACGCTTCTTTTAACCTTTTCCCACTTGCACCCTTATTAATTTGCTCTTTTCTGAAATAAAAAAATGTAGTTCTCTACTCTCTAGTTCTCTCTTTTGATTCTTTCATAAACTATCGGTAAGTCTTGTCTCTTTCTATTTCATATATTTTGAGTGTTTTGTATTAGTACAATGATCTACCACTTGAATTTCTGTTATTTATCACCCATTTCTTGTTTGGATTATAGTCATAGTTCTTTTGAGAACCTTTATTTCTTAATTAGTATTCTCACTATTCTTTCTGCTTTATTCAATCCTTGCCTTTTTGCAGTTTATTTTCTAGTACTAGCCAGTAAAGTGATTAAAATATAAGTAAAAATTGTATTAAGATAGATATAGGGTTGTAAGTGTAACTAGTCATCCTAGATTGACCCAGGAACAGAATAGGAAAATTAGTGGAAAAATTGGTAAAATCTGGAAGTTTGGAGTTTGATAGTAATGTGACAGTGTTGGTGTCTTAGTTTTAGTTAATGCATCATGCTAATATAAAAATGGTAATATTAGAAAAGAGTAGATGAGTCACTTAAGAGAACTTTATGTCATCTTTATAACTTTGCTGTAACTCAAGAATAATTCCAAGATAAAAAATGTATTAATGAATGTTACTTTCTTTGCTTAAAAATCTTATTACTAATTAGAGGCAAGGTATAGGTAGTGTTCAATTAACTTACACGACTACATGAACTGGTCTTATCTTTGCACCCCTACATCTGTGCATTCACTTTCTCCCTTAATTTTTTTCCAGCTAATGTGGCCACCTTTTTACTTATAACACAGGGCCTAGGATCAACTTCTGGCTTTGCATAGGCTCTTTGTTTACTTGGAATGCTTTCTATTAACCATCAAACTAGTTATTTTTTCATCTGTTTTATGTACTTGCCGAAATATAATCTTTTCAGGTAATCATCACTATTTAAAATTGCACTTTTTCAACAATGCGTATTTTGTGTTCTGCATTTCAGTCTCCTCTGCGTCTCTTTACTGAGCCCGGGCACAGTCCCTCAGCAGTTCAGGTCAAGACTAGCACTCTACCACTTGAGCCACAGTGTCACTTTTCTGGCATTTTATTGGAAATAAGAGTCTCATGGACTTTCCTGCCTGGACTGGCTTTGAACCAGTAATCCTCAGATCTCAGCCTCTTGAGTAGCGAGGTGTGAGCCATCAGTGCCTGGCTCTGCCACAAGTATTTTTAAGTGTTTATTTTCCTTTATTAAAATGTAAAATTCTAACAGGCATCAGTGGCTCACACCTGTAATTCTAGACACTCAGGAGGCTGAGATCTGAGAATTGAAGTTCAAAGCTCAGGCCCTGGGTTCAAGCCACAGGAATAGCATGTGTGTGCACACACACATGCACACACACACACACACACACACACACACACACACACACACACCACACACACACACACACACACACAGAGTAAAATCCTAAGGCCAAGAATGAGGCCAAATTTCTTTTTTTTTTTTTAAACTGTATTTTTTTTTTCTTTTTTGGAACTGGGGATTGAACCCAAGACATTGCATTGCTAAACAAGCTCTTTACCACTGAGCTACATCCCAGCCCAAAGCCAAGTTTAAAGTAGTCACCTGAAGTATAGCCTTAGGGAATTAATTTTGGTTTAATAAATGAATTTAATTATGTATCTGAATTTGTCATTTCTGATAGATTATATGAAACAATTATTATTTTAATGTATCATTCTATTTCTTGCCACCATGCCTTTGCTCATGAATACTCTGCCTAGCTTGGTATGTCCTTCTTTATCTTTCTTCTACTCCTAAATCTTTTCCATTTTCCTTTATGAATAATATGAGAAGTAACTAAAGTATGGTCATCCAAAATAATACCACTTTTCATAGGTACTTTCTCGCCTTGCTTTTGCACTTTCCAATATCATAATTTTATGTGATGTTTGTCCTATTAGAGAGTTGAAAGTCTCTTATGTTTGGAATATCAAAGTTTGAAAACACAATGAGTATTCAATGAAAGTTTTGATGTATGACCAACCTTCAGTTATGAAGTAGTAGTTACTCATTTTTAAGCTGGGTCTTCTGAGTGCAGCTTTATTTTCTGTATCTTGTCCTTTATGGAAAAGGTAGTCAGGTAGTCATCTTTAAAATCATAAAAAGGTAAACTATTTAAATGAGAATGAGGTAGTTAATGCATTTTATAGCTCTGGAGAATGTTTTTCCTTTGTCTTTACAATGACCCAATCATCCAACAGATTATCTAGAGAACCAGCCCTAAATCACCTCTATAATCTGTAGTAGAAAGGAGATCAGTAAGGATAACAAAAGTAATTGTTATTTCTCAGGAGTTTCCATGGGTTTTTAACTTTGTGTCAGAAACTGAGGAATACAGATCAATTAAAAAAAATTAAAACAGCCTGCCCAATGTTTTCCAAAAAGGGTCTGCCAACATTTAAGTCAAGTGACTTCTTTGTAAAAATAAAGATTTGCCAGTTTTCTGAATAATCACAATGTCAGAGCAACAAGGGCTAATACCCATACTAATCAGTTTTGCACTCATAATAATGACTGATGTTATTTGCTATCATCTTTATATGATCACCTTATATTTTCCATTTTACCACAATTTCCACCCCTCAGAAAAGAACGGATAAAATTGAGCTGCTACCTCACTAGCTTGGCTCATGTGGTATTAGAACCTCTACCTTTGCTAAAGACAACTGCTTGATTTAAATTTTCAGTATGAAGTTTCATACCTATGTCCCCCGAAAGATCTCAAAATATAAACTTTTGCTTGTATCTTAGAGCTTAGAACTTAGAGTTGCCCAAAGTAAATTCAGGAATGTTGTTGAAAATAGCTTAGAGTTAGAAATTGCTGCATGGGAAATAAGTATGTAATTAAATCATCCAAATAGGAATGTAAGTACACATATGCCATTTATAACTCTTACTATTATTCAAACCGTATGAACTTGCCATTTTATAGCTTAAAATATTAAATATGGGCAATTTCCTATGATTCTTAAGTATTTTCATATGGTTAAATTACATAGTATCACAATTTATACTTGATTGTTTCTTTCCCCAGCATTAATTCCCATTATTGTCCTCTGATTTTGTATCTGATATTTTTCTTTTTTTTTTTTTTTTTGGCTTTTTTTTAAAATTTTATTTTATTTTATTTGAGAACATACTGTACAGAGGGGTTACAATTACATTGGCAGGATAATGCATACATTTCTTACCAAGCATTGCAGCCTCCTCCTTTGTTTACCCTTCACCTCCCTTCCCAGCCTCCCCCCTCCCCCCCACCCAATCATACCCCCCTCCCCCCCCATGATATTTTTCTTAAAGGTAAAGAGTACAATGGTTATTGCACATATCTTACCATTGAATTTATCGAATATCTAGGTTCCTGTCTTTGAACTTCTTTTTCATAACACTTAAAAAATATCTGTCACCAGCCAGGCACTGGTGGCTCACACCTGTAATCCTAGCTACTCTGGAGGTTGAGATCTGAGGATCACCATTCATAGCCAGCCCTGGCAGGAAACTCTGTAAGACACTTATCTCAAATTAACCACCAGAAAACTGGAAGTGGCGCTGTGGCTCAAGTGGTAGAGTGTTAGCCTTGACTGAAGAGCTCAGGGACAGCGTTCAGGCCCAGAGTTCAAGCCCCATGACCCACTGAAAAAAAAAAATCTGTCACCATACTTATAGTTTGCAAATACATTTATTCTCTCGCCCTCTCCTTTTCTGTCTCCCTCTTTCTCCCTTGGTTCATACTCCTCTCCTCCCCCTTCCTCTTCCTCTCTGTTTTTGTTTGCTTAAAAAACAATCTTGTCAAAAAATAATGTGACCAGGAATCTAATTACGACTATTAACAGCTTGTACTATGTGCAAATCTTTATTCTGAACTCACTTTAGATATCAACCTCCTTTTTTCAAGGGGATACATAATTGGTACATTAGAAATGTGCTATTAGTCATTTCTGATCTGTAAGTACAACTCCTTGGCAGAGCTGACAAAGTTTGAACACCTGCAGTCCAAGTAGCTTGAAAAGAAGCCATAACTGACTTATAAGGGAAAATGAAAGAAACCCAAGTTCAAAATAGTGTTATCAATGATATAGTGTTGTGACCAACTTAGACTGACCTAAGAGTTGGCTTCTGCACTGCTCCTTATCAGCATCTAAAAGGGCATACAAAATTCTTTGTAAACTAATTTAAAAAGTGTCTTGTTTATTCAGAAGCAACTGTGAATGGCATTTGTTCAGTCTAAGATCACATCAACTGCATACCAGCCAACAACTTATTTCTCTTCTAAGAGAGAGGCCATGCATCAAAGATACAAAGTACTAAAGATAAGCTTCTGAATTCTCAACTGTTCTGAGTTCTCAATAAAGCTACTGATGTACAAATTGGGGCGGGACCCAACTGTTTCCACCTGCAGGTTTATTTTAGCTCCTTGGCTCTTGACTGGGAGAGCTACCAATACTAGTGTGACCTTTAGTGCCCTTGGAAAACAAAACACAGGCTTTCTTATTGCCCTAATCTGTCCCACTGAAGGGAATTCTCCCTCTTCAAGTTGTTTTGGGGCCAAAAAAAACCCCAAAACTATGGCTGTTTCCCTTTTACAGGTATAGCCAGAGGAGAGATAGTTGATATGCTCTTTTTGAATTATAAAAGATGTTATAAACCTTCTTTCTGTTTCAGTCAGTGGTTTCTAAGGCATTTTGTATTTGATATTTTATGAGAGGGTACCCTCAGTACGTAAAAGAATGAAGCACTTTATAAACATTTTAATAAAAACATTCCTAAAGCAACTGAAGCACAAGATATAGGCTACTGAGTTATCTCATGTACGCTCACTAATATTTTATATGCGTGAATGTGGTTCATAGGTATCATTCAAAATTTTAAATCCTAGTGTACTAAAGTAATAGTCTTTAAAAATAAAAATCACTTAATTTCGTGATCATGTGTTAACTTAAACAGAAAATTAGAAACTATTTGAAACAGTAATTCAAGGGTATTTAAAAATTAATCTTTTTTAACATTATTGAACTTAAAACTCTTTATATTAATGCAATAGTAGAATGAGTGACTGAAAGGCATGTGTATTACTGAATTTTAAATGAATTAGTCTTTAAAATTAGAAATTTGTAACTAATTTAAAATATGATGGTGAAAAAATTGCAATGAAATCAGTTGCAGTTTTGGAATAACTAAAAGTTCTGTGTTTTGTTTTCACAAAGTTGAAACCATGTCAATTTAAAAACAAAATCAGATTGAACTGGGTGTCAATGGCTCACACTTATGAGGCTGAATTTGAGGATCACTGTTCAAAGCCTGCCTGTACAGGAAAGTTCATGAGACTCTTATCTCCAATTAACTACCAAAAAGCCAGAGGTAGAGCTGTGGTTCAGGTGGGAGAGCACTTGCCTTGAGCAAAGAGACCTCAGAGACAGTGCCTAGGCCTTGAGCCCAGGCCTTATCACTGGCATAAACAAAAAGAAAAGTAATAATCTGAGTGAGTGCCTACCTCTGCATTTGTGTCCATATGCGTGTGTTTGTATATGAGGATTAAAGAGCCGACAAATGACATTCCTTGGGTAGATTATTATTTTTTGAAATAAGTTTTTTATTATGAAAATACTCTACAGAGGGGGTACAGTTACATGAGCAAGGTAATGAGTACATTTTTTATCAAGTATTGTTGCCTCCTTTGTTTTTCCCCAGATTTTTTAACTTAAATTCCTACTCCAAGTTATGGGGTTTGAGACCATTAGAATTATATTAGCCTCTAACTGTGACATTCAATGATTGGCATAAAAAACCCCAGCAACACACAGGCTTTTTTTTTTTTTTGGTTTTGTTTTGTTTTGTAGCAGTTTTTAAGTTTATGGATTATAGAATGAGTAATTTCTGCATGTTAAACATATTGACTAATTGGTCTAAAAGTAAATTCACAAATGATTATAGCATTTCAGTTGTGATGACATTTAGGCATAAAGGATCTCATTGTATGAAAAACTTACTAAGAAGTATTTAGAGATATATTTTATATACAGTGCTTATAATACAAATATACAGATGTATGTTTACTTGAAATGTATCTATACTTGAAAAATTTACATGTTTACTTGAAGTATTTATCAAGTATTATTTTATAAAGTTATCTTTTTTGGTAAGAAGAGTTTTTCAGGAAATAATAAATTACTATTATTGCCAGTTTATAAATTTGGAAGCATCTTACTCTCCTCATTTTAACTTATTTTACTTTTACCTTGAGATTCTTTTTGGACTTCTTGTGACCTTTAATGAAATAGCATGTAGTACTGTATAATCAAGAATTCTTTCCTGTGGTTTTACGTAGTTAAAGATGTATAGTACTTTAGTTTTGCTTTGTGATATTCTAGCAAACTCCTGATTTTCATTTTCTTTTTGCGAAAAGAATGGCTTCAATTGAATAGACAAATTAAAATAGATAATTTTAGATTTGCAGTTAATTTTTTAGTCAGTTATCAATGAAATGCAAATTTACTTTGACTTTTAGTAGCTGTATTATATTTGATACAACAATTTGAACTAATTTTATACTGTCTTCCACAATCAACAGCGTCAAGATTATTATTTTCCATTTTCATCATTCTCAAAAAGAGATTGATGTCATGTGATTAAAGGATAGTTAAGTAGTTTTTTTTATCATTGAAGTTGTGTTTTTTATTGGAGTATTGTAGTAATTTTTATGTTTTCTCTGCTTCATTTAATGATAAATATATTTTAATGAAGTACACATGATTGAAGGATATTCTGGAATTAGAAAATATAGTTACTTGCTATGAACTAAAGAATATGCATCATACCAATCTGGAAAGGATTCTGGGATGATTTATCAGAAGAATCATATTGAATTCATAATGAAACAACTTCTAATCTTGAGAAGTGAGAATATGATCATGAAGTCAGGGCAGTAATTTATTTCCCCTTTAAAAATAGTATTGCTAATTTGCTAGATGAGATAGTTATGCCATGAATTCATTTTATAAACTTATGATTGTCAGAAGGAGATAGGAGTACTCAAGGCAAATAGTACAAATGATTGATCTTTATTGGAAGCTTGTTTCATTGGCAGGACTCAAAGGTCCATGCTTGTGCTCTTTCGGTTCAACATTTTGCTTAAAGGATTTGAATCACTGTGGGGAGTTTTATCAAAATTGTCAGTGACAGAGTCAGGGAGAGATTGCAAATGTATTGGATCAAGAGAATAGAATCACTCAATGTAAATTTGATAAGCAACTATCGAATATGAAATTATAGCTCTGAAAAACAATCAAGAAACAATAACAAGTTCCAAAGAGTTATTTAACAATGAAATATGTGAAAAACTTAGTTCACTTGATATTAATGTCAATTAAGGGTCTACAGAATTAAAATATTGGCCCCAAACAAAATACTGTTTACCTTTACTACTCTCCTGACCATTGGAAATAGTAATTGGAATTAAGAAAGTATACTATGTATATGACAAGTCTTTATCTTTTTTGTGATTTATAGGATGAGTAGAGTATGATTTTGGCCTTTGTGGACTATGTTTTCAGTGTACAGATTAACTGGAATAAATTCTGCAAAACATTATTTCTGTAGTGATAACATTATAAATTGTTTTTATAAGAAAGGCTATATGTTGATACACTTGGGTTTGATTTTCATGCTCCAATACTTTTTTGTTTACAGAAAGTCTTCATTGTGGTGTCTTTTGGAATTCATGATAGATATATTTAGCAGTCACTTTTCAATGAGACATAGACATCAGAATTGGAAATTTCTTGTCACTTGATCCAGACTGAGAACAGGCTTATTACTTGCAACTCATAATTGCATAATATAAGACTAGATATTACTTGGTGGAGAGCTGAAAATAAAAGTCTTGATTTTGTTTTAGTGTAGTATTGAATATTCATTTGTAGTGGTCTCATTGGGCAGTACTTATTATAGTCAGAAAGTCCTATTCACTTTTTTTTTTTTTTAATCTGGGTTTTGGTATCCTGGTTTTTCTTAACTTAAGTAGATTTCATTATTAGTGATAAACTTAAGTGCTGTAGGTTTCAGTCATTAGATCTCATTTTACCTACCTTTTTTAAAGACAATCAGTTCAAAGCCAAGTATTGTAAAAAATGGTTTTCTATCAAACCACAGTAATTATGATGAGAGATTATTATTATTAACAAGCTGACTAATAAAACTGACTAAAGATTGTAGACTCTGTGTCATATATACATTATGTTAATGGTGTAGTGTAATTGGGAAAGGTTGTTATTTAATAAATATTACTGGGTAAATGAGATATGTAGACAAAATATATTATGAGCCCTACCTAACTCTATACATAAGCCAATTCCAGATGGATTGGATATCTGAATGTAAGTGCATAATGAAGTTTTATGGTTAAAATTTAGTTCACTGGTAGTGCAGTTGCATAGATGGTTAAGACCCTGGATTTGATCTCGAACCACATAAAATACGAAGAAAAGAAAATAAGGGCTATAAAAATAATAAAAAGAACAGAGTATCTTTTAAAAATTCAAGTATATTAGTTATGACACAAGAGAACATCTTAATTGTTCATGATTTCTTAGTGTTGGCAATATTATTAAAATTTTGATGAATTGTATTTCTTTAAAATGAAGATCAACTTGTTATCTACAGTTACCACTTATGGGAGAGAGGAGATAAAAACATAGGTATAAAAGGATCAATATCCAAAATAGATGAAGAGAATATTTAAAAAGGCAGTATAACAACAATAAAAAATGACTAAATAAAACCTTTGGCATTTTTGAACAGAATAGGAAGTCAGAAAATGAATACTTGGTTATATTGCAGTCTGATCCTTTATAGTAGAGTAAGGGAATACAACTTAAGAAACTCCCTGAAAGTGACTCAGAGCAGTGGTACATTAAACGAGTTTATTAACTAGTAATTTCCTTCTGGAGTGGAGAAGAGAATTAGAATCAATATCTCGAGTACAGTGAAGAAAAGTTTGACTCTTGAGTCATAGCTCTAGTTCAGTGGTCAGTAACTACATCAAAAACAGGATTCAACCCAGTCGTGTCTAAACATGTGACTATCTTAACTAAAAGGAAAAGTAAACTAAAGCCTATAATAAAAAACTTGGCCTCAGATGAGTAAATTCCAGTACAGAAATACAAGTAATATGAGGAAACGAAATAGATAAGGCAATATGATGCTTACAAAAGTCAACAATTCCATAACCATGGGATCCAAGGTTAGTGAAAAAATTAAAAAATGATGGTTAGGGTGATAAAAATACGTTATTCTGCTTAGAAGAATTTCAAGAGAAAACAAATAAAAGGCTGAATGAACTAAGAAAGAATTCATTGAGTATTTCAAAATACATGAAGAAATGTTCAACATCCTTCACCGTAATATAAAATACAAATTAAAAAATGACTGAAATGTCACCTCTTGGTCAGAGTAACTTCTCAATAAAACAACAACAAATACTGGTGGGGATGTGATAGGTAAAACTAACCTTGGAACAGTGTTGATAGTAATTTAAATTTGTACAGCCATCCTTAAAATCAATATGGAAGTATGTCAAAAAAGAACTACTGTATGATCCTGCTATGCCATTTTTGCATATGTATCTGAAGAAATATAAATCAATATGCAATTCAGATGTCTTCAATGCCTTTTTTTTAATATAGTTCATGATAGCCAAGCCATGGAATTAGCCTTAGTGTCAGCTGATGGATGAATGAATGAATGAAGAAAATATGGTACATATACATAGTATTAGTCAGCTATAAAAAAGAATGAAATTACATCATTTGCAGAACAGATGAAAATGAAGATCATCATGTTGAGTGAGATATAAGTGAAGCTTAAAAAACTAGTTAGCTTGTATTGGTGCTCATATGCAGTATGAAATTAAAATAAGAACTGATATTTAAAGGGAGTGTTTTATGGGGAGAACCAGTGGTTGCGGGAAAGGTAAAGTAAAAGGATAATAGAGGGCAAATATACATTGAAATGCATTATGTACGTGTGTGTGTGTGTGTGTGTGTGTGTGTGTGTGTGTGTGTGTGTGTGTGTGTGTGTGTGTGTAAACAGCACAATGAAACCTACTAAACACTGGTAGAAGAACTAATACAGGGAGAGTAAAAAGAGATAAACAAAGGATCCAAGTAGTCATATATCAAGTATCACAGTGAAACTTTCTTTTAGAATTAATTTGCACTAACCAAAATAAGATGATCTGTAACCAGCAAAATACTTGTTCATCTATGGGTATGCTAGCTCCTAATGTATTTTAAGAGGTATTGTTTGACACCACGTTCTTTTTTTTTTTTTTTTTTTGGTACTCCTAGGTAAAAAAAGATTGAAAATATCTGCTAACTTCCCCTCATCCCTTTCCAAATGATACAATCCTCAGGTGATTACTTCCCTATCATCATGTATGCTTTCCAGAGTTGGCAGCTCAGCTAGAAACTTGCATTTTATAGCAAGGAAAGGAATTTAGCCAAGATGTTTTAGATGGTGAGATGATCTTGATCTCAGCCCTAACTTATGACAAAGAACTGTCTCAAGACTCAGATGTTCAAAACTACTCTATAAACTGGTTGATTGAAATATGCTAAGTGGAAGGAGGAATGCTGAAGGTTCCCAGTGAGGCTGGACGTGCTGTAGATACTATGAGTGACTAATCAATTCATTTTATGCAGAGTAGTAATCGCATGAGGCAACATGAAGTTTATGTAACAGGATAGACATTGGCACCATTCCACAGAGATGCAAGAGAATGGTATTACTTCTAACTAAAGAACTACAAGAATCCTATGAAGGAAATCTCTGTGTATAATTAATTAATGTGTTCCATGTCCCAGAATTTAGACACATCTGATAGAGAACTCTTACATGTAAGCTCAGGGATATGCATAAAGGGAGTCAGTGCAGCTTTCTCTGTAATGTCTAGCATTAGAAATTATCTAATTGTCTATGAATGTATGAAAATATGAGATATATATCTAAAATTAAATAAAAGATTCAATAGGCTAGGTTGTTTAAATACAATATATTGAAAGAGCTCAGCCTCTATTATTTATCAGGAAATGTGTATTAACTCATAATGTAATACTACTAGGTATATATACATCAAAATTATGAAATGAAAATGATAGGAAATATTTGCAGGGATGTGGATTGATCAGAATTTATTATCACTTGTGAATTTGCAGAACTCTTAAAGCAAATGATCGGCTATATAGTATACAGAAATATGTTTTCTGATCTAGTATTTAAATTTTAGGTATATATTCCACAGAGATAATACATATTGCTGCTAAAAGTTAATGGAAGTAGTTTTTGTAATACCCAAAACCCTGAAAGTATTAAATGCTGATCTCTAGACAAATACATAGATATATTTTATCTATATAATGGAATACAACATGCAGGCCCTAGAAAGATGTACAAATGTAAGACACAATCTGAATTAAATTCTCATACATATGTTGAGCAAAAGCAGCTAGGTACAATATAGAACATAATGTCATTACAGTTATGTAAAACACAAGAACACCTTGTAACAAAACAGACAGGATAGTGGTTAATTGAGGAGGTTTGTTATAGGAAAGGAGCAAGTACAAGAACAAGTGTTGGCGTATATGTTTTGTTTTTATTTATTTTTTATTTTGTTGGTGGCATTGGCATTTGAACTCAGGACATTGTGCTTACATTTCTAAGACAGCATTGTACCACTTGAGTCACTCCCCAGCCTATTTTCTTTATCTTTTGAACAGAATCTAATGTTTATGCCTAGGCTGGCCTGTACTGCAGTCCTCCTATTTATGCTTTCTTCATGATTATTATGATACACATACACATGTACTAGCTTTTGTTTTCTTTAGGTGCAATGGGATCTCACAAACTTATCTGGACTGGCACCTTGAATTACAATCATCTTGTGCTCTATTTCCTTAATAGTTGGGATCACAGGGTTGACCCACCATGTTCTGTTTTGAATCTCACTATTATATACACGGATTTGTTGAGTTGTCAAATTTGTTTGGTTATATTGTTCATTTAACTCCATATTATATAACTGACTTCTGTCTATATCTTCATTAGCCTCAGGCTATGGTAATTTGATACAACCTATCTCTATTATAGATGCTTTTGTATAAGTAGTGTTTAAGCTATTTTGGGGGCTGGAAGTGGCTCAGTGGTAGAGCACTTGCCTTGCATGCCTGAGGCCCTGGGTTCGATTCCTCAGCACCACATAAAGAAAAAAGCCAGAAGTGGCACTGTGGCTCAAATGGTAGAGTGCTAGCCTTGAGCTGAAGAGCTGAGGGACAGCGCCCAGGCCCAGAGTTCAGGCCCCACAACCAGACTCCCCACCCAAAAAAAAAGTAGTGTTTAAGCTATTTTTTAAAAAATATAGTTATTAGCATACAGTAATAATACAAAAAGGTTTTATTACAAGAATTCCACAGATACATAGTATACTTTGTACCAGTTCATCTCGTCTGTTACATCATTAAACCCCCTTCTCTCCTTACCCCCTTCATATATATATATATATATATATATATATATATATATATATATATAATCATATATGTATATATGGAGATACACAATGAAAATGACTAAATATTGTATATGTATATAAATAAATATGTATGTATGTGTATATACACTTATATCCATATATATACATGCTTTTTTTAAATTTTTGGTTGGTTGTGGGGCATAAACTCTGAGCCTGGGTGCTGTTCTTCAGCTCTTCAGCTCAAGGCTAGTGCTCTACCATTTGAGCCACAGTACCACTTTCAATTTTCTGTTGGTTTATTGGACATAGGAGTCTCACAGACTTTCCTGCAAGGGCTGGCTTTGAACCAGTGATCCTCAGATCTCAGCCTCCTGAGTAGCTAGGATTACAGACATGAACCACCCGTGCCCGACTGCATTTTTTTTTTAATCTACATTCTCTAGTAGCTTTTTTCCTCTTCTATTCTGCCACCACTAGACAGTTCTTTTAATAGTTACATTCCATTATTTTTATCATTGTCATCATCTTCATCATCATAGTTTTAGTAAAAAAACATTTTTTTGAACTTTCTTTTTCTTTCTTGATCAATACAGTGGTTTCCAGTTCTGAACATTTGCCTCTGAATGACATAATTTTACCTCTCTTTAAGGCTGAACGATACTTCATGGAATATATGTGGTATATATATACCTATATATATATAATATCACATTTTCTTCATCCATTTATTGATTTTTGGGAACCTAGGCTGATTACACAGCTTGACTATTATGAGCAAAGCTAAAAGAGACATGGTCTTCCTTGTGTACTGATGTTTTCCTCTTTCTGATATATGCCCAAGAATCATGTGATGAGCTCATAAGGAAGATCTATTCTTAGTTGTTTAAGGAACTTCATACTGATTTCCATACTGGTTGCATTAGTTTGCATCCCAATTAACAGCATAAGAGGGTTTCTTTTTACACATCTCCATTTTTTTATTCTTTGTGAATGTTATTCAGACTGAAGTGAAATGTAATCTCATTGTAGGTTTTAGTTGAATATCCTTTATGGATAAAGATGTTGAACATTGCTTCATGTATTAGCATTTGTACTTCTGAGAATTGTCTTTTCAATTCATTTACTGAATGAACTTTCCTTAGAAAAGGCAACTATTGGGTTTCAAAAATGATCTTATGATTTACTCATTTTACATGGTCTTTCTCCAGATAGCAATTAACATTCTTATTTAAATTTATCCTCACTTGTTTAATTTATATTAGTTTATAATTATAAACTAATTATAATGACATCCATTTTCAAGATCATTCTCAGGTCATTCACACAATTTTTATGACTATTTCTTTTCTTGTAGAGAAATAATGCTTTTGACTCTTGTTGAAGGGAGAGGTTAAATTTTATTTTTCATGTAGTTGAGGTGGGAATTTCTGTTTTGTTTAGTTATTTGTGGCAGTCATTTGTCATTTATACATCTCTGCTTTTGTCTTCTGTAAGCAGAATAAATCAACATTGAACTAAACTTATTTATTGAGTTCAGTTGAGTCTATTGTACAGGTTTTTGATATTTTGTATTTTCTGGGAGATTATGTAGTTGAGAAACCCATGCAAAAATATCATTTGAGAATTACAGTTTTTTAAAAATATTAATTTTGTTGTTTCATTACAGGTTTCCCAAAATGGAGAGAAAAGTAAGCAAAATCTGCCTTGCTTCTGAACCTAATGTAATTCATTTTCTACAAGTCTCCTGGGAGAAAACACTAGAATCTGGTTTTGTCATCATACTTACTGATGGTCATTCAGCATGGACTGGGACAGGTAATAGTAAAAGTAAATATTTTCAAAGCAAAATTTATTCTTCAATTCTCATTGATACGTGAAATCCAAATGTTTCTTCAATAGATTAAAACTACTAGTGACTTTACTTGTTTCATTTATCCAGCTTATAGATATTTAATGGCATTTTTTGTAATATGAATAAAAAATAAACATAGACTCCAGATAGTTGTGATTACCATATGAGTCTTAGTACTTGGACTTAAGAGGTTTAAAATGATCTATCCATATTTTTGAGATGGCATTTTTTATTTAGCTCCATTTATTGTGCCAGTCATTTGTCATTTATATGCCTCTGCTTTTCTCATCTTTAAAAATCTGTACCATAGTTAAACTAGACCATGATTAGAAGACAAATATTATAAAACATAAACAGTACCTTTTACATATATCTCTAGAAAGAGGAGAAAAATTAGCTTGGCTGGGTCAAGCATTTGTGTTATATTGTGTGGATGGCGATCTTCTCCTTTCTTCTCCCCTCCCTTCTCCCCCCCCCCTCAGTTTCTCCTTCTCTTTTCTTCTTTCTTTCCCTCCCTCTTTCTTTCCCTCCCTCTTTCTTTCTGTCCTTTCCTCCCTCCCTCCCTCCCTCCCTCCCTCCCTCCCTCCCTCCCTCCCTCCCTTCCTTCCTTCCTTCCTACCTTCCTTCCTTCCTTCCTTCCTTCCTTCCTTCCTTCCTTCCTTCCTTCCTTCCTTCCTTCCTTCCTTCTTTTCTCTCTTTCTCTCTTTTCTTTTATCTTTTCTTTTCTTTGCCTTCTTTCTACTGGTGCTTGAACTCAGGTCCATAGCTTTGTCTTTTTAAAATTAGTGCTCTATCACTTGAGCCAGAGGCCTACTTCTACCTTTTTGGTGATTAATTGAGAATCATAGGTTCTTTTGCCCAAGCTGGCTTCTAACTCTGATCCTCAGATCTCAGCCTCCTGAGTAGCTAAGCTTATAGGTGTGATCTATCGGCATTCAGCTCTCAAGTGTTTTTCTTTTTTACTTCATTTACTCATATTGTTTGAATTATTTTCCAATGAATATATACTTCATTTGTGACAAAACAGGACAAAAGTTTATAAGTTTATAATATAATGCTCAAATTTATAGAGTAAGATTTGGAATATTTTATATAATAAACTTGATTTTCATATTTTTCTGTAAATTTTTGTAAAAGCTACTTAATATAGAAAAAATGCATTTGAAGCATGGATAGAAAATGACTGATATAAAGTAAAAATATTGAAAGCTACTTTTTGTTCACATAGCAAACTTTCAACGTTCTAAAGTATTTTGTTGAAATAATTGTGTAATTATGTAAGTATGATGTTTATAGTGTCTAAGTTTTAATATATTTTCCCCAAATTTACTTCTCAATTACTATATACTTAAAAATATTAAAGTGCATTTTAAAATTCAGTTTCTTCAATTGGACAGATTGTGTTACTAACAAAACTGATTTTGCACTTGCAAAATTATTTGTCTTTCAAGACAGAACAAGAATGTTGATAGTGGGATTATTATAAAATAAAGAAAATTCATGGTCACAAATCCTTATGGTGATTCTTTACATTACATAGGTCTATGTCAGAGAAATTGGTTATTGATTGGTTGGTGTTACACAGGAGTGAGTGGAGGAGGAATTGTCAAGTTAGTCCTTTGTATGCTATTAAGGATAATACAGAAGGCCATAGCTGTAGGTTAATGCTGGTCTTTTTTGATGGAAATATATACAATTATATATAACACTGGCTAAAAAGAAAGAAAATGAGCAGAAATGCTAGTAACTCATTCTTGCCTAGCTACTCAGGAGGATGAAAAATCTGAGACTCGAGGTTCAAAGCTAGTCCAGGCAGACAAATCTTTAAGACTCTTATTTGCAATTAACCAAAGAGAAGCTGGCACTGGAGGTGTGGCTCAAGTGGTAGAGCACCAGCTGTTAACTAAATAGCCATGAGTGCTCTGAGTTCCTCAGTACTAATATACATAAATTGATTAATTAATTAATAAAAGAAAAAATGTTTCATATTGGAGTTGACATATTTTTCTTTTGAGTAAAAACCCTTCATATTCCTTTATAGTGAGCAATCATAAATTCAGTATACACTACCATTTGTTTTCACTGGGACAAAAATGAATCAAAATCCGTATATTCTGTAGTGATTTGTTAAAGCATTTACTTTCCTATGCTGCATAAGCTTACAAACAGGCTATTTATAGTGTAGTGTATGTTCATTTTAAGTATATATAACCAAATTTTTAAAATTTTGCTTATGTTTTATAGCTCTTGTTATTCATTCTTGTATAAACTTAGTGGGAAAATATATAAGCAAATAATAATAAAACACCATTTTTATGCTTATCTAGGGGTTATTACATAAATGTAATATAGTGTTTAACATATAGACAATAACATGATTAAGAATGTACAAAAAAATCGAATAATTCAAGCATGACAATAGATTTCCTTCCTATACCTCATCCTGGGATTTTTTTCTTGTTTTTGCTGTTTTTTTTTCTTTACTGTTGTTGTAGTTCATCTTTTTGATTGCTGTAACCTTCAATTAGGATGTTTTTTTTCCTCTTTTCATTTGAATTAAATTAAAAGGATGTGGAGTTCCTTTTAATCTCCCACATACTAAACTGACTGTTGTTTTGAATGTTTAAGGGTCTAATTAACATGAGGCCTATCATCACTTCAGTATTATAGAGGGTTTAGTTGCAAAGTGAGTTAATGATGAATGACCACTCTGTGACTCTTAAAAAAAAAATCACGTTGGCAGTAAGAAACTTACATTTGCCCACTTTGGAGTAGTGTTTATTTTATTGAACAGCAGTTGAAGTTTTGCTGGTTATTTTACTTTCAAATAATTGAGTTCACTAATAATTGCCCTAAACTTATGCATTTGGTAATGTCTTACATGGAAATGATATGACAGATCCCGGGGAAAATGATTTTTAATGAAATAATGAAGTATGTTTATGATGGAATCTTCAAGATTCTTATTGGGATGTTAATAATGTCTGCTTTCTGAATGATAAGAAATATAAAATGTGTACAATGCTTTGGTCAGTTATACATACATAGTGGAGGCAAAGAATCTCTCTTCATTATCTTAATATACCTACAGTGTAAAAGTGATGTCTTTTAAATTCTGGCTTGAGAATAGTTTCATTTGTTTAGATCTGCTTACATTATTATGATGTAGCTTAGCTTTACTTTTCTATTTGTTTAATTAGGTAGTAGTATTGTGAATTGAACTCAGTACCTTGCATTTGTCAGGAAAGTGCTCTATGACTTGGGCCACTTCCTAGTTGTTTCCAATGTACTTTTTTGATAGGATGAATCATTTCTAACCTGGCTGAATTCAGACATAGATCCTCCTTTTCCTGCCTCTTAAGTAACTGGTATTACAGGTGTGTACCACTCCTTTCATGTTCTTGGTGAATTTTAGTATTTCTTTTTATTTCTGGTCATTGAAGTTATATTGAAGTTTCATTATTTGGCAGTACTGGGGTATCAACCCAGGGCATTGTACTTGCTAGCAAACTACTACTTGAGATTTTCCTCAGTCAATGTCTCCCAAGTACAGATGTTGATCACCCTGCCTGCCAGTTACGGCTGTTCTTTTTATATCTGTGTTTAGCGTAAAATTGAACCTGCCACCATGTTGAATAGGAAGCCAGATTTTGACATTCCTTTTTGTGTTAGAGTAAGAGAGTGTGTGTGTGTGTGTGTGTGTGTGTGTGTGTGTGTGTGTGTGTGTGTGTGTGTGTGTGTGTGTGTGTGTGTGTGTGTGTGTGTGTGTGTGTGTGTGTGTGTGTGTGTGTGTGTGTGTGTGTGTGTGTGTGTGTGTGTGTGTCTTAGAGCTTAAATTCAGGACCCTGGCACTCTCCCTTAGCTTTTTTGCTCAAGGCTAGTGGTATGCCACTTGAGCCATAGCACCACTTTTGGCTTTTTTGGTGGTTAGGCTGGCTGCCTAGGTTAGCTGCCTAGGCTGGCTTTGAATCTTGTTCCTTTGATCTCAACCTCTTGAGTAGCTAGCATTATAACTGTGAACTACCGGTGGGCTTAGCTTCTTGTTAGAGGAAGTTTTAATTTTTTTAAATCTATGCTTTTTATGTAGTTTCAAAGGGAATAATGTAGAGAGGAAAAAAATAAAATGGCCTCCTCTAATATGTTTTTTTCTTTGACATAAATTGAGTGTACTCACAATAATTTCAGAATTCATAGTGGTAGGGATATAAGAAGGTGGCTGAGTGGTCATCTAAAGCTTTGTTATAAGATGTAAGAACTTAGTTCTCCATGTAGATGACATTTTTGTTTTAATGTTTAAATGTATTGTGCTTGGGATGATTCATGGAGCACAGTGCTTACTATTAAGCATTTTATAAGCAGATGAGTTGAATGAATAATTTCTGTTAAATATTTTCAGATACATATCTTTTCCTTTTAGTGACATTTATAATGTTCTAAACAACGTTTTGTTAATAGATTGCCTTTGAGTTTTCTTTTTCTTTCTTTTTTTTTTTTTGTCGGTCGTGGGCCTTGAACTCTGGGCCAGAGGGCTGTCCCTCAGCTCTTCAGCTCAAGGCAAGCGCTCTACCACTTGAGCTACAGCGACTTCCGGTTTTCTGGTGGTTTATCGTAGATAAGAGTTTCACGGACTTTCCTGCCCAGGTTGGCTTTGAACTGTGATCCTCAGGTCTCAGGCTCCTCAGTAGCTAGGATTACAGGCGTGAGCCACCGGCGCCCGGCTGAGTTTTCTTTTCTATTTTATTTTTTAGTTGCATTAAGGGCAACAGAGTGACTTTCTCCTCTATTAAATATTTTTTCCTTAGTACTAATAACTTTAAAAATAATCCAAATACAGAATTTTAAATTATTCCTTAAATAGGAAGTATTTGTCATTTTTGTTTTTTGTCAGACAACCATGGTATTTTAAAGCACAATAGATTTGCTAGTGATGATACTTGAATGTTTATCTATTTCAGAGAGAAAGTGTCTGGAAGTGTTTAAGAATCCCTAAGATCATGTAGGTGTAAAAAGTAATTTTTTTAAACCTCTGTTCAGAGGCTATATGACATATAGGAATCATATTATCAGGACTTGTTATTGCAAACTGATCATATAGAATGATGGATACATTATGAGATCCTCTTTTGCATCATCTGTCATGGAGTTTCTAGCTGCTTCACACAGTAAATAGACAGTCATGAAGATATGTATTTTAATCAACATTGTCTTATATTCCATAACATTTTAGGCTGATGTGTTTTTCAAAGTTAGGGAAGAAAATAATTCATCCAGTTTCTCTGCCTAAGTTCAAATGAAAGCAACTAGAGAGACCTAAGTGAATCCTAGCCTGATCACTTTCTTACTGTATTATCCTGGATATTGTCTGTCCAAGCTTTACTTTTCTGTTTTGCAAAATGAAAATCATATCTTTTAGAATTATGAGGAATAAAAATCATACCAGTCTTTATATTTTTTTTATTTTTTAATAGCCTGCATTGGCAACAGAAGTCATTTAACTGCCCACACATTCCAACTTAATGTTAAATTAAACAAAATTTTTGTGTGTGTGCCAATCATGGGGCTTGAACTCAGGGCTTGGGCACTGCCCCTAAGCTTTTTTCCTCTACGGTAGTGCTTTACCACTTGAGCCAATACTTCATATCTGGCTTTTTGGTGGTTAATTGGAGATAAAAATCTCACAGATTTCTTGCTAGACTGGCTTTCACTGCAATTCTTGGATCTCAGCCTTCTAAGTAGCTAGGATTATAGGCATGAATCACTGGTGCCCAGTTTTTAAATTTTGTGTTTTAAAAAGAAAACTAAACCAAGTCACATATGGAGAAAAAAAAAACTCCCAGTGCCATAAATGGGTAGATGTCTGAAAACTAGAAGTAACTATAGCTTCATGGAATAGCTGGATGATATATATGTCTAAGTGATTGTGATTGAAATGAAAGAGTGGGGCAGAATGCTGAGACTGCAGGCTACTTAAGTAATTAGAGTTGAACTTTCCATATAATAAAATGAACCTGAAAGAGTTATCCTGTTAATGAAATTTTCTGAAAAACACTGCTCTCTGATCTGGAGCTTCAACAGAATACTCTCTCAGGATTATAGATGTATAAAAGTCCCCAAAATATTAGAACCCTAAGCTTCTTTTATGTGTTTATGAGAGAAGGTTAAACTGGAACACTTTGTCTCAAGAGTAAGAAATTAAATTTCAAAACTGTTCCAGAACTGGTGAAATCTGAAAGTAGATACTAAAAAAGGCAGCCTTTAACCATTTAAGATAACTTCTTCCCAAAACACTTTCTACACTGTTGAAAGAAAATACGTGCTCAAATACAAGGTATAGAGGGGAAAATAAGAACAAAAAAATTTAACACAAAAATGAAAAGAATTAATACCTTAGGAAACAACCATAATAACCAATTTAAATAAATGTTACATATGTTTAAAATTTTCAAGCATTTTCAAGAAAGTACAATAGTCCATTTTCATTATTATCATAAATATCTGAGGCAGACGACTATTGAATGGCAACTCCTTTTTAGAGCTACTAAAGATAATAAAAAAATAAATGCATATTGAAAGAATGTAGTGAAAGTAAAATATTGCAGTCAATACATATAATATTTACAATTAAAGAATGGTAACACAGACATGAAAATCACAGTTCTGGAGGATGAAAGTTCAATATCAAATGATGCTGTTGGACTCTATTGAGGATTTAGTGGGAGATGACATTACAAACATGTGCTCCTCTGTGGGAGATAGAGATCACATTTTGAATCAAGAAGTCAGCAAATTAGGATCAGTATCTTCTTTGAAAAATTCTCTGTTGAAAAACTAACTCAAGATTCCCTGAGAAATACGTTATTTCCTAGGGCAGAGCTCTGCATGATCTAAGCCTTTCATAGTCTAACTAACTTCTTAAAGATTACCACCTCTTACAGAGATACATTGAGGACCAAGCTGGCAATACAAACCACATCCAAACTATAGCTTCAGGAGGGTAGAGTAAGAACAGGGCAGCCAGGTACTTGTGACTCATGCCTTTAGTCCTAGTTACTCATGAGGCTGAGAAGGAGAGGATTTCACTTCAAAGCCAACCTATGCAATATAACCAGCAATATGCTAGCTTGGAGGTATGGCTGAAGTGGTAGGGTGCCAGCTGATCAACCTATTTGGGCAAACTGGAGGCCTTATATTCAAAACCCAGTGTCATCAGAAACAACAGCAAAAACCTCAGGATATTATGAAAAATAAAGAGAGTATCTAGAATTCAAAGTGTAGTAATTGAAATTGTTTCATTGATGGTAAAATATCAACTTTAAATATAGCTACCAAAGAAAATGGGAAACCATATGTATGATATTCTATATATTATAGAGGATACATCTAATAACTAGTTCCTTCCCATTTCTTCTTTATCTCTTCCCTTCATTGACAATGAGATGAGAGGAATAATTTTTACTTAATTTGCATGTCCATGTGTATTAGAAATAGATAAGAGACTACTGAAACTTTGAGACAAGGAAGAAAGGTATTATAAAGTATTGGATCTATCTATCATTATAGGAAATGACCTATCCAATTATGAGCTCAGAGCAGGTACACAAAAACAGGCTTTTCAATAGCAACTTCAAATTTATATTTCATCTGAGATTTGAAAAGAATTCTAAGAGCATAATGCTTTTTAGCTGAAATTTGAGACTAACTTATTGTGTGTCTCAAAAATTACTAGCTCCATTAAATAGTATAATTTGGTTTAAAAAATGTATAGAATAGGGATTGATTTTGCTTTTTTCAAATTTTTTACATGGAAAACAAATTGGTAGTGATGGGTTAAATACAGTTTTTATATTTAGAATTTTTATTTTAACATTTTTATTAATATGGTTCCCATAGTTTCTGCATCAGAGATTTCCCAAGAAGCTGAGGACATGTCAATGGAGAAAGAAAAATATGTTGACGAACTGGGGAAAGCATTGGTGTCAGGAGCAGGATCGATGGACACATACAAGTTTAATTTTTCTAAAGAATCTTGTCATTTCTCCTTGGATAAAAGCCTGAAAGATGTATCAGTAAGTACAACTTTTTATAATGCCACAGCCCTTTGAGGCATTGTATCTAATATTTAAGTAAAGAGCACATTATTCCCAGAACATCTTGGAAATATAAACATGGAGAGTATTTGGTTTCCAAGTTAAAGAATGCTTTAGAGATAAAAAAGACATTATGTTAGCCAGGCACAAGTGACTCATGCTTATAATCCAAGTACTCATGTGACTTAAGAGCTGAAGATTGTGGTTCAAAGCCAGTCTGGGTAGGCAAATCTTTGAGAATTTTAACTTCAGCTAACTAGGGGGAAAAAAAATCAAGAACTGGAAGCATGAATCAAGTTTTAGAGTATCAGCCAAGAGTTTAAAGATTTGAGTGAGAGCTCTAAGGCCTTCAGTTCAAACCCTAGTACCAGCAGCACATTTTTTTCAGTTTCATATTAATAAATTAGAAAAATAATTATTGTTTCTTATTTTTAAATGCTTTATTTCTAAAATATCATAAAGTTAACTACATGAACTCACATTTTAAAAGAATGGGAATTAGAGATTTTGACAACATCTTACTAAAATAAGTTTGGAAAAATACTGATTTTTAGGAAAGAAAAGCTTATCTACATTTAGATATTTGATAATAATGAATTATGTTCTACTTTATTATAATATATTCAGACTTTCAAATGACACAATATTGGTTTAAGGATACATTATTTATGCCTTTAACTTAGAAATACTAAAATAGGAAAGAATCACTTTTAGTGCCAGCTTTCAGAGTTTGCATGATTTGTAGAAAATAATATCTGCTACTTATATCACTCAGTTCCTGCTTCAGTTTATATCAAGGTGCTAGTTTACTTATTTAAGTTCCTGTAATTATCATCTTCATATTTTACCTAAGTGGATTAGACATTAAATTTATTTTTTACCATTGGCTTATCACTTAGATATACTTTTTTTCTTTTTAGATATACTTTTTATAGTTTCAGAAAAGGAAGAAAATCTTAATTAAATTACAGACAAAATTGAGAGCTATTTTTTAATTCAAAATGATTAAAGAAATTTAATCAGAGATGTATTTTAAGAGATAAATAAAGTAGATATTTTCAGCTATATTATAGATAATAATCTATACAAAGTATCTGGATTCAGTACTTCATATTTTGAAGATGTATGTTCTTTTTAATTAACTGTCAATTCATGTAAGTTTTAATGTATTGAGGTTCTCAAAATAATAATTTAAAATAGGTGGAGTAAAGACTTGAAGTACTATCAGAATTTTGTTATCATATTTGCACTTGTTTTTTGGTAGAAGCTCAACCAGATGACCCAATGACATAAAACACTACACTAGTAGTTTAGAGTAATGCCCTTTTCCATTCATCAGCATTTATATATAACAAATAGCATTATTTTATGTGGTGAGTTTCTGGTCTTCATCAGTTTTGCATACTCTGATGAAAAACAAATCTTAACTAAGATTTTTCTGGCCAGCTGAAGCCATTTGGTATCTTTGACATGGTCAAAGGAGAGAGTTGGTGCAATGGGGATGGGTCACGTACTTGCCACGATTGGTAGTACATCTGCTTTTGGGAAGAATGAATTTGGAATCCTCATAACTCATGTTTTTTTCAATAGTCTTGTCATGTATCAACACCAAGGGCTAGCCCTAACCCTGAAAGATTTCTTGCTTTATATTTTGAAATTAATCAATTTTCTTGGAATTGAGGCCTTGAATTACTACATTTTTAACAGCTTTTCTCAAGAAATGGAAAAAAAGATTTCCAGTAATACAAAGTATGTTGGTTCCTGCAAAGTTTCTCAAAGCATTATATTTTATTTACAACTGTCCTTATTTATTCATTTATTTATTTATTCATGATAAAAAGACAGACTACTGTGCAAACAGTATGATAATTTATTCTTTTTTATGTTTTTTATTGTAAAAATAGTGTACAGTGAGTAAGGTTATGAGCACATTTCCTATTGAGCAATGTTACCTCCTCCTTTGTTTTTCCCCTATCAACCCTTCCCTCCCCAACTCTCCAACTTTCCCCTCCCCCTCCAAGTTGTAAAATTTGTTTTCAACATAGTGTCTTGTAGATTCATTGCTACAATGGGTAAACCTATATCATGGTTTTAGAATTATGTTATTTCCTTTCCCCTCCCAAATTAGAAAAATGTATATATAAGATGCAGGGCACTGAAATCAAATACAGTGAAAACAGGGGTTACACTGTGGTGGAAGAACATACAAAAGAAACAAAAAAAAATATCACATAGTAATTTTTAAATACATTAAAAACAATAGCAAGAAAGAAAAAAAATTGTGTCCCTATTTTGGGGTTCATTTCACTTAACATCATCTTATATGGTCATATGTACATAGCTTTTAACCTTTTCTGCTTGTCCTATACTTATACTAGTTATTGCAAATAAGGGAAACCATGGGACCTATGTTTCTTTGGGCCTGGCTTACTACACTTAATATAATTTTTTCCAAGTCTTTCCATTTCCTAACAAATGAGGCAATGTCATTCTTTCTGATAGAGGCGTAGAATTCCATTGTATATATATATACCACATTTTCTTGATCCATTCATCTACTGAGGGGCATCTGGGTTGGTTCCATATCTTAGCTATGGTGAATAATGCTGCAATAAACATAGTTATGCTGGTAGCTTTAGTATGGCATTGTTTGTGATCATTTGAGTAAATGCCCAAAAGTGGGATTGCTGGGTCATAGGGGAGCTGTGTGTGGAGTCTTTTGAGGAACCTCCATACTGCTTTCCAAAGTGATTAAACAAGTTTACACTCCCACCAGCAATGCAGTAGGGTTCTCTTTTGTTCACATCTCCTTCAGCATCTGTTGTTATTAGAGTTCTTGATTATAGCCATCTAACTGGAATGAGGGGGAATTTCAATGTTGTTTTGATTTGCATTTTTTTTATGCCTAGAGAAGGTTCTTCGTGTGTCCATTAGCCATTCTTATTTCTTCTTCAGAGAAGTTTCTCTTTAAGTCTTTAGCCACTTATTTATTGGGCAGTTGTTTCTTTGAGGATTTGTTGTTGGTGGATATATTTTTTTGAGTTCCAGGTATATTTTAGATATGAGACCCTTGTCAGTTTATGGCTAGTGAAGATCTGGGTTTTCTGTTGATCTTGCTATCTATGTCCTTTGCCATGCAGAAACTATGGAATTTCATACAATCCCATTTGTCCAACTTTTCTTTGATTTGTTGTATTTCTGGGTCTCTATTAAGAAAATTTCAGCCTGTGCCAAGGAGTCCTAGAATTTCTCCTATTCCTTCCTGTAATGTTTTCAGGGTGTGTGCTCTGACTTCGAGGTCTTTGATCCATTTAGAGTTGATTCTGGTGCAGGGTGATATAAGGATCTAGCTTTAGTTTTCTATAGTTGTTTAACCAATTTTGCCAGCACCATTTACCTAAGAGGATGTCTTTCTTCCATTCTATTTTTTTTTTTTTAGCTCCGTTATCAAAGATTAGGTGGCTATAGGTCGGTGGGTTCATTTCTGGGTCTTCAGCTCTATTCCATTAATCCTCAGGTCTGTTCTTGTGCCAGTACCAAGCTATTTTGATTACTATGGCTTTGTAGTAGAGTTTGAGATTTGGTATTGATATTCCTCCAGCACTGTTCTTTCTGCTAAGGATTATTTTTGCTATTTGGGGTCTTTTATTATTCCCTATGAATTTTTTAGTTGCTTCTATTTCATTGAAGAAAGGTTGGAATATTGATAGGTATTGCATTGAATTTGTAGATAGCCTGTGGCAGTTTTGCCATTTTCACGATGTTAATCCTCCCAATCTGGGAGCATGGGAGTGTTTTCCACTTCCTAAGTTCTACCTTAATTTCTTTTTTAGATTTTATTCTTGTTTTTGCTTATTTGAGAGATCTAGTTTCATATTTAATTGAGTAAAACTTTTATTGTAGATATTAAAGAATCACTATTTATTTAGCCAAAGTATTTTGGGAAACCTCTTGGATGTGTTTCTGCAGATTGATTTTATAGGGTGTTAAATTTTGTAAATTCATCCACTGACAATTAGAAACATAGCAGAATATTCTTTAAGGTTAATTGTCCTAGATTACCTAAAACTATGAAAGGAGTCTGTAATTCTTTCCTTGATATCATAGGTGTCTGATTGTTGCCAAT
This sequence comes from Dipodomys merriami, assembly GCF_024711535.1. NCBI lineage: Eukaryota > Metazoa > Chordata > Mammalia > Rodentia > Heteromyidae > Dipodomys > Dipodomys merriami. The sequence continues at coordinate 19,151,979 of NW_027203382.1, read as the reverse complement.
CAGATTGTTAACCTAGACTTAATAGAAAGGGAAAAAAATAAATATGAATTGAACACAGAAAAGTTGTAATGAATTTTGTTGTGTTGACCAACTTTTTCTGTGGGAAAGAAAATTCTATTTGTTTTAAGCACACTTCCTACCCGACTCTTATCTCTGAGAGTCGAGGTGTTTAGGGATTTGTTGCCATCAATTCAAGTGTCATCTTCTTACTTGTGTATTATATATTATTGCACAATTTTTGAATATTTAAGTCATGTAATATTTGTGTGAAATTTACATTTGATCAATCCCCTTATATCTTTTAAAGGAACCATTAATTTTTATATTCATAGAAACCTGATCTTTGGAAAATACTAACTTACCTTTGGTCTGCAGATTCCAATATAAACAATTATTTTAAAGACATTATTTAACAAGTATAACCAGTTTGTTGATGCTTAGGTTAAGTTTTTGGAATGAATAAGAATTTTCAAAAGATTATTTTTCAGCTCATAATTCCCATTAAAAAACAGATGATAGATATTTTTCCCTTTCCTTCTTCCCCTTTTCCTTCCCTTCTTCCTTGTATTCCTCTTTCCTTCCCTTCTTTCCTGCCTTCTTTTCTTTTTCTGATCCAGGACATTGAATTTAGTATCTCAGGCTTGCTAGGTAAATGCTTTACTACTTGAGCCACATCCTAGTTCTTTTTTTTTTCCCCAGCTACAGTCTAACAGTTCTTGCCTTGGCCATATTTGGACCATCATCCTCCTTCCTCTGCCTTCATGTAGTTAGTTTTATAGGTATGCCTCACTATGCTTGGCTCGCTTTTAAGATCTTGCTGACCTTTGTCCAGGTTGGTCTTAACCCTTGATTCTTGCATCTCCATTTCCCAAATATTTGGAATTACAGGTATGCAACAACACATCTGGCTTTCCTATAGATGATTGCATTTAAGTTTAATCTCACTGGAATAAAATGTTGAATGCTTAGCTAGATACTACTTCCTTTTCTCTGTATAATATGAATCTCTGAGACCCTACTATGTGCTCTGCACTTGACAGGAGGTAGTTTGGGTTCAAGTTTATCCTAGTGCAAGAATTTGGAGTTCATTATCTTTTTACCCCAAGTCTTATCACTCACTCATAACAACATTCCCATATTTTTGTTACTATTGATCTGCTCTCCAAAATTCATACTGATTTGCAGTAGACACCTTATCATTGGAATAGTCTATCTAAATAAAGTAGTCCTTTTCCATTTGCTTTCAAATCTTGTTCTGTTTCAGCAGGAAAAAAGTCATTGGTGAGTAGAAAACAAAAGGCTAAATTATCATGGATAAAAAATAACTAATTGATTAACTTGATAGCTTCATGATTCTTGCTTTCTCATTTGTAAAGTATTAAAAAGATTTGTTCTATTTGTTTCTGTATATTGTACTAACATCTACATCATCTATCATCTATTCACTACATATAATTAGAGAGCTTAGTATAATTATGTATACACACATATTTACATATATACACATACACACATGTATTTACACATATGTACACACACATATGTATATGTTCCTAATAAAGGAAATCCACCATGTTCAAAGTAAAATTGAACATTGTTTTATTTGTGTGTGTCCCTGTTCTCCTGACATCAGATGGTTTAGTCTATAATTTTTCTACTTAAATAGAATGTAGGTCTTGTTGTTTTTGTTGTTTATGATGTGAAAATTCAGCAAATAGTCCTGGTTTAGTATGGACTTATAATGTGAGACCAGGGTTTTATATTGCTTTGTAACAGTTTTTATGTCATGGCTCAACATTGCTGCCCCAGCTTTACTACTGAATACACCTTTTATTCAGCAGGACAGAGTGACAAGGAAAATAAAGAGCATGTGCCTTTTATTTTAAGGCTACAACTTCCTTTTCGGATACATCCAATTGTCCAGAAGTTGGTCATATTGCTTCATCTAGATGCAAGGCAGTTGGAGAAATGTGGCCTTCAGCTGTCTTCTGTGCCTAGAAGTTTTGAATTTATACAAAAAGGATAATAGGTATTGAAGGAAAATTAACGGTTTCTGCATGTTAACATTCAGGGAAGTGAAACATTCATCATTTATAATGCTCTATTTTTATTGTTGTCACTGTATTTCTCCAGTACTTTCATTTCATTTTAGCCATGTATCAATTTAAGAAGAGTTAACAGATAAATCAAGCCTATTCTGTGTCTTACTATTGTAACTTGTATTTTTTATATTTTGGTGGTGAAATGTATCTTCAAAGCCTCTTTGCATTGAACTAAAATTTCTCTGATGTATGAAAATGAGGGAAAATAGCCTTGCCTTTCCCTGAAAAAACTAGCCAGAGTTGCTTTTATATACAACAGTCTGAAAATCTTATATTATTGCCATGTGTCTCTGTGGTTTGAAGGATTCTGAATTCAAAAGACTGTTTCCAGATGAAATATCAGAATCAGAGCATTTATTGTGGTATTCTGCCAAAGACTTTGTCAGAAATAGTAATGACTTTCAGGTTTGTGGGAATTTGGGTTACAAATGTGTTATTCAAATGCCTGAAAACGAACGGGGTATTCTTTATTCTTGAGATAAAATATTTGCATATTTATAGTAAACACTTCAGAATTTCTTAATCCTTCTGGAATGTGGGAAGTAAATCAATGTATATGGTACGTTGAACATGTTCAAAGTATATGTTCTTGTTTTTCTTGAAAACCCTCCCCTACTTTTTTTTTTTTTTCTTATGCTGGTCTTAGGGCTTGAACTCAGAGCCTGAGTGCTATTCCTGAGCTTTTGTTCTTAAGGCTAGTGCTTTACCAGTTATGCTGCAGCTTTATTTCTAGCATTTTGGTAGTTAATTGGAGATAAGAGTCTAACAGAGTTTCATGCCCAAGCTGATTTTGAATCTTGATCCTTAGATCTTAACCCTCTGAATATATAGGATTTCAAATGTGAGCCACCAATGCCTGGCTGAAAATCATTTTAAAAAATATAATTATATATCATTTTTTTAATAGAAAAAGACTTTTAAAAATTGTAATTACTATTTTTAATCATATTAGATAGTGTTTGAGTACTCCATTTCTTTTTCTTATTTGTTGCTTTGCTTGGATTTAGAATGTTAGAATGTTACCTTTTTTTTTTCTTTTTTCTTTTGTCAGCCATGGTGCTTGAACTCTGAACCTGGATGTTGTCCCTCAGCTCTTCAGCTCAAGGCTAGCGCTCTACCACTTTAGCCACAACACCACTTCAGATTTTCTGGTGTATAATTGGAGATAAGAGTTGCAGCGACTTTCCTGCCCAGGCTGGCTTTGAATTGGGATCCTTAGATCTTAGCCTCCTGAGTAGCTAGGATTACAGGCATGAGCCATAAGTGTCAGATCTTTTTTTTTCTTTTTCTTTTTCTTTAAGAATGTTTTATTTTGTACAAGAAACAACTTAGTCATTATGTCTTAATTTTTTTCAAAATTATTTAGGATAGAAACAACTTACAAAAGGACAGGAGTGACATATAAAAATTGAGCTTTAAAATGACTTTATTCTTATTAATGCTAATAGTTGCTTATTCTCAGTATACTTACTTTAACATGTATTTTTCAGTTCTCAAGTAGACTTCATATCTTTACTTCTTTTTCAGTTTTTTGTTGTTGTTGTTGTTGTTGTTGTTGTTGTTTTGTGTTTTCCTTTGTTAGTGGTGGGGCTATAAAGTCAAGGCCTGGGTCTATCCCTGAGCTTTTTTTTTTTTTAATCTGTACATTGTAATTTACTAATTATCTATCTTCTATACAAGATTGTTCCAAGAGTTATTTTATATATTTTAAGTACTTTTCTAAGGAACTTAAGATAGTGTCTAGCACTTAGAAGAAAAAAACAATGTAAATATCTCTAAAACAAAAGAAATCTCTTTTGTTGTAACTTGGTTCTTCCTTTTTGGGTCTCTTTTCTCATAATATTAACATATAGAAAAAAAGATTGATACTGTGTCCCTGAGCTTTTTTTTTTTTTTTTTTTTCCCCCTCAAGACAAGCACTCTACCAGGAGCCAAAGCTCCACTTCTGGTTTCTGGGTGATTAATTGGAGACAAGAGTCTCATGGACTTTTCTGTTAGGGCTGGCTTCAAATTGATCTTCAGATCTCAGGCTCCTTAGTACTAGTATTATAGGCATGATCCACCCTTGCCTGCAGTAGCTTTACTTTTTATACCCAAGGAAATTCAGGCTGAAAATATAATTTAGTGGCTACAAAACCTGAAGTAGTAAGCTAGCTAGGGCAGTATAAGAGACTTGATTATGATTTCCTTTTTATAATTCCCTTACTGTAATTCATTGAAATTATCTTACAAGAACAAATTATCTCTTCTATATGTATGTATGCATGTAACTCTCTCTCTCTCTCTCTCTCTCTCTCTCTCTCTCTCTCTATCATCTGTCTGTCTTTCTCTCTCTCATCTGTCTATCCTTCATCTATCCTTTTTGGTGCTAGAACTGAGGTTTAAACTCAGAGCCTCAACTATCAGCCTCAAAGCTGATATTCTACCACTAGGGGTGGTGCTCTGCTCTACCACTTCTGGCTTTTTGCTGATTAATTGGAGATAAGAGTCCCTAAGATTTGTCTGTCTCAACTTTCTTTGAACTGTGACACACAGATCTCAGCCTCCTGAATGAGCCACCAGATTGACTTTTTGTATGGATTGATAGACATTTCTTATGTGTATTAAATATTTATCATTATTTATTTTGTTGTTTGATTTATTTTGCTTCGATTTGAACACTGGAAAATTTAAGAACTTGAATCCTTATGTTGTACATATGTCTTAGTTTTCCTAGTTTTTAATTCTTTAAAATTTATTTTTATTATTATAAAGGTATATTATTAAGGTGTTATATTATTAAGGTGTTTCATAAGGTGTTTCATAAGTTCATTTCCTTTTGGACAATGTTAACCCTTCCCACCTCTTTTCCTCCTTTCCCCTTCCTATCTCTGATGACAGGTTGCACAGTTCATTTTCAACACATTATCTATTGAGTACTCTGGCTGCATTTGTTTACCCTTTGTAGATCTTTTTCTGTGTTCTCCCCTCTTGTCTCCCTTAAAAGACAGATAAAAGAACAAACATGATAAACAAACACAAATAAACAAAAAGTAAGACAATGCCCTATCTATCAGCAACAACAACAACAAAATGCCCTGTTAGCTGGGCACTGGTGGCTCACGGCTGTAATCCTATCTACTCAGGAGGCTGAGAGTGATTCAAAGTCTGCCCCAGCAGGAAAAGTCCTTGAGACTCTTATCTCCAATAAACCACCAGAAAATGGGAAGTGGCATTGTGCTTGAAGTGATAGAAGGCTAGCCTTGAGCTGAAGAGCACTGGGACAGCACCCTGGCCTTGAGCTGAAGAGCTTCACTACACACACACACACACACACACACACACACACACACACACACACACACACACACACACACACCCTCATGTTCTTCACCACACACACACACACACACACACACACACACACACACACACACACACACACACACACACATCCTCATGTTCCCATTTCCTGCAATTCCTTTCTACAAATAGTAATTTATATGTTCAGAAGCATTGCACCTTTGGGTTTCTCTTCTAAAGAGAGTCCTTCTTTGCTCTGACTGTGTGTGAATGCCTTGAACCCTTTATGATTTAATTTATCCTGGTGTATGTACCTTCGGCTTATGAGAGAAAACATGTTATATTTATCTTTCTGAGCTTGGCTTAGCTCAGTTATCACAATTTGTTCTAGAGCCATCCATTTCCCTGCAAATTACATAATCTTATTCATTCTAATGGATGTGTAAATTTCCATTTTGTATAAGTACCACGATTTTTTTTTGATTCACTCATATATTACAGGCTGTTTCCATAATTGGCTATTTTGAATAGCGCAGCAGTGAACATAGATGGTATCCTGGCTTGTGATGTTCTGGGTAGGGTTGATGCTCAAGAGTAGTATGGCTGGGTCATAGGAAGATCTATGTTTATTTATTTATTTATTTATTTTAAGAAACTCCAGATAGCCAGTCATAGTGGCTGTACTAATTTACATTCCCACAAACAGTGCAATAGGGTTCCTTTTTCCCCCGTATCCCTGCCAGCATTTGTTGTTCAAATTCTTAATGTCCAGTCTAACTAAGGTGAGATGGGATCTCAAAGTTGTTTTGATTTGCATTTCCTTTCTGGCCAGGGTTTTTGAGCATTTCTTCTTGTGTTTATTTGCCATTCTTACCTCTTTCTGTGAGAAGTCTTTCCTTAGCTCTTTTGCCCATTTAATGAGGCTTTGTGAGGGATTAATTTCTTGAGCTCCTTGTATATTTTGATATTAGGCCTTTGTAAGATGTATTGCTGGTAAAGATCTTCTCCCAGTCTGTTAGCTGTCTTTCTAGTTTAGTAACTTTATCCTTTGCTGTGCAAACCTTTTCTATTTTGCTATAATCACATTTGTCAAGTGTCTCCTATGTTCTGTGCGCTTGGGACTCTTTCTAAAAGGTTTCTTCCTATGTTTATAAGTTTTAGTGTTTTTCCTATTCCCTCTTGCGCTAATTTCAAAGTTTCAGGTCTGACATTGAGATCTTTGATCCATTTTGAGTTGATATTAGTGTCTCTCAGTTATTTTTGAGCATGACATAATTTTTGCATGACAGGAATATACCAGATTTATATTGTTTTCTCTAACCCAACCCTATAGTCAACCATGTTGTCACAAGCCATGATTCCTTTCATTAGAAATTGCATTTAGTAATAAAGCTTTGAGTGTTTCACATGCTCATTGTTAGTGAAGTGCTATTTTCTGGGTTCTTTCAGGAGGCTAGCAGGGGAATGTGGCAAATATGTGTGTGTATGTATATACACATATACACTCATACATGTACAGACTTACATATATGTGTATACACATATATGTATATACAAATATAGTATGTTCATGCATTTTTATACTCCCATGTTAAAGAGTTTATGGCGTGCTCTCTCTCTCTCTCTCTTCCTCTCTCTCTCTGTTCTTGGAGCCTCACACTGGCTACTTCTAAGCTGTATCCCATTTGTCCCAGGTACTGATTATTTGATTATTTATGAGACAGGTATCTGTTCTGCTATACTCTTATTTTCTACTTGCTGTAGTAGCTGGGATTACAGGTGCTTGCCAGCATGCTCAACTTCTTCCACAGAGCTGAAATTTCATGAATTGATTTTCCCGAGATGATCAAGCTTAACTGTCCTGATCTAAGCCTTTAACCTAGCTGATATGACAGTTATGCATCACCATATTCAACAATTAATTGAGGAGAGAGTCTTCCAAAGTTTTTACATGGACTGGCTTTGAATAGCCTTAGGCTGGGGCGTAGCCAGAAGTATAGGCTGAACTACTATATCTAATTTCTTTTTTTCTTATTTGTAGCTTGTTTGGCAGTAAAATTTTGATTTTCATTATCCACAGTATACATACCTATTGAGTCAGATTTGGCTTATGACAATCGAATTCTTAAATTAACATTTAAAAAATTGCTAATAAATTTCTGTATAAAAACCTAATTTTCTACATAGTACAATGCTTTTATATTTATTCTTTATCCATAGAGTTGGTTCAAAGTGTGTAGAACTAGTTATTTTCTTTCGTATCTTGTGAAATGTTTCTGTTTCATTTTATGTGTATCCAATGTCTAGTTGATATTATTTATTTACTGGTGTGTGAACACTAACAGAAGAATCAGAACTGTATAGAAAGATATGTTCAGAAACATTTCATTTCCCCATTATCCTTTCAAACTCCTTCCATATTTTTATTTCTTCATTGCATTCCTCACTTCTTTAGGCAATCATGTTTGCTAGTTTCTGGCTTATATGTCTTGTACTTTTTCTGGGCAAATTAATGCATATATTTTTTGAATTCTATTTATATAGAGGATAGTGCAGTAGAAATGCAGATTTTTGCACCGATTTCTTTTCCTTTTTTTATTATAGAATCAACATGTCTTTATTAATTAATAAAGATCCTTTTCCTTTGTTTCTTTAAATGTCTAATTCTTCAATATGTGGATATGCCAAGTTTTCTACCTCTCCCCTATGGCTGGGCATTTACGTTGTTTCTTGTATTTTTATAATAACCTATGTGGTTTGTGACTGTGGAGGTAAATCTTTGTGACAAATTTTACATCATTATATATATATTGTTTTCCTGGATGTTGCTAAATTTCTTTTCAGAGGAGTTAGACTAGTTTTTATTACCATACTTCCAATAAATGACATTATCTAGTTTTTTCCTATCTGATAATGAGAAGTGCTACCTCCAAATTTTAATTTACATACAGTAAATTTAAACATTTTTTCTTATATCTGAAGGTTAAGTATATATATATTTTTGTGTCTTCTCATGTCTTTTTATTTCTATTGAATATTAGTGTTTTCTCAAATTTTAAGTTAGTTGTTTAAAAAATATTAAAACATTAGCATGTTGCCTCTTAAAAGTATTATAAGAATTTATTTGGTGTATTGTTAGTTTGGAATAGCACAGGTGATTGAGAATGCAGATACATAATTTTATATATGCAGATACATAAATTTATATTTTATGTTGATTTAATATTTGGAGAGTTGATTTTGCTGTTATCATAACCTACTTCCATATTGAAAGCACTTAGTTATAATAATGTTTTAATTTACTATTTACATGTTTATAGGTGTGCCTATAACTAGAAGGAAAATATAGAAAGGTAATTAATATAATATAGTTTCCTGACCTAGTTTTAATGGATTAACTCTTTCACATTGGACATTTATCCACTTTTATATCTGTTCTGTATTTAATTATGAATAAGGAATGCTAAAACCAAATTTAATATTAATTATGAAACTATTTCTTTAGCTTTCTTTTTATTTCTTTCTCCTGATTGAAATTTTCAACTGGTATCATTTTGTTGTAGATGAATGTTTCTCTAACATTTTATGTAGTACTACAAGTGCTAGATTTACTTTTTTCTTAAATGCCTTTATCTTACAATCTTCAATCTTAAAGAAAGTTTTCAAAGAATATTGGATTAAAGTTTCTTTAAGTTTTTTTCAAGAATTTTAGTGTATTGATTTTCATTTAAAAAATAGTTTTGAGTAGTTCAAGTCAACCTTTCAGTTTGTTGAGTTTTTTTCTGATGAGTGAGTTAACATTCATTTGGATTATTATTCTGTAAATATTTGATTTTAATTTATATGTAATTGGTTTTAATCTTTTCTGCTTATCTTGATTCTTAGCATTTTACCATAATGTGATTGGGAATGTACTTTTAAAAGTCTTACGAAAGTTGGCTGAGTTTCTTGTTTGCATAAGTTTATTTCTTTTGCCAAAATTGGAAAATTCTTGGGTATTTCTCTGTTTTTCTTCTTCTATTCTTTCTACTTTCTTTTTGAAAGGTCTTAAATCCTTTTTTCTCTCTTTGCTCCAAAATTGATCTTCTTGCTCATACCCCCTTTCATTCCAATTTTTAAAAAATTTCTAATATTTCTATATTTTCTGTAGCTTTCCTTTCTTGAGTTTCTCTGTCTCTTCACTTGCCATCATCATATTTTACTTGTCTTCCAAAAAAACTATTTATAGATAATTTTTTAAAAAGTGCTGTAAAAAAACAGCAAGTGATTTCTAGTCCCTTTCTGCTAATTCCAACATTTGGATAAACTCATGCCAATTTCTACGAATTATTTTTTTGTTAAGAGCATCTATATTTTATACTTGACATTGTTAATAATATGTTCTAGAGACTATCTTCTGTGAGACACATTTGATGACTGCAATGTTATTTTTTCTGTTTCCAAACTAGTTAATTTGGCTTTACTCCAAGGTCAGGTTCTATTTTCCCTTAACATGCTGTTAGCTGAAACAGTAGGTCAGTTCTTTTCTGCCTGTGAGTCTGTCTCATATTGATGACTTAAAGGTTTAGCAAGAGATTTGAATTATTATGTCTATACAATTTAGAGCTTACTTTCTGTGGTTCTTATCTTACTAGAATTATCCCTCCCATTCATATTTTCCAGATTCTTAGAGTTTGTCTGCTAAGTCCTCAAAAGTATAAGTCTACGATTTCAATTGTTTTAGCTACTCTATATGGGAGATTGGTTCTCTTAAGGTCATAAAATAGTTATCATGATAAGAGTTACTTTTATTAAAATCAGCTTTGCATTCTCTTTCCTATTAATTTAGCTGTTTAAAAAGAATTCTTTGTTTAGCGTTTGTAATTATTATTTATTGAAGAGTTGATTCACAGGAACAACCTGAGCATGATTAGAGACAGAGCACTGCATTACCTTTTGAGCTTTAGTTCTCCATGTCTCATGACCTTCTCCATATTTCACCGAAAGTATATTTATACTGTTGAACATTCTGCTTGTTCAGAAATTGGTTTTCTGACAGAATTCTTCAGAATCAGTTTCGCTGCTGTTCTAATTTATGCCTTGTCTAATTAAAGTCATGCCTGTTTGAAAAGTGAAACATTTGCAGGGTAGCTAAGCAGTTGATAAGTGACACTGAAATGTTTTATGAAATGAAAGTAAGCAAAGATTTAGTCAGACTGAACATCAGTTCATGGGCGAGACTAAACAACTGAGCTATTTCACACAGAATTGGAAAAGCTAGGGGCAAAAAATAAAATTAAAAAAATGAGCCAGAACATGAATTAGCAGTTAGACAGTTTGCATGATCTCATTAATTACTTTTCCTGGTGTCCATATAACTGTGTGACTATTAGCAGAAGGGACTTTAGATTTTGCAGTATTAATATGAGGTTTGAATTGGAATGCAAAAGTAGATTTCTCTAAAAAGATAATAATTGTTTAAAAATCATCTTGATTGGTTGGAATTGTATAGTAGTATTCATTTCTATCTTGTCTTTATTAAATTCTGTCTGAGCAGAGACCTGAAGTGTCTTTACATATTTTACTTTGGGGACTCAACAGAGTGCCTCATTCATATAGGTATTCAGTAGTACCTACATCTTCTGTTCGTACTCTGCTTAATTACAAAGTCACATACTCTTAAAATGATGTCAGTTATGGAAAGTGATAATTCAGTTTGGTTGTTTCCTGTTATTTCTCTTATTCTTCTCAATGTTTCCTTTTTTCTATTTAAGTTCAGAAACATAACTTTAAGTGTTTAGTTTTCTTTGTAGTTTTGGCAACAGTAAAAATAATTTGTCCTGATTGCAAAATGTATCAAAGGAAAGCAGAATATCAAAAGCTTTTGCTAGATGAGGGAATATTAAACAAAGTGACTAATCAGACTGAATCTGAAGTTAGAGTGTCTTGACCTTAAATTCTGGCTACAACTATCCCTAGTCTACTCTATATACATATTTGAAGACATCATCTTATGAATGACAAATATGTGCAATTTTAATATTAAAAATGAATTATAAGGTGTGAATAATATGTCTATTATGAAAACAGTGAATTTAAAATGAGTATACTAATAAAATCATTATTACCATATATACTAGGTACACAATAGATACTCAATAAAAGATGCATTTGTAATTGTTACTGTGTTCATTTTAATCCCCTTTGTATTTTCTTATTTTAGTTGTTTTTATTTGTTTAGATAGGATTTTACTCTGTAGCATAGGCCAGACTTGAACTTGAACTTGTCATATACTAGCCTCATACTTCAAAATTCTAGGTTCACAGGCACGCATTACCTTACTTACCTGTTTATATTTTTTAGAGAATTGATTTTTTAATGTGGTCAGTTATTTGCCCTATAATCTTGTTCATTTTTGGCTTAATTTTTTAATGCTAGTTAAGTTGTTTATGGAATTAGGCTTTCGTTAGGTTAGATATTGTCCTTTATGCCAACTTTGCTTATTGAAACTTCTTAGAGTGATGTTCTTTGTGTGTACTGAGGTTACTTTTTGCCTCCCTGAGTCTGACTTGATAATATTTGGTAACTTGATAGGCTCAGTGTTCAACTTTCACTTGATGACAAGATAAAACAACGAGATTGTATCATGTTTAAAAATATCTACTATGCTTTTATAACAATATTTAATAATCTATGATTACTTAAAACATTTACCAGCCAAAGTGAAGGCTTTATGATATTTTATTTTTTAAAACATTGTACACTGAGTACCAGTAAAAAACTGTATTATTCATCCAGAAATTTGTATTTCTTTATCAGACTGTACCCCTGGCCTGTTAATCTAACTGCAGTGATTTATATGATTTAAGTTCTTGTTTTTGAATGGTTCTTAATCCATACATATATTTAGATCAGCCTGTTGATCCTCTTTTTTGATAGATCTTGAAATATGAAAAACTCTCCCATGTATATTCTCTTCTGTTTTTCACAAAGCTTAATTTTGGCTCTTTTGCTGCTAATTAGTAAGTATTAAAATGGTTGAACTATAATACAATATTGTACTTTATCTTCTGGAGAATATTTTTAATTTTTTTTTGAGATTTAGGCTACATATATATGTATGTGGAATAGATACGTCAGTATGTGTTATGCTTTTATACATTATAGTTAATAGTACATGTAGTGATCAGACACAATTTTAAAGCAAAATGAATTATTCATTCAATCCAACAAAATCCCAAATATTTCCAGCATTCTTAATTATCCCTTTTCTCTTTTGAACTAATGATCAAAGAAGTCAAATTTCTGTGTGATTCAATATTTAAATACTTAGTTCCAATTCAAAATAATATTTTATACAAAGAAATAATGCTGTTAGAATTGATTTGTAAGTATACAAATAAACTTAACGCTATAACCTTCTATTTGGTAGTTGTAAATGTTCTATATGATTGCCCCTTTTTATCATTTTGAGTTGTGAGAATGCCATGTTATCGTTCTGTTAAAATAACAATTTGTTTGGTATACTGTGCTTGAAACCAGCTGCAATACCGTAATGGACCACCCACAGAGAGACTAGGGAGGGTTTATTGAGCCTTGGCTCCCTAAACTACTGCCACCTAAGTAAATACCATTTCCCATTCTGTGATTTAGTGCTTGATCTAAGTGAATACTTAGAAGTGAATCTTTCCAAGTGCTTGAGCAACTGAGATTCTTTATTAAAAATAAGAATAATAAAACCTTTATAATAACAATAAAAAGATTTTTAAAAAACCTGAAAGAAACCTCTTTGATACAATTTAAAGTCTGATAAAAACTTTCAGAGAGGCTACAGTACAATATTTTGTGTCAGTATAGGTTATTATGATTGTTTTAAATAATATTTAATTAGCTTATGGACAAAATAATTATTTAGTAAATGTTTCCTTTATATTGTTTGTCTATAGTTTAGTATTAGAGTAGGGTTTTGCAAATATAAAAAAAGTAATTGTTACTCTTTGATCAATTTTATTGGATATCCTTGATTCAAAGAAATATATCACAGTGAATAAGTACATTACTTTTCAGGCCAAACTTCTTGGTGTTAAAAAGTTTCTAAGCATGATTTGATAGGTCAGAGTTTGAATGGCAATGTAGTTTTGTGGCCTGATGATGTAGTCTTTGAATAGCAGACATAATTTGTAATTTAACTGCTCAACTGAGGGTAAGATTATATTCAAAGTGTTGTGTCCAGTGGTCAAACAGAGATATAGTAAAGACTGTACTGTATGAGAATTAAATACTGACTGTGTCTACTGCTTAGTGAAGAGTCACCACACACACACACACACACACACACACACACACACACAAACACTTAGGCTGATAGAATATAAACATACTAAAACATGAAAATAAGGGAAACCATGGGACTTATGTTTCTTTGGGCCTGGCTTACTTCACTTAATACAATTTTTTTCCAAGTCTTTCCATTTCTTAACAAATGGGGCAATGCCATTCTTTCTAATGGATGCATAGAGTTCCATTGTGTATGTGTGTGTGTGTGTGTGTGTGTGTGTGTGTGTGTGTGTGTGTGTATGTATATATACATATCACATTTTCTTAATCCATTCATCTACTGAAGGGCATCTGTAGGACAAGCAGAAAAGGCCAAAAGCTATGTACATATGACCAGATAAGATGATGTTAAGCAAAATGAACCCCAAAATAGGGACACAAGTATCTTTTTCTTCCTTGCTATTGGTTCTAACGTATTTATAATGTATCATGTGCTTTTTTGTTGCTTTATATGTTCCTTCCCCACAGTATAACCCCTATATCAGTGCCCTGGATCTTGTGTACACACTTCTCTAATTCGGGGAGGGGAAGGGAAAAAACAAAATGCTTAATAGGGATACCCACTGTAACAATGAGATGTATAAAACGCTATGTTGAAAACAAACTTTACAGCTTTGGCTTGGAGGGGGGTAGTTGTGGAGGTGGAAAAGAAGGGATGGTAGGGGGAAAACAAAGGAAGAGGCAACAATGCTCAATAGGAAATGTACTCATTACCCTATTCATGTAACTCTAACTGCTCTTTTTTACAGCATTTTTACAATAAAAAACATACAAAAAATAAAAAGCAATCATTTGTCAATATCATGTATGCATATATTTAATTCCAATGTGAAGTTGAATCATCTAGCTTATACTAGAGTATTTTAAAGCCTATGCCAAAAAACAGTAGCTTAGATTGTAATAGATGAAATACTTTTCCAATGTATCAAAATATGCAGTTAAATTGCCATTAACACAGGGTAGACATGATTAAAATTTAATTAATATATGAAAGGAATTTCAGCATTTACAGTGCATGAAAAATCTGCACAATTTTAATTATTTGTCTAACAAGATTAAATTTAAGAAAACTTATTAGAAGAATGATTTGTTAGAAAAAAAACAACAACCTTTTGACCATAGCTATTTCTAGGATATTTGGCTTACACCTATTGTTATTTTTACTTGTTTTTCTCTAGCTTATATAAGTAACATAAATTGAATAAATCATCATGATTTTTTTCTGATTTATTGATTGATTTTTTTAAATAAATTTTTTATTGTGAAAATACTGTACAGAAGGATTACAATTATATGAGCAAGGTGATGAGTATATTTCTTTTTCTTTTTCTTTTTTTTTTGGGGGGGGTCTAGTCGTGGGGCCTTAACTCTGGACCTGGGCGCTGTCCCTCAGCTCTTCAGCTCAAGGCTAGCGCTCTACCACTTGAGCCACAGCGCCACTTCTGGCTTTTTTCTTTTTGCTTATGTGTTGCTGAGGAATCGAACCCAGAGCCTCATGCATGCAAGGCAAGCACTCTACCACCGAGCCACCTTCCCAGCCCCGAGTACATTTCTTATCAAGCATTGTTGGCTCCTCTTGTTTTTCTCCTCCCATCATATTGAACCAACCCAGATATCCCTCAGTAGATGAATGGACCAAGAAAATGTGGTATCTATACACAATTGAATTCTATGCCTCCATCAGAAAGAATGACATTACCCTTTTGTTAGGAAATGGAAAGACTTGGAAAAAATTATATTAAGTGAAATAAGCCAGGCCCAAAGAAACATAGGTCCCATGGTTTCCCTTATTTGCAATAACTAGTATATGTCTTCATGATTTTTTACATATTGACTTGTCATGTAAATTGCTTTGAAGCTTACAAAAAGTAAACTCTTTTCATCTTTATTATGACTGATATTTGTTTTGAAATGAAGTTTGTGTAATGAAAAAGTACTGTTAATAATTTTATTTTGAAAATTGTCAAAGGTGAAACCAACAGAGACTACAGTATTTTATTTGAAGTGAGGTTTTCTTGAATTATTCATTTACAGATATGTATATTGTTTAGGGAGTGTAACCTATTTTTGCCATTTTAGTAATAAAGATAGTTGAAAATTTAAGACATTCATCAAAATAATTCTCCTGCCAACACTACTCTTGTCTCTGTAGAATTTTCTTGAGTGCCTTGTCTGAGCTAGTTTTCAACTTCAGAGAAAGTTTTCATTGCATTGTTTTTTAAAAAATCATTAAATGGGCTTTTCTTTAAATGAATGTTTTTTCTTCATTCAGTTGCATCCTGTATGTCTTTTTACTCATTTTTTTCTCTCTCTCTTTTGCCTCCATTCCTACATTTGTATTTATGTGAAAATGGTTAATTGTAAAGAAAGCAAATGTCTTATAAGAAATTATCTATGTAGTGTACATGAGCCTAAGTGAATGAATTTATGTTTTTAGGGTATCTAAATTTTAATAACAGTCCATTCTATTAAGTTTTGTTCTTAAATTACTTTTTCTCTATATTCTTTACTTAAGTATGGATTCTAATTTTTTATTGAATTGAACCATTTGGTTTCAGGACTAGCTGTACTTTTCCTGTATACAGACATGGAGTATAAATGTATAAGAAAAGGGCATTACAACAGGATAAGTCAGAGAGTCCTACTAGAAAGTATGCTACTTAATTTTGATGTATTTTGGAAATTCATGTTATGGCTATATCATATAGTTATGTAATTGCATTATGAATCTATGCAAATATCATCTGAAATAAATGAACAAATATAATGATTGCTTTTAACAAATTAAATTTATAGTTGTAGGAATAATTATATAATAAATATCTCAACCCTAATGTATTATATTTGTTATTTTTAATGATATTTACAAAAATTTATAATATAATTACAGGATTATATACATTTGTGATTTCAATAATTTATTTTTTCCAAAACACAAAATGGAATTCTATACACTTAGAAGAGTTTTACACACTTTCACAGAACTAAGTCACTTATTAAGTGAAATATGGAATAATAAAACTTATCTTTTTCCCTCATTACCTGGAGCTTATTTTGATAAATATTATTTTATATGATCAGAGTTGCATAGGCATTGCACCTTGTGTTCCTCCTCTAAGAATATCTTACTTTGGTATCATTGTATAAAACTTGCTTTTTTTTATTATTGTAGAAATACCATACAGAGGGGTTACAATTACTTGGGCAAGATAGTGAGTACATTTCTTATCAAGCATTGTTGCCTCTTCCTTTGTTTCCCCTTCCCATCCCTTCCCCTCTCCACACCCTTACCACCCTCCTACCACCCCACCTCCCACCCTGCCAAAGTTGTAAAGTTCGTTTTTCGACATAACGTCTTGTACATCTCATTGTTGTAATGGGTCCACCTGTATCCCTATTTAAACAGTTTATTCCCTTCCCCTCCACAAATTATATCAACATCAAATACAGTGAAAGCAGGGTTTATACCCTGGGGGAGGTACATACAAAGCAACAAAGAAAATCATCTTATAAATATGTTGGAAACAATCACAAGAAAGAAAAAAAACATTTAAAACTTGCTTTTTGAAAAGAGTTGTTGGGGAGAAAATAAAGGTGTTAAGTGTTAAGTTAGTATTAAGAATTAACATATAAAAGCTCAAAAATCAGATTTCACTATTATGTGCAAGTAGCATTTATTAACTTGAAAGTTGTAATTATTTTAAAAGATTGTAGGATTTCTTTAATTAATTTTTATTATCTTTAAGTTGTAAAATGAATTTCAATTAAACATATTAATTCATGAGTAAATGTTAACTTTATCAGTGTGACTCTATTTTACCTCTTGTCTCTCCCAACCACATGCATTCCCTAGTATTTCTAGTATTTTTTGAGTGTTATACTTTAAATTATTCCCAATATATACTTTAAAAATAAATCAAGTCATTCTTGAGAAATATGAGCTTGTTACAATCTAAGTTTTTTGCCCTCCTCCTCTCCTGTCTGTCCTTCTCTGCCCTTAGCTTCCTTCCTCCTTCCCCCCTTTCCTCCCTTCTCTCCTTTCCCTCTCCCTTCCCTTCCCTTCCTATCTCCTATCTCTTTCCTTTCCTTCAGGTTCATCTCTGATTCAGGACTTAGCACTAGGTAGGCAGGTAGCCTGTCACTTGAGCATTGTCCCCAGTCCTTTGTTTTGCACTAGTTTATCTTCAGAAGGTATCTGACATGGTCTCTGACCATGATCTTCCTATGTATAGTGACCTTCTCTATACAATGACCTTTCAGATAGCTGGGATTTATGGATTGTGCCACTTACATTTTATGGATTGAGATTGGGGGGGGGGAATGGGGGGAGTAGGGGGGGTGGCGGGTCATAGTTAGCTTTGTTGCCTGGGCTACCCTCAAACTGCTGTCCTCCTGATCTCTGTCTACCAAATCATTGAATTACAGGCAAAGCCACACATCCAGCTAGTCTTGATATTTCCTAGCAAGAAAATGTTTTTGGAAAGTAGAAGCCTGTATTAAATTTACCATCAGTTTTTTTCGTGCTAAAAATAACTTCTTATTAATTGAAGAAAAAAATGTGCTGTAACTAGGAAGTATTTCAGACCTCTGACATAAACATAGCTAAAACTATTGTCTTCAGTTTTTATTTGGTAAAATATGAACTATGATAAAAACATGTATATTAAAATATACACAACTTCACTATATTGATAATCTTGTTGCGGAACTTTTGTTCATTTAACTAAATGTAGATATGCACACTTATTTATTTTTTTACCTTATTCTGTTTTCCATTTTTTTCTTTCTGGTCAAATAGTTACTTTAGTCAAAATATAGGTATTAACATTAAGTCAGATGGATCTCCATGCCATTGGCATCCCCTATTGGCAAACACTCTCCTGGATTTTTTTCTTCCAAACTAATATTGCCCGTTCCTTTACAGAAATAGTCAAACAGTATGCCATGTGCTGTAATATGAATACTATATCTTTCAACATAACACTGAGATTCTTTCAGTAGCCTTTTTCTTCTCATTATTGTACAATATTCTATATTATTATTATACCACAATTGGACTATTCTACCAGTGGAAGGACACCTGCATGAATGGCACTATTATAAATAAACCTACCATAAATACTCATGTGTAAATATTTTCATGAATGTATTTTTTCTTTTTTTTTTTATTGTGAAAATACCGTACAGAGGGGTTACAATTACATGGGCAAGGTAATGAGTACATTTCTTATCAAGCATTGTTGCCTCCTCCTTTGTTTCCCCTTCCCGTCCCTTCCCAAACTCCCTCCTGCCCCCCCTACCCAATCCTCCCCCTGAATGTATGTTTTGAATAAATACCAAGGAAGGAAAATAGTTTGGAAAGTAGGTAAGAAGAAATAGTATACTAATTTTTTTTTGGGGGGGGGGTCTGGTCGTGGGGCCTGAATTCTGGGCCTGGGTGCTGTCCCTCAGCTCTTCAGCTCAAGGCTAACACTCTACTACTTGAGCCACAGCGCCACTTCTGGCTTTTTTATTTTTGCTTATGTGGTGTTGAGGAATCGAACCCAGGGCCTCATGCATGCAAGGCAAGCGCTCTACCACTGAGCCACCTTCCCAGCCCTAATTTTTAAGTTTTATAAGAACTAGTTTTTAAGTTTTCAGTTTTATAAGAAACTGCTTCTCTGAATACCTGGATTTGTCTCTTCTGCCCAGTATGATCATCCTTCACTTAGTGAGAGACTGGGCTTTCCCTTTCTTCTTTGTGGTAGCTAGTATCCTGAGAAATCTGCACAAGTTGGGAGTTCAGTTTGTGCATTTCCACTATCACAAGGATCGATTCATGTTGCATCTACTGCCTGAAACATGATTTCACAGGTTTTTCCAGATTTACAGTATATATACATACAGTATATATGTATTCATATATTGTCATTCAGGAATACAAGCCTGGTACCAATTCTCTGCATTGATCAGAAGTCCCTATTTCTCAGCCTTGTTTTAGTTTAAGTCAGTGCAGTTGACGAGTTTGCTTTGCTTTGATCTTTATAGTGAAATTTCTGTTCAAATATTGAATCGACATAAACTCAATTATCATGATGAATATGCATTTGGTAACTAGTTTATTTTGGAATTAAGGATTTGATTGTGTTTACAATTCATATGCAAGTATTTGAACTAATTTTTGTAAACATAAGTGGTAAACCTAGGGATTGATTATACCTATAACTTACGTACTTTTATGTGGCTCTCCTGTTTGAATTCTAGAAAGAAAAATACGTTGTCAAAAGAGAAATGTGTTGCCATATTCAAGAGAAGGGGGGGGAGAGAGAGACAGAGACAGAGAGAGACAGAGAGAGACAGAGACAGAGAGAGAGAGAGAGATTAAAAGTGTGGTGTGGAAGTTTGGAATTATAAATGAAAGGAGAGGAAAAGAAAAAAGTAAAACATTCCTGGAAACAAAATGTGAGCATTTAGATTGTGACAGTATTATCCATTAGTTTTTAAATGTCAGATACTGTTTATGCAGTGATGTAGTCTTCAAATTCTTCCACTTAACTATTTGTTTAGCTAGAGAGTATAAACTAGGTATATGGTCTATTAGCTCGCACAAATGTCAGATTTCTTTGAGTGTCTTTTACTCCTCTAATAGCTCATATGTGCTTTTTTGTAACATAACAGAAAGTCAATAATTTTAAAAAGCTGAGAATAATAAAGGATATATAAGAAATAGCTGTTGATTTGGGAATATGGCAGGGAAATGAACAACTAGTGTTGTGGAAACAAAGTCTTAGAGCCATTAGGGAAGGTTGAGGAGCAAACTGCTTGCTAAGCAGAGAGCCTGAAAAATTAGATAATCTGAACGTGGGGGTATAGAGCAGTGTGGAAACCATGAAGCTTTAAGGCTTATCATGGACACTTAGACCACCCAAGTAGCTAGGAACCTATTTCTATTTCCTCTCACTTTCAGAAAAAAAAAAATCTTCATTTACAATACCAAATACAGCTGAAGAAGGACTACACAAAGTGCACAAGGATTAAATAGGATTTTGTATTATTAAAAACGGAAAATGTTTTCTTACCCTTCCTCAATTGCAAACACAGTCTCAGCTACTCCTAATAATTCTTAAATACAAGAAGGAGCTGATCAAGAGAAAAATCTCAGATACTAGTACCTGAGGAAGGGGAGGGGGTATCCTTGAATGCAGTACAACAACTAAAACTAATGCGTGAATAAAAAATGGGTCTAAAATATTTGGTCATTCTATTATGGAGAATACCTATCCCTATTTTCAGATTTTATATCTGTTCTTCTATCTAGCATAGTCATATAAGCGAACAGTGCATTATATGACTAATATTTACTCAAATGTAATTTAGATTTGATCTCTCCATTATTATTCCCTCTATTTGGAAGCGCTCACTAAATCTAAATGCTTTGTGTGAGATAGCTCTTGAAATTAGAATGAAACAATCTCATTCACTAACTTGAAATTTGTCAAATGGTGAGGGTTTTACCAAGTAAAGGATTTGTACAGCCTCTTCTTACGGTCTTTTTCTATGTGAGGAGGAAAATACTCTACAACAAATAGATCATATGCTCTGTTTTTCTGTTTGAGATTTCTTGTTTTCTTTTTAATAAAGTCATGCTACCTATGGTAACAGAGACTGGATGTCTTTGTAGACTGTGAGTCTTATTGACTTCTAGTACCAAGAGAAAAGGATTTATGTTGACAGTCAATACAAGACTGTATTGAGGAAACTTTATCCTGGGTACATATTTAAAATAAACCAATTAAACCCACTTATTATACATACATAAAGTAAAAATATTTTATACAAAGATGTTAATGTCAAATATTGTGAAATTATAGATTTTGAAAAAATAAGGAATATGAAGTAAAAGTAATTATGTGTCAGACAAGGATAATTTGATGACTAGTTTTTATCATTCTTAATATTTTTTTCTTAATAATTATTTTCCTTCACAAGAAAGTAGCACATTAGGTTAAATCTATCCAAATTATTGTTGTTGTTGTTGTTGTTATTATTATTATTATTTGGTTGGTCATGGGGCTTGAACTCTGGGCCTGAGTATTGTCCCTCAGCTCAGCTTAAGCTTAGCACTCTACCACTTGAGCCACAGATCTACTTCTGATTTTCTGGTGGCTTATTGGAGCTAAGAGTCTCATAGCTTTTCCTGCCTGGGCTGGCTTTGAACCATGATCCTCTGATCTCTGCCTTCTGAGTAGCTAGGATTACCAGTATGAGTCATCGGCACCTGGCCACATTATTTTAACTATACAAATAACAGGAAAATTTTACCTAGTTTTATAGAAAAGAACTGTAATTTTCTTCAGTTATGAAATAGAAAATAAGATTATCATGATGAACTAATCTTGTATTAATTACATTGAGAAAAATATGAAATGTTTATAGTTTTTAATATATATATTTATTGTAAAGATACCGTACAGAGGGGTTGCAGTTATATGAATGCTTATAGTTTTTTTAATTGGTATAATTATGCTCATCTTCTTATAATTCTCCTTATGGTTCCCTCACTGAATTGCTTCTCTTTATCCGTGATGTATGCTACTGTGAAGTCATACCAATAATAACCAAAGCTCTTCAGTATCCTACTTATACAAAGTAAAAGAAGAAATATATTAGGTTAAATTTCTGATCTAGGTGTCAGTGACTTAAGATCTGCAGTTCTCACCATTTAGGAGGCTGAGATACAGAGGGCAATCTATACAGAAAGGTCCATGAAATTGTATCTCCAAAATAACCAGAAAAAAGGTTGAAGGTATTGATCAAGTTATATAGAGCCAGTTGAGTGAGTGGATATGAGATTGGGTTTAAACCTTTAGTGCTGTTAAAAAAGTAAAATAAATAATGATAACTTACTGAATTTTGTTTGCTAATATAGACAAAATAAGGAAATAAAAGAATGCTTGGAAATGTAAAAATGTTTTATAACTTCAGAAATAATTAAAATTGTTATATTCTTTTATTCTTTAAAAAAGTAATGGTTATTTATTTCAATTCTGTTTCTATTTTGAAATCATATTTTCATCTATTTTAAAAACAGCTCTTATCCTTTGCGAAATTATAAGCTAGTAGATTTTTCGATTTTCAAGGATTATAAAAATGTTTGAGTCTAGGGAATGTTTGTTCCAGATTGCTATTTCATCAAGTAAAGATTATTATCTATGAGTATTCCAGAATACTATTGTGTGAGTGAATCTTATGTGGACACATTGACAAAATAAGTATTTAGATTTAGTGTATCTGGTGAGTGTACAATCATGATACAGTCATGCATTACCACAGTGTTTGTATATAGGGAAGTTTTGCTATGGTGATTGGTGAACAACTATGATGTTACTTCACACAGGTTGAATCTCTATTTTATTTACTAATGTCTGGTTGTGTTTAAAATATGGAAGTTATTTTGTAGTCATAAAGGTGGGGGAGAAAGAGTTGAGAGGATTAAAAACTTTCATATAAAATGAGAACTTAAATTTATGATGATCAGAGTCTCCTGGAAAAATACATTAGAACATTCTTGGCAACAAAATCCACATTTACAGAAGATATCAAACAATTCTATATCATTTCCAAATAAGAGTTCTAGAGAGACATTGATAGAATTGAAGAATATATTGTTTAATAACTACTGTAAAAATTTAAATCTTGTGGTTTGATTATGAATATTTCAGACCTGTAATTTTATTATATGATTACAAATCATATAATTTTACATAAAATAATTATACATGCATAGAATTTTAAATTAAAATATATAATTACACGTGAACTTTTAGAAGAGATCCTAACATAAAGATCTGTTTTTGTTTTTTGATTTTTACTTTGGTAGGGGGATTGAACTCAGAACCTTGCACATGCTAAGCCAGGGCTCAATCACCTGATTACTGACAAATGCTCCAGGGCCTTTGGACTTTGTCTTCCTGTCTACATCTAATGAGTAGCTGGGATTACAGAGATGCAGCACCTTGCTTTGCTTGGTGTTTCTTCATTTTCCAGTGTTCCATCAGCAAAAATAAAAATAAAACAGAAATTTTTCTGATTTTTGTCTTTTAATTTTAAAAACACTTTTCTGATATTAAAAGTAGATCTGTCAGATTATACTTTCTTTTTTTTATTTTATTTTATTTTATTTTATTTGAGAACATACTGTACAGAGGGGCTACAATTACATGGGCAGGATAATGCATACATTTCTTACCAAGCATTGCAGCCTCCTCCTTTGTTTACCCTTCACCTCCCTTCCCAGCCTCCCCCCTCCCCCCACCCAAATATACCCCCCTCCCCCCCCACACACCGACATTGTAAAGTTGGTTTTGACATGACATTTTGTACTTCTCATTGTTGCAACAGGTCCACCTGAATCCTTAAACGACTTGTTTGTCCCCATCTCCTCCACATGTTATACTGACATCAAATATAGTGAAAGCGGGGGTTACACTGTGGGGGAGGGACATACAAAGCAACAAAGAAATAATCTTATAAATGCGTTAGAAACACATGCATGAAAGAAATGAAAACATTAAAATACATATTTAAGGGTTCATTTTCCTAACATCACATTATGTCAGATTATACTTTCGAGAGGCTTATAAAGTAATAACTTTAGTGAAGCATTAGTTTTAAAGTGAGAGAAAAAAAATAGCCCATATTTGAGTAGCAACTTTCAAATTCATGATCAAGTATATTGATTGTATTTGATAACTTTTTGATAACTGTTATTAAATCTAATTATATATGTGTTGTATCAAATGGGAAGGTAGTCTTATCAAGCTTTGTCATATATACCAGATACATTTTTACCATGAAATCATTTTATAATTTTGAGCATACTTTTCCATGTGAATTTTTCTCTGAACTCTAGAACTCGGTATTGGCTTTCTAGAAACATAAATGAAGAACAGATGGTTGTTCACACCTCACCCTGAATACCAGGGGACAGAAGAGTTTCATCATATCTTTCATGGTCCCTTTCTTAGCTGTCATGTGGTGGACATCTGTGGCTGTTTGAAGTTGTCTCTATGGCTGTTTGGGGTCTCCCCGGTCTTGTGTCAGTCCTCCTTACAGAACCTTATTTTCAAGCACTTGCATTTCTTAGTCATTAATTAGTCTGAAAAAAAAATAAAGACATTTCAGAATAAAGTTAAGTTGGTATACCAAAAAAGGATGCTCTTCTTTTTGACTGTCTTACAGTCCTCAAACTTTTACTTATTATTAAATGTGGAAATTTAACTTCCTAGTGAAACATTTTCTAGACATATATACATACATATATATATATATATATATGTTTATTGACACAGCATTGTAAAGCAAAATAATCCATTTATCTTCCTTGGGAGAAGACCAAATGTGAACATTTAAATCATGGATTTATGTTAATAGATTCCTGGTATTTATTGCTTTATCCAAATTATAGTAATCTATAAGGGCCAATTATTTGGAATGGTCCAGCATTTTTACATAGTATAGATTTTTTTTTACATAGCTATGAATTTTAACTTCACCTCTCCAGATTCTTAGGTGATAGAATGGCTTCATTCAGCCATATACATGAGACATTGTTCTGTGCTTGTCATTGCAGTAACATTTCTAATGTTCAGGTATTGTGACTTTCTAGATAAATTGTCATCAAATAAAGGAAATTTTAGAGAATGTTGAAAGTTCTCTTGAGAAGTAACAAAATATAGTGCATCACACTTCTTTTCTTTTCTTTCTTTTTTTTTCTTTCTTTTTTTTTTTTTGGTCCGGTCGTGGGGCCTGAACTCTGGGCCTGGGCGCTGTCCCTCAGCTCTTCAGCTCAAGGCTAGCGCTCTACCACTTGAGCCACAGCACCACTTCTGGCTTTTTTCTTTTTGCTTATGTGGTGCTGAGGAATTGAACCCAGGGCCTCAGGCATGCAAGGCAAGCGCTCTACCACTGAGCCAACTTCCCAGCCCCTCTTTCTTTTTTTTGTTGGTTTTGGGGCTTGAACTCTGGGCCTGGGTCTGTCTCTGAGCAATTCAGCTCAAGTCTAGCGCTCTACCACTTGAGCCACAGCACCACTTCCAGTTTTCTGGTGGTTTATTGGAGATAAGAGTCTTACAGACTTTCCTGCCTGGGCTGGCTTTGAACCATGATCCTCATATCTCAGCCTGCTGAATAGCTAGGATTATTGGTGTGAGCCACTGGTGCCTGGCTGCATCACATTTCTTGAGAGCAATATTGCTTTGAAAATACCATAAGCTAAGAGAAAAGTTTCTGTTTTTGTCAATGTGCAGAATTGCCAAAGTTGTAGGATATTCAGACCGCATATCAAAGGTTTTCTGTATGGAATTTGAAAAGAAATACTATCAGTGCAGATGTTAAGTTTTTTTTAAAGATCTTTTTCATTAGCATACATTATTTGTATAAGGACAGATTCACTGTGACACGACATTCCAACATACACACAATGTACTCATCACTCCATCCCCCCTCCTTTATTGTTCTATTTTCTTATATGTCTTTAAAGTATTTTTACCATATTCATCCTTTAACAGTCTATTTTATTCCCTTGTCATTCTTTTTGTATGTGGTTATGAGTGCATGTGTGGGTGTTTGTGTATGCATGCACGTGTGTATATGTATCAGTTATACCAAGAGTTTTACTATGGTATTTCACATGTGCCTATGCTATAGTTTAATCAGAGTAATTAGAGTAAGTCCTTATATTGCTCTCTTTCTCCATCCCTCTACTCCCTATTATTCAACACCTGTCAGGGTCATTCTGTATGCTTTTTTCATACATAGATCCAGTGTATTTCTGTAATTTGATATTGCTTATCCTACATAATTTTCTTCCCTCTCCTGTATCTCCCCACTTCTCCTCCAACAGTTGTCTAAGTTAGGTATTTTTTTCAGGACCTCGGGGACAATATAATTCAAGTCCTGAAAAAAATACCTAACTTAGACAACTGTTGGAGGAGAAGTGTTTACTTTGTGTTTACTGATGTGTTTACTTTGTGTTTACTGATGTGTTTACTTTGATATATGACTTAGCACTTCTCTGTTGTAGATTTTAATATTATTTCCTTATTGGGTATATTTGGTGTTTTAATTGTAACACGATACAAAGAAGTTCTTTTCTGATCTTATCTATTTGAAGTTCTAATGCATGGGTGAGAAACCCCTTTTTTTCTGCCAAGGTCCATTTTAATATAAAATCATTTGTGGGTCATACAAAATTATCAATTGCTATAGTTAGTCATTAACTTACTCCTAATGTGTCTTTGAAGAAGCATATAATTTTAGCTGATATTGATGATTTTGCTACTCATATTTCTGTATTAACATTGGTTCATCTGGAGTACAATCAACTCTGTGATGGTAAATTGAAAAAAAACTACTCATAGCAATAAGTTGTACGAAACACAAATGTGTATTTCAATTTATATCTTCTCAAAGTGGGAAATTCAGCATTGCTTATGTAACGTTTCTACAATTCAAATAGTGGGTGGTTGTTTTACCTGGCTTTATTTTTGCTTTGCAGCTGAATGATTTCATGTTGTATATTTTCAGGTATATCATCTGCTTTGCTTATCATCACATTAACTGGTTTCAAAAAGTCAATTCCATTTGTTTACTTTTCATGTCCTTTATTCTTTCATAAAATACCTCAACTAGGTTTGCACATTAACCAGAATATTCAAATATTGTAAAAAGCTTTTATCTTTCCAGAGTGGGGTACCATGTTATTCCTTTTGAGCTGCACTTTCCACAATCTTAATTTAGCTTCAGATGACTTCGTGTTTGAAAGCAGAGATTTGAGAAGGGTGTTGTGGGCTTGAAGCTTGACATTTGCTCTTGGTACTTGGTAATGCCCATCATGAACTCTAGATCACAGAGCCATTTTCTTTCATTGAGTGAGTTCCCTGATAATTTTCACCTCATCTTCATGAACTTCTTGAATTAAACCTATAAATGGTAAAACCTCTTGAACTTGTTTCAGTTATTCAGCTATTGCACTTCACAGTGATAAGCAAGATCACTATATCAGTATTATTCAGTGGCTTCATAAAGCAGCTGTTAAAATCTCTGCTTTTTCAAAATTATGCATGGCACTACTGTTGATATGACATTGCTGAGCTGTAATGGATGTGCATAGAAATGTTCTTGGTATAGGATGGTGTGGTACATAATTAAAACACTTTTGTCAAGAATAAGGCAATTCAATTCTTTCTTGATAAATGCAATTAAACCTTTTTTGCGTTTCAGTCATGAGTGAATCTTTGTCTATAGTTTGGTCATTTAACTCTTCAAACGTTGGCTTAAGTTTTTTTTTCATGGGTAAAACAAATCTCTCAAGTCTCTCATGAGTTATGATGACTGGTGATAGCAGTTCCTCTTGCATGTCTCACAAAAGATGCCACTTGGGCATTGTGTGTTTAGTCTGTTGTCTCATCACAGGCCAAAAAGGAAAAGTGGAAGTGTGTGTGTGTGTGTGTGTGTGTGTGTGTGTGTGTGTGTGTGTGTGTGTGTGTGTGTGTGTGTGTGTGTGTGTGTGTATTTACATTGCAGATGCTAGTTCATATGCAACGATGCCAAGTTATTGGTTGGAAGTTTTCATCACCTGTAATTTTTCAGTTGAAATATTCGAAGTGTACAGTCAGGGCTGGTAGTGGAATGGTTAGTGAAAAGCTTCTCACCAGTGGACTAAAAGGCTTGACTCAGTAGTCAAGAATTTGCCTATATGGTCATGTCACTATGCCTAATCCTCAGCACTACTCCTAGAGAAGGAATCTAGCTGAAATATCTTCCAGTTCTTAATCAACAGGCTAGTGTTATGTATGTGTAGAGAACTGGGCCTGTCTACAGAGCATTTTCTACTTTAAGACTGTTTTCACCCTAGAAGCTTTCCTTCTTTGTCTACCCAAAGACATTAGTGGCTACAGAGAGCTCTGCACCCTGTATATCACTTATCTTCTTACTTGCTCCATAGCCTCATCCCCTAGTTTGTGACCTCAGGAACATCAAGTGTCTAAGACTGAAGATATCCCTTGAATGTGTGATGGGGTGAGGAAGCAAACTGAACCCTGAGTTCTGGGTTAGAGTGAGAGAACTGACTTGGCATGTCAGTCTTCATGCCTCACACCCCCCATCTAGTACTCAATATCCCTGGGAAAGAGGAGGGAAAGCTACATGATTCCTGGGTCCTAGATTAGATCTGAGTACCTTCTGGTAACAACTGTCATGCAACAGGAAGGCAGAAGTCAAGCACTCCACCAGCCCTGTGCTTGAAGCTCTATTTTCACAGTGATCCTTTGGCCACCAGCCTTGTTCCTTTCCAGAGATGTAAAGGCCATCATATACCAGTGGTCATTGCTCCCTTTCACTCTACTTAACCTTCTCAACAAGTCCACATCATACCATCAAACTCTCCTCATCTTTGTGATCCCTCTTCTGGCCTCTTATGGGTGGCTTTATCTTTTACTAAACTTAAAGAAAGTACTTTAGTTCCATTAAAAAAATATGTTAGCTGGGCATAGTAGTTCATGCCTATAATCCTACCACTTAAGAAATTGGTGACAGGATGATCATGAGTTTGCCAACCTATACTACATAGTGAGATTGAGGTCAGTCTGGGTTCTATATGAATTCTCTGTCTGTCTTTCTCTCATACACACAGACAAAAATACATAACTTCTACTATCATGAATTTAAATTCTGCTTGATTTATCAGAGATTGATTTTCTTGTACTATCTGATAGGATAGGATAAACTGTTGCTTTTATTTGAAAAAGAAATGATTTTCTTCTCCTTGGGAAAGAGAGTTGAAAGTTGACCAGAGAGATGAAACACAAGGCAAGTGCTGCGCTTCCTAATGTAAAGTGAAAAAAATGGACGTAGTAATCATAGGTTGCTTGTCTACCTCAAACGAATAACTAGGCTCAAAAGTGAAGAAAATGGACATAATGAATCTTAGGATTTTTGTCTACCTCAAAAGAATAACTAGGTCCATCTGGGCCATCCTTCTATTAAGCTAGAACAGCTGGAGTTTGACATTTTTCTTAAAACTAAAGACTGGAAATGGTCATATTGGATCTAACTTGTCTTTTAAATATCCAGTCTCCTGTGTTCTTTTTAACTGAAGAACTTGGTTAGTGTGCAGTTGGAATCAGAAGGAAAAATAACCATCTCATTTGAGGATTCAGTATTTAAAATAAACAGACTTTGTATTTATTACTGTAGAAACCAGACAGTAAACACGAGCATAAATAGAATGATTTCAAAAGCCCAAGTGACTAAATGCCAAAAGGAGTGCAAGTTTATTTCTTCTCTAATTATTGAAATGTGCTTTATGAAATAATCTTGGGATGTATATGTCAATATTTTGACACACATTTTAGTGGAAACTTAGTCATCTTTTCTGTTGACTAGACAAACTTGAAGGTTTAACTTGTTTCAGCAATTCATGTCTAGAACCTCCTGGAGATATTAAATTACCAGGAAAACATTGTATTTTGTGATCATGAGCTACCTGTGAATAGCTGCATCCATCTTCTTTCTGTAGTCTTTTCATAGGTGAACACCATGAAAAACCAGTTAACTGTCGAGCTCTTTAACTTTTACATGATCACAATGATTATTTCTATTTGTATTGAATTATTTTGTGCCTGATATGATATTTGAATAAAGCATGGAGAGCCCAAGATTTATTTTCTAGTTTATTGCTAGAAAATAAACTTAGTTGACTCTCATTCATGGAAGCTTAACTTTATCTGTAATTTGTTTCTGTAGTTTTATTTTTAATCTATTTTCAAAAAAAACCCACCTATTTTTATGTTAATTTTACACTGAAGGTTAATGATTTTTTAATAGACAACATTATAAATCTATAGCTATTTTTAATGCAATTTTTTGTAGGTAAGTCAGTGGGGTTTCTGGACAGGGACTCTTAAGGTTGAAATCAAAGTATCATCTGGGTTATGCTGTCATCTGGCAGTTATGTGTAGTTGCTGGCAGGATTCAGTGTTTTGTTGTCTGCTAGCTGAAAGTGGCTCTCAGCTCCTAGAAACCCATTCTCATGATACAGTCTGTCCTGAAGGCCAGCAACACAAAATTTCCCTCCAGTCTAATTTCCACTCTTCATTTAATTGTTTTGGTGATGTTGCTGCTTGAACTCAGGATTCTCTGCTCATGAAGGGCAGGTACTCTATCACTTGAGCCACATCTTCAGACCTTTTTGCTTTTGTTATTTTTCAGGTAATGTCACTCATTTTTTGTCAAGTCAGCCTTAGATCCCAATCCTCAAATTCATCTCCCTAGTAACTGTATAACAGGTGGAGACTGCTATACCCAGCTTGTTTTGGATAAGATCTTGGTATTTCTGTCTGTCTCTCTGTCTGTCTGTCTGTCTCTGTCTGTCTGTCTCTCTGTCTCTCTGTCTCTCTCTCTCTGTCTCTCTCTCTGTGCTTGTCCTGGGGCTTGAACCCAGAGCCTGGACACTACCTCAGTTATTGTTGTTGTTGTTGGTTTCCTTCAAGACTAGTGCTCTACTTTCAGCATTTTGTTGGCTAATTGTAGATAAGAATCTCATGGCCTTTTCCCCTTGGGCTGGCTGCGATCCTTAGATCTCAGCCTCCTTAATAGCTAGGATTACAGGTACAAGCCACCAGTACCTAGCAGTCCTATGTCTGTCTCTCAAGTACCTGGCATTACAAACATGAACCATTAAACCCAACCTAATTTCCACTCTTTAAGAAAAAGACCACGGCTTCCTTAAAGCTCACTTGATAAACATTCTTTTTCTTTTAATAATTTTTTTGTGAGAATATCATACAGAGGAGTTACAATTACATGGGCAAGATAACGAGTACATTTCTTATGAAGCATTGTTGCTTCCTCGTTGTTTCCCCTTCCCATCCCTTTATTGTCAAGATGATGTGCAGTGTGGTTACAGTTACACAAGTAAGGTAATAAGTACATTTCTTGTCAACTTTTTTACCCCTTCCCTCATTTTTTCTCCTACTTTGCCTCCCTCTCAACCCCCACCCCAAGTTGTACTGCTCATTTCCAATATATTGTTTTGTGAATGTCACTGTTGCATTATCCTTTGTCTCACCATTCTGTTGTTCCCCTTCCCTTCTCTAATTCAGATAAACGTACCTATAATACCAGAGTACCAAATCAAATACAGTGACAACAAGGGATATCCATTCTCAAATCTAAATCTAATTATAAGAGTATCCCATCCAGTTCATTACTTTTGCACAACAAAGGGAGAGAATATAAAAGATATATCTGATCGTCAGAGTCGTCAGAGCCATTTGAGAATTCTGTGTAGTCACTATGGTATTATAAGGCAGTGATATGTTTTTTTTTTTATTTTCCATGTTCAAATGTGGCTACATTTCTTTTTTCTTCTAATTTCAGAAAATGAAGGAACCTTATTCTAAGTCTAAATTCTTCCCTATTAGTAGTTCCTGCATTTTCTAAATTATACCCGCTTGTGTTCTCCCTCCCATACTTAGCTTGTGTCTTGTATTTTCAGTGTTACCCATCTACTGTTCCCATCCCTTAAGTCAGTGCTTACTCTCACTATCTTACTCTCACTATCTAGTAGCTGTTCCCAAGGATGAGTAATATCTTCTATTGTTTACCTTTCCATTCATTTTTCTGGTTGAGCCTATCATTCTGTCTCCAAAGACATTTTACTTTGCAAAGGTTGCTTAGTGCCTTATATAGCATTCAGGATGTATCCTGTCTGTATTTCATTCACTCTCTCAAATTCTCCTGCCTTTTAGTTGCATGACTATATTTCACTTTCTCTCCTACCATGTTATAATTTTCATAAAGATAAAAATTATGCTTTGTTTATGCTTCCCCCTTCAGCCCTTGCACAATACCTTAGACACAGAAGAAACTCAGTCTAAGTGATTTAAATGGTGCTGATGGTACTCTTATGCTGACATCTGATTTTATGGGTTCATATACAGTTAACCCTACATGTACTTCTTTCACATCCACAGATTCTTCCAAATAGACATTTAAAACTATATCTCTTCTGAATATATGCAAGCATGCTTTTCATGTCAGTTCCTAAAGCGTAACAATTTTAGATCATGTGATATAAGGGACTTGTGGATTTTAGTATCCATAAAAAGTCTAATAGTAAGCCCCTATGGAAACAGATACTTTGATTGGCCAAAAGTCCACACAGAATTATGTATCAGATCACTAGCATATTTGATTATGTATCAGATCACTAGCATATTTGAAAATCTCAAAGCAAAACTTTATACCGAAGGGAATCAACAAGGTCATTTTAATTACCATAGTGGTACTGTGCTGGTTCAGTGAAATCTCTTCAGCATTATCACTGTGTTGATTCTTTCATTCTTTGAGGGAACTGTGAAAACTGAGACTTCCTGACAGTGCTTATGCTCAGTCCTTTGGAGCATACTACGAGAAAATAGGGCTTCTAGTTGCTTTTGATTCTTTCTTGGGACAGTATTGAAAGTCATTCTATTTTTGATCATTGTAAATCAATGCGTATCCTAACTTTTGGTCATTACTAGTCTTCTATTTTATTTATTTGTTTATTATTATTTATTATTATTATTATTGTTGTTGTTATTGGTCATGTGGCTTCAACTCAGGGCCTGGGTGCTGTCCCTGAGCTTTATTTGTGCAAGACTAGCACTCTACCAATTTTAGCTACAGCACCTCTTCCTCATTACTAGTCTTTTAAAGTATATTTTAAGTGGATTATTTAATATCTTTTTTTGAAATGAGGGGTTTGGTTATTGGAGAATTAAGTACAGATGATTAATGTAATTTTCACAGTAGTATTTTGTGTCCCTGGTTAGTTAACACATGAACATGTACATGAAATTGTTAAACTAATTGTAGCTGGGTAAAACTTGCATTGTATGCTGCTTACTTTCATTGCCCCTTAGCCAACACTTCTTCTAGTGAATTTAATTCTGGTTTTCAGAAATTTTGATTGAACTGTAAGAATATATATATATTTTATCAGTTTTTGTACAAAGTATTTTTTATGAAAGCTGAGAGCCTACATGTGTTACAAAGAATCATACATTGCTGTTGGCAAGCAAAAAGGAATTATATTTAACCTCAAACAGGCTGGCTCAGTTATTTAATGATGATATAGCAATGGAACACTTTCATTGATTTTTAAAAATTCTATCTGTTATGTTACGAGCAAATTCATTTTGTGTTTAACAGATTCAAAACCTTCTTTATGTTCTTTATGTTCTCTTTTTACAATGATAATAGTGATGAGGTAAGATACCTCCAAGTCACTGTTTTCTGCTGTGTTCTGTTACTAGTCATTCTTGGAATAATATTGATTTTGTTTTTAGATACTGTTCCAGGATTTCTTCTGTTACTTCTACTTTTTAATCGACATCCTTAAAAAAAAAAACATGGATAGAAGTAGCTCTGGTGCTTTTTACATTATTCTGTTGAATTAGCTAGAGGTTTGCCAAGTCAGTCACAGAGTGTAGGAAATGAGGAATCTTAAAAATATCACTGTTGACTCTGTGAAGCTTCAATATGAGTCTTGTATATTTCTAGTCCTGTTGGAAGTCTGAAAATTGTCCTGTATATTGGTATGTCTGGTTTTCACACTGCTTCTTATTATCCTTAAAATGTGCATTCATCTTTTTTTCTCTTTATCTTTTTGCTGATCTTGGGGCTTGATCTCAGGTCCTAGACACTGTCCTTGATCTTTGTTGCTCAAGGCTAGTGCTCTACCACTTGAGCCACAGATCCACTCCTAGCCTTCTTTTTTGGTAGTCAATTGAAGTTAAGAGTCTCTTGGGCTTTCCTCTCTGGTCTGGCTTCAAATCATGATGCTCAGATATCAGGCTCTTGAGTAGCTGGGATTATAGGCATTTACTACAGGCACCTAGCAAGCTTACTATTTAAAATTAGTGTACTTATGAAAACCATTAAATTATTAATGAACATCTTTTAATAATATTTGTTCTGTATAAAAGTTAATTCTTCACAAATCTTTTTGCATGTTAAGCTGAATGTTACTTTGTGGGAGCCAAGAGCATTGTTTCAGGAAGTTTATTTGAGGGAATTATTGCAGATACTCAATTTAATATAAAATGTATCAGATTTCCTATCATCGAACTGAAGAGACCTACATACATGACCTCTAAAGGTGGACATGTACTAGAAATATCAAAATAAATGAGACTATGTTGGTTGTGGTAGGTATTCACAAATGGAATATGGCCTTTTTTGGCATATGCCTAGCTGCTAGTTTCTATAAAAGTAATATTCAATCAACTGATATATTAGTTCAGTTTCATCACAAATAATTATGTAACCTCATGAGGAACCACCTGAAGTTTTTTTTTTTTTTTGGTCAGTGGTGGGGCTTGAACTCTGGGTCTAGGCGCTGTCCCTCAGCTGTTCAGCTCAAGGCTAGTGCTCTACCACTTGAGCCACAGCGCCACTTCCGGCTTTTTCTGCTTATGGTGCTGAGGAATCGAACCCAGGGCCTCATGTATTCGAGGCAAGCACTCTACCACTGAGCCACCTTCCCAGCCCTGAAGTTGTTTTTTTGTAAAAGTCACCTCTGCTCTGATACTTCAAGGAAGATAAAGTATATCTATATTCACTTAGTTTATAGAATCCTGTAGGAATGAGTTTAGGTCAGGACACTTTAGAAGCAGTCACCCATTCTGGGACTCAATTGTTATAGCCTCCTCTCATCTCCCCTCCCCTCCCCTCCCCTTTCCTCCCCTCCCCTCCCCTCCCCTTTCCTCCCCTCCCCTCCCCTCCTCTCCCCTCCCCTCCTTTCCCCTCCCCTCCCCTCCCCTCTCCTCCGCCTGAACTTTGGGCCTGGGCACTGTCACTCAGCTCTTCAGCTCAAGGTGAGTGCTCTAACACTTGAGCCACAGCGCCAATTCCGGCTTTTTCTGTTTATGTGGTACTGAGGAATTGAACCCAGGGCCTCATGCATCCCAGGCAAGCCTTCTACTACTGAACCACCTTCCCAGCTCTTTACAGTTTTCTTGACTTATACATTGATCCAGTTAACAATAGGTGTGTGTCAAATATGAACTTATCCAAAATATGAACTTGTAAAACTTTTTATGAATTTTCATATTTTTATTTATCAGTATAAAAGTTAAATCAAGCTTCAGGAGCTATCTTTCTAAGAAGGGACTGGGTAGGAAACAGACCCACCAAGCATCAATTTGTAGCCAAATATTGATTTATATACATATCTGATAATATTATAAGAACCTATATTCCATAGATTTTTGAATTGTTTTATTTCAAGTGCACTTACTCTCCTTACTTTATTGTAACTATGGCCATAATTACCAAACATTTCTAGTAGTTGAACATAAATCTTTGTTCTGACCTCATGAGTCATTCAAGAAAAAACTTAAAAATT
Source organism: Dipodomys merriami (assembly GCF_024711535.1). NCBI lineage: Eukaryota > Metazoa > Chordata > Mammalia > Rodentia > Heteromyidae > Dipodomys > Dipodomys merriami. The sequence goes on along the minus strand of NW_027203382.1, from coordinate 19,115,846 downwards.
TTGTCAAATATTTATTTCCATAGTCTGTTTACCCATTGGGATGTGTTTTCCTATAATTTTATGTCTTAGTATGTATTGTGTTTTCAAAAGCACACTTTCCTTTTTGGAATTCAATCTTAGCACCCCATGGAATGAATTATGATTACTTTAAAACATAACAATGACTGCTATACTATTTGAAAATGTTTTTGGCAATGAGTGAGTGTTCTCTGTTGAGATTGCTTCATAGGAAACAGTTCATAGAAGTGGAAATATGGCATGCCAAAACAGTTGATTTCTTTTTGGGCATAAAAGTACATTTCTGGTTTTAATATTGCTAACAGCAAGGTGCTATTCTTTGTAACATGACTTATTTACATAGTTACCACACAACATTTGGTATTTTATGTAGTAAGGGCATTATTTCACTGTAAACAGTAAGTTTAGTGCAGTAATATTTCAACTCTTGTCTCTATATTTGGAGCTTTAAATGTTGAGCATTCATGGTTGTGGTATTATGTTTTTTAATAATGAATTTATTAACATTGTAGGCCTTATAAATTGTTACTATCTTTTCCATTATATAAAGAAATATTGTTTCATCTTTCTATAAATATAGGTTGTTATATTCATATACATGATAGAACTAAAGAAAGAATTTCAAGTTTTCCTGTAGAATTCTGCAAACTTTGAACACAGTCTCTATACTATTTTACTCTTAGATCCAGAACACAATAATTTTTTTTGGTTGTTTGTAGGGCTTGTACTCTGGGCCTGGGCACTGTCCCTCAGTTCTTCAAGGTTAGTGCTCTACCACTTGAACCACAGTGCCACTTCTGGTTTTCTGATGTTTTATAGGAGATGAGTCTCACAGTCTTTCCTGCCTGAACTGGCTTTGAACTGCAATCCTTAGATCTCAGCCTCCTGAGTAGCTAAGATTACAGGCATGAGCCACCAGCGCCTGGCGAACACAATAAGTTTTGAACCTAAGGCCTCATGATTGCTAGAGAAGTGCTTTGACACTGAGCAGCATACCTAGTCCTTTTATTTCTAATTTATTTATTTATTTATTTATTTTGGGGGGGGGGGCTCTGGTCATGAGGCCTGAACTCTGGTCCTGAGCACTGTCTCTCAGCTCTTCAGCTCAAGGTTAGCGCTCTACTACTTGAGCCACAGAGCCACTTCCGGCTTTTTTCTTTTTGCTTATGTGGTGCTGAGGAATCGAACCGAGGGCCTCAGGCATGCAAGGCAAGCGCTCTACCACTGAGCCACCTTCCCAGCCCCTCTAATTTATTTTTTAAGTAGGTTCTTGTTGTTGAGGACTAGCCGGAACCTGTCATCCTCCTATCTCAGCTTCTATAGTCGCTTGGATTACTGGTGTAGGAAATGTATATTATTTAACTCCTGAAATGTTAACTGACATATATTCTTGAAATATAGTAAATACTCAATATTACTTATCTTTAGTAATAATATATTAGAACAAACGCATTGGTAGTAATTGCAGTTTCCCCACTTTATTCCAGTTATACTTCCATAAAGTTATGCTTAATGAAACTAAAATGATAGATTTTATTCTCTTCCCATATTAAGAATATTTGGAAAAAATTAACATATGCATATATATATATATATAGACATATAACATGGAGCATCATAAGTGAATAGATGTTATTAGACTTTTTAAATATTAGATAAACTACTTGCAATTCGAATTATTTTTACCACCTTACTTAACACTAATTACACCCAAGTAAAGTTGGCAGTATAGCCATTTCTAGCCTTTTAATTAATGTTAAATTATGATCTGTATTAAATATGATTTAATATAGTTTGAAGTGAAGACTATACATGGTTTTTCGGTTTTTCCTTCTCTGAACTTTCTTTCTTTCTTTTCTTTTTCTTTCAGGCTTGAACTCTGGGCCTGGGTGCTCTTCCTCAGCTCTTCAGTTCAAGGATAGCACTCTACCACTTGAGCCACAGTGCCACCTCTGGTTTTCTGATGGTTTATTGGAGATAAGAGTCTAATGGGGGGCTGGGAAGGTGGCTCAGTGGTAGAGTGTTTGCCTTGCATGCCTGAGGCCCTGGGTTCGATTCCGCAGCACCACATAAGCAAAATGAAAAAAGCCGGAAGTGGCGCTATGGCTCAAGTGGTAGAGCGCTAGCCTTGAGCTGAAGAGCTGAGGGACAGCACCCAGGCCCAGAGTTCAGACCCCACCACCGGACCCCCCCCAAAAAAAGAGTCTAATGGATTTTCCTGTGCGGGCTGGCTTTGAAACATGATCCTCAGATCTTAGCCTCTTGAGTAGCTAGGATTACAGGCGTGAGCCACCAGCGCCCAACCTAATTTTTACGTACATGTTGTATAAAGGTATTTCTTTAACTTGATCTAATTTACAAAGTTGTATACATGTATGTATTTGTGGGTATGGTGTGTATGCATATATTTGTATATATGTAGAAACGATTTTCAGAGAAAAAGGTCACACAAAATAATGGGAAACAATCCTTGCAGTCAAGGTTAATGAAATTATAATATAAATCAGGTTTCCAGACAAAATCATTAAAATTCTCTTTGCTAAATATGAAAATGTTAAATATGAAAGTGTTTTTATTTTCTTTCATAATAAAAACCACATAAGTTACTCAAACCTATATCATTTTTCCATGACTGACTTTAAATGTTGCTTCTAGCAAACAGAGAGCTATGTAGCTTTCCTACTCTGTTTATAAGTTATTGTCTGATTTTAAAACAACCTTTGAAGTTTTATTAAAAAATACATAGAGCATTTGCAGAAGCAGTGAGTTTAAAACAAAAGGCCCAAATCAAGACAGGTAGAAGAAGAAACCCTTTCTTTGAACAGCTTTAGTTTTAAAAATTATAAATATTAATTTAAAAAGATTTTTTAAAGATTCTGAAGAACAATTTATTATATTGATCCTCCAGGTCTATTAAATTGTAAAACAGTAGAATTATCAGGCTTGTAGGGTTTGTTCATTATAAAATATTTTTATTGATTTTGTTTCTCCAAAGATATTGATCATGGTTCCAAGTATATGAAGGATATTGAGAAATACAATGAATAATAGTTAATATAGAAATTTTGCAGGTGATCCTGCAAAGAGCTTTTTTTTTTTGTACTTTTGAGCTTTTATTGAAATCTCTGGATAAAAATAATTCTGAAAGGGTCTGCATGGTATAGTTTAATTATACAATAGATAGATTCACCAACATACAATGTATGAGAAAATAGTACAAAGATTGTGGTAGGAGTGGCAGATTACAAAAATTTTAGGAAAGAGAACCAGGTGTTAGAGATAAAGCTGAATTGATAAGGGGACTACAGCCATGATCAATCTTGCATTTTTGGCAGTGATAAGACTTTAATATCTTAAACCAGGATTTTTGTAATTTGAAACTTACTTTATAAAAGATTACTCTGGTAAATGTAGAGAATGAAACAATGGACTGGGAGTGTAATTGGAAGGCTGTCACAGTAATCTAAATGACTTAATGGGGATTAGATTTAAGACCTAAGTAACTAAGATAGAGATAAGGTGACATATTTGAACTTTTTAGGCCGTGGTGTTGACCGAATTGGTGATTGAATGGATGTTGTGATAAGGCAAAAGAAAAAAAAACAAGGATGATTCTAGAGATTTTAATTTGATCCTACTAGGTGGCTTTAATTTGGTCTACGAGGGTAGAGGCTTTGCTTATGAGACCTTAAGCAGGCTGTGGGACAAATAGATGATTTCTGTTTCAAAGATGGTAAATTTGAGTATTCTGAGACTTAGAACTGTTGACAGCAGTAGCATGCTTAACCTATGGGTTTGATGCTCAGAATACTGAACTGAGTTAGATACACAAGTGGAATAGGTGGAAGTTATCCTCCTATTGTCACTAGATGAATCATAGACTATTTGAACTTACTTTCAGAGTGAATGAGGAGAAAGAACAGGAGTTGGGACAGTATAACTTATTAAGGAACTGGCACAAAAATAGAAGTTTTCAAAGAATACTGATAATTGATAGGGAGCAAGAGGGCATAAAGGATGAAAACCAGGAGGATTTGATGTCATAGGTTCAAAGCCAGTACAAATAAGTAAAACTGTGGCATGTTCTCTTGAAAATGGAAGTCTCTGTTTCAGTGGAGAATGGAGAGGGAAGTGAAAGAAGTCAGTAATGCTACAAATAATAATATTAAGGAAAGTTTTTAAAATACAAAACTTTCAAACTAAATTATATGGTGGCAAGAACAAATACTACAATGGATAAGGATTTCTAAATGCCAAAGAGAATTTTTTTGTTGTGTTTTGTGTTTGCTGTTTTGTTAGCCTATATTAATTTTACAAGTGTGGTTCCTTAGGATATTTCCCACTGTGTATATTATATACTTTGATCAAATTTCCCTTTCTGTTTCTTATTTTTCCCATCTCTACAATCTTTTAGACTTATTAGTGGGCTTCCTTATGCTATTTTCATATACATATGTGTGTATGATGTATTTTATCACCTTTATTCTTTATTTTCCCTCCTCTCATTGGTTCTCACCCAGTAGTCCTTTCAGCACGATTAAGGATTAGAAGTTCTTGTAGATCACTTTTGACTGGGCCTACAGTTTTCAGAAGATGAATTACCTCTTACATATAAAAGCCATGCTATCAAACTATAAAAAGATACTTTTGATAATGCTAGATCTATAGAAAATTCTGTAGTCATAGCAAATAGCCTAAAAATAGAAATAATTCACTTCATCTGTTTGTTTTTATTTTCATTTTTATTTTGTCGAAGTTATAAATATTTCACTTTTTTTAACAGTCAAATCGTTTCCACAAAACTTACAGAGCAATAGGGCATCTCTCACTGTCTTACTTTCAACTCTTTTTGCCAATTTTTATTTACCACTGGCTTATATTTCTATTTCCACTTTTTTGTTGTGAATATTATCTAATGACATTATTATGATACATAATAAATGTTACTTTTCAATTTTTTCTCTTTTGTTTTTGAAAGGACACATGTATTTTTAATCTAGTAGCTGAATGTACTGTGGCCTTCCTCTTCAACTTTCCAGCCTCTAAACCTGTGAACAATAAATTACTTTTGTTTATACATTATTTAAATATATTATGTCAGTAGTATGAGTCAACTAAAGAATGGACCTTGTCTCTCTTTTTTATTTATTTTTTGTTTGTCACAACTTCTGTGTATTGTGTGTGTGTGTGTGTGTGTGTATGTGAGTGCACACACACGTGTGTTGGTCTTGGGGCTTGTATTCAGGGCTTGGGTGATGTCTCAAACAGCTTTTGTGCTCAAGGTTAGCCACAGGACCATTGCTCCACGTGTGTGTGTGTGGGGGGGGGTTAATTGGGGGAAAGAATGTCATAGACTTTCTTCACTTGGCTGGCTTTGAACCATGATCCTCAGTTATTCTTCTGAGCCACTAGCACCCAGAAATATTATTAAATACCGTCTTGTCTATGTTGTTATCATTTTAAATGCACTAATTTATTGACCTCTAGGACCAGAAGTCAATGAATTAATTTCCAGCGAATTTCAGTTTCTAATGAGAAAGAAATTGAGTATGTTTCAATTCCTGCTTATTTTTATGCTATCTCTTTCATGGCTCTGCAGGCTTTCAGAATCCCCTTTTTGTCAGAAGTATCTAAAATTTAGTGATCTTATTTTGTTATATATTATGTTATATTTCTGCCTGGAAATGTAAATCTTTCACCTTATGAATCTTTTTCTTGGTCTGCTTTTTAAATCCCATCCCATCTTTTGTTTTCTCTATTGCCTAATTCCATTACATAGAATTTAAACTTACCCTTTACTAATTAACTCTCTAGTTGCATTACATATTTTTCTCTTCATTTGTTTCTTTACATTGTGTGTGTGTGAGAGAGAGAGAGAGACAGAATGAGAGAGAAGAGAGACAGAATGAGAGAGAGAGAGAGAGAATAGAATATCCATGTGCATAGATGTGTGTACATGATTCTCTTTCTTTGGCACTTGAAGCCAATAAGTGTGATTTGTAGTTAAGTTACAGGACTCTTCATGTAGACTAGAGTGTGCCCTCTGGGAAAGAGCCATGTACACATTGATTTTGCTATTTGGTTGTCCTCTGTCTCATTCTCCAGTCCTTTGAAACAGTGTTATGTTTGGTGTTGCTTTTGGATTTTGATTTTGTTTATTCCTAGAGCTTATAATTACCTTCAGGAGGGCTAGTCAGGCACAACTAACTTTAGAATGATTTTCTTGGCAACTTTTTATTATTGTATTCAAGAAAATTTAATTAAAGATGTTTACAAGTAGAGAGTACTCTACTTATTACCAATTTCAGAAAATATACACAATTTTTATATTTTACAGTCAACTCATACTAGAAAAAATTTAAATTTTTATACAGTTTATTTTTCCCTTGTCTATAGGTAAAGAAGAGAACAGACAAAATTAACTATTGCTAGTTATTTTATATTATTATTTTGAGGAAATTTGTTTGTTAAACTTAATTATGCTAAGTAAAGATTGATTCAGTAAATATTTTCAGCTAAAAAAATACATTGGCAGGAGAACTTTTGATCTATAGTTTAAGAAGCAATCATTAACCAAACAAAAGTTAGCATTTTTCAATTCCATGTTTTATGATTTTATTTAAATTGGAAATTTAGGATCACTTGATAATTTAGCTTGTGTTTAAAGAATCACCACTTTGGAGTTCATTCTTTTATGTAAGCAAATGATTTACTGAATTATAACTAGCACAGTAATGTTTATGAAATTTTTTTCTTCTAATATCAGTGTAATAATACCTTCAAACCAATCCTGCTGTTCTACTGATTAGTGGAAATTATGGCTTCTTTTTAGTGGAGCAGGGACAGGAAGATGTTGGCCTTCGTATCTGATATTTCCAAATGGGAAGTAACCAAAATTTTATAGTTATGTTAAAAAAAAACAGATTTTACTGTTGTTAATTTCCTAGAGAAAGTTGTAAGACAGTTGATTAATTACTAGAAATAGTATAAACTTGCTCAAATTCAGAAAGAAATGCCCTTTGTAATTTCATACTATGTGCTATTCAACTGTATTTCCTAGGAGTCCCACAGTACAGCATTTTCTCACATTGTAACTTTTGTCTGGTGTTTGCTTGCTCACTGTTTCTGTGAGCAACAGAAGCTATGCAACACAAATAGTGATTCTGTCCCAGTGAGATATTTCACTGTCTTAGCACTCTGGAACGCTACTATGTTAAAGTAATCAACCATTTAAAAAAGCAAATCAAGTTCTGAATAGGTAAACCAGGGTTTTGTGTCTCTTTAGGGGCTATTTTCTTTTCTTTTTCTTTTTTTATTTTAATTTATTGTAAACATGCTGCACAGAGGGTTACAGTTACATGAGTAAGGTAATGCATGCTTTACTCATTGTTACCCCTTCCCTTGTTGTTGTACCACTATCCCTTCTCTCCCCATCCCATACTCCTCTCCATCCTCCCCCACCCCCCACCCTAAGTTGTAGAGTTCGTTTCCAATATACTGTCCTGTGGGTATCCTTGTTGCAATGGGTCATCCTATGTCCTTGTTTCAGCGTTTTGTTATTCCCCTTCCCCTCCCCAGATTAGTCAAATGTATATACAAGATGCAGGGTGCAGTGACAACAGGGGATATACCATAGAAGGAAGAACATACAAAGGAAACAAAAAAATTCACATAGTACATTCACAACAATAACAACAAAGACAGACCTCTTGTGTCCATTATCTTGGTATTCATTTCACTTAGCTTTTGAGCTTTTCAGCTCATCTGATAAGATTATCCTATATGTATACTAATTATTGCAAATAAGAGAAACCATGGGACCTAAATTTCTTTGGGACTGGCTTACTTCACTTAATATGATTTTTTTCCCAAGTCTTTCCATTTCCTAATCGGGTGGTGTCGTTCTTTCTGATGGAAGCATAGAATTCCAGTGTGTGTGTGTGTGTGTGTGTGTGTGTGTGTGTGTGTGTGTGTGTGTGTGTGTGTGTGTGTGTGTGTGTGTGTGTGTGTGTGTGTGTGTGTGTGTGTGTGTGTGTGTGTGTATCACATATTCTTAATCCACTTATCTACTGAGGGGCATCTGGGTTGGTTGGTTCCATATCTTAGCTATAGTGAATAATGCTGCGATAAACATTGTGCTGATAGCTTTATTATAGCCTTGTTTGTTTTCATTTGGGTAAATGCCCAAAAGTGGGATTGCTAGGACATAGGGGCACTATTTTCTTTATAGTGTATTTGTAAAACTCTTTATGGATAGGCCTTAGATATTGTTCACAAAGCTCCACTAGGATTCCTCATTATTTTGAGCACAGAGGTTACAATTGCTCTTGTTAGGAGCCATTAGAGGTAGATGTCAATATCCAGGCTCTAAAGCAATGATTTCTAAGATTTATATAAAATGTACAATTGTATTGATATGAACACTGGCTACAGTCTTAGCCCCAATTATGGATTTTTTATAATTATTACCAAGTATAACATAGAAAGGGTAATTTAAGCAGTGGGAAACTTAACCAAAGGAAATTAAAATAACTATTGGTTAGATGATATTATGATAATAATATGAAGCGTCTTCCACAGTCTCATGTATTCGGAACTATCTTGTCAGCTAAAGGATTTTTGAGAAGTGATTGCATTCTGAGGATCCACTTTGATCATTGTGCATTATCAATTACCTTCATTAAAATACATATTTTTGTTGATCACTCTGATCTCTGATGCCTAGCATAAAGTCCATGTTCAAAAGTTCTGATTAATGAATGCATGAATATATTCTTTTTCACCATGTAAAAATGGAAATACAAATACAAGTAATATGTACCCTTGTTTCTTTCCTGCCTTTACCCTACTGCAAGAAAAAACCAATAGGGGCTGGGAAGGTGGCTCAGTGATAGAGTGCTTGACTTGCATGCATGAGGCCCTGGGTTCGATTCCTCAGCACCACATAAGCAAAAAGAAAAAGGCCAGAAGTGGCACTGTGGCTCAAGTGGTAGAGCACTAGCCTTGAGCTGAAGAGCTGAAGGACAGCGCCCAGGCCCAGAGTTCAGGCCCCACGACCAGACCCCCCCCCCAAAAAAAAAGGAAAAAAAAAACAATAGAACATACTGTAACACTGTACTTCTCACAAGACCATGAAAGTTAACTGAGTCAATTGTGAATGTCTATTGAGTCAGAGAGATGAACAGTAATTTTTATTTTAACATTTGAAATTTAAGGTTTATGTAAGATATCCTGGTGGCATTAAAATAGATTAATATGTATATAAAATTTGAGCTTAAAGTAGACTCTACCTAGAGATACAGATTGGATAGTCTTCAAGTATATGGAATAACAGAAGCTCTGAATGTGAATACTTCTATAAAACTCTATAGAGTAAAATGAGAAGTGGGTGAAGTAACCATTCAAGAAAGTTTTACTATGTACCATCTGAGTAGAAAATGGAAAAACACTCTGAGAAGGTATTACTGAATATGTATGATGATGTTTGAAAGTGCTGAGGAACACAATAAATATTTCTTTAATAGAATGTATTGCTGCTAAATAATACAAGAGAAATAGTGCCAGGCAAATAATATGTAACACCTACCTTTCTCCCCACATCCAGTATTAGTATTCTATTGATAGATTAGAGTTATACAGCTATGTAATTATTTTTATTATAGTTCAATGATTTTACAGATGTAATATTAAAGAGTATTATTACTAATCATTGCATTTCATTATTCTTATATGTGAAATCAGTAATAACTGTGTTTCTTTCAGAATTGCATAACTACAATTAAAGCTGTATTATACTATTTAAAGTGTCTCCTAGTAAGGGATTAAGTGGGTTTGTTTGTTTGTTTCTGGCAGTATTGGGGTTTGAACACAGAACCAAGTGTTTGCTAGATTAGAGCAAACTTGTTTAGGACAGTTCTAGCAAGTTTTTCTTCCCAGGGTGGCAGGTAGATCTCACTCAGTCTCTAGCTAGGTTTCCACTCATAAGCCACTAGTGCCAGGATTATTTTTAAATCTCATCTTTATGACAAAGTAATTTATAGTGAGAAATTAATCTCTAAATGAAAGGTAGAATACCAGGTTTTCAAAACTCTATTTTTAAACATTACCAAAAATTTTATATTTCTCAGTGATATATCATTTATTCTAATTTATCATTTGTATTAATAGAGTTTAGAATTACATATCTTCATGTCTAACTCCTTTTCTTGTGTGCAGAGTGATATAAAATAAAGTTTTAGAGGAGGAGGCAACAATGCTTGATAAGAAATGTATTCATTATCTTGCCCATGTAATTGTAACCCTCTGTATGCTATTTTCACAATAAAAAAAAATAATAACAGCAAAAAAATAAAGTTTTAGCAAACAGATGGTATAGATTGCCTAATGGTATTTATATTGCTTTCATTACTGTGTGGAAGTAAGTGTGATTTATCAATTATATAGTTTATTTTTAGGTTATTTGTTCATTGATGATAAACATTTGTAGAAAGGGAAGTAGCTCCCTTTTTGTTCACTCTACTTGAATCTTGTATTTTATTTCAAAAAATAAACTATATATCTTTAAAACTGGACTTCTTAATCTTTATATTATTCCTAAATTAATCGTGTTTTCCTGTTGTTTTAGTTCAGACTTGGTTCCTTCAACTTAGAAAAAGTTGCAAACACAGCTGAAGTCATTAGAGAAATTGTTTGTTACTGCTTGGACACCATTGCAGAAAACCAAGCCAAAAATGAGCACCTGCAGAAAGAAAATGAAAGGCTTCTGAGAGATTGGAATGATATTCAAGGACGGTATGTACATAGTGTTCTTGCATTAAAAGAACATTGGGCTTTCTCATATTATTGAAGGTTTGTGATTCATAGGTTTACGTATGTAGAATAGCCTATAATTAAAACAAAACCTTTCATTAATTATACAAGTAATTATAGTATTTGATAGGAAGAAACATACAAGTATATAAGGAGTAATTGAACTCTGAGCATTAGAATTCTGTATTGTAATGTTAGTTACTAATGTTTAGCAATATAGTTATAGGTATAGCTTAGTAGTAGGGTATGTTAAGTATGCTCAAGACCCTGGACTCCATCCTTTTTACCTCTTAAAATAGTTAGTAGATGTTTATAAGACTAATACTGAATAAAAATACTTGATAAATGAGCACAATTGATTTCTTACTTGGAATCAAAGAATGGTAACTATTTTAAATGATACCTGCTTTTGTTTTTACTACAGACTTCTTTTTTCCTGGCTGAAAAGTCCTATGATAGGTATTTTTGATACATGACACCAAATTATGGCTTCTGAATAAGACATGTAGGAGTCTTTTATTTTCCTAGGTTTGTCTCTTAGTTTTTAAATGATGGAAAATAGTTGCATATTATCTCTGTTATGAACTTTCTCACCTATATTGTAACCTAGATGTCTTTTATGTAACTTGTATTGTGCTGTACAAAGGCTATTTTTTGGAAAGAAAATGTTTTATGAGCCCTTATATACCTATAGAAACATAGATGAAAAGCATATCTTGTTTGTGTGTGTTACTTGAAATAATTGTATTTATTTGTAGTAATAATATATAGATTTCTTACCTCACATCCAAGTTGATTGTTCTTGAACACAAGAACCTGTACCATGAAAAATCTTTTTTGGGCAAGCATTATTATTCTACAAAACTATTCATGAGTATACAGGTAGTACAAGAAACAATGAGTTTTACAACTGTCTATGAATGTGTATGGAAAATTACTAAAAAATTAATTTTTCTGTGTATTTAATTCTAAACATAGAAAAATTTTCACACATAAAAACATAATTAGATTCAACTGGTATTTATTGCATTAGGAAAATATTTGTTGCATTCATTTTTAATTGTAAATTAATTTTTTTCACCCATTATCAAATAAATATGTAATATAGTCTGATACAATGTTGATATATTAGTAAGCCATATAAGAAAATAAGTGAAATTTTCTTTTGCCTTCTGTTTAATTCATTTAGTATGAATCAGTATTAAATGTCAGTGCTACAAAGCATTTCATGGATTTGTATTGTAGTTTAGGTTTCTTTTTTTATTTCTATATGAAATCAAATTAAAGGTGATGCACTGTGTTCATGATAAGCCATTATGTTTTTATATTTAAAACTCAAAATACTCTCATCATGACAGGAAATTTTATCCATAAATTGCCCACAAAAATGCAGACTGGATACTTGGTACTTGAACAAATTGCTTTAAAATGTGTGCCAGAGGTTGAAAGAAATATTATCTCATCAGTATTCAGCACCATTCCCATTGAATTGAAAGCAGCAGGGTACGAAGATGAGGTCTTAGAGACAATTGCACCCTGTGCTATGAAACTGTGTGTGTGAAGGATACAAATATTATGTGGAGCACAGATGTTTGATTTGCTCTTCCTGAACTCTCCTGAAAATGCCTTTGTCTTACTGTAGCAAATGATTTCATGTTTGTTAAAAAGCACAGCCACATGTCCTCTCACCATTTTGATTATTCTTGTTCAGGTGTCTTCTTTTTTATGATATTCTTGTTCACATTGGGTCAGATAGATACCTTCTTTGGAAACTGACAATATGTGCCACTGGGTGAACTGACAAACTGAGAGGAAAAGTACTCCGTAGAAAATTCTAGGTTTTTTTTTTTTGCATAGCAGATTGAAGATTAATAGCTTTATCTAGTTCCTAAATTTTGGTTTGCTTCCCTTTGAGAGGACAAGTGGTTCTTTTAAAAGCTGTAAAGGGGAGACATCGATCAAGACACACTGTACTCACAGACTAATGTATTGAATTGAAATATCTTTGTATAACTACTTAAAAATAATAAAAACAAATAATGTGAGACCCATTAAGAAAAAGAGCTGTAAATACACCTGGACATGGCTGTCCATAGAGCACTTCCTAAAATCTTAATACTATTGCAAGTCAGATTTTTATCTCCAACATCCAAATCTAAGGCTTATCTTTAGAGAGCTTAGAAATAAGATATTAGTACACTGTTAGGTAACTGGGTATAGAAACATTCAAATGTGTAACCTAATGTTAGGCCTAGCTATGTTTGGGTTTTCACAGCAGGCTCTAATTATGACAGTGTCCATCCAACATACAATCATTTCTTCCTTACCACTACTCCAGACTGCATGTGAAAAAGAGGGATTGAAGAAGGGAAAAGGTACACAAAGAAAAGGATGGAATTCCTCTAGCAGCTATTCTAGATGGATTTGAATATATGTGATTATACAATAGGATATATTTTGAGCAAAATCGATTAGGTACACGAGTTTATTAATGTGAAAAGTATTTATGCTATAGTAAGAGAAGACATTCATTAGCAAAAATGTGAATTCTATCTCATTTTTGCAAGAATTTGTTCAAAGAATATATATGAACAAGGGAAAAAATGTTACTAGATATAGATGTTTAAAAGGAAAACTTAAGTGTTAATAGTATATAGTGGAATTATACATAAAACGTTCCATTTTGGATGATATTTTTCACATGTTCCTGTGTTAAAAGTATAGTACTATTATGATCAAATCCAAATATCATCCTATTTTTATTTGGGGAGCATTATAAAGAAAAGAGGCTCAAGTGAGGAAAGATGTGCTACAACATGAATATAGAGAGCAATAAATGTATTGCTACTGCCTTATAGCTACTATGGAAAATTGTGATCTCTGCTTAGATGTCAGATGATTTAAGTTTAAATTAAAGATGATGTATTAGAAAATATTGATATGAATCATCAGCTTATAAGCTATATTTATTTCATGGTGTTTCCTACTTAATTTCAAATGAAAAACCCTCAAGTTTCATGTTACTGAATGGGTCTTTTATTGAATTCAGACCTCAATTTAGAATTCCTCTGGCTTTATTCTAATAATAGTAATTAAATCCATAACAGGAGGCATTTTAGTGAATTGAATTGACACTTATGGAATCATTAGAAGACCTTGAGTGCTCTTTTACTTTTTTCTTCTGCCTTCAATATAGGATCACGTTATCTCCAGATAAATTCAATATGATGTTTAAAGAATATATTTATATCTCTGTGGTAGCCTATCTAATATTGAAGAATAGTCTCAATGAGAAAATTTATACTTTAGTCTATTGGTAATAAATGTTTCACACTCTTGTTAAAGGTCATTCCTCTTATTCTTTCAGCAGAAAGCATGAGGGGCAGCTGTTTACCATCTTCTTCAAGAATTAAGCCTTAGTAATAAATCTTTACCACTGATTTCTTTTCTATGTCTTTAGCATTCCTTGTCTTTTGTACTTCTTTGGCTTTACAACCTTGATTGGGATTTAAATGTTTCCAGAACTGATTACTAATATAATGATTTCTACAGTGTTTCACTAGCAAATGTCCACATTTATTGTTTTATTTTATTTATTCTGTTTTATTTATTATTTTATTTGGATGTTATTTCTGCATGAAATATTTCACTTGCTCATGTTTTCCTTACTGTTTTAACATATTCCCTAGATATTTTGGTAACTAAAAATGTTATTTTTAGTATTCTGTTTTTTCTATATTTGTCTTTTCATCCTTTCAGTTTTTTTAAATTACTCTGTGTTAGTCCAAGGCATTAGATATCTCAGTGTTAATGTTATAAATTAAAGTTACTATCATTGGTCTATTTTGATAGTCACCATTGAAAGCATTAAACTTTTCTTGTCTGTTGCTCTTTATGTTTTCATCTAGTTTGATCTTAGGCATTATCTAAGACTTGGGCTTAGATGTAGTTCTTGGATTAGTTGTTTTCTGTCCTAATGGTATATGGGCTGACTTTTAGTGTCCCTAGACTTAGCAGTGAATCCCATATCTCTTCTCTACTAATAATCTCACCTAGCAATTTCTGCTCAATTCTTAAGACAGAAGTTTACCAGGAGGCAGGTAATGTGTAAAGCTTAGTAATATAGAAGGCATAGTAAGCTCATATTTCTATAGAAGAGGAATACTGCCATGTATCTCTTGAAAAGTATTGAAAGTAATAAGTAAAAGTAGATGTATGTCCTGCAACTGTTCATCTCAACATTTCTGAAAAGTCTTATTCAGCATGATGGCAAAAAGTTTGGTTGCAAAAAAATTGCAAATATCAAGATGCTTAGCTAACAACCATTCATTTTATTTAATTATTTTTTCTTATCAGAGAAGTGATGCCACAAATACTTTGGGTGCCAGTTATTTAGATTATAATATTTTAATGAAAATTATAGCTATTTCATTATAATAACCAAAATTAAGGTGTATATACACATTAAGTTTAATGAAGCTTGTGAGTTGACAAATGTACATAATGTTTTGGGCAAACATTTGGAAATAAATTATATGGAATTAAATTGTCTAATTGGTGGCAATTTCTAAAATCCTATTTAAGACATATATAAGATTTTAAAAATCATTTTTATTTTTATTATTACATAGAAGTTATTTTAGTTATATGTGTGTTGTATTCACATTAAATGTTTGTTATTGTGTTGCATTAGAAAAATGTGAATATTAGCTATACAATATCATATAATAATTACACTATATTTATATATAATATCACATCTGAAATATAAATGCAGCATCATTCTTTTGCTTAAAATAAGCTGTCAACATTGGTAGCACCTCTTTAATTTTGACCCTATTTTTCCTCATATTTCTTTTTTAAAAGCTTGGCTTGATGAAAAGAATACTGATATAGATATACACATATTATTTGCAACAAAAACTCAAAAGCCAAGGTAGATGGGCAGGTTTGTGCACATGCGTGCTCACGTGTGTGTGTGTGTGTGTGTGTGTGTGTGTGCGCACGTGCGTGCGCTGGTATTAGGGCTTGAATTAGGGTCTGTATGCTCTCCCTTAGCTTTTGCACTTAAGGCTAGTGTTCTGACACTCGATCCACAGCTCTACTTCTGGCTTTTTTCTGGTTAATTGGATATGAGTCTTACCAACTTTTCTGTCTGGGCTTGCATTGAACTGCAATCTTCAGATCTCAGCCTCTTGAGTGGCTAGGGTTACAGGTGTGAGCCCCTGGTACCTGGCTATGATTAGTAGCTTTTAAATAGTGAAAAATCCATAAGTAGTCATGCAGTATAATGATGTTTCTGCTAATACAATTTCTGTTAATAAGATGATGGCGCTCATACATTTCTATCTCTATAATATTGTAGCTTTCCTAACATCTTAGTGCAATGCATTACTCACATTTTTTAATGATGCCAGTGTAAAACACATCCACTATACTGCCAGTTGTTTAATTTATAGTATATACAACTGGGTATACCCACCACAAAGCTGATATTAATAATATTATTGGTTTGTGTATATATGGTGCTTTTTTATGTTTTTATTGTGAAAATAGTGCATAGAGGGGTACAGTTACATGAGCAAGGTAATGAGTACATTTCTTATCATCATGATTTTAAAGTGAATATTTTCCACTCATTGAAAAAGGGAAGATTCCTGTAAGGCAGTATGCTATGTTGCACCAACTATAGCCTCATTGATCTCATGTGTACTGTATCTCAGTTGCATAAAGAGGTAAAATTGAATGATTGAGCTATACTATCTATAAGTGTATTCTAAAGGGTTTGTACAATGTAAATTTTTCTAATAGTGAAATTTTAGGATGTACCTTATTCATTAAATAAGGCGTTTACTTCTTTATACTGTACATATTAGGGGCTATTGCTATAACTCAGTAGTAGACCATTTGCCTAGCATACACAAGCCCTAGGTTTGATCCTCAGCACTGCAAAAGAAAAAAAAAGATATTCCTGTTAGTGTTTTTTATTCACCCATTCTGCCATTCTTCAGTGAAAGCTATTGGCAGTTGGGGTGGCAGCTCAAATGACATGACCCTGAAACCCCACTGTCATAGCAGTAACTGGCCTGAGGCCACATGATTCAAACTACTGGCCAGAATGATCGATAAATTTAAGGACTAGCAGTCAAAATAAAAAGCTTGATCCAGTGTCCTGCATCTGGACCCATATTACCCCTAGTATGAGGCTCCACAGTTAAGTATCAAACCAAAGCATTAATTTAGCATGAGCTTCAGTTTTTAAGAGTTAAATGTAGTAGGCATCCTGAGAAAGGTGGCTCTGAACATAGATATGCCTGAGTATTCCAAAAGTCTCAACATGCCCACAGCCCAAGAAGGCAAAAGGTTTGGCTAAAGAACTCAAGTTGGCTATCCATTTTGTTAGAACCACTGATGCTCATAAGAATATGCAGAAACAGCAAAAAGCCAGTCATCAACCAAGGAGTAGAACTTCAACATCTTTGAAAGCCTTTACACATCCCAACCCAAATGCCTGACAGAAAAAATAGTCAAGAACAGGAAGTAAAAATAATAGCCTTGACAGAGACATTACAAATGGAAAAAAATGTGTTTATTAACTCACCTACTTTATTCACGTATCCAGTAAATACCTACTGAACATTTGTCAGATGCTAATATGTTACTGGGCATTGAGGATAAAGCAGCCAGAAAAAACACACATGCTCTCACTGCTCTTATGAAGTTTACAGCTTAACAGAAGCTCTGCTATAAAAAATTTCTGTCATTGCTTCCAGAAATATACTGGCATATGTTCTTTTGCATCCTGTGAAAAGTTTTTACATCTCTAAATAAGTAGGTTGTAGAAAGAATTGGCTTTTTGTGAAAAGTATCACATGTCAACATTCTCCTTTCTATTTTTCTGAAATTTATATTTGTGTAACTATATATGTAAGATAAAAATACTAATATACATACAGAAAGAACAACAGGGATATGAATTGGCAGAGTGAAAAAGAGAAAAAGAGGCAGAGCATAACTACATTTAAAAGAATATTTTAGAAGAAATAATTTGTATTTTAATCTGTAAATCTGATGACACTGATCAAGATGCTTTGTATTCATAATCTGACCTGTTGAATTGAAACCACTTGTACAACTACTTAATTATTTTAAAAATAAAATAAGTAAAATTCCTTGTTAGTTCATGTAAGTATTGTAAGAAGAATTAAAATAATACAAAATCCTGTAAATGTCTTTGATATCTAAAACTGAAGATATATATATTGTTTCATATTTCCTATTTTATTATTATCAGCTAGGAAATATCAAATACTTTTATTCATTATCTTTGTGTGCATGTGTTTGTATGTGTGTATATTTGCATGCACAGCAGAGTTACAAAATATATCTCATTTATGTTGTGTGGCAGTTCATATAGTCTAGTGGGAAAATCAAACAGCTATACTGCTTTATTACAAACAAAAACATGATGTGTTACAATATTATTAAGAGAGTACTGAGGAAGCAAGGTTATATTTCTATTTGAAATTATTTACATGAAAAAAATATTTTGGGGGGTTAAGATTCAGCTCAGTGGGAAAAAAAAGCTTAAAATAATCCCCTAAAGCATTCTTTTGTAAATAAATATATGTGAATAAAAATTTACATTTAGATATTTAGAAGTTGTAAAGATTTATTTCTATCAGATTTTGATTTTATTATCCAAGTATGTAAATTAAAAATATTAAAATAATTGCCAACTTATCCTTAAAATGTTTAAATCAATGAAAACAAATATAAAACAGATTTTACTTGTATTTTTTCTTAAATCTTTTTTGAGATGTTTATGAGTATTAGACTGAATAAAATTAGTATTTGTGAAAAACGAATGACATGTTTGTTTGGTTAATTTTTTAGGTTTGAAAAGTGTGTGCGTGCCAAGGAAGCACTGGAGTCCGATCTTTATAAAAGGTTTATTCTTGTGTTGAATGAAAAGAAAACAAAGATCAGAAGCTTGCATAAACTGTTAAGTAAATTTCAAGACTTGGAAAAAAACGCTGAAGATAACAGGTATAACATTTCTAAGTTTAGATGACAAATTCAAATAAATATAAACAGAATTTCACATAAACTTAATAAAAGTAAGGTAAAGATTGTTAGTAATGTGAAATCACTTAGTAGTTTGGGTTAAGATATTCTGGCTGTTGGGCAAGGGAACTCACAAGGTAGAGAATTCTCAAAATGTTATCTTCATATATACCCACTGCTGCACTTAACTATCAGACTACCATGAGGGTGATCTAAATGGTATTTATTTAATTCTTAGATATGACTAAGGAAGAACTATGCTAGAAGACTCTCATTCAAGACTGCAAAGTTGTATGCACATTTATGATTTGATGTCCAAACGGCTTACTTTAGGAATTATATGGTTAATGTTGAATTTCACAAAGCATTTATATTCTCTGATTAGAGTGTGCTCTCCCTCTCACTGTTCTTTCAAGTTTTTTTTTCTGTGTGTATATAGATGCTTGATTGCTAAGGAAAATTACCTAGGTCATGAGTATTTGGCTTAGGTTTAGACAATTATAATCTGAAAGGAAGCACAGTTTTACTACTGAAAGAGTATAAAATGACAGATTGTTCTCGTTCAAATATTATATGGTGCTGAGTATATATAGCCATAGGCAAGTCCTTTTACTTTCCATGCTTCATTTTTGGGACAAGCAAATGAAATGAAGAACTGCTCTAGTATTATTAAAACATTAAAAGCTCTGACATACATAGGTTATTTATTGGAATGATATTTTGATTAAAGAATAGAAAATGATAAAAATTGATTCAGGAAGCAATAATGTGCACATTCACATTGTCCTGGAAAAGAAACTTTTGCTTAACAGTTAATACACAATTAATATAAATTTTATCTAAATCAAATATCTTACTATTTTTTATTAAAATCTCTTTCCATCAATGTTTTATATGACTGTTTATTGATGAATTTGGTATTTGCCTAGGAGTGAACCAATGATTTACTAATTGCACTTTTCCCTTTTGTAGAGAAGCTACAACCTTCTCTGAAGTATCTGCTAACCAAGATGCAATTTATGATGAAAGCACAGATGAGGAAGGTGGAAACATGACTGGCCCATCTGTATTGGATTCAGGTAAGAGACATTTATGTGTTTATTTGTTAATTATCTCACTTGAACCTTTTACTCTTTATATATATATATATATATATATATATATAAATAATTGTGAAGATACTGTATAGGGCTGGGAAGGTGGCTCAATGGTACAGTGTTTGCCTTGCATGCATGAGGCCCTGGGTTTGATTCCTCAGCACCACATAAGCAGAAAAAGCCGGAAGTGGTGTTGTGGCTCATGTGGTAGGGCGCTAGCCTTGAGCTGAAGAGCTGAAGGACAGTGCCCAGGCCCAGAAAAAAAAGATACTGTACAGAGGGGTTACAGTTATGTAAGCAAGATAATGAGTCCATTTCCTAACAATGCTTGATAGGAAATGGACTCATTACCTTGCTCATGTAACTGTAACCCCTCTGTATAGAATCTTTACAATAAAAAATATATATTAAGAAAAAAACACCAATGAAAAATATTATCAAACCTTTGCTTTTTGTAAAAATTGTCTTTAATTTTTATTCTAAAAACTTCAAATAGTGTTAAAAATATTGTGTAAAATGTATCAATTCATTAGCAACAGTAAGGTAAATGCGTGTGTGTACACATTATATGCCAAGGTAAACTCATACTAAACAAAGATTCCTAAGCAGTGATGAAATACACCTTCTTGTTGACTAGTTTTTGAGAACTTATCTAGCTAAGGCTATAGGATAAGCATCATAATAGAGTAATCCAGCCCTGTTACAGATAACTTGAGCCTGTTCTGAAGTTGAAACTTTATCTCACTCTTCAGGAAAAAAATTCTGCCAAGGGTAGAGGAAAATAGAAGGGAAAATAACAGTTCAGTTTAAAATATTGCTGCCTTTTTCAGTGAAACTTAAGTGCCGAGTACATGTTTACATCAATGGGTTATTTTTCTAGAATTTACACATTTCCTAGGGAGAGTGTAAGCAGTATAAAATGAATATCCAGTTCATTCATTTGAAAACCTATTAAGTTGTTAGGAATTTTTCTGGACAGTGGGGACAAAAATACAAAACCCATGTAATTATGGGATTTAAATTTCAGGATAACACATAAAAAGATGAATTGAATATAACATATGAGTTGTGGTAAGTGATCAAGAGATAAAAAAGAGATGATACAAACAAGTGATGATAAGAGATGATAGCAGTGGCAGGATGGTAATAGGATATGGATTGTCTATGATACAAGAAAAGGAATTGAATCAGAAGGTGACAGATCTATTTGGGAAAAAAGCCTAACAGGCAGAACAATATACTTATGTACAAAGCACCTAATATGTTCAAGCCAAAACTCAAAGGTGAATATGGGTAGAGTGGAAAGATCAATAATAAGAGGACTATGAGACTTATATTTTAACAATATTAATCTGCTTTTGTGTTTAGAATAGAATGTAGGATTGCAAGTACACAAGAACATATAACAGCTATTTTGTGACTGAGTACCTGAATGATAGTGAAAGTAGTGAGCAACAGGGAAGTTCATGATAGATTAGATAAGAAAGCTTATTTAGTGTGAGACTGTAGTCAGGAATAATTCTATTTATTTTTATGCATTTATTGAGATCTAAGGGAAGATTAATGGGGTTTAAAAGAAATTGATCTGTAATAGTCTTATGAATAAATCTCTTATTTTTTCCAAGGTCTTAAATTTTTCTCATGATTAAAATTAGAACAAGTAGTGATATATAGTCCAACCTAACTTGAGCTATTGTATAGTATACTAGGTAGCATGATAAACCTCAAAAAGGGAGAGAGATGAAGGTTATTGGTAGAACATCATTCTGATATTATGAGGAAGGTACTGCATTGCAAGTGTAGCAAAACATCACATAACAAAACAAAATAAAGTAAAACTGCAAAAACAAAATACAAAACAGAACAAACCCTATAAAGCACTTATTAATAGTTCATTAGCTAAAAGAAGATCCTTAAACATTCTGAAATTTGAAATTCACAGGCAATACCAACCCTCAACACATTTTATATTTCTCTACTAATATTTATTTTCCTAAAGTCTTTTCTTTCACAATTTATATATAGATCATAGTGACATTTGTGACTTTGTTTCTTAAACTGTGGCTAGCTATTAAACCCTAGGCTTCATAAGGTTTTCATTTTGATTCAGATTAAGATTATAATAGATATAGTAGTTTTTATGGTCTCTATTTGTATCTCTGTCTCTGGTTTACAAGGAAGAATGAGTAATTTTTATACCTGATAGACTTTAAGAATGTCTGGATGCTGTGCCTCCATGCCACTATATATATATATATATATATTTGTGATGAGAACTTGTTGATTTATTATACAAATTGTGAAACTTTGTATATAGCAAATTTTGTTTCTTTGAATCTAAATTAAAGGAACATCCTAGCTTAATTTGATTGATACTATAAATTCACCAAACTCTATAAAGAATTAGACACCATTAATATAGAAAGAGACCAATAGCTGTAGCATTTCTCCCACTGCCTTTCATTTCCCCAACAGTGTCAATTTATCAATTGTCATTAAACAATTTATCATTATGGAATTTTAAAATATTGTTTCTTTACTCTTCATGCTGTAATAGCTTGTGAATTGTGTGTGAAATTTAATTTTAATATAAATAAACACTGCAAGATTTTAGCCATTGTATTTCTTAGCCATAACCTAATTAATACGCATGCAGATATTTAGTGGAAAAATTGAATTTTCTTAATTTGATCATTCATGTGAAACATTCTGAAGTTGTGCCTAATTGGCTCCCAGTTAGTTATGACATGCAGAATTATTTTAAAATCTTATTACAGTGTTTTTGCATTGTAATTATTTCTGTTAATGGAAATTGACATTATTTCTTATCATTACAGATAATTGAATTGGGCTTATTAAAATACAGATAAGAAATACATTTCTATAATATACCTTACTTAGCTTAATATTTAACATTCACAATTATCATAAACAAAATAACCCCTCTTTCCACTTTTCTGTGTAATTATTATCCTAAGATTTAGCACATTCGTTTAATTAATCCTTCTTAGCCAACAGGAAGTTCCTGTATAACTGTTATCAGTCATTTGGGCTTCTACTTAATTGGTAGTCTTCCTGAGAGGAAGTGTGGTTATAGAATGGCCTTTTTGAAAATAAATGAATGGCTATGTTAAACAGTTGATGAATACTGATATAGTTGCTTTTTGAAATAGAACAGAATCCAAAATTTCTAAGTATCAAAGGGCTTGTTGCTTTAAACAGTGAATGTCTGCTCACACAGGGGATAACAACATGTCCTGCCAAAGAGATTACTCAGAAACTCAACTTTAGAATCAGAGATTATGCTCTTAAACTTCTCCAGCATGTTTATCATAGGTCCTTTTATTTATAAGTTTTAAATGAAAAATTTGATTGGATAGAACCTGTCACCTAGAAAAACATTTTGAGTGTATTTTCTAGCATCAATGACCTTTATATGCAAGCCTTGTTGCCATGATTCTAGATTTTTTTTTTTATTGTGAAAATACTGTACAGAGGGGTTACAATTACATGGGCAAGATAATGAGTACATATCTTATGAAGCATTGTAGCCTCCTCCTTTGTTTCCCCTTTCCATCCCTTCCAATCCTCCCCCCGCCCCCCAACCCAATCCTCATCATCCCCCCACCAAAGTTGTAAAATTCATTTTCAACATAACGACTTGTATATCTCATTGTTTCAATGGGTCCACCTGTATCCCTATTTAAACGATTTGTTTTTTCCCTTCCCCTCCACAAATTATACCGACATCAAATACAGTGAAAGCAGGGGTTGTACCGTGGGGGAGGGACATACAAAGCAACAAAGAAATAATTTTATAAATGTGTTAGAAACAATTGCATGAGAGGAAAAAACATTAGAATACATATCTTAGGGTTCATTTCCCTAACATCAACTTGTCTGACCTTTTCTGCTTGACTCAGACATAACTAGTTATTGCAAATAAGGGAAACCATGGGACCTATGTTTCTTTGGACCTGACTTACTTCACTTAATATAATAGTTCTACTTCAAGCCAGTTATTGTTTCTGTAGAGGTTAAGTACATAACTCTTGGTCACACAGCAAAGAAAAACGACAAAGCCTTTGCCATGATAACAATGTATTAATCATATTTACAATGTACTTTTGAAATATAAAGGCCATTAGAAATTTCAAAACTGTAAGGAAATTATTATTGATGCAAGATAATATTCAAAATCTCTTTTCCTTTTTGACTCTAGAAAGGAAAGATTTTATGTATATGATCCAGAATATAGCCTTCATCATCAGAATGAAGCAATTAAGTCTTCATGATATTTAATTTGTAGAAAAAATTCAGGAATGCATTATTTCTATTGGGGTCATTCTTCTACATATTATTTAGATTGACTTGCCTGAGACTTCTCTGGTGCTTCAAAAGTTGTTAATAATCTATAATAATTTTTCCATTCCATACTATTAAGACAAAACTTTGATATGTCCTCCTACAGAGCTATATTTACATAGATACATGTAAATACATGTATCTGTACTATATCTATATAAGCATATATGTAAATACATAAGTATGCATTATGAAAGCAGAAAAATGCCTCTAAAATTGTCTTTTTGTGAATGAATCTAAAATTGATGAAAAATAAGTAAGCAGCTTTATTATAAAAACTATGTCTGCTTACTATTTTTTATTCTTCCTTCCCTCTCTCTCTTCCTTCTTCCTTCCTTCCTTCCTTTCTTTCTTCCTTCCTTCCTTCCTGGGCTTGAATTCTGGGCCTGGGCACGTTATCTGAGCTCTTTAGCTCAAGATGAGCACTCTACTACTTGAGCCACAGCTCCATTTCCAGTTTTCTGGTAGTTCATTGGAGATAAGAGTCTCAGGGACTTTCCTGCCTGGGCTTGCTTTGAACTGCAATTCTCAGATCTCTGCTTCCTGCTTAGCTAGGATTACTGGCATGAGCCACCAGCGCCTGGCTTTGTTTTAGTTTTTATGCTATTCTTTGTATTCTCCTGTAGTTGTACGTGGTTCTAAAATCTCAAAGCCTTATTTATGCAAAAGATGCAGAAATGTTAAATGTGTCCATTTTAATACTGTTTCTACTCTACTTTGTTTGAGTCTGTTTAATACTAAAATTATTAAAATAAAAAGAAAAAAAGCAAATAAGTATTTTTGAAATACTGCATTGTTGGTGGAAGTGTAAATTGTTCAAGCACTTTGGAAGCAGTATGGAGGTTCCTCAAAAGACTACACATAGAGCTCCCCTATGACCCAGCAATCCCACTTTTGGGCATTTACCCAAATGATCACAAACAAGGCCATTCTAAAGCTACCAACACAATTATGTTTATTGCAGCATTATTCACCATAGCTAAGATATGGAACTAACCCAGATGCCCCTTGAATGGATCAAGAAAATGTGATATATGTATCTCTCTCTCTCTCTCTCTCTCTCTCTCTCTCTCTCTCTCTCTCTCTCTCTCTCTCTCTGTGTATGTGTATGTGTGTGTGTGTGTGTGTGTGTGTGTATATATATATATATATATATATATATATAATTCTATGCCTCCATCAGAAAGAATGATACCCTCTCATTTGTTAGGAAATAGAAAGACTTGGAAAAAACTATATTAAGTGAAGTAAGCCAGGCCCAAAGAAACATAGGGCCCATGGTTTCCCTCATTTACAATAACTAATATATGCCTAGTACAAGCAGAAAAGGTCAAAAGCTATGTATATATGACCATAAGATGATGCTAAGTGAAATGAACCCCAAGATATGGACACAAAAGGTTTTTATCTTTTGTGCTGTTGTTTTAAATGTACTTATAATATACTATGTGATTTTTTTGGTTTCTTTTGAATGTTGTTCCCCCATAGTATAACCCCTTTTTTCACTGTATTTGATTCCGGTGCCCTGAATTTTTTATATACATTTTTCTAATTTCGTGAGGGGAACAGAAATAACAAAATGCTGAAATAAGGATACAGGTTGACCCACTGTAGCAATGAGATATACAAGACACTACGTTGAACACCAAGTTTATTGCTTCAGTGGTGCGGGGAGGAGTTGGGGAGGTGGAGAGGGAAGGGATGGTAGAGGACGGGGAAACAAAGTTTGATAGGAAATGTACTCTTTACCTTTCTCATGTAACTGTAACCCCTTGTACAGTTATCTTTACAATAAAAAATACACATTTAAAAATTTAAAAATATTAAAAGTAAAACAAAAAGAAATACTAGAACTTTTTGTGCTTGAAACATTGAGAAAGTTTTGTTAAGAACCGGTAGTATGTAATCACTTTTCCTAGGATTGCCCCTATTGCTATGTGCCCTCTTTTCTAAGCTTAGTCAGTATGGAAAGTTTTCCATGGCCTGCTAGCTCTAGGACTTGAAACTGTTCAGACTGGAACATAAAGCGTTCATTTGCTTTTCAACAGAAAGCATAATTATACCTGGTGGCATTTCCCATAGAACTAATGATCTTGGCATGAGTGAAAATTGATTTTGACCAATATTGAGGTTATGTTTATGAGTGGAACAAACTTTTCTTGAGAGTAGCCATGAACACTTACCATGGAAACTGATGAGTACTTAAGACTCATGTTATCTATATAGTTCTAGTTTACCCTGAAGCTATATACACATATGTAGAAAAATGAAAGTTAATGCTTGACCTTTGAAATAACTATATAACCATAAAATTAAAAAAAAGAAGAAACCTTAATGGTTTGAAGTGTTTGGCATAAACTCCATAAATTACTGACTGCTGGTTTAAGCTCTCTAGACTCAAGGTAACCCATTGGAAACCAGGCTTTAAAAAATAACAGCAACAATAACAAAACAAATGAAATAAACTATGCAGAGGTATCACTGATGAAACTTAATAAACTTAATAAACAGGAAACTTAATAAACAAAACAATTAAAAACGATAGATAGCAACCTTCACAAGAAAATTAATAAGAGAGCCAGGCACCGGTGGCTCACGCCTGTAATCCTAGCTACTCAGGAGGCTGAGATCTGAGGATTGGGGTTCAAAGCCAGCCCGGGCAAGAAAGTCCGTGAAACTCTTATCTCCAATAAACCACTAGAAAATCGGAAGTGGTGTTGCAGCTCAAATGGTAGAACGCTCGCCTTGAGCTGAAGAGTTGAGGGACAGCACATAGGCCCAGAGTTTAAGCCCCACAACCAACCAAAAAAAAAAAAGAAAACTAATAAGAACCCAGAATTTTTACAATATATTATTTAAATTGCTAGTTTTCAACAAAAATACATATATATTTTCTCAAAAGAGAAAAATATACAGTAGACACTGTTTAAAATTTTCTCCAGATGTGGAATTTTTATGCAACAATTTCAAAGGAAAATTAACATATATTAGAAAAACTCAAAGAAGACATATTAAAGAATTGGAGAATAGTATGAGAATATGAAACATCAAATAAAGATTCTCAATACAAAACAGAAATACTGTTTCAAAAAGAATAAAATGCAAAGTCTAGAGTTGAACTAGAGCAGTTCAGCAACACAGAAAATGTTAGAAGAGAAACAGCAGTGTTTTTGAAGATAATCAGTAGAGTAGATAATTTTTGAAGAATAAAAAATAAAAGATTCAAGATAATTGAACAGATCACTAGAGACACGAGACAACATCACATTTTTCAATATAGGTGTAATACAAATTCAAGAACAGGAAAAATGGGAATGTAAGAAAAATACTTGAAGAAATAATGCATGAGATCTTCAAAATTTTACAAGAACATTAAGCTTCCAAAACGTAAGTAGAGTAAATGCCAAGAAATATGTACTGAGACACGTTAACACAGGCAAAGATTTGAAAACCATAAAGACAATTTTGATAGCAGAAAAATAGATAATAATAAATAAATCACCTATCAGAAATACAGGAGCATCTATATTACATTATTGATACTAATGAAGCAATGGATGCCAAAAGATAATGAATAATATTTATAAAGTTCTAAAAAGCAAAATACCAACTGATATTTTATACTCACAAAATTTTTTTCTAAATGAATCTAAAATAAACCATATTTACTAAGATATCTATGCATAATTTATCTCATCAGAAATATTATAGGAAATCCTTGAGGATGTTGCAACGTGATAACCAATAGTAACAAAAATCTGCAGGAAGACATAAATATAACTGAACAAAATATTTGGTCAATATGAAATACTTTGTAAATGATGCATATTATTTTTATACCTATGACAGCAGCTTATACAATGCAATAAGTATAACACTGTTATGTTGGGTTTAGGAAACAGATTTTATAGATAGCAAACAATGTAAGAAAGACAGCAATTATATTGGAATATATGTTCTGTATTTACTCAGAATTAGAATAATTTTACTCTAGATTAATAAGTAAATATATTTAAATATTTTCATAAAGTAGATCATTGGCCCAGATGGCTTCATTTTTATTTTTATTAAATGTTTATAAAGAATTAGTTATTCCAGTTCCTACTTAATCAACTGGCTTTCATATTATTGAGACTGAGGTAACCCATCCAACATCATTCTATGAAGCTAAAAGATCATGACAGAACCACCAGAAAATGCCAGAAAACAAAAAGTAATATACATGAACATAGATATAAAAATACTACATACACACACATATATATATATACATCTATATATATGCAAACATGTATTTAATAAATAAGCCAAAAACTATTAAGAAAATAATTGTCTTCATTAAAAAATTCAAAACTTTTATATTGAATAATTAAAAGCTTTGATAAAAAAAGAAGACTTTAATTAATTAAAAATATCTTAGACTCACAGACTGGAAGAGTTAACATTGTTAAATCAAAGACTTCTGAGTTGATACAGTTTTATTGCAATCACTGGTAAATTCTCAGTTGGTGTTTCAGCAAACACATTCATCTTTAAATGCACCTATAAACTCAACAGTCAGATAGGCAAAGCATTGAGTTGCTACCAAGATACAGAAATCAAGACAGCTTGTTTTTGCATAAAATTAGCCAATGTATCCCTCCTTCACTCCCTCCCTCCTTCCTTCCTTCCTTCCTTCCTTCCTTCCTTCCTTCCTTCCTTCCTTCCTTCCTTCCTTCCTTCTTTCCCTCCCTCCCTCCCTACTTTTCTTCCCTCCCTCTCTCCCTCCCTCCCTCCATTCTACACTTCCAATACTGGGTTTTAAATTTGGGTAATTGCACTTGTTAGGCAGATACTTTAACCTCTGACCAACACCCTCAGCCCTACTTTCTGTTGGTAATTTTGGTGATAATGTCTCCGTTGTTATCCAAATATGCACCTAGGCTAAACTCTCTGAGGTGTCCTTGCACATCATCATGTCCAGCTCTTCATTAAGAAGGGATCTCTCAAACTTTTATGCCCCTGCTGGCCTTAAACCGAGATCCCAACAATATTAGTCCCCCAGTTAAGATTATAGGTGTGAACTATCAGCTCCTGGCTTCGTTTCTTTCATAAGGCCCTCTTGCTGTAATTTTTGCTGATTATTTGTCAGATAAGGTCTTGCTTCCTGCTTGGCCCATGTATGGACATCTATATTGGTATTCCTTGTAGTCCGTATAACAGATAAAATTCAGGTTCTTAGTTGAGAAGGGGAACACAGACTTTTTCTGCTTCAAGCTTCCTTCCATTTTATCAATCTCAGCTTTCTTGTAGGTAGGAGTATAAGGCTTGAACTCTGAATGTCTGATTCAATTTTTTTCTCTTTATGTATTGTGCTACATGTATTAATTTGTGTATAATGAGCCATCCTACGTCTCAGGAAAGAAACTAGCTTGGCAGTGATGTATAATCTCTTTAAATCGGTTGGTGAATTTAAATGGCAAGTATTTAATTGAGAATTTTCATGTCTACATTCATCGAAGTAATTGGTCTATACCTTTCTTACTTTCTGTGTGGTCTTAACTTATTTTCATGTCAAAGTAATACTGGTAGCATTTTCTCCTTTCTGTTTTATGGAACAGTTTTAGGAGAATTGGTTTTAATTCTTGCCATAACAGTTTTTTGCTTTTCTCTATTCTTTCTCCATTCTTTTCAGTTGGCTTGTTAACTTTTTCATTCTCTATTTTTGTCCTCAGAATATAATCTGTCTTGTGTAATTTGATTCTTCTCATTCATGTAGTCAAAATGGCCAATGTTTCTAGTTCATCCTTTTGTCTCTCTGTTTTGCCTTTTATTTTAAACATTAGTGCCTTTAAAAAAATTAAGATGTGATCAGATATTGCACCTATTACATTTATACATTTGTTATATATAATCTATATATAAATAATTGATAAATATCAAAGTTATCATTTTTAATATTTATAGTTCTGGGTTGGGAAAGTGGCTCAGTGGTAGATTGCTTGCCATGCATGCATGAGGCCCTGGGTTTGTGTCCTCAGCACCACATTAGCAGAAAAAGCCAGAACTGGCACTGTGGCTCAAGTGGTAGAACAATAGCCTTGATCTGAAGAGCTGAGGGACGGTGCCCAGGCTCAGAGTTCAAGCCCCACAACTGAAAAAAAAAAGTATATATATATATATATATATATATATATATATATAGTTTCTGTGCTACATAGAAATAGGATTATTGATTAATGGACATTAACAACATAATTGAAATCTATGAATAATTGTTTAAAGTAAATACAAATAACATTAGAATATAAGAAGTGGAGGTCAACTTTTTCCATGTCTTAGTAAAAAGCTTTACCACCTCTTCCTGGAGTAGGTTTTGAAAAATTGAAAAGGAATTGAGAATCAATTATAATATAAATGAGAACTTTAGAAATTTTTGTGTGAGATGAGCTTGAATTATGAGGCATTGACATATGTGTTGATCTCAGGCATATGTTTGGCAAATATTGTGATAGCTATAAGATTCATTAACTAAGATTTTATAGCTTAAGTTCTTTCTTTAATATATTATCTTGGTGAATTCCAAATTACTGGGGCCATGAGTAATGACAATGGTGAAAGGAGATCAGCGGTGGTTTCTAAAATTGCTAACTAAAAAGAACAGTGATGGATTTCGAAGAAGCAGCCAATTTTTTCTGCTCTGAATACATTTCCAATAATTTTATTGAGAAAAAGTGAAAGTTTAGTGTAAAAAAACCAGAAAAGTAAATTTGAATTAGAAAGATATCTTTAGAAAAGACCTTCTTTCTTTTGTACTTATTTTCTAATAGAAAAAAAATAAACTTTTTATTATTTTTTTTTACTAAGCATGTGATCTATAGCCAAAGAAATTTGGAAAATACTGAGTTAACAAAAAGTAAACAAATTTCTTTACTTATAAATTTTTCACTCTTTAATATGGTAATTAATATGCAGTTTCACTTTTATTAAATTGGAAAAAATAGCATACATCATTTTCCACTTTTCTATATTTGCATTATTAGACAAATTTGAAAAGAATGTGCAAAGTAAAAAATTAAATGCATAGTAGTGTTTGATATACTCTCAATTTCTTATCTATTAAAAACCATTTCATTGATATTAAATTAGACCTTTAATAAATGATACAAACTAAAATAGAAATTTTTGTCTATATCTGTAGTAATTTATCTTTTTATAGTCATTCTGCTTCCTATTGATATGTGTCGTATATTTAGTTTGGGAATGTAAAATTATGAAATTAGGCAAAATTGTCTTTTAAAATGAAAATTTAATACTACCAATTTTAGGAAATTAAAAAAATCATGAATAGTTTTACTTTATCTGACAAACTCTTGCCACATTTTTCATTTAACAACAAATTCTAAAGGCTAATTACAGTGGCTTTCATCACAAAAGTCTGGCTATTTCTTTCAGGATTTTTCAATGATGAAGAAGCCTATGTATCTCTTTCTCTGCTATATTATGATACAGTTTTCCAATCTGAAATAAATTTATACTTTGCTGTTGTTGTGATCAGAGTTCACATGGACAATTTCTGTATTATGTGTGCCAAGTACTGTGTACTTGTAATTTTCAATATAAATGAAATCAGGATTAATGAATTCTTATTAAATTTTATTTTTTATGACAAGCTGTCATTTATATGTTTTGTTGTTATTGTTGGGTGATCTTACTGGGGCTTGAACTCAGAGCTCTGTGCTTGCTATCCAGGCACTCTGCTACTTTTTGTTTTTAATTATTTTTCAAATAAGGTGTCCCTTTTGCCTAAGAGAGCTTCAGACTATGTTCTTCCTATCTACAACTAAGTAGCTAGAATTATAAGCAACAACCACTGAACCTGGCCCTCTTATAATATATCAAGATAAAGAAACCAAACCAAAAAAATAGTTTCTGATAGTTACTTGGTGTGCTTTCCATAGACATTCTGCCAGTTAGAAAAGCATTTATAACCAAAGCCACTTATTATAGCTTCAGTATGATTAGCAACTAGGTCCCTTGGTAACAGAGAACAAGATTACATAGCTTGAGAATATAAGATAACTTTACTACCACTCTGTAAGCATCTTTCTATTACTCCATGTCATGATTACTTAGGGTTCCAAATTAAATACATTTTAAGAACTAATCTTTGTTTTCTCTTAAAAGGACAATATGACATTTTTCTAAAGCCTCTTGTAATTAATTTTAAAGTGATCATGTACCTCTTCTGTAACATAATACATGTTGTTTGTATATTCTACTTTCTTGTTTTAATATACATAAATTAGAAGCATTTTCATTTTTTTATTTTTCAGTGTCAGTAGTATAAAAATAAAATACATTTCATAAGTAAAGCCAGAATAACCCATTGGGAAACCTTTAGACTGCAAACTGAGGGTTCATGTTTAGTCATTTTTTATTGTGAATGATAGACATTCTTTACCCATATATCCAGCAAGGATTCTGAAAGCCATATATATGTAAAAATATTTGCACTTTGTGGTGTGCAGATTAATATTGTTCTTATGAGTTTTAATACTTTTAGTTTAAATAAGAATGTACAAATGCAGTTTTCTTTGTTTACTATATTTCATACTCTTGTTCTCTGTGTTCTAAAGGTAATTCAACTGACCAGGTATTATTCCTGCCCAGTTCAGTGGCCCAGTTCAGTGCCTATTCAGAATAGGTTTTTTATTTTTCTTTATTAAGTGGTGAATGAATCCTTTACAGAATAATTGAATATATTAGAGGCAAAAATTAAAGTGTAAATTGGATGATTATTTTAAAGAGTATTACCTGCCATGTTATTTAAATATCACCTCTAAAATTGTGGACTTTTTTTCATTACTATCTTGCATATCAAGACTACCAAACAGTTTATTTGAGAATCAAAAGAAAAGCCAGTAGTTATTATTTTTATCTGACACAATTTCCTACCTGTTTCAGAAAGATGAACTATGGCTTGTATGAGTTCTTTTTCTCCAAGCTCCATAACACTTAGTTAAACATTGTGTTGTACCCAAATTAGTCTAAAAGACTCTATTCATTTTCTGTTCTTTGGCTTGTGTGCCACTTACTCACAAATTCATTGACTATGATTGATTATAAACTGTCAGTGAAACCTACTTCCATGAATTCGTCATTTGATGTATTTCAAGTGAGTCACAATTCCCTCTGCTATGGGATTTTACAACATGTAATAAGGTGTTTTTAATGCTTTTCCTTACAAAGTATATGCCTTTCTTTTGTAGGTCAGCCTAGTTTAAATCCATTTTGTTGGACATGATCCCAAAGAAAATTTTTATTCCTCATTATCCTTTTCTTTCCATGAACTCATATCCTAGTATGGTCTTGTTTGTGAGCATTTGGATAAATGCCCAAAAGTGGGATTGCTGGGTCATAGGGGAGCTCTATGTGGAGTCTTTTGAGGAACATCCATACTGCCATCCAAAGTAGTTGAGCTAGTTTACACTCTCACCAACAATGCAGTAGGGTTTCCTTCTAGCCACAACCCCTCCAGCATCTGTTGTTATTAGGGTTCTTGATTATATCCATTCTAGCTGGGGTGAGGTAGAATCTCAGTGTTGTTTTGATTTGCATTTCTTTTATGGTTAGAGAGGCTGAGCATTTCTTCATGTGTCTATTGACCATTCTTATTTCTCACAAACAAGACCACACTAAAGCTACCAGCACAACTATGTTGATTGCAGCATTATTTGCCATAGATGCCCCTCAGTAGATGAATGGATCAAGAAAATGTGATACACACACACACACACACACACACACACACACACACACATACACACACACAAACGCACACACACACACACTCACACAATGGAATTCTATGCCTCCATCAGAAAGAATGACATCACACCATTTGTTAGGAAATGGAGGAAATGGAAAGACTTGGAAAAAATTATAATAAGTGAAGTAAGCCAGGCCCAAAGAAACATAGGTCCCATGTTTTCCCTTATTTGCAATAACTAGTATATGTCTGGGACAAGCAGAGAAGATCAAAAGCTGTGTACCTATGACCAGATAAGATGAAGTTAAGCAAAATGAACCCCAAGATAGGGACACAGTGTTTTTTCTTTCTTTCTATTGTTTCTAATGTATTTGTAAGGTACCACGTGATTTTTTTTTTGTCGCTTTCTATATTCCTCCCCCATAGTATAACCCTGTTTTCACTGTATTTGATGTCAGTATAATTTGAGGAGGGGAAGGGAAAAAAACAAATGTTCAAATAGGCATATAGATTGCCCATTGTAACAATGAGATGTACAATTCATGATGTTGAAAAACAAACTTTACAATTTAGCTGGGGGGGGAGGGGAGTTAGTTGTGGAGATGGGAGGGAAGAGATGGTAGGGGAGAAACAGCGGAGGAGGCAACAGTGCTTGATAAGAAATGTACTCATTACTTTGCTCATGTAACATGTAACACCTCTGTACAGTATTTTCACAATAAAAACTTATTAAAAAAAGAAATCATATCCTAGGATATTTTAAAACCTAGAGTACAAATTAATTTTACCTCCATAAAATACTTACATAAAAATAAGAAGTTATAACTTTCTGTCAATCTTTTTCCACCAACATCACCTTTAGAATTTTATAATATACATAACTAAGCCACTGTTTTACATATATGTACTTTTCTGATTGTGAACTCGGTAAGTAAATAGATAAAGCGGTGGTTATCAGCCCAGCACCAGAATATTCTTTATACTTTTTGAGTGTCTAATATATTTTGTCAAATTTTATGTCCTATTATTTTCATTTAAGAGCTATACAAAATACCTTACTATGAATGTTCTACAAAAATCCTAGAACTGTTGCCTAAAGCCAAAATGTCAAAAAGAAGAGCTGAGTTTTCACATGATTCTCAATGTGTAGATAAAAGACAAAACATTACAGAATTTAGTCTTTTATCTGAAACTACTTGTTCAGTTTGCTCGGGAGAAGTGAAAAGTGTTCAATTTTTATCCAGATCTCTCCTCATCACTCCTTACCTCGCTTTCTAAACAACGCCTAAAATAGTATGACTTGGTTTACCTTAATTTTTTTTCAAAAGGAGTGTCATTGAATATTGTTAAGTTTCTGTGAAATTAAGGGAGGTCAAAAAACACTAATTTTATGCTGTTCTTTTAGGAGTATTTTGCAGTTAGTTGCATTGCATAATGCATTTTATATCATCTTGATTATCATCAATATTAGGCCTTAGAGTTTTTATTTCAAGTAATAATAATTTGTTCAAAGTTACATAATGCTTAGGAGGAACAGCTGAAAGTTGTACTTATTTGTGAGTGGCAGAAAAGACCATGCCACTTAATTGTTCATTATTTAGGATCTTTTCCTGTCATCTAATACCTACATTTTCCCCCCAAACAAATATTAATTGATGTGGGCGAAATGACAGAGTTTAAAGATTGAAGTAAAAATGTCAAGTTGTCACTTATACTGGAAAGTACTGAGCCATCAGTTAAAAGTAAATTGGACACACGGAAAGTATCTATGTGAAAAGAAAATATCAAAGTGTGTTATGTCTGGTTTCAATGTAAATCATATTTATCTATTCAGTTGTGAGTTGTATTACCACATGTTCTGCATCTGTCTGTGCAATAGGCCAATGGAAGAAGTCAGTTGATTCTGGTTTTCTTTAGAAATGTATATAGAGAGATAATAAGAGCTTTCTTTCTATTTTTTCATCCTTAAGCACTCTAGAGGAGATCTTATTATTAAAAGGCAGGTACATCACATTTTCTTTTCATTTACAAGAATTTCTGATCAATTAACAGTGTAAAGACATTTAATTTGAGCGTGTCCATTTATGGATATAGCACATCTTGCTCAGTTATCTTTTCAGTCTCTGAGTAGTAATTTTAGTTGAATGTAAGTTTGTACTTTGCTTACCATTGCTTCATTAGGAGGAAAGTACAGATCTCTCTCAGATGTAAGTCTTATCCCAGAGCTTCTATATTTTATGTTGACCTAGCCTACCTATCAGATTGCAAGCAGAAAAGGTAATAGTAAGGGATCTGTTATATTTATATACCTGCCAATTGCTTCTGCCAGTAAAACTATGAGATGGGTTTTATATAAAACTAAATGCAGCTTTTTAGATGCTGCTTCTTGCTGAGATCAATTTTATATATTTTGTACTTATAATACTTTTAAAGAAACTAAACATGCTCATATATTAGCAATATGTCAAAGATAAATCACATCAGCTTGAAGCATTGATGTAAATCACTTCATAAAAACCCCATCCTGAAAAAGAGCAACATGTTAAAATTACTTGTGTTGAGTAGTGTTCTGAGAATGATCCATTAAGAAAGTTTGTTTTTCTTTGCCTTTGAAGTCCTGGAGTAACAAAATAAATATTATTTTGTACTTAATAAAAATAAATTTGGAGACAGCAACAGGTGTTTTGGTAAGAGAAAAAAATCCTCTTCAGGCCTAAAACTATTTGGTTGGGCTGTTTTCTTTATTGTAATTACTAAAATAAGAGATTTTGAAATTTATATGTTGCTTTATAGACTTGGTAAAGGTAGTCTAGGAAGTAAATTACAAGACTCTTTTGATCTTAGGCCTATCATGTTTAGTGTAATTACCTCATTTGTAGATTTGAAATAAAACATAAATCAGAAATGTGTAGTTGCTAAAAATAGGAATTTAATTTGTGTGTGTGTGTGCTAGTCATGTTGCTTGAACTGAGGGCCTGGGTGCTGTCCCTGGACTTTTTTACTCAAGGCTAGCACTCCACCACTCTAACACATCAGTCCAATCTCCACTTCTGGCTTTGTGTGTGTGTGTGTGTGTGTGTGTGTGTGTGTGTGTGTGTGTGTGTGTGTGTGTGTGTGTGTGTGTGTGTGTGTGTGTGTGTGTGTGTGTGTGTGTGTGTGTGTGTGTGTGTGTGTGTGTGTGTGTGTGCGCGCACGCGCTTAATAGTAGATAAGAGTTCCACAGACTTTCCTGCAGGCTGGCTTTGAACTGCTATCTTCACATTTCAGCCCTCAGAGTATCTAGGATTACAGACATGAGCTACTGGTAACTAGCTAGAAATTAGGAATATAATTTGTATTGATGTTGTATTCATAAAATACTCAATAAAATAGAGGAGAAATTTTAAAATGATGTTTTAAATAATTGTTTAAGTTTTATTTTTGTCTTAAAATACATAGATGTTAAAAGGATCCAGTTGAGGCTTCTAATAGCAATGTCATTCTATATCTATATTTAAAAGGAATGATTATTTACTTAAAGAAACAGATATTATTAAAGAAACAGATATTAATTTATAATAAATAATTCTCTGAAAACATTTGACATGATCAGAAAGGAAAATACAAATTAATTTTAGAAAAGGTTCAGTAAAGTATTTTTGATCCATCCTCCTTTCACCTCTTTCTTTCTACCTCTTCCCCTCTTCCTTTTCCTTTCCTCTGCAGCAATCACATGACCTATTAGAAATGGATCATTGCTTATGGAACAACCATTCTTGAAGGTCATTGTTTCTTATACCTTAATTTTTCTATGATCTATATGTTTATCTATATCTATCTATACAAACAGTACCATAAATTGAGGCTTTTTTATCTGTACATTCCCAGCTATGTTATTGTAACCTCCCTTGTATAACCATGTTTCTTGACTAAGGTATCTGGGAGTGATTATTTACAAATAATGTATTCCTTTGTACAACACTATGAAATTTTCTACAGAGACATTTTAAATGCTGACTTTAGTTTAATATATTAGGATTTGAATTCAGGGTTGGCCATACAATGAAAATTTTTGAATAACCAGTCAAATGTTTACTTGGTTGCTTTTATTAAAAGTCTGTATTTAATTAGAATAGTATTGCTGTCATTTAGATTGAATTTATAAACACTTCAGTATTTATCTTGCTACTGTTTTTTAGGTAACTAGTATATACCAAGAAATATGATAAAACATTTTATAAATGTCAATTTTATTTGAAATATCAAAAATATGAACATACATGAAGCTTATACTTTGTTAGAAAGAAATTTATTGTATAGGCACCTTTAAAAGCCTTTCTTTTTTACATTCTATATGAACAGCAATAATAAAATGGCTAGCTGCTCATAGTAAATTTGTCCATCTTAGTTGATAACTATAAATTAAAGTGAATATTTTTGCAACTGTTCACTTTATAGATTCCCGAAAGAATAAGATGGAAAACTCTTTTTTTTTAATTTTTTTAAATTTTTTTTTGAGTCCGGTCATAAAGGCCTGGGCGCTCAAGGCTAGTGCTCTACCACTTGAGCCACAGTGCCACTTCCAGCTTTTTTCTTTTTGCTTATGTGGTGATGAGGAGTCGAACCAGGGCCTCATGCATGCAAGGCAAGGACTCTACCACTGAGCCACCTTCCCAGCCCAGATGGAAAACTCTTGAGTAGTGCTGTAGTACCTAACCTTCCTTCTGGCTTTAAGATTAAAATACCTGAAGAAATTGAAATTTGTACTTCCTGGTCATAGTAGCCACACACACACACACACACACACACACACACACACACACACACACACACACACACACACACACACACACACACACACACACACACACACACACACACACACTCACACACACACACACACAAACACACACACACACACCCCTGTATATACACACATATTTGTTTGTATGTGAATATATATATGATGTCCTCTAATTGTATTTTCTAGGCAACTGTAGATTTTGCAAACAGAAAAGGAAATGAAATTTTCACATTGTGTATACACACACATATAGTCGAGAATTATTCAGTTGTGAAG
This sequence comes from Dipodomys merriami, assembly GCF_024711535.1. Classification (NCBI taxonomy): domain Eukaryota; kingdom Metazoa; phylum Chordata; class Mammalia; order Rodentia; family Heteromyidae; genus Dipodomys; species Dipodomys merriami. The sequence goes on along the minus strand of NW_027203382.1, from coordinate 19,076,680 downwards.
AAGAATGAAAATAAGTCACAGGAAAATGGATGGAACTAGAGATTATCATGTTGTCATATCTGTCATCCTCATCAGAGTGGGGATAACAAATACCACATGTTCTCTCACACATGCAAACATCTCTTACTTAAAAAAAGAAAGACAGGAATGTTAATGAAATTGTATTTAGAATGAGTCTCAGCAGTTGCAGGGAGAATGTAAGTAGAGGTGACATGGGCATGAATACTATGAAGTACTGTTTACATATATCTGGAAAAGATAATTAAACATGCTGAAATTTCTTTAATTAAGGTAGAAGGGATATGAAAGGGAGTTGAATATAATTGGAGTAAATTTTATACTTGTATGGAAATATCACACTGAAATTCCTATCCCAATAAACTCATACTAATTAAAATGTTTAGAAAAGATGTAAAATATATGTAAAATATGGATATGAATATAGTATGGATTTAAACATAATAATTCCAAACAAAATTCTGTATACCTAATAATAAATTCTCCAAAGAATTTTATGTAACAGCACCTATAGTGTCTTTGGTAAACGATTAACAGACCCGTGTTTGTGATTCTTCTTACCTATTTTATTGATCCAATTGTTTTGTTATTTAATTATTTGGTAAAGAAGTTTTTTTTCTTGATTTCTTGTAAAAGTTTGCCTGACTTTTGGTTTGAAAGCTAGTTGAGACATGTCTAGCATCACAATCTGGCAATCTCCTTTTTAAAAGTCATCCCACACTTCAAGCAATGACTGAATTTCTCATCATATTCTCCACTTTTAAATTAATATCACAAAGATATTAATGATATTATTAAATATCTTAAAGAGACACAAACAGAATGCTTTTCTTCAATGTATGAAAATTAATCCAGTTTTTCCTGAGATTTAGAATGCATGGGCAAATTAAAGTAGAATTATTAATGTCAAACTCAGCCAAATCTTTGGCTGGTAATGATCAGAGAGAGTTTGTACCACACATAATGTCTCATCTGCCCAGTTCACCTGTAATCTTGTAACTTTTTGACACTTTAAAGTAGTAGTCAAGCTAGTCACCCTTTCCTAATTCTCACTAGTTTACTTAGATTCTATATAAAGTTCTTGTATCTTACATAATTTTGTCTATTTTTTGCTTCCAACAAAATCACCTCTAAGTTCTGTAAAAGGTTTCATAAAAAATCGTTATGTTGAAAAACGAACTTTACAACTTTGGCTGGGGAGATGGGGGCGTGGGGGGTTAGGAGGGATGAGGATGGGGGGGTTGGGAAATGGGAAGGGATGGGAAGGGGAAACAAAGGAGGAGGCAACAATGCTTGATAAGAAAGGTGCTCATTATATTGCCCGTGTAATTGCAACCCCTCTATACGGTATTTTCACAATAAAAAAAATTGAACCAAATTATGAAAACAAAATTTCAAAAATCTTTCAAAATCTGCATGAGCAAAACAAAATGTCTTCGGTTGATCAAAGTCCATACCTGACTGGATACAACAATGAAAGCTTTATGTTGGCTCCAAGCATGTCCTGATGTTGCTAGCTGTTGAAAGCCGAGAAATTGTAGTTTTATTTTTTGAAAACTTATTAACCATTAAAGTACTTTGCAAGGTTTGTTATTTTTAACTGCAATGTGATATAAATTGAAGGCTTAATGTTGTTCTTTCATAAGCTGTTTTTCTCAAATAACATATTTCTTTAAGTTACCTGGCATGACAGAGCAGGTATAGATAAATAACCGTGTATTTCACATGTATGCAAAGTAATTCTTAAGGAATTATTTACTAGTAGCTTCGTTGCTATTTAAGAGTTTATAGCAGTTAATCAATGAGTATTTGTTGAGGGATTACTTCATTTCACATTGTGTTAATACAAACAATGAACAGAACAAATTCAGCCCAGCTTTTATGATTCTTATAAATATTCCAAGTGTAGTTAAATCTAAAGATGCTGGGAAAAAGTCCAAAAAGATGACTGAACAGTTTCAATTCACATTTACTGCTTGAGTTCATTCTGAAACATCCTCTGTGAGTTGGAGGTGCTGATCAGTGCAGAGCATTTGTTTGCATGTATGAGACCCAGGGTTTGATCACCAGCACCACAGGAAAAAAAAAATCATGCACTGAAAGGTCCTCAAAACCAGATTTTCTTAAATCTGCATGCTTAGATACTTTGGAGTCTGTAGTTTATCTTTCGTGGCCCACCCTGTCTCTGACATTTAGAGTGTTGTATTTCCAAAGATGACCTTTTGGGTTAACCCAATTTTAATAGTTTTTTTTATTGAGTCTGATTTCCAGCTGTGTTGTCCAATAGGCCTGGCTTTTGAAAAAGTAAATGTAAAGGAATCTATACATATATACACATACACATATACCCACTTCTTAATGTTTTTTGCTATCAGTTTATTTGATTGCTGACTAAAAGATCAGACTATTGACAGAACTAGAAACAATCATGGTAAGTGAAGTAAACCAGGCTCAGAGAGGCAAACAGCATATGTTTAATTTCATATGAAGAAGTTAGATGTAAAATACAGCTAGGCATGATAATATATACAGAGATCAAATATATTTGCATACAAACTGATTAAAGGAGGGCATACTCAGAGGAGAAATCTAAATGTATAACACCTGAAAAGCTACAGTACTATTTATCAAAAAGAAATTAGGAAGGGACTGGGAAGGTAGCTCAGGGGTAGAGTGCTTGCCTTGCATGCATGAGGCCCTGGGTTCGATTCCCCAGTACCACATAAGCAGAAAAAGCCCGAAGTGGTGCTTTCGCTCAAGTGATAGAGTACTAGTCTTGAGCTGAAGAGCTGAGGGACAGCGCCCATGCCCAGAGGTCAAGCCCCAAGACCTACCAAAAAAAAAAAAAAAAGAAACCAGGAAATAGAACCCTGTCTTTATGAGGAGGGGTGGTAAAGGAGGGCACAGGAATGGAGGGAGGAAGGGTGAACAAATACAACCATTGTATTAAATACACACTATGAAAAATATGAACTAGGTAACTTGTGAATAGGGATGCCAGGGAGAAAATGTAGGAAAATGAAAGAAGGGATGACATTTGTCTAAGAAGAAAAAAAACTCCTAACCTGTCTTATGGAATTGTAACTGCTTTTGTGCAACTCCTTAATAATAATAGAAAAGGACGTATTATAGGCCTTTACTATAGGATAGTCATCAGTTACTCAGGTAATATTATGAAAACTGGGCTGTTTCTGGTAACCTATCTGGAAAAAGGGTTATTTGATGAATAGTGAGGGAAAATAGTGTTTACTTGTTTGGTCAGATTGGAAATTGACTCTTAAGATAAGTTACTTAAGATGCTCTTTTTTGAAGTGTTCCTGACCCACTTTATCTCAGTTCCTTTTCCTGATTATCTGAATTCTTGTCAGTAAGACAAACTACAGAGGCACAAAGTACCCTGAAGTCTTCCCTGGGAAGAAAGAATCTGTTTTTGAAGCTTGAGATTTATTTAGGATTGTATTTTAAGGTTTGACTTTTTCTTCTTTGTGTGATAACTTGAAATTAAAGTACAATGACTTGTTGGTATAAATACCTAATGGATGCTTTGGGATGAGTAAATAAATAAATAATCGAACAAAAACAGCCCCAAACAATGTATGGTGGCTTGTGACTACTGAATTATTTTGAATTTAGAAGCACCCACTTGTATTATGGGTTTTTCTTTCTTTTTATAAAAACTTCCTCAAGTCTTGAAAATCAATTTAATCTTTTCTCAGAATACAGACATTTTGACATCTAATGTATCTGACACTTATTGCTTAAAAAAACAATATAAAATGATATAAAATGATTTATAATCATTTTATATCATTTTATATTTTACATCTTAGAAATCATGGGTAGAAATCATGGTTAGTATATACCTCAACCAAGGGCCTTCTAAGACTGTAATGTGCCCAAGGTAAGTGGTAGAACCAGTTGCCCGGACTCAGCTCTTTACACTTCAGTTTCTTCTACATCTTATCTGAAGGTCTATAAGAAAGTATGTTTTCATTAAATAAGTAAAATACACTTTTTAAATCAAGAGCTCCAAGCCTTCATATTTTTCATGTCTAAAACTATTGAGTACTATGTTAGGAATACAACAGAATGTAAATAGTAAAATCTCACTGTACAGTGTTCATACTTCAACGGGGAAAGAAAGATAAATGTTAAAAGAGAGTAACAGTAGGAGATAGTATATGGAAAATGAGTGATTTAATTTGTAAATTCAAAAGAAAAAGAGGAAAGTTGCTGTGGTTTAGGAATGCTAGGATGACTGAAGTGACTTGGTCTGGCTACACTGGAAGAGAACATTGAGGTGACCAGTAAAACAATGGAGAATATTCAAAACAGAAAAGTTAGCAATGAAAGCAGATGTAGCCATCCCTGGTACCTTAGAATATCTTAGAGAGAGTGGTAGAAAACTTGGGAAATGTGTTAACAAAGCAGGTGAGGTCACATTGTGGGGGAATTTGAATATAGATATAAGATGTTAGGATTTTATGATATGAGCATTGGGGAACCACTGATGGTTTTTGCTTGGCTATGGCATACATAAAGAGCACATATTATTTTTTCCTGGTCAAAGGACTTGATGGACTTTCCTTGTTATATAATTTAATCTGAGAGATATTCTTTGTGATGAATAATATGCTTCAGGATGCTTATGTGTTTATCTACCTGTGTATGTATGTATAAAACTTTAAAGGGAGTATTTAACAGTCTGTTACATAGAAAGGAGAAGAAGTGGTAACCTCCTTTATAATATTGTATTCTTTCTTTATACTCGGTGTGCATCATATGAAGAGAGAAAAGTCTAAATATGACATAATGCTAACCTCATGAAATAAATTATATCCTTGAAATGTTGTTTTACAGAATATTAAGATTTAAGAATTTATTGACAAGAAACTGAAGTTTACCAGGTAGTTTAACTCATGAGATTTATCCAAATTCCTGACTATTTGGCCAAGTATCATTTCATTTTGACATTGAGAATGCCCAGGGAAGCCAACATTCATCTCATTTCTTTTCTTTGCTGCCAAGATCCTGCAGTTCTTCTGTCAGATGAGAAGAAGTGTGGCTTTTTGTGGAGCCACCTTTCACAATAGCAGGGCTTGTGGAATGAGTCTCCATTTTCTAGATGCATTGAACCTAATGAAAACTTGAAGTTCATCCCACAGCTACTGTCAGTCAGTATTTCAGCTGCCGTAGGTTAATTGGCAATGGATTTTACCCCCTTTGGTTTTGTTTTCTTTTTTAAATAAAAATTTCACTGGAAATGGTGGAAGATACATTGTCATGACATAGAAACTGATGATAATAATTAAAACTGAGGATTCTGGAAGGTGAATGCTCCCGAGGGAAGGGTAAATATATACTCTTCTGCCTAGCTTTGAAAGCTTACAGGTTTATATAATGTAAGTCTGTGTCTTCTTCACTTCTCGTATTTCTTTTCTACTGTCCGTACTTTTCTAGTTTCATTGCCTGCATTTTTTTTTCTCTCATGAATATGACTCCAACTGGGCCATATCCCTTCCTTGTTACTCCTTGAATATTAGTTATTCTCTTTCAGCTCTATTCACAGTTGTCTGCATATCTAAAACAAGTGTATATGATCAGTTAAATTTAATATATTTTTAATTAGATGCATGATTTAAAAGGGAAAACTTGAATTGTTACATTTATAAAATTATATTGGAATCAGTGGATGAGTAGTTCCAGACCCTATCTGGAATACCAAAATCCAGAGATGTCAAAGTCACTTTTATGGGTATTGTGTTTTTATATCACTTATACATGACTTTGCCTTTAGAATACTTAATCCATTATAAATGCTGTCATTCCACATTGTTTGGGGAATAATGACAAAAAAGTGAATACTGTCACAAATTTTTGAACATTTTTCATCTGAGATGAGTTATAATCATAGATGTGGGATCCACATATCTGGAGGGACAAGTGTCTATAAAATTATAGGTAGAGTAGTCATCTTGGAAGTCCCTGTATTTGCCTTTCTATCACTATAGAAAGATCCCTTCTGTTTCAATGACACACTTGTACTTACTTGTAGATTCACAATCATTGTTTCAAGGGATTCACTATTAGAATAGAAATGTAATAGACAACACGAAGAACACTGGAAAAAGAAAGGTAGAGTGTGTTTGTGATACACTCCAACTATATATGGAAACAGAATGATAAACCTAAATGAAAACTGTTGATCAATAGTTGAGGGAGTAGGGAAAGAGAAATTGGCTCTGTTTAGGGAGTACTAGTGACAGGGATTTGGACTAATGAGGTTGGAAGAGGATGGATTTTGTCAAAACAGATTTCAGCAATTATAAAAGTAGAACAATGAAAACTTGAAATAATGTTACAGTAAGGCAGTATTAGGAAAGAGGAGTAAGTTGAATGATAGAGGTGGGAATTGATTGTAATACATTACGTACTTGCATGGAAATGTCACAGGAGATGATCAAATGTTTTGATATTTATTAAAAGCTATCTAGATATAAAAATTCCCTTGACAGCAGTGTATAAAGAAAGAGAATCTGTTATAATAGAATCAGTTATTACATGTACCTGAAAACTAAAGGAAGCTTTGTTTCCCATGGTGTAGACAGAAACCAAGACAAAATATTCTATTTAAAGAGTAACTAATCTTATAGAGCTGCCCCTTTTCCTCATGACAATTTTAGAAAGGCTCCACTGTAACTGTCAAGAGAAATGAATTATAATGTTGAGGCGAACTGCAAGGAATATGTGGCCACACACAACTTCAGCTTTATGGTGGTAAATAATAAATAATAATAATCACCAAGAAGTTGAAAAATGTGATATTGTGTATATGTGTGTATGTATGTATGTATGTATGTTTTCCCCACATTTTGCTTCAAAAATAATAATTTTCAAATTAAATTTTCCATAAATGGAATTTTTATCTAAATATTTACAAAATCCTTGAACCTGCCCTATAGGCTTGAAGAAATTTAAAGCTACCTGTCCTTTCAAGTTCACAGTCACTATCCATATAAATGATCCACTTTTAGCAAATAGAGTCCTGAAGTAAAAATGATAATATCATCATGCAGCTACATTGTCCAGATCTTGAAACTGAACATAGAACAACTTAGCATAACATCCTAGAACCTCTAGCATAAGAAATCATTTCTAAGAATAAATAGGCTTTGTGGGATTTTTATAACTTGTACATAAAACATTGAGGAGTAGCTCTAGAGTATTTTAGCTAATCTATGTATCTCTGGTATCTTTCATTTCACATAGACAGCACATATGCCATATTCAGCATAGTATTTTTCAGACATACCTTGTTTTTACTAAAAGGTTCATATTTTTTATTCCACCACAATAACTACTGAACTGTCAGTTATTGATTGAAAAATAAGTAGCAAAAATGCCTAGAGTATTAATCAGGAATCCTTTTCTTTTGTTTTGTTTTTACTCTAATCAAACTTACCTTGGTTTGTCTGTTACCTGGGTTATAGCTCATTCTAGCACACATTTAGAGACATGTATGGTTTATATTTGTAAGCTAAATTATTCACTGTTTTGCCTTTTAGCTTTTTGAAATATATTGTGCATTGTGTATAATCACTCTACTACACCATAGTACACCAGAGCTTTTTATGCTTATCTAGCTATAAATTGGTACCTACTAATCAACTTCTCCCATTCCTTTCTCCCTGCTTTCAGATCAACCTTTTTAGCTTTCACATAAGATCAAGTCGCATGGTATTTTAAAATGAGTTGTAGACATTATAGAAATGGTATAACTATTTCACAAAAAATATATCCTTTCTACTCACCAGTTTGTCAGCTGTCATGTGGAATTCTAAAATAAATGACACAAGTTTTTGTAACTTGTTTTTAAATTTTTACCCTATATTTTAGTTAAAACCTAAATGTCCTCTATCTCAAGCTTAGCGTTTTTTTAAATAAATTCTGTACTTGCAACTTAACAAGATAGATCAAAGCTTAATAAAGGAAACCATTTATTTTGAATGTGTTAAAATAAATAGAACATCCTTTTCTTTCTTTTTTTATTTTATTTTATTGTAAGGGTGATCTCAGGGGTTACATTTACATAGTAAGGTAATGAGTACATTTCTTGTCGACATTGTTAGCCTTGTTTTTCCCACTTTTCTCTATTCATAATATGCTTTTTAGAAGTCAATAAAAAATGTACAAGAAATCTTATGGATGGGACTGGGAAGGTGGCTCAGTGGTAGAGCACTTGCCTTGCATGCTCGAGGCCCTGGGTTCGATTCCTCAGCACCACATAAAATAAAAGCCAGAAGTGGCGCTGTGGCTCAGGTGGTAGAGTGCTAGCCTTGAGCTGAAGAGCTGAGGGACAGCACCCAGGCCCAGAGTTCAGGCCCCACGACTGGACCCAAAAAAAAAAAAAAAAAAAAAAGAAATCTCATGGAACGTGTATATTCTAATAAGTTAACAGCATTGAAAATAAAATCTGCTTTGCTGGACATTCAATTGATATTTGATCAAGGAATATTTTAGCAACTAAAGAAAATATTTTTAATTGTCAAAATGGTTTGATCTGGATGTCTTGGTTTCCCCATAAATATAATTAATATATCCTTTTCAGAGTTACTTTAAGGAAAAAAAATGTACATAAAATACATACCCCAGTACCAAGTATGTGAGTTCTTAAAAGTACTACTTATGAAGAAAAAAAAAACAAAGAATAGAGAAGAGTTTTGAGCAAGTAGCCAGGAGTGTCGGCTAATCAGAGAAAGAGATCAAATCAAGTGTACACTGTATGAGAGATAACTCAACATGCAGATTTCTCTACTAGACATGTGTGCATGCATGTATCTGTAAAATGATTTTGTCTGCAGACTTCACACTAAAAATAATGGAATAACAGGGAAACATAATGATGTTTGGGCAGTAAGTCCATAATCCATGCAGTTATGTCATTGCTGTTGTTAGGTCTCTAGTGAAAATCCTAGTAACAAACATATTCATAATCAGCATCATCAGTCAGCAAATCCTTTGCATCACACTTTATCTAAAACAGGAGGAAATGAGAATTTCTGAGTGCATTTGATTCCAACCATTCCATTAACTTAAAAATCTGAGTCAGGTAGTACCTGGTGGCAAATGTGTGCATGCATACACACACACACACATACACACACACACACACACACACACACACACACACACACACACACACACACAAATCTGATTCAACATATAGGAAGGAATGTTGTTATATTTCTTTTTCTTCGTGGGACCTGAACTCTGGGCCTGGGCTGTCCCTCAGTTAATCAGCTCTTCACTCACTGAGAGCTCTTTAGCTCTCAGCTCTCAGCTCTTCAGCTCTTCACTCTACCACTTGAGCCACAGCACCACTTCTGACTTTTTCTGCTTATGTGGTGCTGAGGAATTGAACCCAGGACCTCATGCATGCAAGGCAAGCACTCTACCACCGAGTTACCTCCACAGCCCCTTTCTTTACCTATAATCAACACTTCATCAGAGTCTTATATTTCTTTAGCTATAATCAACACTTCATCAGAGTGTTAATCTTTGAAGGTATGTATGTTTTAACTCATATACACTAAACCTGACCCTATTTGTTTAAAAAAAATAAATTATACATTATTTTGAATTTCGTTTGCCCTCGTTTTAATTTTTGTATATTGCCAAAGCTTTCTAACTGGAATAAAAACTTTCCCCTGTGCACTTTTAAATATTTCTATGTTAGAAAAAAATATCAAATACATTGAAGTTCAAAAACAGAAAATGTTATCATTGCAATATTTCCTAATATCAAAACACCCGTCCCACTTCTTTTGTGGGTCCCGGATCATGAACTGAAGGCCGGGGCACTATCCCTGAGATGTTTGCTCAAAGCTAGTACTCTACCATTTCAACCATAGCTCCACTTCTAGCTTGTTGATGCTAAGTTGAAGATAAGAGTGACTGTTCTGACGACCTTTTTAGAACTAAGTTTTAAATTAAGAATATAGGAATATCAATTCAACATGTTTCTATTGTTGCTTCTGTCTCACATAACCAAAACAGAGGGACAATTTAGTAATACCCAAATGGGATACATTTTTAGTATTTCTCTACTTTTCTTTTTCTTCAAATTTTGCCTAAAAGTCTGTGAAATTAAGTTGATTGTGGGCCACATGCCTATGATTCTAGTTGTATGGGAGGTAGAAAAAGGATCTGGACTCCTCAAAAAAAGGTAGTAAGAATTTGTGTCAAAACAACACATTGATCAACACATATATTTGTCAATTGCTTTGTTAAATGGCAACTCCTTTGTACAACCACTTAATTTTTAAAAAGTGGGAAACAGGGACTGGGAAGGTGGCTCAGTGGTAGAGCGCTTGCCTTGCATGCATGAGGCCCTGGGTTCGATTCCTCAGCACCACATAAGCAAAAAAGAAAAAAGCTGGAAGTGGCGCTGTGGCTCAAGTGGTAGAGCGCTAGCCTTGAGCTGAAGAGCTGAGGGACAGTGCCCAGGCCCAGAGTTCAGGCCCCACGACTGGACCCCCCCCCCAAAAAAAGTGGGAAACAGTATATAAAAAATAGAAGAAAAGAAAAGGGGAATTACCTTACAAAAAGGCTAGGAAGCAAATCTCATATGGTTTAGAGCACTTAGCTAGTTCAAAAACTAGTACCAAAAAATGTTTGTGATATTACCTGATTCACGAAGATGCTTGTAGATAATTACTGTTTAACATTAATTTAATTTAGATCATTTCTTAAGCATTTCAGCATCTTTTTCCCCTCAACACATTTTTGTGGATGCCACTAAAACTTTTATCCAATTCTAGCATTAAAAATTTAACTACACTAAGAATGTGTAAGAGAAGGCTTTTGTCTGATATAGGCAAAGATTGATCAAATAATTCTATTTTGTGTACAATATATATAATGTTTTATGTTCACAATGAAGTGTTATACCACATCAACTGACTCACTTCATTAAATCTGCATGAGTGTTTGAGAGATTAGTTTTACTATAATTTACTTGTAGCGATTTGTGTTAAATGCTAAAGCAGTTAAGTTGAAGGTTTATTTACAAGCTACGTGCATAGTATTCTTGGATTACATACTTAACTTTTTTTTTTTAATTTTAGACACATTAAGTAAAGATGACTCCATTATTTCAAACCCTGATGTCACTGATATTGCACCAAGTAGGAAAAGGAGGCAACGAATGGAAAAAAATCTTGGAACAGAACCTAAAATCATTCCTCAGGATCATCAACTTCCAGAGAAGGAAAAGTAAGGCATTTTATTATTTGTTGAATAATGAGATGAGTTTTTTAAGCTATTAATTATATAAGTGTTAAGTTTATATTTTTTCTGAGGTTCCATGTTTTTAAGAAGAAAAAATATGACTTATGGATATTATAAACTGAGTCAATACATTCTCTGCTATTTGGTTAATTCATATTATTATTTAAAGCAGAAATGCTAAAAATATAAAAAATATATTTTTCATATAATTCTCACAGATTAATTATAGATGACACATAACTTACTAAAAATATTAGAACCCATCTTATGTTCAGTAAAGTGTTTCAATCTAATTTACTGTTTAAAGGGAATTATGCAACATTCAAATTTCCTACTATATTTGGTTATGCTTGGTATTTTTTTCAGCTGAAATATTATTTCTATTAAATTTTGGTACTTTGTGTTTTATTTTTACTGCTCTTCACTTTTTTAGACTTCCTCTCATCAATCTGCATTCAAGTTTAGGTTTAATGAACTGAAAAGTTAGGATAAGTGGTATTTCATTACATCAAGTCAGTGAACATTTATAAGTAATATTATTAGTTGAATTTGCAATGGATGTACAAATCATGTGTACATTTGGCTATATGTGTATAAATTGTGGAAATTTTTCCTCAAAGATTTTGGTTAATTTAGCAAATAGTCATTAAATGATGATCATGTTCCAATTTATTATGAAACTTCAGTGATTTTTCAGAATGTGGAAGGATGACCCTTGGGGAATCTCAGAGCCATTTGTAGAGGTGATCCTCCCTTCTTTAGTTTCAGACCTGTGTGAGGCTAGATTTTCTTCATATGGGTTCATTAAACAACACATATGACCAGATAAGATGATGTTAAGCGAAATGAACCCCAAGATAGGGACACAAGTGTTTTTTTCTTTCTTGCTATTGTTTCTAACGTATTTTTAATACACTATGTGATCTTTTTGTTGCTTTGTATGTTCCTTCCCCATGGTATAACCCCTGTTCTCACTCTGTTTGGGGGAGGGGAAGGGAAAAAACAAAATGCTTAAATAGGGATACAGGTTGACCCATTGTAACAATGAGATGTACAAGTCACTATGTTGAAAAATGAAGTTTACAATTGGGGGGGGAGAGGTAAGAAAGTTGTGGAGGTGGGAGGGAAGGGATGGTAGGGGAAAAAAAAGGAGGAAGCAGCAATGCTTGATAAGAAATGCACTCATTACCTTCTCCTATAACTATAACCCCTCTATACAGTATTTTTATACTAAAAACGTATTTTAAAAAAACACATCACAGCTGATTAAATGAAGAAAGAAATGAAAAGCTAAGCAGATTTGCAAAAATATTAATATTCTAATAAGTTTTTTGTTTGGAAACTACAAAGATATTTCATTAAACTTTATTATTCTCAAATAATGTGTGGTTTGACATGAACTATACATTTATAATAGCTTTACATCTTCTAATCGTTATATTCCTTAGAAAAGTTTTTGATATGCATGTTATAAGGATGAAATGTTAGCTCTATCTCATGACTAAGTGTGTGTGGGGGGGGGAGGGTGTCTGTGTTGTGTGTATGTGTGTGCACGCATGCTAGACCTAAGGCTTTAAGTCAGGGTCTGAGCACCACCCCTGAGGTTCTTTGTCAAAATGTAGAGCTCTACCACTTGAGCTACAACTTGTTTCTGACTTTTTGGGTAGTTAATTGGAGACATGAGCCTCATGGGCTTTTCTGCCCAAGCTGGCTTCAAACCATGATCCTCTATCTCAGCTCCTAAGTAGATAAGGTTAGTGTGAGACACCAGAGCCCAGCATGACTAAATATTTATGTAGCTTTTTTTTTTTTCTCCAGTCCTGGGGCTTGAATTCATGGTCTGGGCTCTGTGCCTGAGTCTCTCTGTGCGCAAGGGTAGCACTCTACCACTTAAACCACAGCACCACTTCTGGCTTTTTCTCAGTAGTTTATTGGAGATAAGCATTTCACACTTTCCTTTCCAGGTTTTGAACTGTCTTCCTCAGATTGCAGTTGTAGAATTACAGACATGAACCACCTGTGCACAGCAAATGTAGTTTTTTTTTAAAAGACACGGTTTCTGCAAACATCCACACAATTAATAACTATCATATTCCTTTTCACTTTTGATTATATCAGCCTTTATCTTATTGGTATTTCACATTTAAATAATTGAGAGACACTACATCAACTTTTTTGAATCATCTGCTAAAAGTAACAGAAAATCAGTTTGTTATTATTGTGTTATTCTTGTTATTATCTTACCAAGTTAAATGTTAGTTTACCATTAGCCATTCAGTGCTTTTATGTAACTGTTTAACTACAAGGTGTTTCTCATCAGTTTTACTAAGGAAAGAATCACATACATACAAAACTTATTAGCCACACATGTAATATCTCCTTAAGTAGGTTCCTAAGTACATTCAATAGAAGTAGATCTTAGTGATCATTATTGAGTTTTTAGAAATTCCAAATACTTTAAAGTTTTTATGAAAAATACAGTTAATCTATAACATTCATATTTCTTAAGTCTTTATTCATGTTCAACTGGAAAGGATTAATGAAGAATGAATGTAATATCCACACTTATTCTTTCTTCAAAAGGAAATAAATTGCACAGGAAGCTGTGATTTGTTTACATCACCATGGCATACAAACCCGTATAACCCCGTGAATTCATCTGGTATCCTGACCTGATCAGCTGTTCTACTTGAATCCCATGCAAGATCTCACACACATTTGTCCATTCCTCTCAATATTGCCTCCTCTTTATCTCCTTTGTAACCTCAGTAAGGAGTTTATTCACTGTTGGACTTCCATAATTGAATATTGAGTAGGAATATGCACAATAAGCATGATTATTTATCAAAAACAAAAGATTTTGGTGATTTCCCATCACATTACTGTCCCCACATAGCTTATTAGTCTAGGAGTCTAAAAGAGTGTCTAGAAGACATAACTATTTTATCATTACATAAGTTTGTGAATGTAAACATTTAAAGAAATTGGGATTTGATCAAAACAGAGCAAAGATAGCATTGTTGGAAAAATTGTCATTGGATCTGAAATATGAGGGATGAAGACGAGTCACAGAATAGGGAGTAAAGAGCATCAGGTTCAAGGAGAAAAACTGCTGTGCATCTCCGTCGTGAGAGCAGGGTAGGAATGGTATGAGCTCAGAGGCTGAGCTCTTCCTTATGTGGGCCTTGTTAGGACTTCTGCTGTTCCGCTCATGTAAGAGTGCATTGCTGCTTCTTAAACGCAAAGGACTTTCCTTCTGTTTCCCTGTCTTTCTAAACTGCTTTGTAACTCTTGATCAATTTGAGGGTTGAGTAGAAATCTTGATACTTTGGCTACAATTGTATCTTTTCAGTTTAATCTTTTAAAAGCTCTCTAGTCATTTTACTTGGATTTATTTTTCTTTTAAACTCTATAACTTGTTCAATGTGAACAATTTTAGACGCCAAAATGAAACTTTCATTCTCTTTAAACATAGGAAAATAGAAAATTAAAAACATACTGAAATTTATGTAGAGTGCACACGACACTAATCACTTAAATTGGCATATGTTAATGGTTGTAAGGTGTTGAATTGTACTGCCATTTTGTCTTTTTCTGGTACACAAATGCTGGGTTTTTTAGCAGTATTTTGGGATTGTTGATGATTTCCCACTTTTAGTAAGACTTTAAAATCCTTGAGTCTGGTATCTATTGATAAATATTCATTTAAAAATTAGTGTAACTAATCCACACAATATGATTTTACTTCAGGAACACTCATCCTGTGCTGTCAGCTAGCATCAACACTGAGAGTTATTATGACTATAACCATATGCTGTGCATCCCTCGCTGTTTACTATCTTGCACCACTTGCAGCTGTGATTTATCGTCATTCCCTATGGTCTTTTAAATTCTGTATGTTAAACACAATGAACCAGCTGACAAAGACTCAGAAATTGTTTAATTACTTTTAATAGTTATATACTTGCAATAATATCAGATGAAATTATGAATATAAAGAAAGAATATTGTAAAAGTTTGTAATGGCAGGCTGAATGTTATCATACACACCTGTAAATCCCAGCCATGTGGAAGGCATAGGTAGGAAGATCATGATCCAAGTTTGTCCTTGGATCAAAACACGACACCTCATTTGAAAAAATAACTGAAAGCAAAGAAGGACTGGGGTATAGCTCAAGTGATAAAGCACCTGCCTAACTAGCATTAGTCCCTGAAGTTGAACTCCAGTATGGCTAAAAACTAAAAAAAAAAAAAATGAAAATGAAAATTAAGTGTCTCAAAATATATCAAAAATAGTGCTCTATTTGGTTTAATACTAGATTTAAATTTTTAATGATATCATGTTTTATTATACAATATAAGGGCCAAGTAAGAATTATTCATTTAAGTATTTACATTTTTAAATTATTTCTCCCAAAATCTTATAAAAATGAGCACAAATAGTTCTACCTTTGTTCATATCAGTAGATAAAATTTTAAATAGACTTCTGTTAATATGGCTGGAAGTCACTTCTGACTAGTCTTATTTTAGGAAATTGATTTCTTCATTATCTGCTTATTCAGGGAAATTGAGTCTATTTTTCAGTTTTATTGAGTTTTGCAGCTATGCAATAAAATCAACCAACAGAGTGCTCAAATTAAATAATTTAATGCTTTCAACTGTGGCCACTTATTTTCCTCCAGATGGAAATTCAATTTTTCCTTCTAGGTGTTCTGTTTCCTGTTCTATGGGTAGTTTCTCTCAAAAGCAAACTAATTTTTAAGGGATATAGGATTACCATCTAAACAAAGACTTAGTTAACTATTCACAAAGATTAATAAAACTTTTTGTCTCAGAATTAGAACTTTAGACCCTAGGAAAGGTGACCAAGTAGAGAGGCAAAACCAAATTGCAATGAAACCAGGATTATTTGGGAGACCTAGATGGAAAATTAAACACATAGTTATACCATATGCACTCCATTTTCAATATTGGGATATAAAATCCATGGCTGTCTAGGAAAAGTTAAATAGAAGCAACGTTCCCCCAGGTATGAGATATAGATATAGATTTAGGGAAGAATGCCAAGGCATTTGCTGAAATTAGGTAAGAATGTGTTCAAAAGTTATATCATAAATCCGTTTACAGGCTTCATTCTATAGACAACATAAAAGATGAGTTCTCAAACGAACTTTACAACTTTGGTGGGGGAGGATGGGGGGGGAGGGAGGATACGAAGGGACGGGAAGGGGAAACAGCAAGAGGCTACAATGCTTGATAAGAAATGTGCTCACTATCTTACCCACGTAATTGTAACCCCTCTGTACAGTATTTTCACAATAAAAATATATTTAAAAAATAAAATAAAAGATGAGTTCTCTATAAAGCAATCCACTTCCAAGGAAGTACATATGCCTACCACCTCCCACAGTGCTTGTGAACCTACCCTTCAAAACTTGAAGATTTATATGTAAAAATTGTGGAGTAAGTGGAGTTTGAGTTGTCAGATGCACTTAACAATAGCCTTTCAAGCATGCTTCCTCTATCCACCAAAAAGGGGAAAAAAAGATGTTAGTAACAGCCTATGGGATAAGTAGACAGTATACATTCAAAGAATAGGGGCTGGGAAGGTGACTCAGTGGTAGAGCGCTTGCCTTGCATACCTGAGGCCCTGGGTTCAATTCCTCAGCACCACATAAGCAAAAAGAAAAAGAATAGTAGTTTGGGATATACGCTTTCAAAATTCTTGAATATCAATGATTTTAAGATGTAAAAATTTCAGCCATAATTATAGAATGATAGTTATTAAAATGAACTACTTATTTTTTTTAAATGTGAGGTTCCCTTGACTCCCTCCCCACAACCCCCTACTTAGGGAATTGTCTGCTAGCTGAGGAGAGCAGAACCAATGATAAGAACACAATTGGGAAATACCTGAGAGTGGCCACTCAGCAACATCCTATCTCTAGAATATAACTATTAAAGTAGTTGGGGCCAAAAGGAAAAATAAAATACGTATGGTATTTGTTTCTACAGACTAGCAGGTGAAGAATATATAGGTTGACATATTTTATGAAAGGTTCCATACACATGATTTAGTCTTGTGTGTGATGAATATCTCCCAAAAACTAGAGTTCAAATATACTTTTCAAAAATCCTAAAAATATTATTATTAAAAGTTCACAGATGAGCTGGGAAGGTGGCTCAGTAGTAAAGTGCTTGCCTTGCATGCATGAGGCCATGAGGCCATGGGTTCGATTTCTCAGCACCCCATAAGCAGAAAAAGCCGGAAGTGGCTCTGTGGCTCAAGTCATAGAGTGCTAGCCTTCAGCTGAAGAGCTGAGGGACCCAGGCCCAGAGCTCAGGCCCCACAACCTACAAAAAAATAAAACAACAACAACAATAATAATAATAATAGTCCACAGATGTTGTTCCTTGAGACAAGAGTTTTAGCTGTTCTGAGTCACCTTTTAAGTGGTATTGGTGAGTTTTGAAGCTGTAGAATTTCAGGTGAATTGTAGATGGTAAAACTCCTACACCTTGCAAGTTTTATATAATTTCATATTTAATCTTTAAAATTAAAGCCATTATTTATTTACTTGTTTATTGTTTATATAGGTTCATACTATGCTGCTCAGACTGGGCTCAAATGCACAATAATCCTGCATCAACCTCCCAAATAGCCATAATTATAGACATGCATCTCAGCCCACAACTTCTCAGACATTTATTGGTTATTTACATTTTATCTTCTACTTGCTACCTGTTTATAACTTTAGCTGACTTCCAATGGAGATCCTTTTCTAATTGTTTTATCAAAGCTCTTATATCCTAAATATTAATTTCTGCCTTACTCAGCTGGTCATTTTCCTCTCAAATTTTGTTAAATTATATTTTGTATTCATATAAATTATGGATACACTTGATCTTATATAATATTGATCATTTTTATCACTTTTGAATATGTGTTATATCCTAAACACTTCATAGACCATTTGAATAGGTACTATATCCTAAACACTTCATAGATCAGGGGCTCAAATGTAAAGAACTTAGATGATGTGCTCGAAGTAGGTTATTTTGTGAGTTTTGAATTTAGAATCATCTTATTTCAAGGCTTATACTTTTGTAAGATTTATGGTGGAACTGGGATTGATCTCAGAACCCCTCATGTGCTCAACTTATGCTCTATTAATTCAACCATGCCTCCAGCATTGCTTTCTGCTGCTTATTTCGGAGATGGAAACTCTTGGACTTTTGTGTCTGAGCTGGCTTTGAATCAAGATCCTGTGTATCTCAGCCTCTGGCATAGCTAGGATTACAGGTGTGAACTACCAGTGCCCAGCTCCAAAGTCCACACTTTTATGCAATTTTATACTGCTTCAAAAGTAATGTGAGCAACTAATATTTTTTATTTAGATACAGTAAGCATTTGAATTTCCTTCCATTAATTCATTTAATTCTTTCCACAATTCTGTGAAATAGGGCCATATTTTTATGCATATTTTTGTTACTAGCTAAATAAAGATGAGTTTTGGTGAGGCTTGACTCTTCCTGACATCACTGCAATAACCTTATTGAAACAAAGCTGTAAGTGCTGTGACTGTAGGCATTGGGTTAATGGTATCCTGCTGCTTGCCTTTCAGATGGCCATGGAGATTAAGTGAAATCCTGTAGGAAGCCAGATGTTCTGAGAATATTCTATACTACTATTTTTTTAAGTGCTATTCCCTCTGCTTTTGGCTGAATCTTAGAATTCTTTTCCTATGAAGGAAACTGTATTAATGGAAATCAAGTCTAAAATAGTTCTTTGAAAAAATTCTTTGGAAATGAAAATTGCTCATAGCTTTTTATGTGTTAATTCAGCAAATATTCTTCCCTTCTATTAGTAACTAATAAGACATATCGATGTAATGTTATAACATTCTAAGTAACATAATATTCTTCTCTTCTATTTAGTAACCAATAAGATATATCGATATAATGTTATGACATTATAAATAACATTATAAATAAGATAAAATGTTGGATGAAAAACAACATATTTAGAAGATTGTGTTTCAAAGCAGTTGATTAAACTTAAGTCATGCATGTGTATACACACATACGCATTTAGATATATATTTGTATATATGTATACATCTGTATATCTACATAAAATTTCATGTACCATTTTCAAATGTGGTAGCTGTCCATCCTGTTTTTCAATGTGTTTTTCCTGTGTTTAAATGTTGTTTCTTAAGAATCACTTATAACTTACTGCATTTTTTTTCTGGTTTAAATCCCAAACTGTTTGAAATTTTCCATGTGTATGTTCAATGTATTTGGAGAATACAAGCTTTAAACGTCTTTTGTGTCGAATTTGGAACATAAAATGAGCTCTCTACTGCTGTGTATTTACTTTGGTCATCATGAACAAACCTCATTTTTTACTCAGATTTAATTTTATCATAATGTTTATGTTAGTTACAAAAGTAAACATGTGGTGGTTTTAAAAGGAGATACGTTTTTATTAGCTTCCCTCATTGTTTACCTAACTGATCAGGCTGCAGCTCTCGCTTTCCTTGCTACATGTGTTGATTAATGGCTCCTTGAACTTGTTCCAGGGTATACTGATTATGGTCAGAACACTTCAAAGATGATTTATTAATTGTGTTTGCAACTCAAAATAAGTAAATATTAACCATAAGCATTATTATGTATTTGCCAGTAAAATCAGGAATTAACATTTTAAAGTAAACTTTGTCTGAGTGAGTTTAACCTATATAGGAAGTACAAAATATTTTATTTTTAAAACATATTCAGTATTAGTTATAGCTTTATGGCCTTTCAAACCACTATTATTAAATGCTTAAGAATCTTTATCTTGTGAGTGAACACGTTACATTCTATTTGAACAAAATCTGAAGATAATATGTTTTGAAGCAGCTTACAAGGGTGTTCAAAAATGTGAATTTCCATGTTTATAATTTACCCTGGGAGCAACCCTTACTCAAACCCCAAGTTGTTACACGTATATAAATGTCAAATTACTGAAAATCTTAGATTTTGTTTAAAAATAAATTTAATAGGAGTCTATTATAAACTTTCACGTAAACAGAATTTCTTGTAGCAATGTACAGTGGCTCATGCCTGTAATCCTAGCTACTTATGTGGTAGAGATTGTGAAGATCGTGGCTTGAGGCCAGCTCTGCCAAAAAGTTAAGGACCCCATCTCAACCTAAAACCTGGATGTAGTAGGGGTAGATGCCTATCACTGCAACTACAGAGGAAGGATTCTAGAGGATCATGGTCTGGATAACGTAGCAAAACTAGAGGCCCCATTTGAAAAAAAACTAAGGCAAAAAGGGCTTGTGGCTCAAGGGGTAGAATTTTTCCTAGCAAGTTCAAAGCTCTAAATTCAAACCCCAGGACTGCTGTTGAAAAGAATAAATGAAGAAAAAATGAAAAAGAAAAGGAATTTATTATGTTTCATATGTAAGCGGATAATAATTATCAGATATGTAAATTCATAATTGTTATCCTTTCAGCCATGTTATACTTTAGGCACTCTAACAAGGTTGGATAATGTGTAAGTAGTCATTATAACTGTTTAATGTCATTATTTCTCAAAAGAAATGTCCACCTGCTATAACTTGTATTTCAATATCTTAAAATATTTTATTATTTTGTATAGTGAGGTAGTTAAGTTTTTAAAATTTATATTATATCTATTATAATTAAGTGTAAAATAAACAATTTTAGATATTAAAATATGACAAAATAAAAAATTACATCCCACTAGAAATAAAATCTTTTACCCCACTTGAAATGAAAGATATCTTATGTGTTCTAAATAAAATACTAGTTATGCCCAAGTAAGGTTTGAGTCTATTAGTATTATTTGGTGGTTAACTGGAGATAAGATTCTCATGCACATTCCTGTGGAGACTGACTTTGAACTGTGATTCTCAGAATTCAGTCTCCTGAGTAGCTGAAATGATAGGTTCAGCCACCAGCACATGGATGCATTTTACTTGTGTGTGTGGTATGTGTGTGTGTGCCTGTCCTGGAGAATAACCTGTATGCTATTCCTGAACTTTTTGCTCAAGGCCAGACCAACACTTGAACCAACATAACTTTACTTTCAGCTTCTTTGGTAGTTTACTGGAGAAGAGTCTCATGGACTTTCCTGCCTGGGTAGCTTTGAATTGCAGTTCCCAGATCTCAGCCTCCCAAGTAGCTAGGATTACAGGTATGCATCCACAGTGCCCAGCAAGCTGCATGTTACTTTTTAAACCATATAAAAATGTTAGAAAGTTTCCTGTTTCTAGTCATTTATACCTCACATATACACACACACATATTTTTTTCTTGGTTAATTTAAGAACTAGATATAAGTCTGTTTTTGAGGTGGAAGTTGGAATCTGACTCAGGGCCTTGTAGTTGCTAGAAAGATGTTCTACCACTGGAGCCATGCCATCAGTCCTTTTGTCATTTCTGAGAGAGCATCTCATTCTATGCTGCCTGGGGTTGCACTCTTCGTACTTGTGCCTCGTTGGGTGTCTGGAGATGACAGTTATTTGTAACTATGCCTAGTTATTGTGCTTCCCAGTAGCTGGGATAAAAGGCATATGGCACCTTACACAGTCACTGGTTGAGAGGGAGGCCTGATAATGCTTTTTCCAGGCTGGCCTTGAACTGTAATCCATGATCCTCACCTGGTAAGTAGGTAGGATGACAAACTTCAGCCATTGTTCCCGCCTTTGTATTTACTTTTAATTAGACATTCCAGCTCTACCCAAGCCTATTACATAACATGGCCTCATTATCACACTATAATTATTTCATTGGTATATTTCTATAATTACCTCTGTCCCTCCTTTAAAGAAAGTGCCTAATCTATCTTATTTGGTGTTAGGGCCCCAGTACTAAACACAGTGTTCGGTATTTGGAGGATAGTCTTTTAAACAGCTTGTAAGGCTGTTTTCTTTCCTATTCTGTTTTTTTTTTAAATTTTTCCTTTTCTGAAGTTATTATGTGTTCCCAACAACTTACATGGAGGACTCTAAAAATGTACTATAAACCTGAATGACCATGTTATCATTCAGAGAGAATACTGAGGTTTCCATCTACCTTTCTTACCCTCTTAAAAAAAGGGAACAGATACAATTTTTTAACAGTTTGTATGTTTTATGGTACATTTTATTGTTAATCAAAAGTAAATCATGATAAGTAGGAAGTTATTTTAGGACATTTCTGTGATTACTCTGTGAAAAGCAGTAATAACAAAAGAAATCAAGTAGGAGATTTTACCATATACTATGTAAATAAGAAATGTTAGAGATTTTACAGTAGTCCAGGTGAAAGTTGGTAGTAACTTAGGTGACTTGGAGAAATAGAGGCATTCCTAAATTCTAAGTGTGTGTTACCAGTAGAATTGCAAGGACTCACTGGCTTCAGTTCAGAGACTAGGGTAAAGAGGGGAATCAGTAGGAATTCCCATCTTCAGTTTGGTAAGCTAGATGTACTGATGTAGTTTGCAAACAGGGATAGGACTGTCAAAGAAGCATATTTACTAAACAATAAAAGGAATTCTGTTTTGGCTAGATTAAGTTTAAAAAACATTCATATCAAGATATAGGAGTCTCAAGTTCCTGGGATAAATGAGATTTAGAGATAAAGATTTGTGACTCTTAGACATTTGGAACTTTTGATTATTATCTTAAAGGAGAAACAGATAGCTGGGGTAGATGTTTTTTTTTTTTTTTTCTTGACAATTCATGAGTGAATTCTAGTGTGTAAAGTTAAAGAGAGCTGTTACTGTAGTACTAGATCTCCATGTTTTATTGTACAATGGTGACCACATATATGGGGGGAAAAGGTAGTTCGAATTTGAATTTATATATATGTAACATATATATATAATATATACGTGAGAGAGAGAGGGGAAGGAGAAAAGAAAGAAGGAAGGAAGGGAGGAAAGAAGGAAGGAAGGAAATAGAATGAAAGAAAGAAGGAAAGAAAGGAAGAAGAAAGAAAGAAAGAAAAAAGGGAAAAGGATACTAGGAGAACAGCCTTACACCAATACAATTACTCTATTTAAATCACACTTTAATTTGAGTTCTTTTTGTATAGTTGGACCTTACATATACATGTATAGTCAATGAGTCAAACAATTTATTCAGAGCCTTTTAAGTCATAGATTCTGATTTCGTACTCTAGTCAGTAGGGAAAATAAAGATACCTTAAAAGAAATAGAGCATTTATTTGGGTAACTGTGATAGTCATTAGTTCTGTTCACCAAATGTTTCCAGCTCTCTGCCTCTGGATACAAGATAAAATTACACTTCATGGCTATATTTGAATGAGGCTATTAGACTAGTTATTGCCAGCAAGTTTTGATTAAAACTGACATGTATAACTTCCCAGCCAGAGAACTTTCTTTCCTTCTGCCTTACTGGCTGGCAATGTTGGTGGCTAGCCTGTCATTGTAAGTTAAGGAATGAGGACAGCAGGGAGTAGAGCCTCCAGGCCATCTATCTGTGATAAACAGCATGAATAAGAAATTAAATCTTTGTTTAAAACCACTGAGATTTATGGTGTTTGTTACTGCATATAATCTAACATTCTGACTGTTAGGATACAGAAACTTGTCTAAATATGGCATATTCTTAGTACCATCGCATTCCTCTGTCCTAAAAACAAACACTAAACAAAATGTGTTAAATGCTTGTTACCACTGCTCTGAAGTGAATATTGACTCAGAATAGAGGATTAGAGAAAGTCCATTGCCTAGCTTTGTTAGCAGATTTATAAACATAGAATTTATTTTTGGATGATATAATTTGGGCATTTTGTTTTCTCCCAGTGCCAGTGTATGTGAAATTACCCATTGTATTTACCAATGTAATATGAAAACTTTAAGTTAACTAAAGATTCTCTGATAATTTCAAAAAGAAGGATAAGAATCTGGTTTAATATAGAATAGACAGCATTTTGAACTCATTTTTCAAGCAGGTAGTAAGAACAACTTTTATTAGTCACAGAACTATTTAACAAATGCTCTTTCACAAACTCATACTGTGCCAATTGGGCAAAAGGAGTCAAGGCCCTATCCAAAAGGTTAAGAGAGAAAACAGCGATTTGACATCACTTCACCCCACCTAATGACTTCACTTTCCATTTGACTTGTTTGCTGTCTGGCTTATTCATTGAACTAATATATATATATATATATATATATATATATATATATATATATATATATATATATATATATAGAGAGAGAGAGAGAGAGAGAGAGAGAGAGAGAGAGAGAGAGATACTAATATATGTACATATATATGTATATGTATGTTTACACTAACCAAATTGAAGCTGTATTCTTCATTCTCACTAAACATACAGACATTAGCCACAATGCAGATGATCCAGAAACATTAATTGAATAATTTTAGTCATAGAATTTGTGAGACAGAGATAGAACAAGGAAGTACTTTCTCCTCCT
Organism: Dipodomys merriami; assembly: GCF_024711535.1. Classification (NCBI taxonomy): domain Eukaryota; kingdom Metazoa; phylum Chordata; class Mammalia; order Rodentia; family Heteromyidae; genus Dipodomys; species Dipodomys merriami. The sequence continues at coordinate 19,051,904 of NW_027203382.1, read as the reverse complement.
TTATTTCATATTTAAATAATGTCTGTCTTCATCCATTTGTGATAGTAAGACAAAATCTCACATATTAGGTTAATCTTTTCTTTATTCTCTTGAAGTAGTTGAACAAAGGAGTTAGCATTCAGTGAGTCAGTTTACAAATACAAAACTGTTGTCAAGGTTCTAGATTCTTTTGAAGTCCATATTTAAGGTGTTGACATTCATTGTCTGGTGAGGGCCTTTGTGCTGAATCTTTACATAGTAAAAGAGGTCAGGGCTGGGTCCTAACATAGTAAAAAGAGAAAGACTGGGTTCCCTTCAGCCCTTCTGAAAGACACTAATCCAGTAATAAGAACAGAGTCCTCAGGATTGAATCACTTCCCCCAAGTCCTAATTCTCAATGTTCCCATAATGGGGATTAAGTTTCAACAAGAAATGTGAAAGGAAAATTGTCATTGAAGTAACTGTAATAGCTTTAGCCATTATTTACTTATAAAATAGATACAAATTTTGGTTTTTTTTTGGAGGGGGGGGGTTGTGTTTTGTTTTGTTTTTGCCCGTGCTGGGGCTTGCTCAGGCCTGGGTGCTGTCCTTGAGCTCTTTGGCTCAAGGCTAGCACTCTACCACTCAGTGCTATTTCCTGGTTTTTGATGGTTAATTGGAGATAAGAGTCTCAGAGAGTTCCCTGTCCAGGCTGGCTTTGAACCACCATCCTCAGATCTCAGCCTCTTGAGTAGCTAGGATTATAGATATGAGCCACCAGCACCCTGCAAAGAGGATGTTTCATTCACAGTCAATGTCTATTTCCAATAACTTTTCTTCACAATTTCTTCTTCTTTTTGAAGGGCGGGCAGAGGGGGGGGAAAGGGATGGGGGAGATAGGTGGGGCTTGAACTCTGGGCCTGGGTGCTATTCTTCAGCTCTTCAGCTCAAGGCAGGTCCTCTACCACTTAAGCCACAGTGCCACTTCCAGTTTTCTGATGGTTTATTGGAGACAAGGGTCTCCCGGACTTACCTGCCTGGGCTGGCTCTGAACCATGATCCCCAGATTTCAACCTCCTTAGTAGCTATGATTACAAGTGTGAGCCACCGACGCCCGGCCACAATTTCTTTTTCATCCTTTATCTACTCTACACTAATATATGGAAAGAATCTCCTCTATGCCTTCTAAAGTTAAAAAAAATACTACTCCATTCAAAAAGATGTCATAATTGAGTACAATGATGTATACCTGTAATTCTACCTTTGGAATGGGCAGGGCTAAGTCAAGAAGATCATGATTGCAAGGACAGCCTGGGTTACATAGCAAGACCTCATCACACTCAAAACTAATAGTTATAAGGAAAAAAGACATTTTATGATGATTTGTTATGAAAGTGTCAGATGACATGATCTTGTATTTAAAGAATCCCACGGACTCCACTCCCAAATTACTCAAGCTGATTGGAAACTTTGGCAAAGTACTGTAAGGTCCTGGATAGTGAGCAGACTCCACCCTCCTCCCAGCAAAGTCTCTGCCCAGTACCTGTGTTACCTAGGCAACAGGCACACCTGGAAGAGGTCACATCTGAATTTGATGTGGCCACACCTTTCTCCTCCCAGACCCTAGATAAAGCCTAGCCCAGGTCCAGAAGCTCTCTTTTCCTAGCTCTTTCCCAGCTCTTTCTCAGCTCCCTCTCTTTCCCAGCTCTCTCTTTTTTCTCAACTATTTCCTTCTCAGCTCTTTCCCAGCTCTCTTAGCTCTTTTTCCCAGCTCTCTCTCTTTCCCAGCTCTCTCTTTCCCACCTCTTTTCCCAGCTCTCTCTCTTTCTCAGGTCTTTCCCAGGCCTTTCCCAGCTGTGTGGAGTGCCAACCTGGCCTGGTCCCAGCAGGTCTACTGAACAAACCTACCCCTTACCTGAATACCACGTGCATGGTGCTGTTCTTACTCGGCTACCTCTTTTTAAAAACCTAACAAGTAACAGGGTATAAAATTAACTCTCAAAAATCAATGGCTTTTCTGTATGCCAACAATGAAAAGAGAGGCTGAAATCAGGAAAGCAACTCCATTCATAATAGCCCCAGAAAAAATAAAATACCTAGGAATTAACTTAACCAAAGAAGTGAAGGACCTCTATGATGAAAACTTTAAAAACCTGAAGAAGGAAATCAAAACAGAACTTAGAAAGTGGAAAAACCTCCCATGCTCCTGGATTGGAAGGATCAACATCGTGAAAATGGCAATACTTCCCAAGGCTATCTACAAAGTCAATGAGATACCTATCAATATTTTAACCTCATTCTTCAAGGAAATAGAAGAGGCTATCCAAAAATTCATATGAAACATTAAATACCCTGAATAGCAAAAACAATCCTTAACAGAAAGAACAGTGCTGGAGGAATATCAATACCAAATTTTCAAACTCTACTACAAAGCCATAGTAATCAAAACAGCTTGGTACTGGCACAAGAAGAGACATCAGGACCAATGGAATAGAACTGAAAACCCAGAAATGAACCCACAGACCTATAGCCATCTAATCTTCAATAAGGGAGCTAAAAAAATAGAATGGAAGAAAGACAGCCTCTTCAGTAAATGGTGTTGGCAAAATTGGTTAAGCACTTATAGAAAACTAAAGCTAGATCCTTATATATCACCCTGATCCAGAATCAACTCCAAATGGATCAAAGACCTCGAAGTCAAAGCAGACACCCTGAAAACATTACAGGTGGAATAGGAGAAACCCTAGTTCTCCTTGGCACAGGCCAACATTTTCTTAATAGAGACCCAGAAACACAACAAATCAAAGAAAGGTTGAACAAATGGGATTACATGAAGTTGCAGAGCTTCTGCATGGCAAAGGACATAGCTAGCAAGATCAATAGAAAGCCCACAGATTGGGAGAAGATCTTCACTAGCATACAACTGACAAGGGTCTCATATCTAAAATATACCTGGAACTCAAAAAATTAAATCCCCCAACAACAAATCCTCAAAGAAACAACTGCTCACTAAATAAGTGGCTAAAGACTTACAAAGAAACTTCTCTGAAGAGGAAAGAAGGATGGCCAATAGATACATGAAGAAATGCTCAACCTCTCTAGCCATAAAAGAAATGCAAATCAGAACAACACTGAGATACCACCTCACCCCAGTTAGAATGGCTATAATCAAGAACGCTAATAACAACAGATGCTGGAGGGGATGTGGACAGAAGAGAACCCGACTATTCTCTATTGAGAGGACATTAACTTTTAATTTACTAAAAAGCCCCATTACTAAAGTTTGAGGGGTTGTTTGTTTTTTGGCATTTGCATTTGCATTCCACTACTTCCTTATATCTAACCATTTTTTTAGTGTTCATCATTGATAACACTAAACTGTACAGGAAACCTTTGGTATCAGCAAGTATACAATTTCAATATAATTGCTCAGTATGCACATTCTTCAGTCTTCTGTAATTGGTCAAATGTGCTTATACTGTATATACTATAATAGATCTGATTATCCATAACTTGAGACCTCATGGAGTAGGCTACATTATTATAGTGTTTGAAGTGATTTTGAAAAATTCTTCAGTATACTGAAGTTATCCCAGGGTGGAACCTTGTGGTTTTCTTATTTCATTCCTTTTTCTGTTATCCACCCAACTTACAAATGGATATTCTTAATCCTCACTTCTTCCATTTCTGTCTATGTACTTGGTGTATCCATCATTGCATTGTTTCTTAATTTTTCCTTTGAATGAAAACGAATATTTTGAAATGCCAGACTCTAAAATTTCTTTTGTAGAAAAATTGGCAAAAATTAGGACATTAAAACAGGTTTAAAATGTATATGACATTCATTGCTTCTTCAATTACTGTTTTATTCACTAATTCATTAAATATGTATATTCACTTAGATTTAAAATTGGGAAATGAACTAAACTGACCCAAATCATATTTTCCTTCATTTTGGCATCTAGAAGGAAGACATTAGATACATGTTCCATCTGCCCCACCTTCCTTCTCAGACATGAATGTATTTGTGAAGCACCCTGTTTTGTATTTTAGGATCTTAACTCATCTCTGAGCTATCTTGCTATGATGACAGTGTCCTGTCCCTCTCCCCCCCCCACCACACACACACAAGTGTAATGGCTTTGGGTAATAATTTTACTCATGTATATATCAGGATCTTCCCACAGTACTTTTTATTTTCATTGCAATGTTGATATTGCAAATTGGGTATCCAATTGAAAATCCTTCAGAGATAACATGAGATGATTTATTTCAAATAAAGAAAAATAAGAAAGTTAAGAAATATCATTCATTCCCTACCAATGACCTACCTACTTTCATCCCCACAAACTAAATAGTCCATAATGCAAGACAATGAGAACAAATATATAGGGAATTTTTATTTAAGGTCGATATGACATAGTTACTATTGATTATCCTTTTAATGAAAAAAGAAGGGCTATGTAGACCATTCATCTCATTTTGTATTTAATTATTACAATAAGAAAAAGAAATTAATATGCTCACTAACAACTCTATAATTAACCCTACAATATTATTCTGTGATTCACAAAGTAAGGAAAAAATTTAATGTTTTAAGTATTATATATGGAACACTTTATTTAAATGAATTATAATTTAAATTATACTTGCTAAGGTAATTCTTATAAATACCATATGCAAAAGATTTAGGTGACTTTAAAAACTATTACATTAGGGCTATCATGCATTTGCTCTGATAATTAAGCACAGACGCTTACAGATTTGAAAATGCAGTTGGAGCAGGGCAGTGGTAGCTCATATACTAGCTACTCAGGAGGCTGACACCTGAAGGCTTGAGGTTTGAAGCCAGTCCAAAAAAATTGTCTGTGAGATTCCACCTCACATATAATCACTAAAAGCCTAAACTAGAGTTGTGGTTCAAATGGTAGAGCTCCATAGGGGCCACTGGAGTTCAAACCTTCAGTACCACTAAAAAATGGAGTTAGATTTGTAAGTTATATTTGTAATCAAATATATTTTTATGAATTAACTTTTAATATATTTTAACCAATAGCACATTCATGTATAGGAATAACTCATCAGTAAACATTCACTATTAAAATTTCTTGAGACATATTTTGATGAAAGTTTTAAGTTAAATACTTGTTATTATGTATTTACAGAGTCATCATACAACCAGATTCTTTTCTAACTAGTATTGTTTTCTAGAATACTAGTTCTAGAATACTAGTTTTCTAGATAGTATTCAAAACAGACAAACACACTTTACTTCATTTAGTTATATCCAAACTGAGAGAGAAATACAAGAAGAATAATTAAAAATGAAAAATATACAGAATTTCTTGATTATTTATTTGATAGATTAGGCTAGAACCTTTTGCATTTTGTGGACTATACTACTGATTTTTTCTTAATATATATATTTTTATTAGAAAGATACTATACAGAGGGGTTACAGTTTCATGAGCAAAGCAATGAGTCTATTTCCTATTGAGCATTGTTACCCCCTCTTTTCCTCCCCGCCCTCTCTCCCCTCCCCCCCAAAGCTGTAAAGTTCATTTTCAACATAGTGTCTTGTACATCTCATTGTTAAAATGGGTCATCCTGTATCCATATTTCAGCATTTTGTTGTTTCCCTTTACCTCCCCAAATTACAAAAATGTATATACAAGATGCAGGACACTGGAATCAAATACAGTGACAACAGGGATTGTACCATGGGGGAAGAACATACAAAAAAGCAAAAAAATCACATAGTACATTATAAGTACCTTAAAAAGAACAGCAACAAATATAAAACCTCTTGTGTCCCTATCTTGGGGTTCATTTCACCTAGCACCAGGTTATATGGTCATATGCACATAGCTTTTGACCTCTTCTGCTTGTCCTAGACATATACTAGTTATTGTAGATAAGAGAAACCATGGGACCTATGTTTCTTTGGGCCTGGCTTACTTTACTTATTATAATTTTTTACAAAACCTTCATTGCCTAACAAATGGGGCAGTATCATTCTAATGGAGGCATAAAATTCCATTGTGCATATATATATATATATATATATATATATATATATATATATCACATTTTTCTTGATCCATTCATCTACTGAAGGGCATCTGGGCTGGTTCCATATCTTAGCTATGGTAAATAATGCTGTGATAAACATAGTTGTGCAGGTAGCTTTAGTATGGCCTTGTTTGTGGGTAAATGCCTAAAAGTGGGATTGCTGGGTCATAGGAGAGCTCTATGTGTAGTCTTTTGAGGAAACTCCATACTGCTTTCCAAAGTTATACCACTGATTTTTAACCTCTACAAACAAGTACATTTACCCTAGGATTCCCTATATATTAAAAAAAGAAAGTTGTAGGATACATACATAATAAAAACAGTAAGTTTCATATATTTTCTGTTGGCACTATAATGAACAGAACAGTTACTGTTAAGATTGCTTGTCTCTGGTGAGTGTAGGAGCTGGAATCGATGAGGGAAGATATCTCAATGAGAAGTTTAGCCTTTTCTGAAATACAATCTGATTGTATTCAAGCATGTCTGGTAAAAATATTCTTTTAACTTTAAGAAATTAACAGGTATACCTTTTTTAGTTCCTGACTATGCCAGGCAAGAATAGTGAAGGTATACGAGTAGACACTGTAATTGTGTAAATAATAAAAACACGTCATGGGAATAACTACGTAATATTTTTCATCAGTTGTTTTGACCTACTAGCTTGTAGAAACAAAGGAATTGAAAGTAAGCATCTTGCCAGAATAGTTCTGATTTGTTCAAAGTTTTGGGAAATATTCAGCAAAGAAATATTGGCAGTGGTGCCATATTGTGCAACAAATTAATATCAATTGAGATGAAGGGGTTGTTTGTTTCATTACAATGACCTTGATAAATTAAAAGTAATAAATTTAGTTGAAAACCATGAGGATGTTCTTGTAATTCTGAGTTGTACTTTTTTTTTTCTGGTCTCATTGGAATTTCCTCTGGGCTTTCTTCAGAGGGGCGGAGGCAAGGTCTGTGATTCCCTCCACTGTCACTCCACCCTCCTGGAATGTAGCAACTGATTTTCAAAGGTTAACAACATGGCTTTTCAAAGGAACTTGTTATTTCTTTTTATTCAAAGCCTACTTGAGTTAAAAGTAGGATTCGTGTAAGGTACTTCTGCCCTTGGCATATTTTACTGCAGAAAAGCTAATCGATCCAGGCTTTAATTCTTGGTTAGTAAGATAATATTCATAACTGGGTGAGGTTCTAGAGATGGAATAACTTGGCAAAACACATCTCTGACTAAAATCTAAATGCCACCCTTGGGACCAACTATGAATTGGTCTGTCTGTGTGAATTTCAGTTTCCCTTCTCAACTAATCAACTACAGTCTGCAAATGTCTAAAAGAAGCTCCCTTTCACAGTTTTGTTCTGACCTTTCTAGCTTACACATTTGCTTTTCTATCTGTCAGTTTGTAACCTTTATTCTAGGACCAAAGCAACCAACAGTAGTTGCTCAGTGCCTCTCTGGTTTAATTTTCTAAGATGCATTTTTAATAATTTGGGAGAACCTCTATCTTAATGATAACATTAATAGCATGGCAATTATAGCCAGCAGTTACCTAGCTTTGTTTACATACCACACAGAGTCTGTCTAATATGTAAAAATTTTGCAAAATGGCGCCAAGACATGAACAAACAGAAATATGAGGTAGGTACTATGTCCTATCATACACAGCAAAATTAAAAGAAAAGAAAAGATTTAAATCATGTTCAGGTAATATACTCCAAGAAAAACCTACCCAATAGTAAATCTTACTCTAAAGTGATAACAAACAGTAAGAATTAAAGGGATACATTGCTGTCAAATTTATTCCTCATAACATCTCAGTTTCCTCTTGTTTGATTTTTGCTATAACTTAAACAGATACAAGTTGGACTGCTGAAAGATAATTAATATTAGTTTTCCTGGCATTTTCCTGGTTTTAAAGGCTATATCATATGCTATTTTTTAAGTCTTCATATTACTCTGATTATCTGCCAATCATATTACAATGCTGTGAAAATGCTCTGAAATATTGACCTTTGATAAGTAAAACAATGTCAGTGTACATTTACAGGGTTGGAAAATTGAAAATCAGTTCTATTCAGCCAAAATTATTTTAGGCTGAGTATGGTAGAACAGGCTTATGATCACTGTAGGGGAGAGGTAGGAGGATCATAGTTCAAAGCTAGTCCTGGCAAAATCACTAGGAGACCTCGTCTGGAAAGCAAACTAAAAGCAAATAGACTGGTTATATAGTGTGAGTTGTAGAGGACTTGACTGGCAAACATAAGGTCCTGAGTTCAATCCTTGATACTTAGATGATAGATAGATAGATAGATAGATAGATAGATAGATAGATAGATAGATAGATAGATAGATAGATAGATAGATAGATATAGATAGATAGATAGATAGATAGATAGATAGATAGATAGATAGATAGATAGATAGATAGATAGATGGATGGATGATAAAATCAATCTTAATGAAATAACACTTATGAGTCAGGCACCAGTTGTTTACATCTATGACCATAGCTACTCATGAAGTATAGATTGAGAGAATCATTATTTCAAGACCATTCGAGACATAAAGTTTATAAGACCTCATCTCAACTCCAATAACATATTTCACAATGTTGAATTTTCCTTCTCCTGAACAAAATCAATATATCGTTCTTACACATTATCCATGACAACCTGATAGGATTCTTTAGTAAAGGCTAGATATTTCCAGAGATAGTAATGTTTTGCTGTCATGGATGGTATTCCACATTCCGAACCTGTAGACAACATATTAAAATTCCCATTCAAGTGTTCCCATTTCTGGGCTTCAGTGGCTATTACTTCTGGTAAATGCATCTCAGCTGTTACTTTTGAAGTTCACTTGCCACTAGGTGTTAATAATGATTATGTGTTCTACAAGCTTATTAACTGATACATGAAAAGATTGAATTTCAATTCTTTAGTTTTGACTTACAAAGATAGTAGTGAAGAATATATTTTTTATTGTGAAAATACTGTACAGAGGGGTTACAATTACATGGGCAAAATAATGAGTACATTTCTTATCAAGCATTGTAGGCTCCTCCTTTGGTTCCCCTTCCCATCCCTTCCCATCCTCCCCCTGCCCCCCAACCCAATCCTCCTCCCTCCCCCGCACCAAGGTTGTAAAGTTCGTTTTCAACATAAACGACTTGTACATCTCATTGTTGCAATGGGTCCACCTGTATCCCTATTTAAAAGATTTTTTTATCATGAAAGGAAAGCTAGACATCTCCCTCGTGTCATAAATTAAATTTAATACATAAAAATTTAAAGCCAACATACTAAATGACTAGGTGTTTTATTGTAATTGAAAAATTATAAAAATTGAATAGTATATATCATATGAGGTCATTGTAAAGTAGATTACATTTGCCCAATATTTAAGTAGAGAAAAAAGGAAATATGTACATTTTGTTCATTTATATTTATTTTATGAATACTGTGTCTTTAGTACTGATTCTTCACTGTACTATGAGATTTATAAAGATTTTCTGCTAAAGTCAAAATTGTTTTATGTTAATAACTTATAAAGCATATTATTAGGGTGTACCCTGTCAATTTCTTGTCTGAAAAATAACTCAAAAGAATCTGTTTCACTTTATCTAATGGTTACATACACCAAAAATTTTCATTGAGAGTTCTTGAGAATACATGTAGCACCTTAGTTTAGGGATTTTATAAAAACAAAGAAGTAATATTTTCAGTACAGTGTTCTTTTTTCTAATCCACATAAGTTAAGTTTTATCCTTTTGTCATTATTTATGATTTTATTGCTATCATTTATAATGTGCTATAAAATTAAGACTTCTTATGAATAGTAAGTAAAATCTATTCTTCCTTAGATACTATGTATCAATTTACAAAAGGAAAGGTAGTATACTCACAAAATCAGTATATATACTCACAAAATTTGTTTTTTTGTTTTTTTTTTTGTTTTTTTTTTTGGGGGGGTCCGGTCGTGGAGCCTGAACTCTGGGCCTGGGCGCTGTCCCTCAGCTCTTCAGCTCAAGGCTAGCGCTCTACCACTTGAGCCACAGCGCCACTTCCGGCTTTTTTCTTTTTGCTTATGTGGTGCTGAGGAATCGAACCCAGGGCCTCGAGCATGCAAGGCAAGCGCTCTACCACTGAGCCACCTTCCCAGCCCACTCACAAAATTTGTATAGGTTATGAATAGATACAATATGAATTGGTTTAAATAGAATATAAAATGAACTTTCTGGCAGCTTTAATTCTCTTAAGCTATCTATGTATGTATAGCACAAATACATGAAATGTGTGAAAACTCTCAAAGGAAGACAAAATGAAACAAAAAATGATGAGAAGCACCATGTTGACCTAGAAAACTTGACAGATTATTTGAAGACCTGATTTCTAAGCCTTGGTTATGCTAGTTTTATATAGTTTGGAGTTTGCTTATACTTGTCTCTCTTTTCAATATTTCATCCATAAATTGGAATCTTGTTCACGATTATTAGTAGGAGTACTTTGAGATTATACATTACATACTTCTGTAGTTTAGCCCACAGCAAACCTATGTAATAAGGCAATTATGAAATTTATAGATTTTTTTAATAGATGTGATGTCTTTAAAATTTGTCTGAAATTTTCTTTCATTTTTTTCTGTATTCTGTATGGGTAAGGGTAAGAGAACAACAATGAGAAATCAAGTACTTTTTCCTAAATAAAGTAGTATTGCTTTTCTTATTTCGAGTTTTATTACTGGGATGACACTTATGTTAAGTGGACAGATACTTGTGTAGGATAATTCTTGGGTCGCAAACTAGAATATCTTTCCTCATACTTCATCTATCGATGTTCCACAATGGATGCCTCTTTCTTTTGTTTTAGGTTAAGCAGCCAGACTATCCCTTTAAAACTCATGGGCATCTATTACTTCACCGCATCATCTTAATTTGTCATAGATTCTTTATGACATCTGACTCAGAGACACTATAGTAGAAAGAAGGAAAGAAAGAAAAAAAGAAAGAAACAAAGAAACAAAGAAAGAAGGAAAGGAAGAAAGGAAGGAAAGAAAGAGAAAGAAAGAAAGAAAGAAAGAAAGAAAGAAAGAAAGAAAGAAAGAAAGAAAGAAAGAAAGAAAGAAAGAAAAAAAGGAGGAAAGATGGCAAGAAAAAATAAGTAGCTCCCCAGTGATTACACAGGAAAGGTAAATGTTGCTCTTTAGAGAGATGGATAGATAATAGATAGAGCAGATAGGATATAAATCTTTATTTCTGTATTTTCATAATCATTGTATATGGTGTGTGTGTGTGTGTGTGTGTGTGTGTGTGTGTGTGTGTGTGTGTGTGTGTGTGTGTGTGTGTGTGTAGAGGATGGTATTCTATGGTGTAAGGTAAGATGAAGGACTGTGTACATCCTATGAATGAGATACAAAAAAAGTGAATTTAAACTATCAAGCTTTGTCCAGAAAAATATAATTTCCCTATTTTTTATATGATAGACTCTGATATACAGTTTATTTCTTGAAATGGTAGAAAATGCCTGACAAATAACATACTCTAGTCATGCACTTTTGGGAAACTTTGCAGACTATAACACTTGCCTAAGATTCACAGTATACTCTGGCATGCTAGCTTTTTTGAATCAACATTTCCCAAATGTGTTTGAATTTGAAACCACTTTAACTGTAGTGCTCTGTATGAGATTAAATTATTATTATAATTATTGCTACCTCAAGTATGTATTCCCCAGAATAATTGGGAGTGACAAAATATTTATTGAGTGCAAAACTCAGCAAACTTATCTAATTTAAAGCAAATCTTTAAATATGCATTTGACATTTTCATTGTTTGCCTTATGGTAATGAAATATTTTGATAAATGACTTTTGAATGGTACTGTATTTACAAATTAAATGATTTAATTTATTTTCCTAGATGAAATTAATTTATACTTCTTCAGGTTGAAGAAAGAGGTATTCTTTTCACTCTTCCAGATTAACATTCCTCTTCTCCCCTAGGAAAAAAAAAAGCCTGAATACACAGAACAGTTCTTTTTTCTTTCCCTTCTTTTGTTTTTTTTTTTTTTTTCATTTTTAACTCAATTGTTGGTATAATAGCATATAAACTGAATTTTTTCATAAATTCACAATTTAATCGATGTGTGTCTTTTTTTGTTATCTAGACTAGATGACAGAGTATATTTTGGATTTCTCTTAGTTCTCAAGAAAAAAAGGAAGTTGTTCATGTAATGACAGGATAAAGTGACCTTCTAAATCTCAGTATATGACAATCTGGATAGAATTAGTCACAATTGTCAAAACAATAAGAAATACAATGACATTTATTATAGACCTGTTCCTTGCTCAATGTAATTTTATTTAGCAATTACGAATTACAATGTAAATGAGGATGTGGAACTCAGTGTTTGTCAACTAACAAAGCTTTTCTCTCCATGGATTCATTTCCAGGCCACCACACTGGAGACTCTGTGTCTCTACTCTTGGGCCCAGGAGATATTCTCCACTATTTATTTATTATCATCATTGGTACTTCTCTTATGTATCCCCACAATTTATTCTTCACTTTCCAAAGGAAACTTTTTTTTTTCCATGACCAAATCTCAAGAACCCTAACTCTTAGTTTTTACCTACCTATCAGTGCTTCTCTGAAATTAGACTTACTGGAATTCTTCAAAAATTTCCCTTACTCTTTAAAGCTTCAAAAATTTCCCCTTTAACTGTTATTTATTGAACATCTTTTTTCTTCATAATTTTTGTCTTATCATTTAAAAATTACCTCTTCTACAAGGATTTCTGGGAAACCATAAGAGTAGCTTTTCTTTCCTCTTTGATGTTATGCACATCATGCACATCATCCCATCCATTTTTGTCTTGTATCTGTATATGTGCCTTTCCTACACTTTTACTTTGTAAATTACATAAGAACTTGGGCTGACTTCTACAGTCCTCTTTGAGTGATAGGTATGCAAGAAATATTTGCTGAACTAATAAGTCAATAAATGTGTTTTCATATCAGATTCTCTAAGAAAGAAATTACAGTATCTATGTACAGAAGCAGTTCTGGTTTTTGAACAGAGTACATTGTAAGACAATCTATATAAAAACACTATAAAAATTACTATACCTTCCATATAAAATATTTTAATAAGTTTTTTATAAAAATATATGTGTATACATATATATGTACATATATATTTATACAAAGTGATGATAACATTAATTAATATCTAGCTGTAACTCTTCTGGCATCTTTTAAAATCTCAGAAAATGTTCAAGGATATTTGTATATTTAACTTTATTTTTGTTTTTGTTTTTTCCTTTTCATCCTAGGTAGGTATAAACAGCGTACATTGTAGACTGAAGAATTAAATTATAGCAAACAGAAAATAGCTATTTCTACCTTTTCATATCATTTGTTGGCAGCAACCAGATAATCTTGCTTAACCAATTACATGGGTATCTATAAAAGAATATAGAAGGTGCTGGGAAGGTGGCTCCATGGTAGATTGCTTGCCTTGCATGCATGAGGCCCTGGGTTCGATTCCTCAGCACCACATAAGCATAAAAAAAAAGCTGGAAGTGGTGCTGTGGCTCAAGTGGTAGAGTGCTAGCCTTGAGCTGAAGAGCTGAGGGACAGCACCCAGGCCCAGACTTCAGGCCCCACAACCGGACCCCCCCCCTCAAAAAAAGAATATAGAAGAATCATGGAAAACTTTTTCTTTCCTAATAGTGGTTTTTGCCAAAGGCATACATTTAAAAAGAATAAAACATGGGAAGGGGAAACAAAGGAGGAGGCTACAATGCTTGATAAGAAATGTACTCATTATCTTGTCCATGTAATTGTAACCCCTCTGTACAGTATTTTCACAATATAAAAAGAATAAATAGATTAAATGAACAAAATGAAAGATTTACATTTGTTGGATTTCTAGAGACTTAAATTGATAGTGTTTTGAACAAAAAACAACATGAAATTATGAAGCAGCTCAAATATGGATTGGTATCAAAAAGCCTTAGCAATGGAAATTTATCTTTATTATATTATGCTATAATATGCCATAGACCTCAAGTACCATCACTATCAGGGCAACTTAAGATAAACTGTGTAAGCAAAAATATTTCAAGACCGATAGACATCTAAAGGATTTCTGTGGCTTATAAAAGCAAGGACAGAGGTTGCTTAAATGACTTGTAAGAAGTAAGAGCACTTGATCATCTTATTAGTTTACAAACAATAATAATACTAGTATAGCTATGGTTAGAAGATCATGTATAAAAATACAACGTATAAAAATACAACATATAGAATGCAACATCTGTAAGCAAAATCAGTGATTTTTATGAGTTCATATAAATTTTGTTAGCTTTATTGATCATTTTTTCCAATACCATCACACATTTCTGTGCATGATTTTATATTGAAGAGAATTTTTATTTTTGAAGCATTAACTGACACTATGGGAAAAGCCATGAATCCATTTATATAGATAAATAGAAATGTTAACAAGTAGTTCTACCACTAGGCTCCAGAGCATCATTTCTCAAAATTTTTCATGGTTTTCTTTTTTCATGTAAGTACCTCAGAAACTTAGTGAATGTTGAATAAGGAAGAAGACAAATTTTTTTTTTTTTTAGGATCAGCAAAAGTAGTCATCAACAGCCTTGAACTGAATAAAAAGGTTTCTTTTCAAGGCTTTTGCTGCCCTATCCACACATCATAGAGTCTCAACAGGGACATACAGTATAGAGCAGCATTTTGACTACAACCCTTTTTCAGAAAAAAGGGTTACACACATACTAGTGTGTAACATGTTTTCTAACACTGACCACTGACCTAGTGTTTCTACATGGAAAATATAATAGACAGGTTTAACAATTTACTTTATATTTTTGTAATAAAAGCTTCATGAAAATGTCATAAAAAGACACATACCTTATGGTCATCATGAAGCCTTTGTGTCTGGTTTGGTTTAGTTCGGTTTGGTCATGGGGCTTGAACTCAGGGCTTGAGTGTAGTCTCTGAGCTTTTGAGCTCAAGGCTAGTGCTCTACTACTGGTTTGGGGGTGGTTAATTGGAGATGAGTCTAATAGACTTTTCTGCCTGGGCTAGCTTAGAGCTGTGATCCTCAGATCTCAGCCTCCTAAGTAGTTAGGATTACAGGCGTAAGCCACCAGCATCCAGCTAAGCTTATATGTTTAAGGAAGAAACTTCATGAATAGGCAGAATTTTTTTTAAAAAGCACATATTATGATAAATGCTAAAAGAGAAACAAATAGGGAATCATGATAGAGAATTTCAGAAGATATTTTCTTTAGGTAAGGTGATCAGAAAGAACTCCAGGGAGGTAATCTTGAAGCTGTCATTTTTGAATGAGGAATTTGGAGATATGCAAAGGCTGCACAGATGGCCTGGGGAACTTAGCATATTTAGGTAGATAGCAAGGACATAACGCATGTATATAGAGACAGACACACAGACATACACTATTTAGCATCAAGGAATAGGAAAGATTTAGAGAATGAAGAGCTTAAGTACCAAAGTTAGAATATTTGCAATTTATTCTGTATGCTTAGGGAGGCTTTGGCAAGATTTTAACCAGTTTTCCTTATGGTTTTACATTATAAGAAGATCACTTTTTCTATAAGGTTAAAAGTGGGCACAAGTGGAAGTCTGTAATATCCATTAGAAGAATTGAAATCAGGGGATAGATGAAAGGGACAATGTATTGTCGGCACAAGACATAGTTTGATGCTTTCCAGTGGGAGATAAGAGGACAGAGGGGAAGAAGCATGACTTTGATCTCTTTTTCTTCTTAAGTTCTTCTTTTCAAATAACAAACCAATGACATTTAGCCCTACCTTATGCCAAAGTATAAAGTATACAAATTAAACATTTCTTTTGACTTGCCATGGTATTTAGAAAATTTCCAAAATAATTGATCTTACATGTCAAATCCCTCAAAATCACATTTTCTCTGTTGCCTGTTAAATTCATCTTATTCTAATTTTCAACATACATTCACTTTGAATGAACATGATTTGTTTTCACATCAGTTATTCCAGTCTTATAAGAGACATGCAAATGCAAATTAAATTAATATTATGAGAAATATAATGTTTTTGGAAAGGATGTGCCCAGTGGCACATGCTCATAGAAATGCTTTCATTCCTCATTTATACTTGCCAGAATTTCACTTATAACTTTTGAAGAGCAATAAAAAAATTAAAAACACAACTAACTTATGAATGAGCTTCTTCTATGTAGAATACTATGCTATATTCAAATAATAAGCACATTTAAATTAATTTAAATTTCATGCATTTTTATGTTAGACAAATTTCACATTAAATTTGTATTATCAGGAAAATAAATAGACAGTTTGGCTTAGGATTTGTCTTGCTTTCATGAACAAAGTGAGCTTTTCCAAAACTATGCTTATGAATGTTTTCCCCTTGATTTTCTAAGATTACGGAAGTGAAGATATAATAGGTATGAATTTAAGTAGCTGTTAACAAAACAGTGAGTACTTTTGCTTTGACAAAATGATTGCCAATGAAAAATACCTAATCATGGCGATTATTAAATGCAGACAGTATGAAGGATCAGATTATAAAATTTTTTAAAAATAGACTCACTCTCTATGGAAGTGGTGCTATGGCTCAAGTGATACAGAGCACTTGCCTTGAGCTGAAGAGTGCAGGGACAGCGCCCAAGCTCAAGAGTTCAAGCCCCACGACCGACAAAAAAAAAAAAAATAGACTCACTCTGAGTCAGTTTCTTATATGGTTTAGAGATCTACATTAAAGATTGTTTCTACATTATGTTGGAAATGAACCTTACAACTCGGGGGTAGGGGAGCCAGTGGGGAGAAGAAAAATGGGAGAAAATGAAGGAGGGGCTCACAATGTTTGACATGAAATGTTCTCATTATCTCACTTATGTAACTGTAACCTCTATGACATCACCCTTACAATAAAATTAAATTAAAAAATCTTTAAAAGATTGTTTCTGAATTCATCTATTTTAGGGAATAAAATAATATGTGTATTACTATGTTATTCACTATATAGTTACAAATCCTTTCACATATTTGAAGCTTTTGTATTTCTTTGTTGTTGTTGTTGTAGAGGTGCTATACAGGGGAGTTACAGATACATGAGTCACATATAATTCTTTTTTATTATTGTGAAAATACTGTACCGAGGGGTTACAATTACATGGGCAAGATAATGAGTACATTTCTTATCAAGCATTGTAACCTCCTCCTTTGTTTCCCCTTCCCATTCCATCCTCCCCCTATCCCCCCACCCAATCCCCCTCCCCCCCCCACCAAAGTTGTAAAGTTCGTTTTTGTATGTTCCTCCCCCATGGTATAACCCCTGCTTTCACTGTATTTGATGTTGTTATAATTTGTGGAGGGGAAGGGAAAAAACAAATTGTTTAAATAGGGATACAGGTGGACCCATTGCAACAATGAGACATACATATAATTCTTTTTGAACCATGTCTCACCTGCCCTCTCTCCCTCCCAGTTTATTCCTCCCATCCCTACCCACAAGATGTACAGTTCATTTTCTACAAAAAATCTCACTAGATACACAGTATCTAGTGAGTAACACTGTTGTATTTGTTCGCTCCTTTTGTTCTATCTTTTCTATGTCCCTTCTTACTCTCCCAAATACAAACAAACAAACACATAAGACAAAGGAAAAGAAACTAAAAAAAAGAAACAGCAACTAAAAATATCTTGTTTCTTTTTCTTGGAGATCATTTCATAAATATTTTATATGGCCATAGAATATATATATATACACAAATGGAATTCTATTCGTCCATCAGAAAGAATGATATTTTACTATTTGTAAGGAAATGGAAAGATCTAGAAAAAATTATATTAACTGAAGTAAGCCAGAGCCCAAAAAAACCCACCTCATTTGTGGTAGCTAGAATGTGCCTATAAACCTACAAATAAACACACTGAATGATGTGTGTGTGTATATGTACCTACACACACACACTAGAACATAATAAATTATATAGGTTTCTAGACATTCACACACTGAGAACAAAGGAGGGTACTCCCAGGAGTAGATGACAAAGGCTCAGAAGTTTTTATATTTCATATCTTGTTTATGATCATTCCTTTTTTTGGGGTGGGGGGTCCGGTCGTGGGGCCTGAACTCTGGGCCTGGGCGCTGTTCCTCAGCTCTTCAGCTCAAGGCTAGCGCTCTACCACTTGAGCCACAGCGCCACTTCCGGCTTTTTTCTTTTTGCTGATGTGGTGCTGAGGAATCGAACCCAGGGCCTCGAGCATGCAAAGCAAGCGCTCTACCACTGAGCCACCTTCCAAGCCCCTTATGATCATTTCTTGCATATATATTTGCTCACATCTAGATTGTCCTTTGTCTAAGCTGTTCTTTACCTTGCTACCAAAATTATATTTCTATATACAACGTATAATATCTTGTTTGAATTTATTCAGGCTAGTTTTTTCATCATGGGTAGGAACTATTAATGTATCTTCTCTCTCCTTCCCTATGTTACTTAGCAGAAGCATTCTCTGACAATGGTGGTGGTGGTGACGATGATGATGATGATGACAACGACAATGTTTGATGATTACAGTTTTACTGTTGTTCTGTAGTTGTTGGGTAAAATGTATTGTAAGTATTTAATGGTTCTGATTTTGTTAGGAAGATTCATCCCCAATCCATTCTTCTATGCTTTTATAGTAGAAAGAGATATATTTAAAATTTCCTATTGAGAAAATAAATACCAGTATTCTTATAGTTATCAGTTTTTCTATTGTAAGATAAAATAATTTCATCTAAAGAATAGAATAGAATCTTTCATTATTATGAAAAACCTTTTGTCATTTCTAGTAATCCTTTTCTATCAAAACTTTTTTTTATCTGTTACTAATACAGTGTGAAGCCTTATTCAGTTAAGATGCTATCTGTAATTATAGTATGTTGTCCTTATTTCCTTCTGCCTTTATCTGTGTGGCATTTTAGAAATCTCATACAGCATTTTTGCTGGATTTATTTATTTATTTTTATTATCTTTAAGAATTTTTTTCTTACTTCTGTCTGGCAGTTTTATCCTTTGGGATTATAGAGAAAACCCTGCTTTCTCTACTTTTACTGTCTGTTGTAAATTCTAAAATAATTTCCTAACATATAAAAGAGCACAATTCATGCAGTAATCCTTTGCTCCTGCCGACAACATTCAGAAGACTTTATTGAACATTTTAATTATCTAGAGAAAGGGGCTAAAAAGGAATACAAAGTTTTGGTTTATTATTGCCCAGTAAGGGATTATAGATAATATATTGTGTATGTCAGAAATCAAGAAGAAAAGGTTTTAAATGTTTTTATTATAAAGAAACAGATATGTTTAATTTGACTTAAACATTGTGCCCTATCCAGGCACCTGTGGCTCATGCCTATAATCTTAGCTATTCAGGAGACTAAGATCTGAGGATCTTGGTTTGAAGCCAGCCAGACTCTTATCTCCAATAAACCACAAAGAAGCCATAATGGAGCCATGGCTCAAGTGGTAGAGCACTAGCTTTGGGCAAAAAAATTCAGGCAGAGCCCTCTGGTCCTAAGTTCAAGTCCCAGTACTGGCAAAAAATATGTTAAATTCTTATTGTTTTATATATTGAGATAAATTTAATTTAAATCAATAAAAGAAAATTCCTTTAATTTACTTACTCATTAATTTTCAAGACTGCTAGCAACTTATGGGAATTTTTGTTTGCATATATGAGAATAGTGCATTTTTTTTCGAAAGAATAAGAAAAGGGAAGGGGTAACAATGATCTACTCATTGCCCTACTCATGCAACTGTAACCCCTCTATATAGCATCTTTACAATAAAATAAAATTTTAAAAAGCACAGAAACTATTATTTATTATTTTTCCCCTTGAATTTTTTCTCTATTATCTAGAATTATTGGCAATTTTGATGTACATTGTTTTTACCATTCAAAGTATAATCTCATTATATAGTATCATTATACTATTATATAGTATTATTAACAAGTATTATGTAGTAGTGTACATGTCACTTGTCCAGTAATTTTACTTACTTAGTACCACCACAAAGGTGAGGAATGCCTTTTACCATGGCATTAAAACAGCTCTGTGTCACTAAGCAAGGGGAAATTTCAGTTCCATTATAATTTTATAAGACCAATATCATATATGTGGTCCTTTGCTGACTAAAATAGCACTATATGGTACAGGTGCATAGGATAACTTTGCTGGCAGGGTTCATTCTTATGAGAGTGAACCTATTTCAGTCATCTCTCACTATTTTTCTGGAAGACTCAGCCATTTCCTAACCTATATATGGCATATTCTCCCTATCTTCATCTTTTTTTCTCTATGTCTGTTGACTTATCCATATTTCTTCCCTTTATAAATAATAAGGTACATAATAATAATAAGACAACTAATATTTAATTAGTTTATCTTACTAGATCATTTGTAAAACCCTTGTTTGCAAACAAGTTTACCTTCACAGAAACTCAAGGTTAGGAGTGCAAGGCCTTTGAAGGGAAATAAAGTCGATTCTTTAGAATTTTACCAAACTTTCTTTAATAACTACAAATGATTTCATTTTTATCGCTTTTAAGTTTCTAGTAGAGGTAAACTTTTAAGTTAATTTTCTTTCAGCATAGTAATTCTAAGAAATTCAGCATAGTAATTTCATGAAATATTGAATTGGTTAACAGTTTTAACTTTCATATTTGTCTTTTCTCTGGCTGTTTTAATATTGCTTCTTAGTCTTTAGTGTTATGAGATTTTATTATGATAGATTTAGGTAATACATTTTCATTAATTTGCCAATTATTTACATATTTTGAGGATGAGGATTGACAAAATTGACTTTCACCAGTTTTAAACTTTTCACAACAATAGTTTGTCAAATAACTTTTCTTCCCTATACTTTCAGTCCTATCCTTTAGAAGCTCCAATTAGAACATGCTAGACAAAAAAAATAACCAACCCTTAAAGGGCTGGAGGGATGACTCAGTTTGTAGAGTGCTAACCAATGAGTGGAAGTATCAGGTACTGAGTTTGAGTCTGGATGTCAGACCTAAAGTCAAAAAATAGAATGTTAAACTTTTTCACTGTAGGTTCCATGTTTCTTAACTATTCTTTGCATTCTATTTCTATGACTTTCTGAATTAAAATTTATATAATTCTTGCTACTCTTTCAGTTTACTGATTCTCTCTTCACATATATGCAACGAATCCATTAAACTTTGCCAATGAATTTTAAGTTTTGGGTGTTATATTTTTCATGTTGATACTATGTTTTTTTGTAAATATGCTTTGTTACAGTTTTCTGTTATAATTATAAGCTTATGCTTTATTTTTCTTCAAATATGACAAGTATGATTACTGTTAGTTTTAATGTTTGAAATCTTCACAACTGCTTCCTATTTTTATTATTTCTATTATTTTCATTAATATGATTTGCTTCCTTGTGAGTAATTTTCACTGTGCAATATCTATTTTGGAAGGAAATTCTTTGAGTCTGTTATAAAGATATTTTCTCTGAAATGGACTTGACTTTGTTCTGCCACCCACCTGTAACCTTGATCCATTTTAAACTAATGGTTTAGAATTTTTAACAATTCTGTTTATTTCATCTGCATGTATTACCAGTGTCTGGTTTGGAGTTTCAGAGTCAATGTTGTCTCACTTTCAAAGGGAAAGGACCTGTTGGACTTCCTATTTTGATGAGGACTTAGGTTTTTGTCTCTTCCCCACCATACTCCAAAATCTGTGAAAAATTGAAGCTTAAGTTCACTTAATTTCAGTAAATATTCTTAGGTTGAAAAACAAAAGAATTTCACTATGTTTTATTTCCCTAGGGTCCCAGCTCCATTTCAATTTTAGCTTGATAATGTTCTTACTACCTTGCTAGTTCTCCAGTAGTATTAAGGACAAATTGCATACTTGAATAAGCACGATGCAAATCGTTTTAGTTATTTTAAGCAGGAGGTATTAACTAAGCACAATACTTATATATTATGATAAACAATGAAATCCATGAATTACTGAAATTTAACAAGCACTGTACTATAGATATAATAACATTTTAAAAAATGACTGCATTATTATATTTTATTATATTATATGTTATTATATAATATAGATATAGAATAGCATTTTAAGAAATGACTGCATTATATTTTATATTATATATTAATATATAATGTAGATATAAAATAGAATAGCATTATAAGAAATGATTACATTATATTTTATAATATATTACGTATGTATAATAATGTCACTGAATATCAGCTCATTATGACACTCATATTTCATTTTAATAGCAAATAAATTATAGATCTAATTTTAAAAAATAACTTATATTGGTTCTTGGGATGATAAAAAGAAATGCCACCACCATTAAAATCCAATAGTAGTTGCTACTATCAAAAATTTGTGTTACAAAATCTTTTCAAAGTGTTTAACATACATTCACTTGTTTGGTCATGGTATTAATTCCACATAAGTTAAATTTTTATTCTCATTGTATATACAAGGAGATTAAGGGTCACATGCTCAGGGTAACAAATGCCAAAAAAGGAAGTCAACTAATAAACTAAAGTGCATACCCTATATTATATTGGTATAGCAGTAAAAAATGAAGATTATTTTTATTTATGTAAAAATGAAAGAATCAGATATATTTGGACATAAAGGAAAATACTTGTTTGTAAAGATTATAGTATAGCCATCACATAAATGTTGGTGACAACTAAATGCTTTATTACAAGAAATTTTAATTATAACTATGATGTTATAAACTATCCTAATCTGATAAAAATGAATAGCTATCGTTTATAATATTTCTTTATTATAAAGATATTATAAGAAATCTTTTCAATGTCATCAATTAAAATATCCTTAGTTTTATGCCACTGTAACTTGAGAAAATTAATCTACCAAGGAAACTATAAATAATATATTAACATATCTAATTAGAGAGATAAGGACATCCATATAGCCTCTGTGTATTTAATGTTTTATGGAATAAACTGCTGAAGAATGAAAAATTTAAGATATAGATAAAAATGACTCCAATTTGTAGTTATTAAAAATGATTACAAATGCAGTTTTTTAACTTGATAACATTGTAACTACTATTGTAAATGATACATGGAAAATAAGGGAATAATTTGAAAATATAATCCCACAAATTACTTTGAATTCAATTACAGTTAATTATTTTGCATAACTGAGGCAAAGAATAGATAGAAAATGAAACCAGAGTTACCCAAAACTGTGGGTAAAACAGTACTCAGAACTCATAAAAATATGAAACTAAACAGATTTATTAGTCATGTTACATCTTAGGTCTGCCCATAAATATTATTCAAACACATAAATTGAAAAAAGTACACATGATTTGTATCAAGTCACATAAATTATCTGCCAAAAAGTACTGGGTTAATGGCTTCTTTATGATATTTGTGAAGTATGAATTAAGCAGAATATACTTCATTCTGATTCCTTACTTTATTACCTAAGTTTTACCAAAATTCTTTGCTCTGAGTTATTAAAATACATAAACTCATTTGGAACCCAGACTACCAAGCCCTCTTATACAATTTAGTATTATCTGTTTTTGAGTGTCAATGGCTTTTGGTAGACAGACAATCTGTAGCTATTTTGATTTAATTTTTTTTGTTTATAGGTAATTTGTAGCATATTCTGATTATTTTATTAAATACAACACATTGTCATATAATCAGTAACCAACTACCTTCCCAATCAAACTATGAAATTTAATTTTATTTTGCTTCTATAAATTTTTAAATAAATTTCCTATAATATATTGATTTTTCTGTAAGTTGGGTCCTATATAGGACTCTGAATGATGTTTAATTTGCTTCAGAAAACTGCAACGTAAGCTTTTAAGTCTTTCCTATGAAACTTATTTCTCTATGAATGGAGAAATAAAGAATAATTCTAATGAATTAGTTTTAGAAACCAGATGAAGATTTCTCAGCTGTAACCAGTAGAGCTGAGACTTGAATGAAGTCCACAGTTTATTCAAATTTCTTCAGTTTTGTATAATCCAAATTAATTTTACAGATTGTTTATCATTGTTCCAGGGTGCAGATGGAAAAAATGCTATTGGTAAAATAAGTTTAGGCAGTGGTAATTTAATTTAAATTAAATTACATTAAAATTTACTTGAAAAACTCAGAACTTTTAGAATATATAATTTAAATGTCAACATAGCATCTGGAATATGTTTTACTTTCCAAAATGATTGGATGAGTGAACTGTTCAAGTGAAGAACATTTCATAGAAGTTCTTATGGAGAAATACCTGCCTATAAAGTTAGGAACAAGTAAATCTCTTTACATAGTAAAGATACTAGTAAGTTTTCTTGTTCTCTTGATGTTTTTAATGAGTTGGGCTGTGTTTTGAAGTGTTGCTACAAAAACTAACTTGAGATAATTATGAATAACTTTTAATCCGATGGTAAATTCTGGAGGCAGAATATCACTTTTGACTTTAGTTATTTTTCAAATAAGATGCTGTATTTGTACTACAGACAACTTGAATCCTAAGGTTCTTTTTATACTTCCTACATAGCTTGGGTGACAGGTGCATGCCACCATGTCCAGCTTTTATTGGTTGAGATGAGTTCTCATGAGCTTTTTTGCCTCGGGTCTCCTTTAACTGTGACTTTTCCAAATGCTTCCTTCTGACTAGCTAGCAATTTAAGTGTGACCACTGTGGCTGGCCAGTTTTATATTGACACAGTGTCTCACACCTGTTATTTCAGCTCAAAAGGTTGAACTCAGTAAGATTATAGTTTGAGGGTAGCCCAGACAAAAAGTAGTAAAACCCTGTCTTGATAAATAAGTAGACCATGGTGGTATACACCTATCATTGTTGCTGTGCAGTAGTTATGAGTGGGAGGATCACCGTCCAAAGCTAGTTCAGACAAAAACATAAGGCCCTATATGAAAAATAACTAGAGAATGAAGAAGGTATGGGGTATGGCTCTACTTGTAGAATAGCCACAGTTCCTTGAGTTCAAATCCATTTTTAAAACATTGACTTTGAGTAAGATTTTTATAGTATCAAAAATAGTTTTTAATCAACAGGTGCCAAAGCAGTAGAATAATATATACAGGCACTTTGCCCAATTTAGGATTCTCAGATTAAAGAAGCAATACTTGGGATTGGTGAAAGTTGGGTGATGTGAGCAAAGCCCAGCCACAGCCTCCCTCCCTCACTCCAGGGAGAAGGTTGATTAGGCAATGGAGCCTACATCACTAAAGTGCTGCAGCTTGGTCAGTCTGTATGTTAGAGATGCTGGAAATCCTGACTCATCCCTTTGTGGCTTAACTTCCTAGATGAATCATTCAACAGACCAGAACAGAGAAGAGAATGTGAAAAGGGAAAGAGAACAGAAAAAAAGAAATTTCATGACTCTCTAACATGTATAAGTGTTCTAAATTGTTCTCTGTGGTAGTGAGTAGTAAGAGTTACTTATATTTATAATTCAGGCCCTTTACTATATAAGCCAAAGGAAGTCTTTGCTTCATTCCCTGTCTTATTATATTGTCTATGCTCATTCTCACCAAATACTGAACAGAAGCACGAACTTCTTTTTTTTCTGAAATATTTCAGTCCAGTGAATTTACTAGTAGAAGAATTCTAGAAGCTTGAAATTAATTCTGGTGGGAATTTTAGTTTCATTAAGCAAAATGAGAAATGTTTATTGTATGTTCTGGATACAACATCATCCCTAGAAATATTTAAGATTCATGTGGAGAAGTGAAATTGGAAAAAATACATAGAAGTTCTATTTGTGGCTATTGGACAAACAGTTTTGACAGGTTCCATACTATTGTCAACCCTGTGGAAGCTATGAGCTCTCTAATGAAGACTCTTAAATATATTTATAAAGTAAGGAATAAATACAAAAGCAGGATCACATTTTGGAGACAATATAGAATACATATCAAGAAAACTATGAATAAAATATATTTTTGTTTTAATCATAAGCAAAGTGTTTTAGATCAATATGGGGATAAGGACTTGCTCAGTTGTAATTATTTGTAATCATTTTTTGTTCTTGATATATTTTTTATTGTTAAGATACTGTACAAAGGGGTTATAGTTACATGAGCAAAGTAATGAGTATATTTCCTATTGAGCATTGTTACCCCCTCCTTTATTTTTCTCCTACTAACCCTTTCCTCCCTACCACCCCAACTCCTGTCTTTCCCCCCCCACCACCTCCTGCAAAGTTGTAAAGTTTGTTTTCAACATACTATCTTGTACATCTCATTGTTACAATGAGTTATCCTGTATCCTTATTTCAGCATTTTGTTATTTCCCTTCCTCTCCCCAAATGAGAAAAATGTATATACAAGACACAGAACACCGGAATCAAATACAGTGACAAAAGGGGTTGTACCATGGGGGAAGAACAAACAAAGAAACAAAAAAAAATCACATAGTACATTATAAGTACATTTAAAAGAACAAGAAAGATAAAATCTCTTGTGTCCCTATTTTGGAGTTCACTTCAGTTAACATCAGCTTATATGGTCATATGTACATAGCTTTTTTTTTTTTGTCTTTATCAGATTTTTTTATTGTGAGAATACCGTACAGAGGAATTACAATTACATGGGCATGATAACCAGTACATTTCTTTTTTTTTAATTTAATTTAATTTTATTTGTGAATATACTGTACAGAGGAGTTACAATTACATGGGCAGGATAATGCGTACATTTCTTACCAAGCATTGCAGCCTCCTCCTTTGTTTACCCTTCACATCCCTTCCCAGCCTCCCCCCTCCCCCCCCAATCCCAATCCATCTCCTTCCCCCCCCCCCCCCCCCCCGACGTTGTAAAGCTTGTTTTGGACATGACAACTTGTACTTCTCATTGTTGCAACAGGTCCACCTGTATCCTTAAACAACTGGTTTTTCCCCATCTCCTCCACAAGTTATACTGACATCAAATATAGTGAAAGCAGGGGTTGTACTGTGGGGGAGAGACATACAAAGCAAAAAAGAGATAATCTTATAAATGCCTTAGAAACACATGCATGAAAGAAAAAAACATTAAAATACATATCTAAGGGTTCATTTTCCTGACATCACATTATCTGACCTTTTCCGCTTGACTCATACCTATACTAGATATTACAAATAAGGGAAACCATGGGACCTATGTTTCTTTGGGCCTGGCTTACTTCACTTAATATAATTTTTTCCAAGTTTTTCCATTTCCTAACAAATGGGGCAATGTCATTCTTTCTGATGGAGGCATAGAATTCCATTGTATATATATACCACATTTTCTTGATCCATTCATCTACTGAGGGGCATCTGGGTTGGTTCCATATCTTAGCTATGGTAAATAATGCTGCAATAAACATTGTTGTGCTGGTAGCTTTAGTGTGGTCTTGTTTGTAAACATTTGGGTAAATGCCCAAAAGTGGGATTGCTGGGTCATAGGGGAGTTCTATGTGAAGTCTTTTGAGGAACCTCCATACTGCTTTCCAAAGTGGTTGAACAAGTTTACATTCCCACCAAAAATGAAGTAAGGTTCCTTTCTGTCCACATCCCCTCCAGCATCTGTTGTTGTTAGAGTTCTTGATTTTTGCCATTCTAACTGGAGTGTGGTGATATCTCAGTGTTGTTTTGATTTGCATTTCTTTTATGGCTAGGGATGTTGAACATTTCTTCATGTGTCTATTGGCCATCCTTCTTTCTTCTTCAGAGAAGCTTCTCTTTAAGTCTTTCACCCACTTATTTATTGGCAGTTGTTTCTTTGAGGATTTGTTGTTGGGTGGTTTAATTTTTTGAGTTCCAAGTATATTTTAGATATAAGACCCTTGTCCGTTGTATGGCTAGTAAAGATCTTCTCCCAATCCGTGGGCTTTCTATTGATCTTGATAGCTATGTCATTTGCCCTGCAGAAGCTCTGCAACTTTATGCAATCCCATTTGTCCAACCTTTCTTTGATTTGTTGTGTTTCCGGGTCTCTATTCAGAAAATTTCGACCTGAGCCATGGAGACCTAGGGTTTCTCCTATTCCATCCTGTAATGTTTTCAGAGTGTCTGCTTTGACTTCAAGGTCTTTGATCCATTTGGAGTTGATTCTGGTGCAGGGTGATATATAAGGATCTAGCTTTAGTTTTCTACATGTAGTTAACCAATTTTGCCAGCACCATTTACTGAAGAGGCTGTCTTTCTTCCATTCTATTGTTTTAGCTTCCTTATCGAAGATTAGATGGCTATAGGTCTGTAGGTTCATTTCTGGGTTTTCAATTCTATTCCATTGGTTCTGAGGTCTGTTCTTATGCCAATACCAAGCTGTTTTGATTACTATGGCTTTATAGTAGAGTTTGAAATTTGGTATTGATATTCCTCCGGCAGTGTTCTTTCCATTGAGGAGCATTTTTGCTATTTGGGGTCTTTTATTGTTCCATATGAATTTTTGGATTGACTCTTCTATTTCCTTGAAGAATGAGGGTGGAATTTTGATAGGTATTGCGTTGAATTTGTAGATAGCCTTGGGAAGTATTGCCATTTTCAAGATGTTAATCTTGCCAATCCAGGAACATGGGAGGTTTTGCCATTTTTTAAGTTCTGTGTTGATTTCCTTTTTCAAGATTTTAAAGTTTTCATCATAGAGGTCCTTCACTTCTTTGGTTAAGTTAATTCCTAGGTATTTTATTTTTTGTGGGGCTATTACAAATGGAGTTGCTTTCCTAATTTCAGCCACACTTTTCTCATTGTTGGCATACAGAAAAGCCATTGATTTTTGGGGGTTAATTTTATAACCTGCTACTTTGCCAAAGTTTTGAATCAGCTTGAATAATTTGGGAGTGGAGTCTATGGGATTCTTTAAATACAAGATCATGTCATCTGCAAAGAAGGAGAGTTTTATTTCTTCTTTCCCTATTTGGATCCCCTTTATGTCTGCATCTTGTCTTATTGCTGTAGCTAGGCATTCTAATACTAGATTGAAGAGAAGTGGAGAGAGTGGGCATCCTTGTCTTGTTCCTGAGTTAAGAGGAAATGGCTTTAGTTTTTCACCATTGAGTATAATGCTGGCTGTAGGTTTGTCATATACAGCCTTTATTGTATTGAGGAATGTTCCATGGATTCCTAATTTTTCCAAAACCTTCATCATAAAGGGGTGTTGGATCTTGTCGAATGCTTTTTCTGCATCTATTGAGATAACCATGTGGTTCTTATTCTTGCTCCTGTTGATGTGATGAATATTAATTGATTAGCGTACATTGAACCAGCTTTGCATCCCTGAAATGAATCCTGTTTGATCGTGGTGTATGATTTTTTGGATGAATTGTTGAAGTCGATTGGCCTAAATTTTGTTGAGAAGTTTTGCATCAATGTTCATCAAAGAAATGGGTCTATAGTTCTCTTTCTTTGATGAGTCCCTGCCTGGTTTTGGGATGAGGGTTATGATGGCTTCATAGAATGTGTTGGGTAGTGAGCTTTCTCTTTCAATTTCATTGAAGAGTTGGAGGAGTATTGGTGTGAGCTCTGCTTTGAAGGCCTTGTAAAATTCTGCTGTAAAACCATCTGGTCCTGGACTTTTCTTAGCTGGGAGGTCTCTTATTGCTGTTTCTATTTCAATGCTTGATATGGGCCTGTTAAGCTGGTTTAACTCATCTTGGTTTAGTTTTGGCATGTCAATATTTGCTAGGAAAAGGTCCATTTCTGTCAAGTTCTCAAACTTATTAGCATAAAGTTTTGAGAAGTATTCCCTTATAATGTTCTGAATCTTGGTTGTTTCCGTGGTGATGTTTCCATTCTCATCTCTGAGTTTATTAATTTGGGTGTGTTCTCTTCTTTTTCTGATAAGATTTGCTAAGGGTCTATCAATTTTGTTTGTCGGTATACAAGATGGAGATCAGCAGTGCTGGGGGGGGAGGGGTGGCCTTCCCTCCTCTGCTTCCTGAGAAGGAGTGAGGACGTCCTGGGTCGTCTCTGGTCTGCAAACTGCAGGATGAAGATATCCGCTCCGTGTCGGTTCTTGCTGGTGTTGAGTAGAATCCGCTCGCCCGCTGTGTCTGTCTCCTTTGTCACGGACTCTCTGTGGTTCAGGTTTAGGTGCCCTGTGGTCGGCACCACGACCCTGCCGCCGCCGCCACTGCGGCTGCTGGCAAGCGGTCAGATGTGTCTCCTTGCCTTGGCTTCCCCTCTCTTGTCTAACTCTCTGTCCTGTGATGGCACACTTGGTGTGATTCTCTGGCTTAGGACTGTTCACTGGAACTCTAAAACTGCTTTCTATGCGAGAGCTTGTTCAGATTCCAGCTTCTCCTCCGCCATCTTCCCGGAACTCCCCACCAGTAGTACATTTCTTATCAAGCATTGTTGCCTCCTCTTTGTTTCCCCTTCCCATCCCTTCCCATACTCCCCCTCCTCCCCCCATCGAATCCTCCCCCCTCCCCAAAGTTGTAAAGTTTGTTTTTCGACATAACGACTTGAACATCTCATTGTTGCAATGGGCCACCTGTATCCCTAAACAATTTGTTTTTCCCTTCCCCTCCACAAATTATACCAACATCAAATACAGTGAAAGCATGGGTTATACCGTGAGGGAGGGACATACAAAGCAACATAGAAATCATCTTATAAATATGTTAGAAACAATTGCATGAAAGGAAAAAAACACAAACGACACACCACTTCCGGTTTTCTAGTGGTGTTTTGGAGATAAGATTGTCAGGAACTTTTCTTCCTGGGTTGGCTTTGAACCATGATCCTCAGATCTCAGCCTCCTGAGTAGCTAGGATTATAGGCGTGAGCCACCGGTGCACAGCTATGAGAAAGTCTTTTTGTAAGAAAGTATTTTTGAAGAATCCAATGTATTCTCTATCTTACTAAAATATATACTCTTCTTTCTCTAGTTTTCATGGAGCCCTAAAAAAATCCTGAAATACTGCAGAAAGACCAAGAAAGTTGGTGGATAATGAGATCTTTCCCCACTTCCTGTCCATTCACAGAGCAGCTTAGCTTTTTACTAATTTTCTTGGTAGAAGATACTTCAAAGGAAGTGTAGATATCTAATAAAGAGTTCCACCAGTAAAGCAAAGTTTGGAGCTAGGCATCGTAACACATGCCTCTAATCATAGCTACTTGGAAATAGAAGCAGACGCATTGCAAGTTTAGTGCTAGCCCAGACAGAGTTAATCCAAGATCCCATCTCAAAATTAAACAAGGGCAGGGATATAGTTCAAGTGGTAGAGATCTTGTCTTTCAAGGCCTTCAGTTCAAGCCCCAGTACTGTTTAAAAGAAAAAAGTTTGTGTCTAGTGAAATATTCTTGCAAATTCCTGTGTACCTTTTTTTTCTAAGTAAAAGTATTAGTTTATTCTGGGCATTCTATTTCTCAAGACAGACACTTTTGTGCGTAGAGACATGGATAGAAATGTAGCATATGGATGGAAATAGTATGTGGTATAAAATACTTAAAGGGATATGTGTATAAGGTATAAATTAGTATCTGTTTACAAATGGGCCACTTTTAACCATTTGTAATTTGGAGAAGTTTAATTTTTTGTTTACTCTGTGCACTTAGTTGTTTACAAATAATTTCATAGTTTCATTGCAGAGATTGCTTCTAAGTTCTCTCTAGATTTTAACCTGATTTTTGGCCTTAATTCAAAGGCCTCTTTTATTTAATTTTTATACTGTCAAGGTGATGTACAGAGGGGTTACAGTTACATAAGTAAGGTAATGAGTAAATTTCTTGTCAACCTTGTTACCCCTTCCCTCATTTTTCTCCTACTTCCCCTCCCCCCCCTTACCCCATGTTGTACAGATCATTTCCAACATATTGTCTTGTATATGTTGCTGTTGCATTGGTTCCCCCGCTTGTCCTTTCATGATTCTGCTGTCTTCCTTACCTTCCCTAATTCAAATAAACACATATACAATAACAGGGTACCAAAACCAAATACAGTGACAATGGGATATACCACAAGGGGAAGAACATACAAAAAAATCACATAGTACATTAAAACAACAAAAACAACAAAGAAAAACCTCTTGTGTCCATGTCTTGGAGATCATTTCATTTGGTGTCATCTTATATGGTCATGTTACATAGCTTTTGAGCTATTTTGCTCATCTGCTAAGATTTTCCTATATAAATACTAATTGTTGCAAATAAGGTAAACTATGGGACCTATGTTTCTTTGGATCTGGCTTACTTCACTTAATAAGATTTTTTTCTAAATCTTTCCATTTCCTTACAAATGGGGTGGTATCATTCTTTCTGGGAAACACAGAAATCATACACACACACACATACACACACACACACACACACACACACATATATATATATACATATATATATATATATATATATATATATATATATCACATTTTCTTGATCCATTCATCTACTGAGGGCCAAATAATGTGTTGGTAACTTTAGTGTGGTTGTGTTTGTAATCATATGAGGTTATTTATATGACCACTACAGGTTTCATTACTTCCTGTGGTTTTTTAAAATTACTTTCTAATTCTAAAGGTCCAGCACAATGGCTCACACCACTAATTCTAACGGTTCCAGCGACACAGATTGTGAGGATTGTGGTATAAGGTGTGACCACACAAAAAGTTCACAAGACTCTATCTCAGCCAATAAAAAGCTAGGCACTGTCATACCTACTTATCATCCTAATTATATAAGAAGCATAAATAGGAGGTTCCTAGTCCAGACAAATCTGGGTATAAATGTGAAATCCACTTGAAAAATAATGAAAGCCAAATATGCTTGAGGTGCATCTAATGTGGTAGAGAACCTGCATGGCAAGCAATATGGATCAAATAACATGATATCAGTTAAGAGAGCATCGTACAGCAAACACCTATTGTATGAGGGGCATCAGGTGATTTCTTGGTGGAGAGATACTTAAGAATAAAAAGCCTTGCCCCTGCTCTTAGAAAGTGTGCATGCATTCAGCAGAAAGAGAACTAATGCCTGTGTAGGAATAAAATAGGTAAATTATCTTTAGATATTACGAGTGACAAAGGTAGAAATGAATTTAGCAGTCTTTCTTATGGCTGGAGAATTTGGAAGAAGAGACTTTCTTTATTTGGGAGCATTGTAAATGCATTTCTGGGTTGTGGAGAAGAGAGACAAGCAAGAGTAAATTTATTCCTTTGTGTGATTGCAGTTGGTTGGTACAGGAGTCAGCAGGGAGAAGTTATGGAAATGAGAGTGCTAAGATTGATGTTGTTGCTAAGTAACCAAGAAGCACAAAATGAGGAACTGATTTTTCTTAGGGAAATTGTTGTAACTTAGTAAATCTTTTGGACTAAAGTCTGAGAACAGAAGTTAGGAAACAGAACACTTGCAAAATGTCACGTCAGGATGCTGAAATGGCATCCAGAGGTCAAAAAGCAAACATCTTCTATGGACTACTGATGAAGTTTGCCTACACAGAGATTTAATGATGGTATACAAGTGACTCCTTTTCTTGACTTTTGGAAGTACAAATGACAACACAAGTAGCACCAAATACCATAATATAGAAAAGTACAGAAGGAAAAGGAAAAGCTCTGTACCCTACTCTGCATTTTTACCTAAAAATTTCTACTCACTTTTTTATGTATCCTTCTGTAAAAGTTTTCTGATACAAAGACCACATAGAATTGTACACAAAGGGAATCATAAAATGTGCATAGTACTGACCCTATATCTTGAGCTGTTTTTATACAAAATGTATTTAAATTTCATGAATCAAAATATCTCAATAATCTATGTGACCCGTTATTGTTGTCAGACATGTATGTAGGTTTTCTTTCCCATTTTGAAATAATCTGTCTCATTTATCCTTCAAAAAATCATCGCCTATTCTATTCTTTGCTTACTCTGCTCTGGTACAGAAACCTCCAGTATATTCTCCAAGTAGAAGTCCTGCTTTTACACAAGCATTCCTCTCTCTGGAGTGTTCTTTTTGTAGGTAGCAACTTTCTCCCCATTTCAACTTCTCAGTGAGACAGAGCTTAATATGATAACTTACCCCACTCCTAATCTTGATCTCTCATAAATTTTCTCTGTTGATCATACCACCTTCTAAAATATTATACTCTAATTTATTTGATGATTTACTTCACTAAAATGTGAGGTTCAAGTGACTAGTAATTTGTGTGTGTGATTAATTACTAGTAGCTTTCTAAGTAAAGAATTTCCAGATATTTAAGATGTACTCTTAAATATCTTATTTTTTTATTAATACTATTTAGACATTACTGACTCACAGCGTTGCTTGGTTCTCCAACATCATATACTAGGTTTTTCCTACAGTAAATAAAAGTATTAGCATATTTCCTAAAGTAAATAAAAGTCATAGCATCTCATAGCTACAAAGTTTAAATATTTTTTCACTCAAATGAATAAATTAGATCCCTTATTCTAGAAATGAGTAAAAGTAATATGGTCACTTACTTAAATAATTACCTTTTCAAATAGTTTCTAGGTAATAAATACATTAGTGATGTCAGAAAGTCATTTGATATGATAGTAAAGATTCTATTTATAAATAAAATTGATATGTTTAATAGTCTGGTTGCTCAACAACCAAAATAGGAAGAAATGGCAATGAGTGTAGCTCAAATTTAATGATGTAGAAAAAAACAGGTTTTGTATTTTTAATTTTAATTATTGTTATGTAATTATAAAAAGGAGTCAACATTCAACACATCAATTCTTCAATAAAATGTATCTTGATCGATGTTACCCTTTTCATCATTCTTCCCCCATCCCTCAAACCCTACTCTTTCTCTCAATTTTGTTATATTTTAGGATATGCATTAAATTTTGACTGCATTCTTCTTCCCAAATAGATTTTAATAAAGAATGTTTGTCCACTATTCACAAAACAGCAGTTTTAAACATTATGATTGCAGTAAATTTCTACTGGTTTTACTTCATTTAAGTTGCAAAATTTACCACAACTTTCCTCAGCTATTTCGGAATGACGCAGCAGAATGTATCAATAAAACCCCAGTTCTTTTGACAAATGTTATCAGAGCTTTTTCATTTCTTCCCACCACGGAAACACCTGTGTATTAAGATAGAAAGCTTAGATGAAATTATCTCCTTTAAAAATTAAATCATTTTTCAGCTGTGCATGTTCCTCTTAAGCACAGCAGACATTAATCAGTAAGACTTTTTTATTTTTAAAATTGTTGATAATCTTAGCATACTATGTCAGAACAAGAATATATCATACATAGAAACAATCTTATAGCTGGAAAAAAAAAAGAACATCTAAATTTGATCTGTTACCAACCATTTAGGCACGGGAATGGAGTTCTTGAATAGGGTAGGGACATAAAATAATCACAGAAATGTGGTAATACCTGAAGAATGAGGTAATAACTTGAAGAATTCCATGATCAAGATGCAGAGGTTGCATTGTGTTCTCTTATCCCTTATTACCCATGATGAAATAGTAGCAAAAAGGTGCAAAGCCTAAAAACTAGCCATCTGTCCACTAGAACATTTATATTCAGCTTCTGAGAGGTCCATTTGGCATCTGTTAATTAGTGGATAATTTGTTTTTAGCGAATATTTGTCATAATTTAGTATCTAGAATTTCACATAAAATGCTTCTTTGGGTAATTATTTTAAATATGAAATAATGAACTTGTATTGGTAAGTTATTTATTTTAGTATATGTTCTATGCTTTCACTTTTGAAATTTACTTATCCATTTGTAAATTCTAGAGTAAATTCTTTCACTAGTGAGTGGGTTTAAGCCACCAAGTTTGTCTTAATGTGCTTAGCAGTCACAAGAAGCAAATACACTGAATACTAAATATCGTTAGACACTAAGTGGAGTCTATAAAGCAAAATCAGTTATTTACTATATAGGAACATTAAAGACACTACAACTAGCCTGTTAATTCCTTAGTTTTTCTCAAAGCTAAACTCTACTGAACACTATAAAGCCTTAATTTTTCCCTGAGTTTTTTCTGGAATCTTTATAATATTCATTTATATGTAATTATTGACATCATAGAAACCTCATATGTACTTGTTTAAAAATTATATAGCACCTAAGTAATATGGTAAGAACTGAAGGTACTAATCTGAAAAAGAAATTACTCCCTCACTGAGTGTGGCTGACTGAATAATAACTCAAGATGTCCGTGTCCCAATCCTTTGAACAGGCAATTGTTACCCTAGCAGGCAAAGACTTTGAAGATAAGATCAAACTACAGATGTTGAGATTAACATAGATTTGACCTGGAGTGTCCACATAGGCTCAAATGCAATTCTATATTCCTTAAGAAAGAAAAGCACAACTAGACCTGGCACACGTGGAATACAGAAAGGCAATATAATAATGGAAGCAGAGATTGTGGTGTTGTGGCTCCAAACCAAGGAATGCCACAACCGCAGAAGCTTGAGGAGACAAGGAACAGATTGTGATACTTTCATTCTGTCCCAGTGATTTATTTTGGGACTTTGGACAACAGAACTGTTGGAATAAATGTGTGTTATCTGAAACCACTAAATTTGTGTTAATATGCTACAACAGGCATAGAAAACGAATTTATCAGTGAAATATATTTAGTGAAAGAAACAACATAAAAGCAAGTAGTTAGAGTGAATGAGAACCTACTGCAATTTGGGAGAAGAAAAGGGAATACAGAGGCAGAACATTAGCAGTAGAAGATTTAGGTATTAAAAAAAATGTAGGAAGTAGGCACTGGTGGTTCACACCTGTAATCCTAGCTACTCAGGAGGCTGAGATCTGAGGATCATGGTTCAAAGCGAGCCCGGACAGAAAAGTCCATGAGACTCTTATCTCCAATAAACCACTAGAAAACCAGAAGTGGCACTGGGCTCAAGTGGTTGAGCACTCACCTTGAGCTGAAGAGTGCAGGGACAGCGCCCAAGCCCAGAGTTCAAGCCCCAAGACCCATCAAAAACGAAAAAAAGATAATAGCAAAGTAGATAAAAGTTATTTCCACATATGGTGTCATTTTGTCAAAGTACTTGCAGGGATGTTTGAACAAAATTTCAGAGATTTGAGCTCCTAGTTTTTCAGACTAGATAGAATTTGGGTGAGTTTTGAAATTCATTTTTTAATAATGATTTCTGCAATTGAGAGAATAGCAAGATATGTTATAGAAATGAAGACTTACTATGATATAGATCAGGTATCCATCATTTGGTTGTAGAGAAAAGAGAAGAAAAAGATAAATAAATTATATAAGGAACAAGCCATGACTAGAAAAGTAAGAAGGCAACTATTCATTTTAGTTCTATACCTGGAGCTAACAAAATGAATTACTAATCATTAGATACTGGGAACTTCATTCCCACATTACAGCATTAGACATTATCTAACCTTTCAGTTTTCTAGGGAAAGAAACCAAATTCCTCCGTAGGACTTCCTAAAGTACTAGAATTAGAAATGATACTTTGAACATATGTACCAGGTGCACTGTGGAAACCCAACACTTGCTCACTTCCCCAATATCTCCTCTTACATGAGAGCCATGGAGCTCACTGCCCCTTTCCAGTCACTCTTTCTGGCTTCTGGCCCAAACACTTGGTAAACTGAACCATGTCTACATCCCAATTAGATGCAGGTTTGCAAACTCAGCCCATCAGGGAGGTCTCACTTCATGTTTTATTTTGGCAAAGATTTTCGAGGGATAATTGGCCTGTGTTGCAGTCTATGTAACATTGCTATTAATGCTTATGCACACAGCATTGCAAAAGAGATTATAATTCATCTAGACATATGGCAGTTTTCTGTTTGGTTTTTTTCCATAATCTAAGAGAATTCTATTGATAAAACTTTTTAAATGTTTTATTCATGTGTACAACAATTTGGCTTAAATAATCAGTGGTACATAGTCTAGGGAATCCTTTTTCTCATTTTCCTAGAAGCATAGCTTTATTTTGTTTTTCTTGGCATTTATCACTTTATGAAACTATCAAAATAGTAATGTTTCAGTAAAGTCCCCTATGGTTACAATACATATGCTAATATTCACCTTGAAAAGATAGATTTAAATATCTTACAATTTCTACTTTTAATTTTACTGCAAAACAAAATTTCTATGACTATTTTAACTATATTTAACTTTTAGTTTTATGACTAGATATACTGGTGTTTTATATGTATTGGAAATACCAGTTATTCAGATGTTCATTTCTATTCATTTACATGTATTTTTCATAAGTTATGCTATTGTCTCCTCTTTTAACTGTCTGTCTGCCTTTCTCTCTCCTTCTTCTTTGCATATGCGTGGGAAAGTCTTATACTACTGTGCTATCTCTGTCTCTTTTATTTTAATCCCAATCTGTCTAACCCCAGAAATTTAAGCTGTTCCAAAATTATTTCATCTGCATAGGGTCTAATAAACCACTTCCATTCTTACCATTTGAGTATACTAGAGATACTGGAATGAAAAATAGATGCCTATTTAATCAATGACAGAATGAATCTTATAAAAGTAACAATTACATTTGAGAAACTATATTTATTTAGAATTTCAATAGGACTCATGCATACTGAAGGGGCCAACAGCATTTCAAAGTGATCTTTCTTGGACCATTTTACATTGAATGCTGGTGACAGGAGAATCACTGTGGATCTCTACACTTAGTAGCATCATTTTTCCAA
Organism: Dipodomys merriami; assembly: GCF_024711535.1. Taxonomy (NCBI): domain Eukaryota; kingdom Metazoa; phylum Chordata; class Mammalia; order Rodentia; family Heteromyidae; genus Dipodomys; species Dipodomys merriami. Next base: position 19,013,160 of record NW_027203382.1, on the reverse strand, counting down.
TTGTTCATTTTGAATTACAGTATGGTTAACTTCTTGAAGTTTACTTTGACGAGTATAATATTGTCATTGCAAAATTTGACTTTTAAGTTTCATATGGCACATTTTTTGTTTTGTTGCAAATCAATTTATACCAGAAAGCAGCTTTTGATTTATTAATCTATTTCTGAAAGAATAAAAAAAAAACAGAAAAATCTAAAAATACATAGTGTCTCTTGAAAGCTTGATACTAGTAAGCCCTCCTTTGCTTGTTGCTTTCTTCAATTTGGGGAGACTTGAGAAGGAACTCATACTGCTGTTCCCTGGGTAGATATTTCAAGATATGAAACACAATTTTGTTTAAACATAAGATTTTTAAATAATGTCATAAATCCTTATGTTAATTAAAAATAAATTCTCATTGGGAATATTAAATTGTTGAGAAATGCTCTTGTGAAATAAGATTACTACTTTTAAATTTTGTTTGTTTTACTTTGTTGAGGCATAATTAAATTATGTAAGTCAAAATGTGAAGTCAAATTCAGAATTTTTAAGTGTGCAGTTTATGAGTTGTGGTGACTTCATATGATCTCTTTGGGAAAACTTCCATTCTCCCAGAAATTTTCCATACATATCTTTGTAGTCAATGTTTTCTCCCTATCCCCAACCCTGTCAACCACTGACCTGGATTTGAAGGGGAGGTGTTTGTTTTGTTTTTCTAATTTAATTTTATTGTCAAGGTGATGTAAGAGGGGTTACAGTTATATACATGAGGTAGTGAGTACATTTCTTGTCAAACTTGTTACTTCCTCCCTCAATTTTCTCCCACTTTCCCCATTCCAAATCCCGTTCCCCAAGATGTACAGTTTATTTAGTAAGCCAGACCCAAAGAAACATAGCTCCCATGTTTTTCTTCATTTGTAATAATTAGATTTGTCTAGGGTATTCCTAGCAGATGAGCAGAAATAGCTCAATACCTATGTACATATGACCATATAAGATGATGCTAAGTGAAATGAACTCCAAAAAAAATGGAAACGAGGTTTTTTCTTTGTTGTTGCTGTTTTTAAAGTACTATGTGATTTCTTTTTTTCTTTTGTGTCTTTTTTCCTATGGTTTATCTCCTGTTGTCACTGTATTTGATTTTGGTGCTCTGGGTATTGTATGTACATTTGTCTGAATTAGGGAAGGGAAGGAGAACAACAAAATGGTGAGACAAAAGACAAAAGGCAAACAAAGACCTAGTTTTTGTAATTATAAATTATAGATTATACATTTACAAATTATAAATAATTATAAATTATAAAATGTTGTAGAAAATTACATATCATGTCACCTTTTAAGTCCAGTTTTTTTATGTAGTTTAATGCATTTGAGACAATTCCATGTAGAAGTGTAGCAGTGTTTCATTTCTTTTTATTTGTACTACTACATATGGAAACATACAACTCTATCCATTAGCTTATAAATTATTTATACTACAAACAATAATTACCACTATTGTTATTTATCATTACTTCCTTTATAAAATATAGCTATTATTTTAAGATTCTTGTATATGCTTGCTACATTTTTTTTAAAGATTCAATGGCATAACATATAGCATAATTTTTTTTTTTTTTTTTGTCGTCGTGGGGCTTGAACTCTGGGCGTGGGTACTATCCCTCAGCTCTTCAGCTCAAGTCGAGCACTCTACTGCTTGAGCCACAACGCCACTTATGATTTTGTTATTTGGAAAACCATTTACATATATTAAAAATCTCACAATTAATAGAATAGAAAGAGAAGTTTTCATATATATTACTTTAAAAAACTTACAAAAAATGCCAAGAGCTGGTGGCTCACACCTGTAATCGTAGCTACTCAGTAGGCTGAGATCTGAGGACTGAGCTTCAAAGCCAGCCTGGGGCAGGAAAGTCAGTGAGACTCTTATCTCCAATAAATCATTCAGAAAACTGGAAGTGGTGCTGTGGCTTAAGTGGTAGAGTGTTAGCCTTGAGCTGAACAGCTGAGGGACAGTGCCCAGGCCCTGAGTTCAAGCCCCATGATCACCACCAACAACAACAAAAAATGTCTGGTTGCTGATGGCTCATCTCTATAATTCTAGATACTCAGGAGGCTGAGATCTGATGATCACAATTCAAAGACAGCCCAGACAAGATAGTTTTTGACATTCTTATCTCCAGTTCACCACCAAAACACCAGAGGTAAAGCTGTGGCTCAAGAAATAAAAGTATCAGCCTTGAGGGAAAAAAATAAATAAAAAAAATTAAGGAATAGTACTCAGGCCCTGAGTACAAGCCCCAGTACCAACACACATAAGAGAAAAAGTTACATAAAATAATTATAATATGATTGTAGCAGGAGTCCTTAAGTAATAGTATCATACAATATTATGAGACATTGAAAATAATGAGACGGGTGTTGCTTAGTGTTGAGTGAAAGAAATAAGTTATAGGAAATTATAGGTAATTACACATTAGTACTCTTCTTATAAAATAACAGCAGCATTTCTACAATACATTATTTAGGAATATTTACAAACATAATAAAACTTTTAAGTCAAGGGGATGATTAACACATAATATATGGTAAGTTCCTACTTCTGTGGAGAGAGAGGTATAACTACACTGGTAAATTAGGGCAGGGTAAGCAGTTCAATTTTAAGAATGTCATATACTTTCTAGCTTACATATATGTTGCGTATTATACTGAAAAAATATTAGATAAAATATTATTAAATACTTGAAGTCATATGTGATTTACAACAGATTTTGATTTTACATATTGAAAACCAAAATCTTTTTAATATTGTTGGTGATGATTTTTGTTTGTTTCACTATACCATACTTTGAACACAGAGCTTTGTGCTTGCTAGGCAGATACTTGACCACTTGAGTTATGCCATCATCCCTTTTTACTTTTTTATTTTTTCCAATAGTGTTTCACGTTTTACTAGGTCCATGATCCTCTTATTTATATTTCCTATATAGCTGTGATGTCAAGTATATCATACCACCCCAGCTTTTAATTGGTTGAGATGAGGTGCGGTCTTACAAACTTTTTGCCCAGGCTGGTCTCAAATGTCAGTTTTCCCAATCTAGCCTTCCTAGTAGCTAGGTCTAAAAGTGTGAGCAACTATACCTAACTGCAGGAAAATATGTTAAGTCTGGAAAGGAAAAGCGGAGATGGAAAAAGATATACCCATAATGTAGCCAAACAGTAATGAAAAAAAATCCAGAGTTATGGCATTAAAATATAGGTTCGTAGTGTGTTCCAAAGGCCTGTAATTTGAGTCATTTAAAGCTGTCTCTATGTTCCTCACCATCAAAGTACAATAGGAATAGTTGTACACCATGTTCTGGACATGTTTGGCTCTGTCTTCCTTCCCTCCCTGTGAAGTATCCTAACTAAAGTCTTCCATAGAAGTAGATTTTGGAATGCTGATCTTCTTTGTTTAAAATAATGTGTTTGCAGCCAAAATGTGAACTCTAAAAATTCTTTGCTCTTATTGAGTATCATTTCTATTTTTCACAATATACTCTAACACATGGGGGAAAAACAAGCAAATAGATTCTGTAACTATGTAGACATCTTTATGAAATACAGAATAGTGATCCTTGGAGCTATAAACGTCAACATTATAAAACATAGACACTCTCTGACTGCCTTTACATGCACTTTGTTTATTTGCATTGAATCCTTATAAATTATTTCATCATTTTGACTAAATATAAAATAAAACATTTATAAGATGATACTGAATTCATATTCTGATATAAGTGAAGTTTTACTCTGATGGCTATTAATTAAATCAGTAAGAATTATGTAGGCATTAAATGTTTTATTTTCTGTTCAAATAAATTCCTTTAGGGGGAAAGATAAATTCTAGTGGTACAACTTTATGTAAGAAGTGGCAACACATATCTATTTCAAAGGCCTTTTTTTGTTGTTGTTGTTCAGTCATGGGGATTGAACTCTGGGCCTAGGTGCTATCCCTCAACTCTTTAGCTCAAGGTTAGTGCCCTACCACTTGAGCCACAAGGCCACTTTTGCTGTTTTCTGCTTACGTGATGCTGAGGAATTGAACACAGGGCCTCATGCATGCAGTGCAAGCACTCTTACCACTGAGCCAACTTCCCAGCCCCTCAAAGGCTTTTGAATAAGAACATAGACTCATCTTTTACCTTGTCACAAAGATAATAGAGCAAAAATTACAAGACTTTATATTTCAACATATTGAAGTAGCTATTTTTGTATTTCTACTACTTCCGGGTGGATATTTCCATATGGCTTCCTTATAAATTGACCTGTTACTAATAAATGAGGACTGATGTATAATTATGTTTTCAGTGATTCATCTGTGAACCACCCTGGATTATTTTACATGGAAGCATCTGGTTCCCATGTGTATAGTGGTTTTTCTGAGCTGATTGACATCTGTATTCTTCTAATAAAGTCCTAGTTGTACAGATGGGAGCTGTTGACTTTTTTATACAGAAAGATTATTTAAAGCTCCATTTGAAAAATCCTTACATCAACCTTTCCATTCTTCCTTAATATGAACATTCTAGTCTTACACACACATATACTCACATACACACCTACTTTACACTGTGACTACAAGATAATATAAATATTTCATGCAATCTATTTTAATCATTGCACAGTTGTATGCAGGCACCTTTATCTTTTTCTATATTTATTTATACCATGACATCTGTTTTAGATTGTAAGCTCAAAGAAGGCAGTGACCATGTCAATTTCATACTATTCAGACAGAATCCAGTAAATCATAATTCTCTTTTAAGGATGTGCCACATATTTATCAATCAAGATTGTGATGTTAGTGATATTAGAAAATCCTAAGAAAAATAGCATTTATAATTTGACTGTAAACATCTTCTGTACTTTAAGAGGTATTTGTCATGAATGACCTGCCATCAATTTCACACACGATATTTATCCAGGTAACAAGTGAAATTCACATTTTTTGAGCAGAGTCCATTTATGTTAGAATAATTCTCAAGTGATTTGTGAGCTGGGATTTTAAAGAGACCAACTTCAAGCCATACTTCATGAAAGAAATTACATTTGAGTTGAGACATACAAGATAGATAGAATTCCTTCCTATATAATAAATGCCATGCATCATAATACATAATAATGAAAGGAAAGACATTTGAGTATTCCATATATTATAATAAATTTCATGCATCATCATAATAATGAAAGGAAAGACATTTGGGAAATAGGGAAAGAAGAGAAACAATGCAAGGACATGGAGGAAGAAGGAAGACCTGAGTTCAAATAATTCTCTGACCATTTATTAGTTGAGAGGTCTGGATGAATCACTACTCTGTTTTAGTCTCATCTGGAAAAACAGCCATTGAATGATTGCATAGATAAGGAACTTAACACAGTACTTGCATATAAGAACATTTAGTAAATGTTAACTGTTAAAGGTATATCAACCATTATTGACATTCAGTACTATTGAATATTGAACAACAACAACACACACACACACACACACACACACACACACACACACACACACACACACACACACACACACACACACACACACACACACACACACACAAACAGAACAGCAGAGAAAATAGAAAGGAGGGGAGGGGAGGAGGGAGAGAAAGAGGAAACAAAGAGGGATGCCCCAGGCTATATGCAAAGATCTGAAGCTCAAAATTTCTCAGAGATATTTACAAAGAGAGAGGTTAAACAATATTTTTATTCCTAAATTACTCTTCTGTTACAGGTGTAGGGGACTAGCATCAAATTATAATCATGCATAATTCAACAAATACTATGACAGCCAGGCATGAGGACATACACCTGTAATCTTGTCTACTTGGAGGCAGAGGTGGGGGGATCTTGAGCACAGACTATTAGTCTTAGCAGTAGGTAGACCCTATGAAAAACAGTTTAGAAAAGAAAAAAAGGTCTGGAAGCATGACCATGACTTGCAGGGCACAGGACTTGTCCTGCAGGCAAAGGCAATTTGTTAATCCCCAGAGCCACACACAAACAAGAATAAAAAATCAGTGTAAGTTTTTGATACATATGCTCCCTTTCTTTTTAAGGCCATTTACTTATCTTCTGTTTATACTGGCCAGAAGTTTTGTCAGGTTTTACTGTTTCTGAATTACACCTGTATGCCTTATTTCCAAATCAATAATAAGACAGTTATTTAATATGTAAGAAAGAATGTGTGTCCCAGACACTTGCACGAGTAGATGTAAAACATTATGCATAACTGGTAAGAGGACCTCATTTAAATGGTACAGGTGCACCCATTGCAACAATGAGATGTACAAATTGTTATGTCAAAAAACGAACTTTACAACTTCAGTGGCGGGGGAGGTTTGGGTAGGGGGGATTGGGGGGATGGGAAAGGATGGGAAGGCGAAACAAAGGAGGAGGCAACAATGCTTGTTAAGAAATGTACTCATTATCTTGCCCATGTAATTGTAACCCCTCTGTATGGTATTTTCACAGTAAAAAAAATTAATGGAAGTTGGACTATGCATATGATACCTGTAACAGTTTATGACTGTCAAGCAAGAGACAGAATAGTGAGAAGGCATGAGGATGGGGGTATAGAGGTTTTCAAAGAAAAGCCTAAGAACTTTTTTAAATATATATTTTTATTGTAAAGATACTGTACAGAGGGGTTATAGTTACATGAGTAAGGTAATGAGTACATTTCCTATTGAGCATTTTCCCCCTACCATCCCTTCCTTTGTCACCTCCTCAACTCTTCCCTCCCCGCCAAGAACTTTTAGTCACTTTTTTGTTAAAGTAATTCAGTGTTTTACTACATGCTTTCTCTATCCCACCAATACTTATCTTTATTTCCAGGTTTTATGGACAGTTCCAATGGTACTTGTTTACATCAACTTCATTATATCTATGTGTACTTAAATCTTCCAATGTAAAATCACAAACTGGAACTTACATTGAAAATTAAATGGATTCCCAACTAGTAAAATAACCAAGTGTACTGCTGTCTTATAAACTGTATTTCTAACATTCTTTGGAATAAAAATTTTCAAACACTAAGTATTACAATGAACCTCTTGTAATTAGAATTAAATAGACATAGTGCCTTAACAGAGTTAGCAAGAGAAATAGATGGAAGGATATTTATTGAAATGTGATATAAAAAGATACTTATAGTTTAAAATTCTTTACTTTGGAAAAAGAATCAATTATATTTTAACTAATAGAATATTATCTGGTCATTAAAGATGACTATTGACAAAGGAACTCATTCTTTAATAAAGTGTTAGGGGAAAATGGTACAAAGAATTTTTTTTGTGTGTGAAAATACCGTACAGAGGGGTTACAATTACATGGGCAAGATAATGAGTACATTTCTTATCAAACATTGTTGCCTCCTCCTTTGTTTCGCCTTCCCATCCATTCCCATCTCCCCTTTCTCCCCCCACCCCCCACCCCAGCCAAAGTTGTAAAGCTCGTTTTTCGACATAAGGACTTGTACATCTCATTGTTGCAATGGGACCTTTTTCCTTTTTTTTTTTTTGTATTGGTTCTTGGGCTTAAATTTAGGCCTAGGTGCTGTGTCTGAGCTTTTCTGCTCAAGACTAGTGCTCTACCACTTGAGCCCACAGCTCTACTTCAAGCTTTGTGGAATTGATTGAAGTAGAGTCTCATGGACTTTCCTATCTGGCTATGATCCTCAGATTTCCTTCACCTGAGAAGATCAGATTATAGGTGTGAGCCACTCTCATATGTTCAGTAGAATTACTTTTTAAAGACTATATTAACCTGGAAATGTAACTGAGGTGATGGATATAATAATTGCATGGACTGTAGAAAACATTGCACTCCGCACACTTTGAATAACAAAATAAAAGAGCAGTATATTGGCTAAAATAATAAAGTACAGAAAATGGATACATATTTTTAAACATCAGTAAGACACAAAATTAGATTATTTTATTCTATTTTACTGAATTTTTTTGAATTCTTTTTAGCATAAATACACTAATTTAGTACTGAAATAAAATTTGCTACTATTGGTACCCACTGAGATTTAGAATTAATTTAGAATTTCTGATTTGAAGTTCTGACCTTTTTTAAGAAGTGATAAAAGGTTATTATTTGTTTATACCAAATGTTTAAATATCTATTTTGCCCTAAAATAAATATAAAATAAATTATGATTCAACACACAAAATAATTAAGAGATTTGTAGAAGGTTTAGCTTTATAATTAGGCCTCTATGAAACAGTATGTTCCTACAATTAGATTTGTTACCTTAAAATGGATTTGCACAACCACTTTGGAAAGCAGTATGGAGGTTCCTCAAAAGACTTCACATAGATCTCCCCTATGACCCAGCAATCCCACTTTTGGGCATTTACCCAAATGTTTACAAACAAGACCACACTAAAGCTACCAGCACAACAATGTTTATTGCAGCATTATTTACCATAGCTAAGATATGGAACCAACCCAGATGCCCCTCAGCAGATGAATGGCTCAAGAAAATGTGGTATATATACACAATGGAATTCTATGCCTCCATCAGAAACAATGACATTGCCCCATTTGTTAGGAAATGGAAAGACTTGGAAAAAATTATATTAAGTGAAGTAAGCCAGGCCCAAAGAAACATAGGTCCCATGGTTTCCCTTATTTGCAATATCTAGTATATGTATGAGTCAAGCGGAAAAGGTCAGATAATGTGAGGTCAGGAAAATGAACCCTTAGATATGTATTTTAATGTTTTTTTCTTTCATGCATGTGTTTCTAACGCATTTATAAGATTATCTCTTTGTTGCTTTGTATGTCCCTCCCCCACAGTATAACCCCTGCTTTCACTATATTTGATGTCAGTATAACTTGTGGAGGAGATGGGGAAAAAACAGTTGTTTAAGGATAGAGGTGGACCTGTTGCAACAATGAGAAGTACAAGTTGTCATGTCCAAAAAGAGCTTTACAACGTCGGTGTGGGGGGCGGGGGGGAAGGAGAAGGATTGGGATTGGGGGGCAGGGGAGGATGGGAAGGGATGTGAAGGGTAAACCAAAGGAGGAGGGTACAATGCTTGGTAAGAAATGTATGCATTATCCTGCCCATGTAAGTGTAACCCCTCTGTCCAGTATGTTTACAAATAAAATAAAATTAAATTTTAAAAAATGGATTTGCATTCCTACCAATCAGTACTTTGTATGCTTATCACCATTGGATGTTTTATTTGATTATTCAAATATTTTTTTTGGTCAACCAGACTGTGAGAGTTTTAAATATGAGGTGATTTTTGATGTGTTTTTTTTTTAATCTTTGCATGTTAAATCCTAGCACAGTGCTGAGACTGGAGTAAAGAATTATGATTCAGGGCTGTGAAGGTGGCTCAGTGGTAGAGTGCTTGCCTTTGCATGAATGAGGCTCTGGGTTCGATTCCTCAGTACCACATAGGTGGAAAAAGCTGGAAGTGGCACTGTGGCTCAAGTAGTAGAGTGCTAGCCTTGAGCTGAAGAGCTGAGGGACAATGGCCAGGCCCAGAGTTCAGCACCACGACCAACAACAACAACAACAACAACAAAATATATATATATATATATATATATATATATATATATATATATATACACACACACATAGTGTCTAGTAGTACAAATTCATAAACTACAAAATCACTTTGAAAAATAAATGTTAGCTCATAATACAAATACTGGCCAGCAATAATTGTCAGAAATGAAGAAATCTTTTTATGTGATAATATACCTAAAATGTCCATATTGCTGCCTTTTTTTGGGGGGGGTGTTGGGGTCGTAGGACCTGAAATCTGGGCCTGGGCACTGTCCCTCAGCTCTTCAGCTCAAGGCTAGCACTCTACCACTTGAGCCACAGCGCCACTTCCAGCTTTTTTCTTTTTGCTTATGTGGTGCTGAGGAATCGAACCCAGGGTCTCAGGAATGCAAGGCAAATGCTCTACCACTGGGCCATCTTCCCAGCCCCCATATTGCTGCCTTTTTATCTAGTCTAGATTTTCTGTAAAAGTCACATATAAAAGTGATAGCTTTTTACACTTAACTCTGAGGGGGGAAAAGTACATATCTTGATAAAATTCAATTTATTAGGCAGTTTCTGTTCTCAGTTTAAAGGAATTGTGCCAATTTCTGAAACAAGCAATGATTCTAAATTATAGTCTCTGTTCTCAAGTTGCTTACCAAGACATGCAGAATTAAAACCTATGTTTGACACTCCTCCCATTGGGGTGTGTTTCTGTATTCCTGTTCCTATGATTTAGAGGCTGCATCAGAAATAATCTTATGATTGGCACCTTTTTATTTTAGAAGTCTAGCTACTGGAGGCTGACATGTTTCAAGGAAGCCACACCATGTAGTCTCTCCAGAAGGCAGATCTACCTTTTGAGACCTTCCAACCTAAGCACCAGATACAAGTGAATAGATGTTTAGATGTCCAGCCTTTGTGTCACTCACTGTTTTCTAATACTTCTGGCAAAGGCCTTGACACCATGGACCATAAACAAACGATCCCTACCTTGTCTACATTGCTAACTCACAGAAATATGAGCATAAGAAAATGGTATTTGTTGCATGCATAGTTTCAAATGGCTTATTAGTGACACAAATACCTACTTGATTTAGGATTTACTTTGGAAAATTATTTGAAAATGTCTTTCTCTCCTAGAAAATTTGTGGAAGATTTATAGTAGTAAAATTTAAATTTGTCTTTGAATGATGAGTTAAGAGCCTACAAAGTAAATAAGATAAAAGAAAAATGTAAAGAAAAGCAGTTTGGCAGGAAAGAGCATTGTAGACATGAAGTGGAGTTGTAGACATGAAGTTACAAATTGTGCAATAATTTTTTTTTCACTATGCCAAGAAAATTTTAACTGAAGCACTGTAGGAGTGGAATTTAGAAATCAGATCTATCTTGGAGAAAAATAGCTTGTTGGTAGCAGTAGTATGGAAAAGGAACTGAGAGCCAGTCATGTTCCATATTCTTATAAGCCAGAACACTTGGAAGATAGAGGTAGGAGGATCATAGTCCTAGGTTGACTTGGGCAAAAACACAAAGCCACATCTGAAAAACAAACCAAATGCTAAGGACTGAGGGTATGACCAAAGTGGTAGAGCATCCCTAAGGACAAAAATGAAAGAAAACAAAGAAAAATGGCCTCAAAGAGAAAAAAAGAAAAATCAAGAAAATAACAATCTAATAACAATTTTTCTTTTTAATAACATTAAAATAAAATCTACTGGATAACAATAATTATTAGAATTGGTAATCCATTTATTCTGGATATGTTTGTTCAAGGCACAATTGAATGCTACAGCCAAACCAGTATCTTGGTAAATTGAACAACTGCCTTTTACAAACCATTGATTTTAGTATTTCTGAGTGATGTGTGAAGCTTTATCCTCTATCAATTTCAAAGAATTATATTAAGAACATCATTCTTCCATTTTTATTTTAAGCCATTAATTGAGTATATTTAAAGAAATGAAATCGTGCCAGACACCGGTGGCTCACGCCTGTAATCCTAGCTATTCAGGAGGCTGAGATCTGAGGATCACAGTTCAAAGCCAGCCTGGGCAGAAAAGTCCATGAGACTCTTATCTCCAATTAACCACCAGAAAACCAGAAGTGGCGCTGTGGCTCAAGCGGTAGAGTGCTATCCTTGAGCTGAAGAGCTGAAGGACAGTGCCCAGTCCCAAAGTTCAAGCCCCACAACAACCAAAAAAAAAAAAAAAAAAGAAAGAAAGAAAGAGAAATGAAATCACATTGTATTGGTTACTACACTAATTAACACTTATGCATACTTAACTCAGCTTCCTCAAAACAAATATTAGTTCCATGTAAAGTCTTGAGAAAATGCTAATGTATGTATAGATCCATATTTTAGTGAGAAAATGTATATAATATGCTTAGTTGACATAGTTATATGAATATACCAAAACTGTATTCAAGATCTTTCTGTATGGATTTGAATGACCTTTAGATAATACTTGAGATTATTTCATGTATTTCAAGTATTAAACCAGAAATATAATAATGATACAAACTTTTATTGAAATAATGATACCATACATGCAAAAGACTTTTCAAAAACTTTTCAAAAGCTCTGAAATTTGAACAATAGACTCCATGGTTTATACATCATCTACATAGTGAAGCAATGTTATTATCCAGAGATCAGTTTTAGAAACCTTCTCCCTTCCTGTACATTTTGGTTTTATTCAGAGTTTGGTTATATTTTAAACATCAGCTGAAAATCTTAATATTTTAACTCAAAATCAAAAGCCACAGTATTTTATATTTTTCCATCTGCCTTTTCCCAGGCTTCTCTTTCCTGACTCATTTGTTCAAGAAAGACTATCTCCTAGAATTTGAAGAGTGGCCATACATTTACTCATAAACCAAGTTGAATTAGCACACTGCACCAAGAAATAGTTTTTGTGGTTTTTTTTTTCATTTTATCCTCCAGTTATGATATATCTATTATGTAAAAAAATATCGTATTGGGAATATGACAAAATACTTTATCTTTTTTTTTTTTAATTCAAGCTTCTGAGTCATCCTAGCCAGACATTTTATAGAAAGGCTGGAGAAATCAGAATTATAGCAGTTTAAAGCCCTTCAGCCTTATGACCCCATGAGACTGACAGATTACAGCTCATTATGAAAGCTCATAATGTTTTGTGTTTTTTACAGCCTTGTTTGTAGAACTGTGTAGTTAAAGTAATCTGTGTTATTATCTTACAGACAAGGGCTACGATGACCATGTATTTAGGGGAGTTCAGAAGCTCAATATTGCTCATGCAATAATTGGGCTCTGTTTTTAAAAATCTTAACTACTTGGCTCAATGTCCAGCCCTTGATAGAACCTCAATCAACAGCAAAACAGCAGAGGGTTGATAAGTGGTGAGGGGTGGTAATAATCACCAGTCTGTCTCAGTATTTCTGACTTCATTAATCTCTAGAGAAGGTCCAATGTGCATTTTTAAAACTATGGGTCATACTGCAAGGACCTTGCATATGCCCTGCCCCCTTCCAACCAGCTAGCTTTGTTTGGTTCATTTTTGTTGTTTTGTTTGTTTGTTTGTTTTAGCTCTGGACCTTGTGTATCCAGTACCTAGATACCTTGTTGTTTACTCAGATTTTCTGAAATATATTTGTCTGGGAGTTTAGCTTAACAATTGAATCATAATAATGTTAAAGCTGGAATGGGAATAATGCCCTTCACCCAAAGTCCACATCTTAATCCCTAGTCTCTGAGAATTGATTAGCTTACATGAAAAGCAAAGGAAGGATGCACATCAATTGACTTTACAAATCACTTGAATTTAAAATAGTATGATTATTCTGGATTATCTAGTTAAGGCCAATATAATCACAAAGGTTTTTTTAAGTGACAGAAGAAGAAAAGGAGTGAAAGGAAGAGATAAAATAGTGCACACAGTGTGGGAGGGAGGTAAAGTAAGGACACCTGATGTTGCTGGCTTTGAACACTGGAAAGGAGAGGCTTCTAGGAGCTGGAAAACTAGGAAATAGCTCCCCACGAGAGCCTCCGGAGAGGAACACAGCCGTGCCAGTCCTTGATTTTAGCCCCATGAGATGTCTGTCAGCCTTCTGGCCTCCAGAACCGTATGATGATAATTTTGTGGTAATTTGTTGCAGCCGCCACAGGAAAGCGCAACAGCTGGTTTCTCACTGTGGGGAAGCCATCATTGTTGGCCGCAGGTTTCTTGTCACTGATCTCAATGACTGTTTCTTTCTACCCATGTGCTTTCTTCGTCCCTTAGTTGGCTAAAAGAAGATTTCTACCTGCTTTTTCCTTTGTTTATATCTCTCTTTTTTAGACTACCAAGTTTGGGGATTTGGGCTGGTAGATGTTTTCTCAGGAGGCAAGTAATACAGCCTGTTCCAGAGAACACTGGTTGGTTGAAGATTTTCAGAAAAGAAACACCAAATGCTAAGTTCATTTGGAAAACCTATGTTGAGCACAGTCTTTATTTTCTTAAATCACTTTTTAAAATATAATTTATATGATTTCTCTTTAAATCTGAACATTTTTTAAAAATCCATCAAACGTTATCCTTATTTCTCATCACAAGTAACTCTCTACCATTACCAGTCATTTGTATATTCTCCTAGATCTCTTCTACACATACAAATACGTGTGTATATGCATGTATCTATGTGTGTATTATATATTTTTGTGGATGAATGTGTCTGCACACATTCATGTACACACATGTGTGTAAGATGCATGTGTACCCACATTCACATATGTGTACAATATATATCCATACTCTAGTTTTCTGCACACTTTTCTGTAACTTGCTTTTACTTTAGCTTTACCTAAAAGTTTATGTAATAAATGTATTTATGGAAGAACTTTTGCCAACTTTGGATGTATAATATGTAAATAAAATAATTTGAAGAAGCAGAACAAATATTTTCCAAACACTTTGTACCACAGATCTCATTTTTCAAAGAATATTTCACGAAAGTATGTTTTGAAACATGCTGCATATTTAAAACTATGGGTCATACTGCAAGGACCTTGCATACACCCTGCATATGCTACCTTTTTTAGAAAAGGGGGGATATCCTCTGAAATAGAAATACAGGTTAGTGTATCCTCATGTAGCATGAAGAGGATGATTTGAGGATTTGAGAAAGAGATAGGAGGGGTGAACGAGAGAGAGGGAGGGAAAGAGAGAGATCTAAGCTAACACTCAGGTTATACCACCAACTTGCATTCCTGTTTATTTCCATACTAATTGATGCCTCGATTTGGACAGGTTAAGTTTATTCAGTGTTATAAGTTCTATCTACATTATTTTTAGTTATTTTTTACTAGTTAATTGTGCCAAATTAAGCTAAGTCCCCCCAACAAGAAAGTTCTATATCAGTAAGAGAGGCTTCATGCAACAGTAGCTCACAGATCACCTGACCTGTCTTAAAATTATGTGGAACAATTTTCTACCAAGGTGACACTTCCCTACTTTTGTAGGCATAGATGAACAATCAAATATGACATGTATACTATTTCAGAACTTAATAATGGGTGACATTGTTCAAAGAGAATTATACTTTATGTGACTTATATGACTTATGTAACTGTAATCCTTTGGTCACCTTTATAATAACAATAAAAACTTTTTAAAAATAACTTAATAATGCATATAAATCAAAAGGGAGGTTACTATAAGTATTTTATGCATTGTTTTTCTTAAACGTAACTCTAATGCATTATCAGGACAATGCTATTGATCTGTATAAAATTTAGCAAGACTGACACAATCTTCTAAGTTATTATGAAATTTCAACATTAGTAATTGGCATCCTTGTGTATTGTGGTTATGGCTATATTTGTTTTATTTTTTCGTCAGTCATGGAGCCTGAACTCTGGGCCTACGCGCTTTCCCTCAGTTCTTCAGCTCAAGGTTAGCACTCTACAATTTGAGCCATAGCACCACTTCCAGCTTTTTCTGCTTATGTGGTACTGAGGCATCCAACCCAGGGCCTCATGCATGCTAGGCAAGCAATCTACCACTGAGCCACCTTCCCAACCTGCTATATTTATTTTAAAGATTTGTTTAATAATCAAATCATATAGAACAAGAAAACTTTTCTTGATGGCAGTTTTGGTGCTTGAACTCAGGGCTTAAGTGCTGTCCTTGAGATTTTTAGCTCAAGATTAGTGCTCTACCATCCAAGCCACAGCTCTACTTAGGGCTTTTTGGTGTTTTAATTGAAGACAAGAGTCTCACATAGTTTCCTGCCTGGGCTGGCTTAGAACCTGCAATCCGCAGATATCAGCCTCCTCACTAGCTAGGATTACAGGCGTGAGCCACTGGTGCCCATCAATATTATTATTTTTTAAATCTATATGTATTATGCAGGAAAAATTTCCCCATTATCTATAAAGAATATGAATTCATTGTATCATTTAATTATATACTCTTCATTATCTTTCCTGTTTCATTCAAAATCTTTAAGAATTTAATTGAAAGTAACTAAAGCCATTTCTTTTATTTGCCACTTTGGTTGCCAGAAAGAGTCAGCTTCTCTTCTTTCACTTTCTCAGGCCAGTGCAATGACGTGTAGTCCCGGTGAATTCCAGACAATGTGCAACACTGGTTTTACGGGATTCTGATGGCTTCAGTCTGTTAATTTATTTAGGAGGTGCTTCTGGATTTTTATAAGGTCAACTCAGAATTTGTAGACTACTTTTCCCATTTGGTTTTGGAAGTAGTAATGCTTAATTTGAAAATACACTAATAACTTTAGTGATGTCAAATATACTAAGTCTGTTGTTTAAAACTTTTCACATAAAAGATGTTTCTATAATTGAATTTATTTATTAATGGAAACTGTTAAGGTCAATATGGTAGCCATTTAGTTGCTTAATAGGAAGTATCTAAGATATCGGTTTGACTATTTTTTAGTTTGTTTGGTTTTTTTTTGTTGTTGTTGTGGGTAAAGCTGTGGTAAGGTCCTTTTGATGAAGATTTGATTGGGCACATGATAAAAATCAAATTGTGTGTGTGTGTGTGTGTTTATGTGTGCACTTGCCAATCTTAGGTGGTGTGTGTGTGTGCGTGTGTGTGTATGCGCACGCGTACTTCGGTGTGTGTGTTTGTGTGTGTGTGTGTGTGTGTGTGTGTGTGTGTGTACGTGTGTGTACGTGTGCACTTGCCAATCTTGGGGCTTTTTTAAGACAATCAATGTGTGTTATCTTGGCTCAGGCCCCAAAGTTCAGGTAAGAATAGGCAAATACTCATTTTTTCTAATTTGGGGAGGGGAAGGGAAATATCAATGAGACATACAAGACACTATGTTGAAAACGAACTTTACAACTTTGGAGGGGTGGGAAGGGATAGTAGGGGAAAAAGAAAGGAGGGGGTAACAATGCTCAATAGGAAATATACTCATTACCTTACTCATGTAACTATAACCCCTCTGTACAGTATCTTTACAATAAAAAATTATCAACACAAAAAATAGGTGTATACCAATATATCTAGCTTATATTTTGGTTTTATTAATACCAATAATAGCTAGGTACTAGTGGCTCATGTCTATAGCTATAGCTACTCAGAAGGCCGAGATTTAAGTATTGTTGTATCTGTGTCAATCAAGGCATAAAAGTCCATAACATGCTTATCCCCAGTTAATCACCAAAAGAGCAGCAAGTGGAGCTATAGTTCAAGTAGTAGTGCCCCAGCCTTGAGTAAAATAGCTAAGGGAAAGAGCTCTGGGTTCAAGCTCCAGAACTGGCACCACCACCACCACAACCACAATGATAATAATACATGTCTATGGCCCAGCCATCATTCAGATAGTCTTATCTAGTATGTTGTTTTTTTCCCTACCTCTTATCTTTATTCCCCTCCCCATATCTGAGCTTTACTGCAAATCCAAACAAAAGGCAGAAATGTAGTTACAGATGGCTGGGCACGATAAAGTAAATCAAAGCTATCCTGTACATGCATTTTGTGTATGTTTATGTGTGTGCACACACATGTACATGCACATGCGTGCACAGTCATGGGACTTGAACTCAAGGCCTGGGTGCTCTGTCTGAGGTTTTGGTTTTTTTCTTTGCTCAAGGCTAGCACTCTACCACCAGAGCCACAGTGCCACTTCTGACTTTTCTTTTATTGGTTAACTGGAGGTAAAAGTCTCATAGTCTTTTCTAGACTGGCTTTGAACTGATCCTCAGATCTCAGCATCCTGTGGATTACAGGCATAAACTACCTGCACCCAGCTGTATTTTTATTTTCATATAAGAGAAACAGCTATGTCAGAATTCCCACTTTGACAGCTAAACAGGAATTGAACACTGGGTACATTTTTACTGTGACTACTACAATAGAAGAGTGTAAGATTTTGTTCTTCCACAAAGAAATCATTGTCTTTTCTTGTTTGTTATAATTCATTGGAATAGTAGTATCCTTCTAGATTATTCTTCTGAATTTCAGATAATTTGTGAGTGAATTAATATACTGAATGTATGTTTTCAGATGCATCAGTTAAAGTTTTATCAAGATTTAGTATTTAAGCAGTAAGGGGAAGTAGCACAAATTGTTGGCATAGAAAATAAGAGTAATTGTAACTCCTCTGTATTGTATTTTCACAATAAAAAAACTTATTAAAAAAGGAAAATAAAAAGAATCCTTGCCTTCTGTTACAAGACTCCCCAGTGATTATCTTAATCTGTCCTTTTCAATTTTTCTTCATTTATTTCTCTCCTTAGGTGTCTTGCTGCAATCTTAATCCACATTATTTATCTTCTCAGGACTGTCTCTTCAAGTCATTCATTTCCCTTTAGTAAGCAAGTGATACGGAGCGTCCTGATTACTGTCTCTACAGCTACTCCTCACTTCTTCCCCAAGCTCAAAGTCAACCCTTATTAACATCCTTCTGGTAATCCAGACTCTCTCATTATGTCTAAATCTCTTTATGCCTAATACTTTTCTTCTATATTGTCATCTTCATCATAGCCAAAGTTACAAGAACTAAAAATATAAACACATTGTCATAGATTAGACATTTTATAAAAATACAAATTGTTCTCTCCTGGAATAGCAGATAAAATCTGCTATGTATATATAATCTGCTGTGTATGTATAAACATACACAGGTAGATTAATACATACACCCCCACACACACACACATACACTGCTGTTCAAGCATTAATATTACCTCATTTTGCGTGTTTTTGAACTTTAAATAGTCTTATTTGTGCATTGTTCTTGGTCTCAACATTATGTATGAGATGCATGCATTTGTGTAGCTGAATAGTAACACATTCTGTGAAAATTCCGTCATTTATATGCCATTTTTCATGTGCAAAGACATTCAGGTAGCTTTTAAGTTTTCACTATAACAACAGCGCCCCTAAGATTGTACATATCTCCTGATTTACACATACAAATATTTCTCCTAGCAGCTATTGCCATATGGTTCTCTAAAGTGTTTTAATCCCATTAGCAATATTTAGTGTAATTATTTTGCATTATCTAAAAACCTTAATATTGTTAAAGATTTTAAGTTTTTATGTGGTATAAACTATTTCACAATGAGTTAAATTTGTTTTTCCTTGATCACTAATGAAACAGATATATTATCATTTGCTTATTTACCTCCATTGTCCCTTTTTGGTATAAGTTACTATTGTCTTTGGCACATGTTTTTCAATCATACTGAGCTTCTTTAAATTATTTTCAGTCTTTTTTGGGTACTAACCTTTTCATAGTAATATATGTTGCAGTACTTTCTCATAGTATATGATGTCCCTTATCTTTAAGGTATCTATCTATAAATAGAAGCAATTCTTTGTACTTTTTCATTCTCTTTTTTATTTTTATATTTTTGAGGATGCTGAGGATTAAAGAAGTATTTATTTTTAATGTGATAGATCAACCTTTATGGTTTTTCATTCTGACTTAAACAAACTTTCTTATCCCCAAATGCTAAACATTTGCCTTTACTATCTTTTACAAGCTTTAAAGATTAGCTTTTTTGGTATAATTGTTTAATTTGCTTGGAATTCAACTTTATGTATATTGGCTCAGAATGAAACAGAGCACATCCTTTTTGTCTAGGTAGAGATATGTTAGGCCATATAAAATGTCTTTCATTTCAGCAGCAGTGTTTGTGTCAGAAGTCAAATGAGCATGGATTTTAAAGTGTCATGATCTCATCAATCATTACACATTTTTCTGGACCTCTGAATTTTCTCTGGTTGACACGTTGACACATTTCAGTAATATTCTTAGAATATGTTCTAAAATGCAACTAATTCACTCCAAACTATACTAATGCTTCTCATTTGAATAAGATTACTTTCCCAGATGTGATATCACTTTCCCAGTGATACCATTTTAAAGTTGGCTAAGAAAATGTCTTTACCAAAATATGTGTGTCTGTGTCTGTGTGTGTGTGTGTGTGTGTGTGTGTGTACACACACACACACACACACACATTATTCATTAGAAAATGGTAGTATAATTTTGATTTAAGTTTGTATGTGTGCATGTTCTTGCACTGTGAAGTTAAAGAAATAGAACATGAGAATCTCTAAAGTCGTTTTTTTTGTTGTGAAAATAACGTACATGGGCAAGATAATGAGTGCATTTCTTATCAAGCATTGTTGCCATCTCCTTTGTTTCCCCTTCCCATCCTTTCCCATCTCCCCCCTCCCAAATTGTCCCCACCCCCCTGCCAAAGTTGTAAAATTCATTTTTTGACATAACATCTTGTACATCTCATTGTTGCAATGGGTCCACCTGTATCCCTATTTAAACAATTTGTTTTTTCTCCTTCCCCTCCACAAATTATACCAACATCAAATACAGTGAAAACAAAGGTTATACTGTGAGGAAGGGACATACAAAGCAACAAAGAAATATCTTATAAATATGTTAGAAACAATTGCAAGAAAGACAAAAAAAAAACATTTGAATCCTTATCTTGCAGTTCATTTCGCCTAACATCAACTTATCTGACCTTTTCTGCTTGTCTCAGACATATACTAGTTTTTGCAAATAAGGGAAACCATGGGATCTATGTTTCTTTGGGCCTGGCTTACTTCACTTAATATAATTTTTTCCAAGTCTTTCCATTTCCTAACAAATAGGACAATGTCATTCTTTCTGATGGAGGCATAGAATTCCATTGTATATGTATACCACATTTTCTTGATCCATTCATCTACTGAGGGGCATCTGGATTGGTTCCATATCTTAGCTATGGTAAATAATGCTGCAATAAACATAGTTGTGCTGGTAGCTTTAGTGTGGTCTGGTTTGTGATCATTTGGGTAAATGCCCCAAAGTGGGATTGCTGGGTCATAGGGGAGCTCTATGTGGAGTCTTTTGAGGAACCTCCATACTACTTTCCAAAGTAGTTGAACAAGTTTACACTCCCATCAACAATGAAGTAAGTTTCCCTTCTGTCCACATCCCCTCCAGCATCTGTTGTTCTTAGAGTTCTTGATTATAGCCATTCTAACTGGGATGAGGTGGTATCTCAATGTTGTTTTGATTTGCATTTCTTTTATGGGTAGGGAGGTTGAGCATTTCTTCATGTGTCTATTGGCCATCCTTTCCTCTTCAAATTTGGCACATAAGCCAGCTTTTAGTCATGCAATAGAACTTATTCTTTTTATTTTGGGTAAAAAAAAACATACTGCAGCCTTTTAACTCTACAGTTTCTTATTTTGTCATTTACTTTTTCTCTTTAATTCAAATAACTCATTGTTTCCTAGAGGTTTTTTGTTGACTGGTATTTTGCAAAGTAGTTTATGCTCAGCTATTTAAAGAAAACTATCTCAGAACTTGGGAAATGAGAGAGCTCCAAATCATCTATAGTAACTAAATTTCCACAAATTAAATTAAGAAAATTAAGTACAGAAAGGTGTAGTGACCCAACCAAAATCTTGATGTCATGGAGCATTTATAATGATCTCCTGATCCTGGACTCAGAATTCAGAATCCTTCCTATTAAAACATGTTGCCCATGGGAAATTATCTGAAAATCTGGGGGAGGGGAGTATCTACATATTTCTATTATATTTATAGAGATTTCTAAAGTGATAAATCATTCTGGGTGAACATATTACTTTATACTCTTACCTTCACATTAATAATTTTAGGATAAAAATACATATTTGAACAAGTAAAGTAAAAACTGAGGCTTTCTAAGATTAAGAGTTATATGTTACACTTATTGTACTCATATTTCCTTAACACAATGAGTTAGTTATTCCTGGAGCATTTTCAAAATTTTTTGATTAAATGAATAAAACTACATATTGTAATGGAGGGTACAAATATTAGGTATTCTAAATGCTCTGAAGAAAAAACTATCAGCCTGGATGTGATTTTTTTTTAAGTTTTTTTGGAAAGTTTTGAATTTAAACTAAGCCATAACTAATGACTATAATTTAATTAGACAGGGGGAACTTCCAAGTTTTAAATTACTTGTTTAGCTCATTTCCTACAGACTTTCAGTTCAGGTTCTCTGAGTTTTCAGAGTTTAGCTACACATGATTTCTAGAAACAAGTACGTTCATGAAAAATAATATGGTATATATGCTGAGATCTGTATATATGGATATTAATTATTTTGCATAATTTAACAATAATACAAAAAGTGGGATCAACCCACTTTTAAATATCAATTTAAATATCAATTTTTAAATATTAATTTAATATGCCAAATTGAAACTAATGATGAATGTACATCTGAATTGTTCAATGTACAAAGATATTAAACATATTGTGAGGGAAAAATATCTAGACTTGAAAGGCTATAAATATGTAAAGTTATCCATTTTTTTCTAAAAACAGAAGTAATGCAAAATAAGGAAAAGACCATTCACTGTTCTCTTTGTGCCTTTTCTGAGTTTACTAAAAGTTTTTGAAAATGATTCAATTTTTATTGTGAGAAGAGTTCCAAATTTCCTCCCTTGATTTTCAATGGATATGAAAACTATTAACAGTGATCTCCACTGACCAATTCTTATGAACCTGAACCCTGTTGTGAATGAGTACTCTAAACAGGAGTCAAAATCTACTTTAAGCACCTCTTGATTTCGAAAGAGATGAAATCTATAAATATAACACTAAGAAGCTATTTCCTTCAGACTTGTCACATATGAGTGCAATTTTTGTCTGATGATGATGATAATTTAAAACAAAATTGATAGATGTCTGTGTTCTTCTTGTATAAGTCCTAGACTGTGAACAAAAGATTTACAGAAGCCGGGCGCTGGTGGCTCACGCCTGTAATCCTAGCTACTCAGGAGGCTGAGATCTGAGGATCGCGGTTCAAAGCCAGCCCGGGCAGAGAGACCGTGAGACTCCTATCTCCAATAAACCACCAGAAAACCGGAAGTGGAGCTGTGGCTCAAGTGGTAGAGTGCTCGCCTTGAGCTGAAGAGCTGAGGGACAGCTCCCAAGCCCAGAGTTCAAGCCCCACGACCGACAAAAAAAAAAAAAAAAAAAAAAAAAGATTTACAGAGCAATTTCCAAGTCTGAAAAAATTCCGTTCTGTTGGTTTTTTTTTTTTTTCTAAACACAATTCTAAGTCATTTATTACCGGGGAAAAATGTGAAAATGTTTTAAGTTGGCATTGAAAACTGTTACAAGTATAAAATGTACTCTTATTTGTACAGTTATCATTTTGTTCTTCTTTGGAGGAACGTGTTTTGCATATTTACCCATTAGTATGATTTTATTGTGTGTGTGTGTGTGTGTGTGTGTGTGTGTGTGTGTGTGTGTAATTTTAACATTGCAATTCCAGAGGATTGCACTTGTCATATTAACAATCTACTAATGCCTAGCACCTTTGCATTTCTTTTTTTTTTTTTTCCTGTGGGTCATGGGCTTCAACTCTGGGCCTGTGCACTATCCCTCAGCTCTTCAGCTCAAGGTGAGCACTCTACTGCTTGAGCCACAGCACCACTTCCGATTTTCTGGTAATTAGTTGGAGATCAGAGTCTCACAGACTTTCCTGCCTGGGCTGGCTTTGAACCATGACTCCCAGATCTCAGTCTCTGAGTAGCTAGGATTACATGCATAAACCACCAGCACCTGCCTCCCTTTGCATTTCTGTAAGGCTTTGTCATCTTCACTTGACTTGTTCAGGATAAGAGAACAAATCCCAGATCTAGTGATAGCCATTCCATCTAATTGTATGTACTCAAGAGGCCAAGGAAAATATTTGATGGATTCATTTCTAATTAACTTTGCAAGTAGAATTACAGGGTTTTTAAAGTTCTCATCATCTACACATCCTTAATATTTTTGGATTAAACTCTTATGTAGTTTATTCAATATTGGCAGCTAGTGGTAATGGTTTCCAAATGTTCTGTGGGGATTTACAAGTATTTACATAACCTTAGTTAGTCTTTAGACCACCTGTGATGCAGACATTGTTTTGCCAATTTAACAAGTGATGTAACGAAAGTGTCACCAAGTTAAATGATTTGACCAAAGTCGCATCACTGGTAAGAAATAGACTGAATTCAACCCTGTGTTCTAACTTCAAACCTTAAGCTCATTCATCTGTTTGGAGCTCCTGTGATGCTGTCTATGACTTTGAAGTTGGAAAGATAGAGGTATTACTGAGTATAACCAGTTAACCAGTCTGATCCATCGTAATCATAATTGTCTCATTGGTTACATGTAATTGTTCATACTGAGCATTTGTTATTTTGATTCTATGGGCACTATCATGGTTTATTCAAGAACATAACTATATATTCAAAGATTTACTTTGATAGCCATCTTGTCCTCCCTCCACTCAGCATATCAATGGTGATTATTGTAGAGAAGGAAACATTTATATAGAGAGAGATCAGTTCAATAAGGCAATAACTTCAGTTCTGGACCTAAGTAAAATTTAGTTTACTCAATGAAAATATATTATTGTGAACTTATAACAGTTCATCAACAACTGCCACAATTGTGAAACGTTTTTATATACATCTAATCATCTGATCAGCTGACCACTAGAGGAGATTCATGCCATCAGAACTTCCTGCCACTGTGACATTAAAAATGGATGGCCATAGTTAAAATTATTTGGGAATCATTCAAAGAATGACTTGAAAAACTTCTATCTTGGTCTAAACATGATTACAGCACATTATTATTTCCTGACCTTGATTGTGACTAGATTTTCTTGAATTCATATTAGTGCATAATAGAGATAGAAGAATTCTAAAGCAATTAAAAGAAATAAATGTCCTTCATCTCTTTTTCCCTATAGATCATAGTATAGCCAAATCTCTAAATCATAATTAAACAGAATTTAACTAAGGTGTGTCTTCATTTTCTTTGACTGTACAATGGAATTTTTTTTAACTATGGTATCTTGATTTTCTTTTACTCCAGGTGTGACCCTTCACTGCCTGAGACATTGAAAAAGGAGCACATCTCTGCTGAGAACATGTCTTTAGAAACTCTAAGAAACAGTAGTCCAGAAGACCTCTTTGATGAGATTTAACAATCCTGGAAAGTACTTTGCTGATCACTGGACTGTGATTTTTTACTCATTTCTTCAAAATCAAAAAGGAATATGTCAATTCAGCCACAGATAATACTGTACCTTATATCTTAATTACATGTATGCTTAGTTGAATGCATCCTAAGAACTTGATTGCACATGTTCATGAAAATATGACTGGATGACAGTGGTATGCTATGCTAAACCATTCCCCTTGTCTATAATGACATGAAATCTGACACATTTATTGTATTTGTTCATGAATATTGTATGTAATAGCTGTCTTTTCAATGTCTACAGTTCCTTTAGGTTAGTAATATTCTGAACAAGGAGAGATTTTAATTTGTTGGAGGATATGTAGAGTGTCTTTAGTTTGTACATAATGATAGTAAAATTTTTGTAGCTGAAAATTTTGTGTTCTTGTTAAAATGTGTTATTTACCTTATTTCTTATGGTAAAATATCTTTAAAAAGTGGTTACTAGCATTTATGTAATCTGTCTTCTTTATGTCAAAAGAATTAATATGTTTTTCAAGGATCGTTGGTACTATTTTACACATACAAAGGCACTATTTGAAGACAAAAATTTTGCAATATGTTTTGCAAGAAATACCCAGCACTCTTCATTTTAACTCACTAGTTGTATTTCCCAACCTCTGATTCTGTCCTCACTTCTGTCCAATTGAACATCTATTTCCTCTGAGACCCTCAAAATAAGCTTTGCAATAAGCTTTGTTCTTTGGAGTTTTCTCTCTGGTCACATTTCTTTAGACTTCTTGGTTGATTCCTTCTTTACTAAGTAGGTGAATGTTTGATTGTCCTAGAGTCAATTTTCAGCACTCTTCTGTTCATTTCCCATATTATGTAGGTCAATATAGACACCTTAAACTGTGTGTAGTTTAAATCTCCTCTATATGTTAGTATCTCCTAGTAAGCACAGTTCTCTGTATAGTCAAATATATATAATTATATTAATATACAGAGATATCTTGACAGACATATACACACAAAATTGTAAGTATATGTGTATATATAAACATATATAATTTGAAATTGATTTGTCAGAAAAGGTTTCTTAAATTTTCTTAGAAATTATCCCCATATCAAATCTGAATACATTTTGACATATTCCAATATAGATGTCTCTGCCTGTACTTGGGATATTTTAATACTCACAAAGCAGAGATTTAGTTATATTGCAGTTGTAATTTCACTTCCATTTACCCAGTTGCTTCATGCTAAAAACCCTGGAATCTTCCTAGGTGTTCTTGCTTCTACAAATCTGTGTGTTTACCTCTCAAACTCAACTTGCCTTTATCTGCCTTTCCCATTGTAAAGGCCTTCACCTTGGCCTCTGTGCTTAATCTTCTTCCCTAAAATCCAACCAAACTTTAGTACCCTACCTAACATCATTTCTGTGCCTAAAGACTCTAACAGTAATCAATTGCTCTTTAAGTAAACCACATCTTTACCATGTTATGCAAAGTCCTGCTTCCCCAGCCTGATTTCCTGAACCTGTGTCTATCCATTCCTCCTATACTGATAAGACACTAGTTCCCAAACCCGTTCTACTGTTGACCCCTCTGACTAGAGTTTCCATCATTAGATGGTTGATTTATTCTCAGCATTCTAATCTGGAACCAAATGTTATTTTCTTAAAAGAACTTTCCCCTACTTGTTGTTTTTTTTAATTTGTATGACCTTAGCGACCCTCAGGTCTCATTACAATTTTTTTCACTGTGTGTATCACTTCACTGTCTAAAGATTTTTAAAATTATAAAACATGAACTTCTCATCCATATTGAAATTTAATACTGAATTTTCTATAACCCAACATTTACCTCAGATTTTTCTATGGGAATTTTATACAAGAAATAGACCACAACTAACTAAAAGCAGTAAATAACTTAGTGTGTGTATGTGTGCATAGGTGTATGCATACACATTCCTAAGCAACCATATCAAGAGAGTCTATAAAGTTAATAGTATTTACAAACTTTTAAAAGTTTTTATTTTCTGGAGCATTGAATCTTTTTCAGCTATTGCTAAGATACCAGGCTGATTCAATTGGTTAGAACAAAGTACTAAACCTCTAATATTGGGGTCTTTTCTATCCAGTGTAAAGAAAATGAAGACATGCTTTCTTATATCAATGGAGAGCCATAGATTTGGTATTAAGAGGTCTAGATCCTGCCCTTCTACTCCATGTTTTTTTTCCCTCACTTTTTCCATTGTCTGTATTCTAAAACAGATTTTCAGAAGACCAATGTAAGGCACAGAATGTGAAATATATCAAAGCATAGCCTTTTTCCATTTTAGTATCTTCACTTATAAGAAAGGGAGATTATATTTCTTTTTTCATGGAATGTTTGTTTCTGTTATCTTTATGTAGTTGTACAAAAGAGATTCCATTCACCAAAGCAGTTTATTAAACAGTACATCTTGATCAATGACATCCCTTTCAGCATTCCCACCTACCCCTCCCAACCCATGGCTTACATTACTGAAGGTTTGTTTTCACCTCGAAATTTATCATCCTTGCCCCTGACAGCAGATCATATGGTACATCATCAAAAGAAAAAATAATCTCTCAGGAAAAGATCCCTTTATTTTGTGATTTTAAAAATCAGGAAACTACTTTTTAAAAGTTTGCTTCATGGTCTGTAACTCCAATGTATAAGATGCAGGAGTCTTTGAGCCTTTATCCGATAAGCTTGCTTCAACAAATGTTTGTGAGGGAACAATTACAATACAAAATATAGACCTGGGTCATATGGGAGAATTGGAAGGTAACTTCATACATTTAACAAATATTCATTAAGTATTTGTGCCTGTCTCTATTCTGGATGCTAAGTGAGCAGTGACTGGAGTATGTAGAAAGGAATTGGCATCAAAGTCAGGTCCTGAGACCACTCTGTAATTAGCTGAAATATAAGGAGAGGTAGGATTCATGGGGAAAAAAGAATGAAAAGCTATGAATGAGCTACTATAGAAAATAAAAAATTCAATAAGAGATAAAGAAATTAGATGGAATTGGAGAGTAAGCAGAGATATAAGTAAAAAAAAATACTAGGGTCATGGTAGAGACATGAAATAATTACATTGATAATTGCACAGTATTGAAATAAAGAAGACAAATTAGAAGATAGTGCCAAAGATTGACACTACAGGTATGTGTCTGTCTATGTAGGAGATGAGGAGGATCACAGTTCCAGCTTAGCCCAGTCAGAAACTCTGAGACTCCGTATGAAGGGAGGAAGCTAGTCATGATGTTGCACCTGCCATCCCATCTACAGCTGGAAGTAAAAAAAAAATAGCAGGCTTGTGGCCCAGGCATGTGCCAATGCAGAAGGGTGAACCCTATTACCAGTACAAAAAAAAAAGGAGGCCATAGGTTTGAGTCAGTGAGAGAGCACCTGAGTATCAAGTGCAAGAATCTGAACTGAAACCTATAAAAAAATTATCACGGGCTGGGAAGGTGGCTCAGTGGTAGAGTACTTGCCTAGCATGCATGAAGCCCTGGTTTGATTCCTCAGTACCACATAAACAGAAAAAGGCAAAAGTGGTGCTGTAGCTCAAATGGTAGAGTGCTAGCCTTGAGCAAAAGAAGCTCAGGGACAGTGCCCAGGCCCTGAGTTCAAGCCCTGGGACTGGCAAAAAGAAAAAATAATAATCACTAGGAGCTATACTGGTTATGATTATAGAGGTATAAAATAAGCTAAGTAATGTAGGTAATACAATGAAGACATAGAATTAAATTCTGCAGTTCTATAGACACTTCCTTCAGGTAATGGGTTTTCTGTGGATGGGGAAAAGGGCCAGCTAATAGAGCTTGTATTATAGATAATCTAGACGAATCACAAATCCTTGTCTTTTTATGCATGTGTTTGTCATTTTTGTACCTCATATTCATAGAATCTAGCAAGTGAAATTACACAGCTGACATTAATTTTTTAAAAAGGCCTCATGAATTTATAAGTTTGGAAACACAGAAGATGAGTACCTACATTTTTTCCCTCACTCTAATGATTGTATAAGGGAGTAGAATATCCAGAAATGAGAACTGAATGTGATCTGCAAGCTAGAGGCAAATACCCTGACACCCTTAGAAGATGTCTAGCTCTACCAATGTGAATAAATGAAAAGACAGTCACCTATCTTTACTGTCATGTGAACATGAGAATAACTACTAACTACAGAAAAACGCTCCAATTTGGAATGTTTTATTAATCTGTATTATTTTTACAATGCATGGCTGACAGACACAGTTACTCATATAGAATAACATGGAGGCAATCTACAACATTTATAGTGATTTTACTTGATGTGTGGGACAGGAATCATGTATCTTCTGGCTGGAACCTGGTAATTCAATAAGTAGGGATTAGGAATGTGGATTTGAGGAACAGATCAAAGCAGATTACTACATGCTTCTCTCAGCTAACAACAATGACTCTGAGCAACTTATTTTCTCTGAACTGGGCTTGTTTTCATTCACACAATTAGAATTAAGAATGAGAAATACATAAAGCAGCACAGTGCCTGGCTCACAGTAAGTGAAGCATGTATGGAAACTCATAGCTGTTACTATTTTGCTGTATCAGCAGATAATGGATCAAAGCTATGTATGAGGATTTTCTATCAAAGTATAAAAACTGAAGTGTTCCAGAGAACAGCATTTCCTGTAGAGGGTGAGGGCACAGCTCAAGAGCAAGAGTTGTTGCATAGGCCTGACTTAATCCCTGGAACTACAGTAATAATAATAACAACAATAAATATACATATATAAATTAATTATTTAAAATTTTATAGTGTGGTTATATCTGATTTAAAGATAGATTTTTATGGCAAAAATTTATCACCCAAAGGCTGTGTGTTTAGTGAAAAATATTATATTCTGCAAGAATAATGGAATTTGCTAGAACATGTATTTCCTTGATTAATTCTGTATTATTCCAATTCTATATTACTCCATTACTGCATTTCTCCATTTTTGAGAATATTTTTTTCTTTTTTTTTCTTTCTTTCTTTCTTTCTTTCTTTTTTTTTTTTTTTTTTTGTTTGTTGTTGGTGGTGGTTGTGGGGCTTGATGAGCGCTGTCCCTGAGTTTTCTACCTCCTTGAGCCATAGCCTCACTTCAGGTTTTCTGCTAGTTAATTGGAGATGACAGTCTCATAGACTTTCTTTCCAGGGTTGGCTTCACACTATGATCCTCAAATCTCAGCCTCCTGAGTGGCTAGGATTACAGGCATGAGCCATCCATTTCTGAAGAATATTTCCTTTTGACTTTTCTATTAAAATCTTATCACTGACTTTTATGACTATATATAATGGTCATATCTTACCCAAAGATTGGGTAGTAGAAACTCAATGTAGTCTTTCATTTTATGTAAGCATCATACCCATAATATTGTTTCAAGAATTTGAAATTTGGACTACATTTAAGGACATGAAGCCTATAGCATAAACAAAGTTCTCAAATGTAGTTAGAACATAATCCCAATCAGTATAGTTTGTGTGTTGACTTATTTGCCAACAGTTTACCGAACATTTTGTCCTAAGCATTCTGGCAACCAATGGGGATATAAAAACAAAGAAGACAGCATCCTCATCTTTCCAAGAATTTGGAGATCTAGACAAAAGAAGAAGTCAGTCGAGTACACAATCCAGTTATATGATAGGTGCTATAAAAGAGATGTGCCCAATATGCTCAAGGAACACAAGGGGAAATCAGGCTGTTCTTATTTCTTTTGGAGAGTTCAGAGAAAAGAGGTTGGAGCCAAAAGAAATCTGAGAGGGAGGTAGAGAAGTTTGAGCTGAGCTCCAAGCATCACTCGGGCTTTGCCAGGTGTCTGGAGTGCACTCAGCCATGTGTGAGGCAGAGAGAAATGCTTGTGGCATGTTCACAAACAACAGGAGTGAACCAGGGCCTAGGAAGGGAAGGTAGCTTCTCCACTAAGATTCTTGGAGATTTTCATCTGAGTGTACAGCACAAGCAAGTTTTTGTCTCATTTTTAATTGCCCCCAAATATAGCTTTCATTATGATGTTTTCATATGTATGAATACACTGGTCATACTCAATACTTCACTGCTTTTTATTTCCTCTTTCCCCTCCTATTGGCTCCATTCATCTTCCCAAATAATAACTTCTTTCATATCATTTTCTCTTTTTGCAACTCAAGATTCTGCATAGGAGAGAAATTCATCTCTCTCATTATCTGGCTTATTTCACTCAACAGGTTTATCAGTAGAATTAGTATTACAAAACTGTCTGTATTACCGAAAACTGTCCTCAAGAAACAAAACATAAAGGGATGTTAAGGGAAGTGCTTTTCAATAGGAGCCATGGATGTAAGGTGAAGATACACCTATGTGCACTCAGAGGTCTCTCTTTTCCGTGATTTCCTGATGCTCTTTCTGGCCTGTTAGAACATTATCCAACTCCACTTCATGCAAGGAAGCAGATATTACATTTTTTCCAATTATCTTTGAAAGTTAGAAACCTATCAATTGATACATGACCCAGTCATGTCTGGTGCTCATCCTTTGGGCTTGGGTCACATCTTTGGGAGATATCATTAATTCACCTCTTGCATCTCTTTCTGGAAGCTATAAGTGCAACTATGCGTAATGAATTTTCACATTTCTTTCTTAAAGTTAGAACACTTTGTGAGAAGGTGCCAGTTCTGAGTCCGTCCTTATAGGGGCAAGGGGGAAGTGGAGTTCCATACACTGGTGCCATTCAATGGATGTTAAACAACATAAAGCATTGTGAATAGGAGCTTATACCCTGAAAGGAGACATTGTGAACTTTTTATTTCCTGGGATTTTGATCCCAGGACAATTAAGAACCATAGAGTACTGCCCTCCTTCCACAAAAAAAGTGACAGAAATAGCACTTTTTAAAACATCTAATTGTGTTTTCAAATATTAACAGAAAAGTTAAGACAGTGTTTGTCAAATCAACTCCTATTTCTCCCACATATCAAGGGAAGGGTGGGGGCAAATGCATGAGGAAGCACTTTTTCCACCTCTCTGATGATTTTTGCAGTAAACTGAACTTTATAGGGATAAAAAAAATAAAACATTTCACCAGTCAATCTTCTAGTGCACTTGAAAGTAATTAGCTTTTCTATCATTTCCCTCATCTTTTTATCTGAGAAATATTTGCAACCAGACTTTCTACGAACGTGGCTAGAAAACATAATAGCATCATTGAGAGCGTGTTAACATAAAACAACTCCCAACAGCCGGGGAGCCCAGACACAGGTGCCAGCATCCCCACCCAGAGCCATCCATCAGCCCTGCTAATGGAGCAACTCCAGCAGCCTCGCCTTATAAAGAAATGTGAGGTTTATTCCTTATTTTATTCCACTTAATTAAAGAACAGCTGAAAATCCTGTCTTGCATTTTCAACACATGGATCCAATTAGCGCTGTGGAGCAGGCCCCTGACTTTGATAAAAGCACTGACGTGTACCTTTGGTGCCTGTACAATGTACTCTTTCATTTTACAAGGTGGCTGAAGTGCAGTTCTAAATATCCTTTTTGTAATGTTAACAAAAACCCAGGGGTATAAGCTTAGAGAAAGGTGAAGAGAAGCAAACACAATTTTGTGTGACTTGCCTGCAATAGACTTCTAGAACCCAGTTTGCTCAAAGGGGAGTATGAGGTAAAAATCTGCTGCTATGAGCCTTTGCCGGCTTGTGTACAGAAAGTATTACAGTATTCCTGAGAATTACACTCAGAGACCATTACACAGGAGCTCCGTTAGCTCAGGAAATTCCACTTGTGGTACTGCAAATGTGCTTAATGTGATGACTCTGCTCGAAAGGTAATGGAAATCCCCATTCGAATAAATTGTTTCAGACCACACCATAGCTGATGGGACGTGGATCTGCTGGAGTCCCAGAATCTGAGAATTCCATGTAGAAATGCTCAATTTAGGATATCACATTGCACTTTCTGCCAAAAAGCAAGGGAACTTGTAAGAGAAAAAGATAAAGCAAGTAAAAGGTTTTATGGCCGCTTCCCATGATGTGTGTGCCACTCTGCCCTGGGAGCACTGGGAGTTTTCCACCCTGGGCCGTGGGAAAGCAGGATGTCTCAGAAGGCTGAGACATTTACCCTGTTGTGATGCCTGCGTGAAAGCTAAGGGTGAACATCTCATTTTTCCATTCCATTTCTCCATTCTGGACACATAATCCTCCAGCTGGGAAAAACATGACCATCAAGAACAAAAATCTCTGTCCCAGGGACTCACTGCCCATGACATTACTCCAAAATTTATCTGAGAGTTAAGACACAGACAAAAATCTGAAAAGATAAAACTTACCAAACAAATTCTTTATTCCTTGTGTCAATGAAAGAAAAAATCATAATTAAGATGGTCTTTCTGATGGCTCAATGTCAGAAGACTATGTGACAGAGAGACTCTATATCCTCCTCTAGTTCTTACAGTTATAATATGGTTTTCCACAGTTTCAGTAGGAACATATAGTAACTTTGCAGAGACATGCCTATAACCATCCCTCATCTCTCCCTTAGTCTACCTTCCCTGTGAACCATGCATGATACACCTTTATTGAATTACTTTAGAAAAGGATGTCGTTTTTGATAGCTTCTTAAGTACCTCATTAAGTCTTGTTGAATTATTTATATATGAGTAGTTGGTCACCATTGAAGTTTACTCCATCCCAACCAGCAGTTCTCCCATTCAAGCAGTACAGTACTAGAAATTCACATTGTTAAATTTAGTGGTCATTCCTAAGTCCTTATCTTAGTCATTCTGACTGCCACGTTGATAAAACACTTTGTGTTTTGTTCACTGATCTCTATTAGCTGGAAATTCCTTCTTTAGCATTTTCTGATTCCTCCTAAATTTCTCTGTATCCATGAAGTGTGGCTCAGCAATTGGGCATTGGCCCTTGCATGTACTTTGCATATAAAATTTATATGTTGAAGCCCTACCTTGCAATATGGTGGTATTTGGAGGTGAAAATTTGGTATAGTCATTAGAGTTTCAATTAGGTCATAAGGGTAGCGTCCACATAGTGGGGTGAGTGACCTTAAAAGAAGAGAAAAAAAGGGCCCCATCAATTTCTGAAAGCAGAGACACAATGAGAAGGTAGCCATCTATAAGCTTTAAAAAAAAAAGCCAAGATGGAATCAGTCGGGACTGAAATAAAATAAATTTCTTCTGGAAGCTACCCAGTCTATGGAATTTTCTTATGACAATATGAGCTAACCAATACAGTTTCCTAAGTGACTGCAGAGCTTTAAGTAATGCAATAGCTTTAAGTAATGTAATACAATGAAAAATGTCAACCTCCTCCTGGCCTTCTCTTCTGGATGCCCAACTGACATGTTAAATCTAACATTGAACAATTCTCCTCAATCTTTCTTCTTTCCCATTTCACAAATGTCAGCCCCATTCCCAAAGTTCTTCATGATTTATCTATTTTGCTTACATCCTACATCAAATTCGCAAGCAAAATGCATCCAGAATTGAACTCTTTTATTTTTGCAGAATTTCAGAGCTAGAATAATTCAGAACCCTTTTTAGCCTGAGTTATTCTAATAGCCTCCTAACTAGTCCCCTTGCAAATCTTCACATTGTAGCCCGTAGCCAAATTAAAATGTCAAGTTCACTTGCATTTCCCCCCCAAAACTTTCTGATGCCTTCCTTGCACACTCAGATAAAAGTCCCAATCTTTACTATGGCTTAGAAGGTCCGGGAAATAACCTTGCATCCTCATCTCCTTGACTATCTTTTGTCTGTCCCTTGTTCTGCTCCAACCACATTTATATCATAGTGATGCCTTCAAATACCTCCTGCTTTTACATGTCTACTCTGACTGGAATACTCCTCTTCTTCTCTGAACTCATGATTACTTCTTGTGTTTCAGTTCAGGAAGTCATTCCCTGATCACTCTATGTATAATCTCTCATTCTTCCCCTTCACAATCATTCAATTATCCCCCTTGCCATGATGGGTCAGTTCTTTTTTTTCCAAAGTACATATAAGAACCTAGCATTGTAGTCAGAAAGCTTATTTGAGTCATCTTTTCACACCAGACTATAAACATGATCAGAACAAGACTTTAGTCTATTTCCTCTTCCCAAACAACCTAGTGTTTTTAGAGCAGTCAATACTTGGTACACAGTAGGTACCTAATACAATTTTAAATTTACTTAAAATCAGTGTCATGATAACTATGGAGTCTTAATGTACAAAGGCCATGAGATATAATTTACTAATTGGTTCATTGAAATTTTAATAGAATAAATCATTTACTAAATCCAACTTCAGAGAGTGGTGAAAGGGACACTGCTCTTAACATTGACAGGATCCAAGTTTTATATTTCCATCTGCAACCTTATGTCTATGCCCCATCATTGCAGAGCTAACACTGAAATCATATTATATTTAAAGATCTAAATTAAGACCTCAGCCTTCACCATATGACTGTTGGATTATTCTCCCTATAAATCCATTCTGGTTATAGTTTATCATTTTAACCAGCCATGTGGCTCAACCTCTAGGTTTCTGTCCTTCCTTAGATTATGGCTCACTTCTGTCTTCCTGGAAAGGGTTACCTTATCTCTTGAAGCCCACTGTATTGTCTCATTCCCCAAAGTGGGGATCAAGATTTCTTTTGCAACTTGACACACACAAATGACATGGCTTTGCTTTCTTCTTCTCCTCCTCATCCTGGGCTTTATTGCCTATCCTGGGACCTGTCTCTTTCTGACATGATTGTGTTAATTCTCTAAGGGATGCTTCTGACTTGGCTTTAATAAATGTGCTTCACCAGACAAATAGCTCTGGGTCAGTGCATTTCTCTTAAGCTAAGGCTATTCAGTCACCTATTATAGTTGTATAGTTGTATAGGGGCATGTATAGTTCTTGTCTACAATATTTTAAACATTTTTATCTTTAAGCTCATCCAGCTTTCCCACAGCCTTTTCTGTCTCAGGCTCTAAGATCTTGAGGTTGTAAAATAACCATACTACAAACATGCTTGCATTTATAGTACACATCTGCATACAGATAGACTTAGATTCTCTGAGAGGGCTTCCCTAAGAATAAATAATATATTAATATAAAGCAGCATAGATACATATATAAATAAAAAGGAATGTTTTTTCTCTGAATTTTGATTTCTTCCACCACACAAATTGTCTTTGGAAAAAGAGAACTCTCTTTTAGGTCATGTTTAGTTTATGTGGCTAAATTGAAGACCTGTCCTCTGGGTTAAAAGTATCAGATTTCAAGTTGTCATTGCTTCCTCAGGACCAGAGAGTGTTACTTCATTATTCAGAATGGAGGTGCACATTGGATTGGTTTTTTCACATACAAGGCCCTCTGCTTCTAGATATAGAAAACAGATTGTAGTACAAAAAATGTGGATTTTCCAGCTTCTGCCTTTTGCTGTTCAGACATTTTGAAGTGCATCTCTTCTCAGGAAACTACAATACATATGATGTGACAAATATTTATGGCTTCTACATGTTACTTCTCTATAATCTTGGTTTCCTAGATAATAGCAGTGCTTTGAAATTGAAAGCATTTCATTCTGGTAACAAATTCAAACATCATCTTTTCTGAATTGTGAAAACATAGACATTTCTAGATTGAAAACAGTAATATTGTTTGAAATGTTGAAAGTAGAAAAAACTCACTGTAAAGACAAGACACGCTGTGTAGTTATTTGGAGTTGTCTAAATTAACTGTTAGTGATTGTTAGACTCTTCAATGAATTGAAACATTTTTTCCCTTGTGTATCTACAACTTTATTATCTTAAAAAATAACTTTTTTCCCTATTTGTTCATTTTTCTTAGATTTCTTTGATAGACTTCACTGTTTCTAGATTTCCCATGAACAAAACACACCTTTCCCTATCTCTCTCAATAGAATGCTCCTCAATAATAAAGGAACTAATGAAGTCATCCCAAAGACACACCGAAGTTTCTATCTTCTCATGTGAATAGTTTAACAGACTTTTGATTATCTATACCAGAGTTACAGATAATAAGATTTTTTACAAGCTAGAGACAATCAGAGATTATCCTTTAGTCTATTGGAGGTTCAAAGTGAAAAACATAGGCCATAGGCCATTTTGTATTCATATGCATGGTCAGAAGCTGACCCACAAGCTGTACAGAGAAAAGACAGTGAATGCAGATGTTTCAAACAGCTTTGTTGTGTGGAGGTGCAGGGAGGGGGGTGGTGACCTCAGGCCCTGAGCTCTTGTTTGGCTTTTCTCATGGCTGACAATCTATCACAATTTGCTATTTTGCTAATTCATTGAAGATGGAATCTCAAAAACTATTTTACCCAGAATGGTTTTAAATCTCAATCCTCAGATCTCAGCCTCTTGAGTAGTTAGGATTATAGATGTAAGCAGCAACAAGCCCCAAAGTATTTGTAAAACATAGCTGTTGACTCTAATTTCACTTAGCTCTTCTTCAAATCAAGATATATAAAACCAAGCTAAATACAGACTTCTCAGAAGAAGGAATAAAAATGGCCAATAGACACTCAAAGAAATGCTCAGCATCTCTGGCCATAAAGGAATGCAAATAAGAACAACACTGAGATTCCATATCACCACCGTTAGAATAGCCATCATCAAGAATAAAACCAATAGTGTTTAAGTGGAGGGAAAGGTACCCTAATACACAGTTGGTGGGAATGTGAACTGGCACAACCACTCTGGAAAGCAATGTGGAGTTTCCTCCAAGAATTAAATGCAGAACTATTCCATGATCCAATAATACCACTCTTGGGCATTTATCCAAAAGATCACAAATCATAATACAGTAAAGCTACCTGTATAGCTATGGTCATTGTGACACTATTCACCATAGACAGGTATATAATTAGCTCCGATGGCCCTCTGTGGACAAATGGATCAATAAAATGTATATATACACAACATAATGTTATTCGTCTATTAGGAGAATAATATTACAGTATTTGTAAAAATAAAAACAAAAGCAAACAGAAAAACAAAAACAATGGATGGACTTAGAAAAAACATTTTAAGTGAAGTAAATCAGGTGCAAAAAAACAAAGTATGAATGTTTTCCCTCATGTATGGAAGCTAGAACTAACATAAATGTACTAGTAAATACATTAGGGTTTTACTCAAGTGTACAAAAATATATTAACCAAAATACAGTATTTTCAGGCAAGAATTCAAATGGTGTAGTTCCTTAGAAAGTCTAATTCACAGTCTAACAACTTGAAAACCAGGAAAGGGGTACTTGAAAAGTGGAGGTGTCTGAGGGAGTGAGTAAAAAAAAATGAAGAGAGGAAGGGAGAAGAATACACTCACAAAATTTATGCATATCCTATAAAAT
The DNA here is from genome assembly GCF_024711535.1 of Dipodomys merriami. Lineage (NCBI taxonomy): Eukaryota > Metazoa > Chordata > Mammalia > Rodentia > Heteromyidae > Dipodomys > Dipodomys merriami. Next base: position 18,974,764 of record NW_027203382.1, on the reverse strand, counting down.
TTAGAAAATTGAAAGGAGTAGTAAAGGATGGCAAAAATGATGAAAGGGGTATCATCAATCAAGATGCATTCTATTTGTAAACTGATTTGTTGACTGTACAACTTTGTACAACTACCTAAAGATAATTTAAAAAGCTTAAAGAAATGTACTCATTATCTTACTTATGTAACTGTAACCCCTTACAAAACTGTAACCCTTACAATAAATAAAATTAAATTAAAAACAACTTAAAATATCTATTAATCAAAAAGAGCAAAAGAGCAACAAAAAGAGCAATTTCTATGGTTGAGGTAGGATCCTTTGATTCTGCTCCCTCATCTATGAGGAACAAAATTTGTCAGGCATTGGTCTAGTGATTACAAGAACAGACCCTAGAGTAAAACAGTTGAGTTCCAAATGGCTGACCCTTTGGAAATGTCTTCCTTGCCCTTAACTTCGATTTTGTCATCTCTAAACTGCAGCCAATAATTCCAGGTGGCTCTGAGGATTAAGTGAAATAATATAAAGCAGCGATTAGCACAGTGCCCAAGGCACAAGTTATGCTGGGAGAATAGGAGGAGTTGTTATGTTCATCTGGTGGTTAGTTTTATCTGAGCCCAAATTGTTACGATGGAAGGAGGATGGATCTGGGGCAGTACTCAAAGCAGCGAACCTGTGCTAGTGACTAACCACATCCCTGAGTGCAGCAGAACAGTCACTGTTTGTACGCTGGTTTAAGTCACTCCCTGGTGTGGCTAACAATGACTAACGCAGGGGAAGGGAGTTGGCCCTCCTCATTCAAGTCACTGTTGGGAAGTTGACTGTTTCTTATACCAGTTTGGCTCACTGATAAATTCTGATCCTTGTAGAAGCTGCCATAACTTTTACCTTGGAAGAAATTTGCTCATTTGCAGGAGCAACCTACAAGACACACTACATATGAATTTCTGGAATCCCTTACAGACTTCATTAATGGTCTGTTGATATCCTTTACATGAGACATATGGTGTTCTTAACAAATCTTAGCGTGGAATGAGATGTAAATTATGGTACACAAACTGGAAAAGTCGGGCTGGGAAGTTAGCTCAGTGGTAGAGCGCTTGCCTTGCATGCCTGAGGCCCTGGGTTCGATTCCTCAGCACCACATAAGCAAAAAGAAAAAAGCCCAAAGTGGCGCTGTGGCTCAAGTGGTAGAGCGCTAGCCTTGAGCTGAAGAGCTGAGGGACAGCGCCCAGGCCCAGAGTTCAGGCCCCACGACTGGACCCAAAACCAAAACAAAACAAAAAACTGGAAAAGTCATGTAGAAAACAGAAAAATGGTCCTTTTGACCACAATACTAGATTTTTAAAAATTCTTTCCTTCTTATTGCAGAATGTTCCAATTAGGATTGTTAGAAATATTATTGACATTAAAGAAATAAGGAGCAAGCCAGGCACTGGTGGCTAGCGCCTGTAATCCTAGCTACTCAGGAGGCTGAGATCTTAGGATCACGGTTCAAAGCCAGCCCGGGCATGAAACTCTTATCTACAATTTACCACCAGAAAACTGGAAGTGGCGCTGTGGCTCAAGTGGTAGAGCACTCGCCTTGAGTTGAAGAGCAGGGACAGCGCCCAAGCCAAGAGTTCAAGCCCCACGACTGACCAAAAAAAAAAAGAAAAAGAAAAATATGGAGTAGTACAAAATACTTCTTAGAAGTGAGTAAGATATAGTTCTTCATTTTAAAATACTCTTACATAGTGCTCTAGATAAAATTACAAAACCATGATCTAGCAAAGCAAATTCTATTAGAAATGATTTGTTCTATTAAACTGCAAAAGAAAACACACAAACCAACAACGGATGGAATGCAAGTATTTTTCTTCCCTTATGTGATTTCACCTTTCTGTACTCATTTTAACTTGGGTGTGATAGTAGTGTTAGTCGATGGAGAGAATTCGTTGTTACAAAGGAAGAAACAACAGAATTAGCTATTGCACAAATGAGTATGTATTTAAATATTCTACAGATCTGTTGCCAGGCCTCCTACAACCCTTCTTTTCTCTAATTTTGCCCCATTCCAACACTCTCCCACATCAGTTTTTGTTTCTCTACTTGTTTATGGTTCTCCATCATTTAAAATAGATTAATTTTCCTCAGGCTTACTAGATCTGTCATGATACCATGTTGCATCTCACCGTAGTGATTTTTTTTATTCTTTCCATCACATTTTCTTTAAAAGTACCTTCAAGCGATTGGGACACAGCTGTGCCATGATATCCAGGCATTCTTCATGATATCTGTCTCTGAGCCTTTGCATAAGCTTTTCTCTGTGTTCAGTGCTTTCTCACACTTTTCCTTTCTCTGGCTGAGTCCTATTCATCTGAAAAGTCTAGAATGATGTTTCACTTTCCCCAGGAAGTTTTCTTTGACTTTTCAAATTCTAAGTGGTCTTTTCCTAACACCTTATTTTCTCTACCATCCCATTATATATGCTGACTTCATGTTGCTTTTCTGATTAGCTCAGATAAGTATCCAGGCTTTCTTTTCCACTATTCTATTTCTTATGCATTTTGCATCAAGCAAGGCTTCATGGATAAATGCATGAAGAAAACAAATGAGTATAGTGGAAACAAACTTAGAACTTTAAAAGGTGAATGATTATTGTGTTACATGAACTGCTGGGTACTGGTGGTTCATGCCTATAATCTTAGTTACTCAAAGAGGCTGACTGAGATAAGAAGATTATGGTTCTAAGTCAGCCCAGGAAGGAAATGCTATGAAGTTCTTGTCTTGAGTTAACCAGCAAAATGCCACAAGAGAAGCTGTGGCTTCCGTGGTAGGGCACCAAACTTGAGCTAAAGGCTAAGGGACAGCATCTAGGCCTTGAGTTCAAGGCAAAGGACCAACACACACACACACACACACACACACACACACACACACACACACACACACACACACACACACACACACACACACACACACACACACACACACACACACACACACAGCCAGTAAAGTGAGAAACCAAAAATGAAATTTGGTCTTAGATAAAAGTGGTTTGTAACTATATCAAGTGTACTTTCAGTAAGAAAATGAAGACAGAAACCAAGGGAAGTGGATAGAAACTGGTTATAATGTATGTGTAGACAGCAAAAGTAGAGAAGCCAATTGAAAAGATGCGCCATGATAAGAAGATGTTGCTGATACAGGAAGGTGAGAAATCTATACCTAAATAAATGAAAGAAATTGTTTGTGAGAAAATCAGAACTCTCCTCTAGGCCACCCAAAAGTCAGACCAAAAGAAAAAAAGGAAGTACAATTGAGCAAATGTCTATCAGCACATTTTGAAACCCAAGTTCTGATAAAATGCCTTAGAATAAATGAGAAATTTCCAGAAAACACTCAAAAAGTAAGTTTACAGTGTTGCTTAGTAATGCTTTGTGTCGCAAGTAATAACTTCATTGTAACTTTTTGTTGGCCCTGGCAGTGACAATATGAAGTGAAACAGCTGGGACTAAGATACAGGAAATCCTTTTTGCTCTAATTTGTTATTAAATATTTATCCCACATAAAGTATGGACAGCCATGCAGCAAAGCAACCATCTATTCACCTCCCAGCTTTAGGAATAAAGTCTTACTAAAAAACAGTTGAAGACCTGGTAAATCTTGAACTGAAAATGATTTTTCTCCCAGATGCATAACTCTTCACTCAAGGTGAAATTTATTTATTTCTTAGCATGAAAATGTTTGTACTGTGAAGAGTCATAACCAACATGTTAAAGTTTACACACACACAAAAAAAAAAACATGTTCAGTCAACACTGCGGAGTACAGAGCTTCAGGAAGCAAGTGTGAAGGCTGGGAGGATAAAAGCAATGAAGACTAGCAGATGTGCCCCAAGCCCTGCTCCTTGTCATCAATCATAAGCCTGTCCTGCTTCATAGTTCCCAACCAGTAGGTCTTGGACCCCTGAGGGGAACAGAATTTATTGTAAGGGGACTGTAAATCCAGATGACATTTAGCATGAGGAAGCCAAATAAATATTATGGCTTGCATGCACACTACTATTTCACATGCCTATAGATGAGATGATGAAAAAAAATACAATTCTGCTTACTTTCTTTGCCAAATGAATGCCGTCCTTTGATTGTTATGTATCTATGGACATTAAAAGTGTAATCTCTAATGACACTCTCATACTGAAAATGCTTGAGCTGTTCTTGCTGTCATTTGCTATAAAGCACATCCAGACTGATTTAGTGTGAGAACTTCAAATTTTTATTTAATATTTAAAAATTGTATCATAATACAATCTGTCCTTTTAAACACTTAAAATATACTTAATAAATAAACTTGTTTTCATCATCATTCTTTTGAACCATGTTGTGCCAACACCCTTGTTAGTCCACATGGAACACAGCAACCCTGTAAGACATTGGAAAATGAAATGAAGCATCCAGGAACTGGACTGAGCAGGATTTCTTTTCCTTTTTTTTCAACACTAGTGGACTTACTTACCAAGTCAGAAAAAATGGAGGCAGAAATCGCCTTCCCCTTCTTGCTTTCTGCCTCTAAAAAGCATCCTGTGTGCCTCATTTGTTTTCCCCCTCTGTGTCACAGTGCCACAAGGTCCACTCATAGAAGAGGTTAAAGATTATGTTGTGAGAAGCTGGCAGAACAGTGTCAAGTGCATTACTTAAACCGAGTTAGACGTCACTGGCTATTGCTTGCAAACGCAGTGGGTGTACGAGTTGCTGTTCCTTTCTAGTTGTCTGTGAGATAATCCTGGCTCTCCCCTTTTCTTTAATATCTAGCTGCCAAAAAGAATGAATCCCCATACCTACCTCATTCAACATGACCTCTGAAAGAGGATTACCAAATGTTTCTCACTGCTAACTGAAAACATTTTCCCCAAAGACTCCAAATAGCAGGAATGCCTACTCCAGTGATGGGTAATTATAGCAATACTTTCCTTTTATATTTCAGCACAGTAGAGACAACATCACAAGTGGGATTAAGTGAGAGTTCACATCACTAACTTTGATGTTCCAATTTGGAATCTCCCACTGCCTGGCTCTCTCCTCTCAACCTAGCCTCTTCTCCTCCCTTTGAAAGGACTCATTGTACTCATAAATTGACGTGTTGAGTAGCAAACCCTTTGCACAACTACTTAAAGATAGTAGAAATATAATTTTTAAAAGAAAGCTATTTTCCTTGAAAATGAAATTTCTTTGTATGTACTTTCTCTGTAAGCAACAGCTAGGAAGACCCCTACACAGTCTAATCCACAATGGGTAAGTGTATTCCAGAAGTCTCTCCTTGAAACACTTCTTGAGCCAGAGCCAGACAGAACAAAATTACTTGTCCACAGACCATTCTTTTTCCTTGCATGGGCTTATCTATCATGCATCTTGTCCTGCTGGGTATTTTTCCATAATACTCTAGTAGATCAAGCAAGGAAACTACCTTACAGAAATTAGCATCTCTTGAAATATGAGCAAAACATATGCAGGATTCTTTAGTCATACTAAATGTTTTGATATGCTATGTTTAATAATGATCTAATAGAATTAAACTTTAATGACTCAAATGTAAACTAACATATGTAGTTCATGGACTTTTTTTAATAACCTTTGTGACTACATAAAATGATGAGTTGTATAATGAGATGTACAAGTCGTTATGTTGAAAACGAACTTTACCACTTTGGTGCGGGGCGGGGGGCGGGGGAGATAGGGGAGGATGGGAAGGGATGGGAAGGGGAAACAAAGGAGGAGGCTATAATGCTTGATAAGAAATGTACTCATTATCTTGCCCATGTAATTGTAACCCCTCTGTACAGTATTTTCACAATAAAAAAAAAGAAAAAGAATGATGAGTTGTAATCTATAAATCCTTACCTATGATTCAGACAGCTTAAAGGAGTGAGTAGTGAGCTACATTATTTGGGAATGTGATGGAATGAAACATGGGAACGTGGCAGAATGAAATAAAGAAGACCTGGGAAATCTTTCTTGTGCTTGACTTGGTCTAATTGGCTTGCCATCTTGGATTTTAGTTTGTTTCATTAGAAACAGTCTTCACTGAAGATACCCAATAGGCAAATGACAAATCGTGTTAATGTATTTGATAACATATTCCATTTTTATGTCTTAGTAACTTAGAAAACTATTTCTGGTGATTATTACACTTGAAGTTACTTTCCACACTACATTTCCTTCATCACTCTTTGACCATGATTCTAGGCTGAATTGCCACCAAGGGGAAGTAGCACTGTTGCTAATCCTAACTTGGCAAAATCACTGGGTTCCACCCAGCAGTCACCAAAACATTTGTGTTTAGTCACAATACTGGTTTGTCACTTCATAAACCAATTCTGTTCTCCATCCTACAATGACCTGTTCATAGACCATAGGGAATGTGAAAGAGATGTAAATGGACCCATTGAATAATTGGGCCAGGCCTTCAGACATCAACAGAGGTGTCTGTCTGTTTGTCTGTCTGTCTGCCTCTCTCTCTCTCTCTCCCTCCCTCCCTCTCTCTCTCTCTCTCTCTCTCTCTCTCTCTCTCTCTCTCTCTCTCTCTCTCTCTCTCTCTCTCTCTCTCTCTCTCTCTTATCTCTTTGAAAGTTAAAGCAAGAAAGAAAACAAGGAAATAAACAAAAAAGAAATTAGAACAAAAATTGCAGATATTTTAACTTATAAAACCATGCTGTAAAAACCAAAAATAAGCATTTGGCAAGGCAAGATTAAGGTTTTTGATAAATATGAAGCCCTGGCTAAACATCTTTCTTAAAGTGTTTTACCACCCCACCCCTCCACAGATCTGGACGGAACTTTTTAGACCACCAAACACCATTTTATTCAAAAGAAAACTGAAGGTGAAGAAAACAAGTTATGTGCTGCAGAATATAGAAATTTTGATGGTGAAAAGCATGCTCTCTCTGCAGTTGGAAGAAATAAATAATGTGCAGGAGAGGTCTTGGGTGGCATGACTTCTGGTAGTTGATAAAGTAGAAAGTATTGAGAGAATTATTGCAGTGAAATATATATATATATATATGTATGTATATATATATATATAGAGAGAGAGAGAGAGAGAGAGGCAGAGAGAACAAAGCCCCCATAAAACAGCCTGAGCCATGAACAGATGTGGCAAATCAAGACTCAAAGTTGATCATTCCACATGATTGTTATAAAGTCTGAAACAATGACATTGTTCCATAAGTGAGGAAATAAATTCCTTATTCCAGTATCTTACTCTGTTTTCATTGCTGTAGTTGGAGTCTATATGAGTGACAACTTTATCCAGTGTATTATTAAGTGAGAAAGCAGGGGAATTCAGCGTTAATTTTGACTCAGACTTTTGTGAGACTCACTCTTCTCTGAGTCATAATTTGATCATTTGGATCTTGATGATGATTGTCTGTATTTGAGGGACTTGTACTTTTCTAGAGAAGCACAATAAATTCTCCCTTTTTATATATCAGAGGCAGAGGCTAGAAAAATTCTTCTTTGCATCTTTCTCACACAGTTGGGATTCTGAGTTCCTTAGTAATTTGGCCAGCTACGTTGAACCAAAAATTGGGCAAGTGCTATTGGCTCTCTCTCCTCGGAGATCATTTCCAGCTGTTAGTGCAAGACAAATATGAGATCCTCTGAGCTAAGGAAACTTGTATTTTTATTGGATTACCCATATAAACATCAGATGCAAAAAAAAGCAGTATGAAACCCTGTGTTGTAAAGATTTCAGAATACATACACTATCCTACTGTTAGTGGAATATAGAATACAGCTCAGTACATATGTTCTAGTAGGCAATTAGACTATGTACCAAAATTCTCTGTCTGTCTCTTTCTCTTAGTCTTTCTTTATCCTCTCTCCCTCTCTGTTTCCCTCAGTCTCTATTTCCTTATTTCTCTCTCTCTCTCCTTCTCTTTCTCTCTGTTTCTCTTTCCCCTCTCCACAAATATATTCATAAGTCATGATAAAGCTTAAAATGTATATTGGGTACTCATTTCCTCTAAGATCTTATTGAACTTTAAAAGCAAAGGTATTTCTAAGTGTTCAGAAAGGAAAATCAAAGGCAAATAGTTTTGCAGTTATACTGCAATATAGCAAATCTTCAATAAAGTGAGTATGTTTGTGTGAGGTGATCTAAAAATGATTATCAACATCTATTGTTTACTCTCATGGCCAGGGTTGAAGGGACCAATGAAAACAATACTATCCAGGACTATGAGGCAGTAAGTGGCACTATGGAGTAAGGGTCTGTTCAGCGTCAGGATGTGTTGATCTGGATGAGATGAAAGGAATTCTGCTGATGCTAAAGAGGGAAAAAGGAGATGGGAGAAATATCTATGTTCTTTTCCCCCCTCTTTCCAACATCTCATTGTGCTTCTCAGCAGCTGAATGTAGATGGGAGCCATTTGGCAGAAAAATGTCATTTGCAGAAGTAGTTTCCAGTGACAGAAAGCAGACCAAGGGAGGGTGCAGTGAGTGATTACGAAGAACAAAAAAGCAAACAACGCCTGGCACAACATGCAAGACAGAATAGGGTGTGTGCAACACTAAAGGGAAAAATATTAATAAATTCCTGGATATAATATGTAGGTGAGAGCCTTCTGAAAGAAAAAAACTGGAGGGAAAGACCATCAGCTTACAATAGATTGAATTGTTTATAAGAAAACAACAAACCTGGCTGGGCACAGAATTAGTTGGCACAATTTGTGAAGAGGGTAAAAGATGAGGTTAAACCAAATTGTTTCAGGTGTGAATATGTCAGAATCCTTTCAGTCAGCATCCCATCTCCAATTTGTACACATTGAGAAATCAATAAGCATTTTACCCTAGGCAAAACATATGATGAATTCTTTCTGAAGAAATAGAACAAATTCAGAAAAGCTAAAATTTCAAAATGTATTTGTATCTCAAAGAAAAATGATCAGTACTTGGGTAGTGGCATATTTTTACCTAACATCTAGCCCCCAATCCACTGATCCTAAATAAAAGTTATCAGTCAACATTGTCTGGCCAACCCAGAAAGAAAATCTAGTATAATGGGAGAGACCTTACATTAAAATAGCCTTGCTTATATAAAAGTCAGAATCATGTACCCAGCCACCCAAGTCTCCATCCTTAATAATATAAAGAAATCATTTGCCTATGAGGAAAGGTAGAACATACAAAAAGAGAAAGACTAAATTTATTAAAACAGAAAACTTAGGAGGAAATAATTTAGAAAACAAAAGGAATTTTAAAAATCACTCTTATTACATTCTCAGAAAAAGATTTTAGGAAAAATTACTCATAACCAAGTAAATAATATAGTAGAAAATATTCTCTGAGATCTAAATATTGCCAAAATTAAAATCTTAGGTTTTCTTGAAACTAAAGTCTAACAAAATGTTAAACAGCATAAAAGCTGAAGAATGTAAGGGATAAAAAGAAAGAAACGTTGGTGCGGGGGGGGGCAGGGGGGGAAGGAGAAGGATTGGGATTGGGATTGGGGGGAGGGGGGAGGCTGGGAAGGGATGTGAAGGGTAAACAAAGGAGGAGGCTGCAATGCTTGGTAAGAAATGTACGCATTATCCTGCCCATGTAATTGTAACTCCTTTGTACAGTATGTTCACAAATAAAATAAAATTAAATTTAAAAAAAGAAAGAAAGAAAGAAAGAAAGAAGTATTGAAACTATTCAAGCAAATAGTTAAAAAAAAAAAAAAGATCCACAATAGAGTTAAAGAAAGATGAAAATCTTCCTCAATTTAAATTGTCCCACTAGGGTGCAATACAATGAATAGAGAAAGACCCTCAACCTAGCAACATTGTGGCAGTATTTTGAACACTATTAACAACAACAACAAAAACAAAAAAGGATTCAAAGTATCTAAGGGGGAAAAGGCCACCGGTTACAAAGGAGTAAAAATAAAATTAGTTTCCATCTAGAAAACTAGAAATATCCTATAAAAGATAGAAGCACTAAATATGTACATCACCTTTGTAACATAGTTATGAAGGTAGTTGCAAGTATGTGAGTTGGGAATCTAAAAACTAGAAAGTTAGAACTGTCAATCTGACCCAGGAGAGGATTTTAGGGATGTCCAAGGTTTTGCTTCACAACCAATCCTAAGAGAATTCTAAAAAGGAATAAAGTGGTGGTTTCATCTTTTACTGAGAGATAGGGAAGAGAGATACCTAAAGTCAAGAGAGACAGTAAGACCCAGGAGCTAGGCTTTGGGGATAATCGTTACCTAATATCTAATATCGAATATGGCTTTAGTGTTAAAACAAACCCTGAAGTACAAATAACAGCAAGGTGTAGGTGGGAATTCATATGCATTCCCAATGAGAAAGTCCATAGGGGAAACTCTTGATCAGAATATTATCAGCCAACTGAGTGCTATGATTTTAAGGCATTTATATGGACCTTCATGCCATGAGGCTACTACTTTTATTATATTTTTTATTGTCTTTATGTAGTTGTAACAAAAAGATTATCATTCAAGAAATTAGCTTATAAGTACCACACATCCTGATCATACCACTTCGATCATTCTTCCCATCTCTCCCAATCCAATCCTTCCCCTCCATCTTCCTAGTTTGATGGGATATGTGTGCATTGAATATTTTGACTTCATTCTTCCTCCTCCCCTTCCCTGCTTCATTTGTCCACTTTCCTCTCTTTGAGCTACCCTCCCCCCATCTTTCAAGTACCAGTTTCCTGGTATTCATTTTGTTGGACTGTGAGCTGAGTCTATTCCTTGTGAGGCCCAGATTCCTGACAAACGTTCATAGAAAAGGAGCTGGAAGCCTAGTAAATTATGAAGCTTTTTGTATTTGCTTTAAAGTAGAACTTTACCAGTTTTTTTTTACTATTTGTGTTAGGTTTTATTACAAACATGTTACTTCATAAAATACTTCTAGTCATAAATCATTTAGGAGAAAGAAATTCACCTTTTTATGTTGCTTTCATTTCTTTTTCTATTACTTGCTTCAGTTCTTTTGCTGTTGCATGTTAGTGTAATGTTGGATATAGAACAGAAAGTCTCATGATTAGTATTTTAAGAGACAAAGGACATGGCATGAAAGGTCTATTTGTAGCTGCAGGAAAGTACAAAAAATGTAAGCTACTTATTTCCATGCAAGAATAGTAACCAAGATGAAACAATATTTTTTTCTAGAAGGACATACTAAAAAGAGATGGTATAGTATACTAATAATCTCATTTTTAAGGGAGGTAGCAAAAGGCTAAATTAAAGAAATAGGATTTTAGATGTATTATATATCTGACATCACAAATATTAAAGATAAACTGAGCATAGGAAAAAAGAATAAAGAAGCTGAATAGACACAAGCAAATCTCTGTCATCAGAGAGAGCCACTGCATATTGTATAACATAGCCAAACCAGTAAATAGGAAAATGCATGTACTATCTACTTTCTTAACATAATACTTCAAAGTCCTCTGCAGACTGAACATTTAGGAATCTTGGCAGAAAAGCCAAATTTCACTTGAACATTTTGCTAAGAACCACTGTAATAGAATCCATTTAAAAATTATCTTCCATGCTTCACAAACTCATCAGAGTTTAAATCACAGTCTTCTAAACCAATCAATCTTGCACTATTAGAGAGTCACTGGGAGAGTAAAATGTTAGCACCCAGAGTTCGCTTTAGAAAATTCTATGTTAAATGTCCTGGAATGACTCAGAAATTGGAGGCTTACAGTTTGCATTCTTCTTTCAGTTTTTGTTGCTGTTGTTGTTTCTATTTAATATTCGGTGGTAAAAAAAATATTGTACTTAAAATAAACGTCTTTGGGGTGACTCTACTATGTAGCCACAGCTGGAAATCAGGAATCTAAATTAATAATGGCAAGTCACCAAGAAAATAAAATAGAAACGAATTTTGAAACTTTTCTTTGGGATCTGGCTGAGTAAAGTACTACAAAGAGAGGAAACTTGCTTTAATCACAAGAACTTTCATAGTGACTAATGTGCACTATACCCATGTATTACTTTTACTTACAGATTTCTTATGCATAAAGTTATAGGTTTTCATATGTGTTTTTAAAAAAATTGACAATATTAGGAAGTTAAATCAAGGCCATATGTTCTTGCTCAGCTTTTTTGCTTATGGCTGGTGCTCTACCACTTGAGCTATACTTCCACTGGTTAATTTAAGCATCTCAGAATTGTTTGCCTGGTCTGGCTCTGAAGCACAATTCTCAGAGATCCAGTCTCCTGAGTAGGTAAGAATGTAGACATGAGCTGGCTTATATGGCAGGGGGGAAGGACATAGATAATCACAGAGTAGACATTCAGTTTGGTGCTTTCCCCAATACTAGCAATGGTCCAGAAAGGCCAACATAATTTCTACCCCCACCCAATTTAAACAGATGTTCATATCTACTGGATAAAAATAATATACCTCCAAAATTGTTTTATTCAGTGTGAGAATATAATTTCCCTAAATCAAAGAAGCAAATTTTTACTGTGGACTTTTTTCAACAGAAAATTTAAAATAGTGTCATATACAGAATGATACATTTTTTAAAAAATTCTCCTTGAATAGTAAGCAACAGAATGTGTGTGTGTGTGTGTGTGTGTGTGTGTGTGTGTGTGTGTATACTAGTGCTGATTTAAGAAATATTCTCAATATCTGGTTCTTAAAAGATTGTGCTAGGCTTGCAAGTCCACAGCAGATCGAGTAAAAACTGTCTTAGAATGTTTGTTAGTTTTTCTTTTGTTTATATGTAGCCAGCTGGTTTCTGACCTCTTTGTGTAAATAATCAGCTTTTCACATAATCAGATTCCATATTACCTTGTTAAGACATCATTCAGGGCAAGCTTTGATCCTTCACTAACTTTTGCAAACCACCATACATGTAACTGAAGTAATAGTAAAAACATTACCACTTATTGACAAAATCCCATGGCTGATATCTTAAATACTTTTTGTTTATATATTTATGTTTGTATAACACACAGGCCTTCAGAAAAGATAGCAATATGATTAAAAGAATATCCTATTTAATTATAAATTACTGAATTTTCAAAAAATATTTTCCAAGTCTTTGAGAAAATACTAATTTAATGCAAGCTCTGTATAGTTGCACTACCAGTTGACATTTTTGCTCAATTCTCTTTGAAAAGCAGGTGAATTGAAATGTAGGGTTTATAGAGCCCCGTTACATTCATTTTTCCACATGGATAGGGGAAAATAAAGCTTATGCTATATTCTGTGACAAGCTGGGAACCAAAATGTAAAAGACACTATAATAACCCCAAAATGGCTTATTTGGTGTCAGATTAAGATAAATGACACAGGCAGCTGTAAAAAGAATTCTCACTGGCCACTGACCCAAAAACCATAGTGTCATTTTTCATCTTTAGATAAGTATCAAAATAAACCTAAGATAACAACAGTTCTTTAGAGACATAATGAAATATCCCAAATTCTGTTTTACAGAGGATAATTTCAACCATTTTTATTCATGTTGAAATACATTAAAATATTGTGGTTTTTAGGTTAAAATACTTTAAAACATTATGATGATCCCTAATGTATGAATATAAGGTTGTCAATTTAATAAATAAATACTAATATTTTAATTCATGGGATTTTGAGCACTAAAAGTAGTATCACACACAGATTGTAGAACTAATAGATACATAATAATGAATTCTTTTGATTGATTTTTCTGTGTTAAGCATGCTAGATGCAGCTGGGCACCAGTTGATCATACCTGTAGCCCTAGCTACTCAGGAGGCTGAGATCTGAAGACTGCAATTCAGAGCCAGCTTATCACCAATTAAATAAGTTCAAGTTAGCTGGAAGTGGAGCTGTGACTCAAGTGGTAGAGTGCTAGCCTTGAGCACAAAAGCTCAGTAACAGTGCTCAGGCATAGAGTTCAAGCTTCAGGACCCTGGCACCAGACAAATAAAACCAAAACAAAACAAAAAGCACATGTGCTTTATACATATTCTGTTATACAATGATAAACATAGTCCTAAAGAAAGTTGTGATTAGACCATTTCATGTGAGAAATTCTGGCTTTAGGGAACAGTGATAATTTATTACAGATAATATAGCTGATAATGGAACTCATAAAAGTTCAAATTTTCTTGGTGTGAGTATACATTTTTAATCTCTCCGTCTTTCTGTCTTTGTCTCTCTCCCACTCTCCTTCTCTCCTCTCTTTTTGGTCACTTTAGTCTTTAGATTCAATCAAATACTATAATTACAAAAAAAGTAAAACTATATTTTCCTACTTCTGGAAGAATGAAGGTTTACATGAAGCAATAACTTGTCTATAAACAGGAAAATGTTTTGATGTAGAAATGTAGAAATCAATCTATTATAGATTTCCATTAAGTACATAAGAATTTATCCTGTAAATGAATTTTCATAAATGGGAAAATGTCTTTATAAAGGTTTAAATGCCACATCTTTTATTCTTAATAGCAAAAAAAAAGAATCAAGTCAGTAGAGGCTCTGTTAAATCAGAAATGTATACTGGATGACTACAGGTATTCAAAAGATTTATGATGAGTTTGGGATGTGGCTCAAAGTGGTAGAATGTTTGCCTTGTATGTGGGCTCTGAATTCAATCCCCATTCATTACATTATGAAGGACAAAAAAGATGAATAAATTCTGAAGTGGAAAAATAAGTCTCATCAGCATGTATCTATTTACCTTATTGTGTATCTGTAGAACATCTGTTTCCTCAGTTTTCTATGATGTCTTTTTTCATCTTCACTAAGGAAAAAAAAGGATTGAAGCTTGGTACCTGTTACACTTATAATTCTAGCTAGTAGAGGCTGGAATCCAGAGGACTATGGTTCAATGTCATTCTGAGCAGAAAAGTTGAGGCTATCCTATCTGGCAAATAACCAGTAAAAAAGCAAGTCTGGTGGTGTGGCTCAAATCATAGGGCCAGCATAGTAAAAGTGAGGCCTGGAGTTCAAATTCCATTACCACAAAAAAAAATGTAATTTTGTCACAGAGCTTCTTTTAACCTTTAAATATACATTATGCATTAATTTTATTTAAATTAATCATCGATTTAGTTTATAAAGGAAATCAAGTAAGTGCCGATTTGTCTCAAGACTTAAAAGCCAAGTGCTACTTTCCTTCCTAATCTATCATCTTTTGTGAGCCATGAAACGAATGCAGACTGAAGCACAAGTAAGTCTGAACAATCACCATCAAGCTGATGTCGGCAAGTTCTCCTTTATTGTTGCCTTCAGCCACATGCATGGTCTCTGTTCTGACCCCATTTATTTTCTCTACAATTTTAAGGACAATTAACTGTCTTTTAAAATGAAGAAAAATGGAGCTGATACTTACATTCTTGCCTTCATGAGAGATTGTTGTCACCAGGATAAAGTGTCCAATAAAAGAGAAAAGGGCAAACACTCCATGTTTTGGCCTTTGCCATTAATTCTACTTAGAGGATTTGGTTTTGGGAAAGCACAAAGAACCTTTTCTTTTGGTTGGTCATGGGGCTTGAACTCTGGGCCTGAGAGCTGTTTCTCAGCTCTTTAGCTCAAGGCACTGAGCCACAGCGCCATTTCAGGTTTTCTGGTGGTTTATTGGAGATAAAAGTCTCACAGACTTTCCTGCCCCAGCTGGCTTTGAACTGTGATCCTCAAATCTCAGCTTCCTGAGTAGCTAGGATTACAGGCGTGAGCCACGGGCACCCGGCACGAAGAGCCTTTTTGTGTAATGTTCATTCTAAATCATCGGACTTGACAAAATGTTGGCTTGTGATGAAGTTACCCATTCCTTAAAACTAAGCTACAACAGATCACCTTGACCTCCTCACTGTAACCCAACACATTTGAAGGCAAGAATTGGGTGAAAGTGGAAGGCTGAAGCTCGGGTCTGTGCTTTGTAAAATGCTCAGTCAATGGAAGGAAAACCAGGGCAGAAGCAGCTACCTGTACCCAGACTCCCACTCATTGTTGCCTTTTGAGTGTTATAGTTGAAAGTTGGGTGTTTCTTTGTACTTCTAAAAGTATTACCAGCAGGAGATGATTTTTTTCTGGCTGAGAACACAGAAAACACAAACTGGAGCAATCAGATTGTAAAAATGTAATGCTTTCTTATTGTCCAAAGTATCCTGAGATGTGAAAGGAAAAGCCTAGTGAAGGGGTGGGGCTTATATCTTAATGCTCTTGGCAAGAGAAGCATCATGTATATGTACGATTAAAATACTCATGATAATAATGAGCATTAATTAAATACTATATGCCATACCTTGTTTTAAATTATTTTTCAATCCTCAAAACAAATTGGAGTACAGTGCTATTTTCTGATGGTAGCAAAGATTTTAATCAAATTACTAAGTGACTCAGCTGTGACAGGTAGAGGCAATATTTGAACTTGGGGAGTTTACTCAGACCTCACTGCCTGATTCTTTAAGGAAAGAGGGGAAGAGGTTCCCAGCAGGTTGTAGAAGCCAGCTTGATTACATACATACAAGCATATATATACATATATTCATATATTCACATTATAAATATACCCCAGTTGCTGTTATGATTCTCACCAAGATCACCTGAGATTTTTAGCCATTTTCAAGTAACATATACATTTTCTTAACTAATTTTATTAAACAACAATTACCATCCCTTGTCTAAGCACAGAAGTTGCACCAATGTTCAGATTCAGAACTATTTTAGTCAGAGTGGATAATTTAGGTTCTCTAAACACCTTTTTAAAAATTTTGTTTCACAACTGCCCAATAAATAAGTGGGCTAATGACTTAAAGAGAAACTTGTCTGAAGAGGAAAGAAGAATGGCCAATAAACACATGAAGAAATGCTCAACCTCCCTAGCCATAAAAGAAATACAAATCAAAACAACATTGAGATACCACCTCACCCCAGTTAGAATGGCAAAAATCAAGAACTCTAAGAACAACAGATGCTGGAGGGGATGTGGACAGAAGGGAAACTTACTTCATTGTTGATGGGAGTGTAAACTTGTTCAACCACTTTGGAAAGTAGTATGGTGGTTCCTCAAAAGACTCCACATAGAGCTCTCCTATGATCCAGCAATCCCACTTTTGAGCATTTACCCAAATGTTTACAAACAAGACCATACTAAAGCTACCAGCACAACTATGTTTATTGCAGCATTATTTACCATAGCTAAGATATGGAACCAACCCAGATGCCCCTCAGTAGATGAATGGATCAAGAAAATGTGGTATATATACACAATGGAATTCTATGCCTCCATCAGAAAGAATGGCATTGCCCCATTTGTTAGGAAATGGAAAGACTTGGAAAAAATTATATTAAGTGTAGTAAGCCAAGCCCAAAGAAACATAGGTCCCATGATTTCCCTGCAATATCTAGTATATGTATGAGTCAAGCAGAAAAGGTCAGATAAGGTGATGTTAAGAAAATGAACCCTAAGATATGTATTTTAAATGTTTTTTTCTTTCATGCATTTGTTTCTAACACAATTATAAGACTATTTCTTTGTTGCTTTGTATGTCCCTCCCCCACAGTATAACCCTTGCTTTCACTGTATTTGATGTCGGTATAATTTGTGGAGGGGAAGGGGAAAAACAAGTCGTTTAAATAAGGATACAGGTGGGCCCGTTGCAACAATGACAAGTTGTCATGTCAAAAATGAACTTTACAACTTGGGGGGGATTGGGTGGGGGGAAGGGAGGATGGGAAGGGATGGGAAGGGTAAACAAAGGAGGAGGCTACAATCCTTGATAAGAAATGTACTCACTATCTTGCCCATGTAATTGTAACCCCTCTGTACAGTATTTTCACAATAAAAAAATTTTGTTTCAGATAGCATCTATCTATCTATCTATCTATCTATCTATCTATCTATCTATCTATCTATCTTCTATCTATCTATCTATCAGACCTATCTATGTCTTAATACATCAAAAGCTCATTTCTTTTTCTTATGCCTGTCTGATGCAGTTTATAAAGGGCCTTGCTCTAGCAATCATTTGAGGATGTACTTTATTTCTTTCTTCAATTCTATACTGTCTGCTGTCATCTAAAAGGTAAAGGAGGGAGGAATGGAAGCAGGGATCCTATGAGAGACCAGGCACAGAGTTCTCCTCACATTTCATTGGTCAGGATGTCATGAGTTTGGGAAATTTGGTTTGATGTGGTTCTCATCTGTGGTCACTGGACTTCTCTACTATACAAATAGTGGTAAGTTTCACCAACTATATTTATGTATCAGAGCATAAAGACTTCAACAGAGACCAAGGGAAAAAAGTCATTAATTGATTTCCATATTTCCTTAGAACAAAGGGAGAAATTCTCCAACAAAGTACTTTGAAGAACATTGCAATCCACTCCTATTTTTCAGTGAACTCTGTGATCAGCTTGTAAATCTGGCTTCTGGACTTTATATTGTGTCATTTTCCAGCTCTGGGTCAGTCTCTTTTGGTCAATGAATCCCACATCTTTTTGCACAGTCAACACAAATATATACTATCTCTACATATCAAAACAATGCTTCAAGTAACTAGGAGAATGTGAAGAGATCTAAAGGACTCCTGATGAAGATCCCTCTCTATCACATCAGTTAGCATTTCTTATTGTGTCTGCATTAGGAGTAATTGGCCTGTATTAATGATAAAAGAGCACTGATAGATGCCACTGACTTTTCGGTCAGAAAGAAATGTTTGGAGAATAGGTTCTGCCCCCATCAGGATGGCTTTTATTAGCTATGTGCTCTTGAGAAAGTCACCTAGCCTCTTTATATCTTAGTCTCCTTGGTTATAAAACTGAATTAGTAATAGTACATGCCCTAAAGTTTGATGAAATGA
Organism: Dipodomys merriami; assembly: GCF_024711535.1. Classification (NCBI taxonomy): domain Eukaryota; kingdom Metazoa; phylum Chordata; class Mammalia; order Rodentia; family Heteromyidae; genus Dipodomys; species Dipodomys merriami. Next base: position 18,955,978 of record NW_027203382.1, on the reverse strand, counting down.
TAGCAAAAGAAATTTTAATATCAGTGATATGAAGTAGCTAATATTTATATTGATACAAGTTAAAGCAAATATCAACATACAATATGCAGTCTATCTATTAAGTAATCAATACATATTAGCCAGAATCATCATAAGCATGATTAGTATTTTTTATTATTTTTGCTATAATCACCACTGCCAATGAAATTATTTTTTCATTTTCAAACAAAAGCTAATGGCTTAATGTAAATCAGTATATTTCCTCAAAAGCTAAAAATAGAACTATCATATGCTCCTGCTGTAGTATTGGTGGGCAAATAGCTGAGGAAATGTCTATCAACATGCAACAAACATATCTACAGGTCCCATGTTCATTATTCACAATAACCTGTTTATGGAATCACTCTGGGTGTCCATTAACTGATGAAAAAGTGCCATGTATATATATTCACACATATGTATGTACATATATATAATATTATTTAATCATAAATAAGGAAATTGTGTCATGTCTTTTGAAGGGAATGACTGGAACCAGAAATTATCATGTTAAGCAAAATAAGATAGACTTCATAAAAATAAATATATCATGTTTTCTTTCATATCAGGTACTTACATTAAAAAGAATAGCAAGAAAAGGTCATGAATGATTGAAATACATGTATACACATATAAAATGCCCTAAGACCATTGTAGAACAAAAGGGAAATGAAGAGGGCTTAAGCAAGTAATGGAGGTATTAGATATCAACAGAATTTTCTTACATGCTCATGTAGAAATCTATCTATAAATAAAACCTGTCACTGTGTCTAATTAATATATACCACTTGAAAATCAAAACGATTGGCTTTATATTTTGAGGAAGCTAAAAGCCAAAACTTCAGACTACGGTCCAGAAAGAAAGGCTGAAATAAGGCTTTTCTGTGACCATATCCACTAATCAAAAGTCAGTAAGCTTGTGCCCTTGTTCTGTTAGTTATTAACTTATTCAACCAATGCTTCCCAAATACTTGCACTTTAGGTCCACTTGCACTTTGTACTTTAGGTCCACTGCCTATTTTCTGTGTGTACTGAAGCAAATTTCTTTGCTTCTCCGAGCATGATTTTCTTTATGTGAGAAATGGATAAAATAGTCTCTACTTCTATCACTGTTGTGAAGAGTAAATCAATTTTATAAAGCCTGCCTGGCCAGTATTAAGCACTTAAATAAAGCATAATTCTTATAAAATTAATATGAGATGTCTTTTGTCTTTTGTTCTCTCATGTGGTTTATAATCTGCAGATCTTGATTTATGAGTAAATGGCAAAATTAAATTTCAATTGATTTTTAAACAGAATCAATATTTTTAAAAGGCAACATTAAAAAATAAATACAATGCAATAATATAAAGAAAATGATTTAAATAGAACAAATCAAATACGAATATATCAAAGTTACTGCAATTTTGGTTTCAGGTTTATAAATATATACAAATGTAAGTATTGTTTGGGTGTAAAACATATTTCTTGCTACAAGCTACAGTGAAGAATTGGAAAGCTTTTTAGTAATATGTACATCGTGCTGTGTGGATATCTTTAAATGTCCAGAAATCAGAGTATTGTTTTTACTTTTCAAGACACTTGTTAATGAAGCATTTTTTTCCACATGTGGCACAAATAGCATAAATAGGACTTTTAAATAAGTCAATGTCCAGCTTGCTAGTGCTTTGGTGAAGGGTTTAAACTATTGTTGAAAAATAGAATACCAGAATCAGTGATAAATTACATTTCCTTATATTGTCTCTACTCACTCTCATCCTTACATGAAATCAAACCGTTATTCGTGATGGAGATAAGCATAAAAATGCCTTTGAGCCATTCTACATTTCACCTGCCTTCTCCTAGGTGTGATGAAAACTAGTAGCCCTTTGTTGTTTTTATTGTATGCAGTGACATGGACTAACGGGAAGAGAGCTGTCACCAATTGCCTGAAAAACTCATTGAATTATTGCTGTCTTCTCAGGAGAGTCCTTTGCCCTAAAAGCCTTCAACTCCATTTTTAGTTTCTTGGGCACATAAACCTCCTGTCTCTTTTTCCAAATTAAGGGCACTCAACAGAGCTGCCACATTGGGCATTAATGAATTCTCTGAGACTAATCTACACAGTAATGAGAAGTAGAATCTGTCACTCACTCTCCCAGGGGGTAAGAGTTCACATGCTGTTATATCACCCTATTAAAATAACTTATTAACTGCTGTGTTGCATGTCTGCTACTATTCATTAAGAAGGTGTGACCAAAGAGACATGCATTTGTACAAATGATTCAATTTAATTTGCATTGTTCTCCATTTTGCTTTTATGGCTGATTGACATGCACTGTAAGGAAATGAAAGCATTTTATACTAGTGTGGATATGATAAAAAAACATATCAATAAAATTATTACCTTTATCACTTTGGTTTTAAAAAATGTTAGTTGATAATCTGCATTCCATTAAAAATTGTAAAGAAGCTACATTTGAAGCTACATATTCCATGCCCTACACTTGAATCCTGGAAATATGTTATCTTTATTAATTTTTTCATTATCTTGAAATAGTTTACAGAGGCTTCAATTCAATGTGTTGGTTTGTGAGTATAATGCATCCTGGTTAGTCATTTGTTATAAGATTTTCCTCATAGTATAGCAGAGTATGCCATCAAACCATTGTTAGATTATGCTAAAGGCTAAACAAGGGAGGGTAAATCTAGACAGAATAACTAGGAATTAAGTGATTTTTATGATAGATTTATCAAGTAATGCAAATTTTTTGCTGTATATTTGTGTTAGAATAATGTCTTAGTAAGACAATAAGATTTGACCTTCGGTGGAGACAAATTGTATCCTCAACAGTCCCTTTGGATAGTTGTATTGGTGGAAATTATTTAACCTCTTTCTTCTTATACTTCATTGGCAGAATGAGAGTGAAATAATACTTTCTCTTACTTGTGATTTTTTGAAGGACTAAATGTGCTTACGCAGCATTTGTGTCATGTAAATTCTCAATAGTAATCTTAGATCATAGACTATAATTATCATATTCAAATCATATTCTATCACAACTATGACAATAATTTTCCTACCATGATAGTCACCATTATTATCCCACTTTATCCTCAGGAAAAAAACATTCATAATTTGCATTTTAAAATTTAAAACATTTTATTTGTTTTTGGTGGAACTCTCTGAAAACCACAAACATAGAATATAACTTTAAAGAGCCTTTCTGAAGCTCACTGTCTCCATCAGTCACCCGGGGATATCATCCTCAACCCCTTTCTCTTAAGAAGAATACGTTTTTTTGCAATGCTGACAATGGCTTTGAGCAACTGCCTTCAACTCTAAAACATCATCTTCTTCATTTTGGAAAAGGGATAATACTCCCTTTCTTATGGTGTTCTGAAAATTAAATAACATTAAATAAAGTTTGTAAAACATTGTCAATGTGTCTAGCACATTTATTCAACAAGCTGCAACTGTCATAATTATTTCTCGTGGTGCCACCAATCTACCAAGTTCATGACGCAGCTCTGCCTTATTTTCTAACAGCTATGTAGATGCAGGATGTACCTTCTTTAATCTTTTCTCATATTTTATGTTATCAAAAGCCCACCATCTCCAGGGTGCCAGTTGGAAGTACACTGTCTATAGAACAAAACTAAACCATGTCATACTTAAATAGAATTTATAACTTTGGTCTCATTAACTCAGGCTTTTAGCAAGCAATACAAAGTTACAGTAATGTCCTAGTTGTTATATTCTTAGATTGTTAATTAGAGTTTTGTGAAAATACATTTGGATTCATCATTAGTGAATAGCATAAATTATCTATAGCCTTTCAAAAATCTTCAATTAAAAGAATATTCCAAAAATAACAGGATAGATACAGTTTTACAATAGGTAGAAAAAGTGAGTTCATCAAGCAGAAACGGTCAGATAAGTTGATGTTAGGCGAAATGAACCCCAAGATAAGGATTCAAATGGTTTTTCTTTCTTGCTATTGTTTTTAACATATTTACAAGATATTTCTTGGTTGCTTTGGATGTCCCTCCCCCACGGTATAACGCCTGTTTTCACTGTATTTGATGTTGGTATAATTGTGGAGGGGAAGGGAAGAAACAATTGTTTAGTTAGGGATACAGGTGGACCCATTGCAACAATGAGATGTACAAGACGTTATATCGAAAATGAACTTTACAACTTTGGCGTGGGGTGGGGGGCGAGATGGGAAAGGATGGTAAGGGGAAACAAAGGAGGAGGCAACGATGCTTGATAAGAAATGCACTCATTACCTTGCTCATGTAATTGTAACCCCTCTGTACAGTATTTTCCCAATTAAAAACAAAAGTGAGTCCAGATAATATTGTGCTTTTCAGAGTCATTAAATTTAAGAACTCTTTACAATTAAAGTCTCATCTTAATTCTGCTCAAACAAGCTGGATATTTCCTTATAATTTGGGCATTGGTTATGATTATGTCCTGAAGTTTTAGAACCATGTCAAGGATCCAAAATTCAAGGTTAGGATTTCTGTCATTTCGCATGAAATATATCTTTTCATATTTATCAGAGTTCTCTGATAAGCCTCTTTTCAATTCTTACCAGAGTTCTCTAATATGTACTATGGATTTTTTTTTTTTTTTTTTGGTCTGTCATGGGGCTTGAATTCTGGGCCTGGGCACTGTCCCTGAACTTTTCAACTCAAGACTATCACTCTACTACTTAAGCCACAATACCACTTCCGGTTTTCTGGTGGTTAATTGGAGATAAGAGTCTCAAGAATGTTCCTACCCGGGCTGGCTTTGAATTGTGATCCACAGATCTCAGTCTCCTGAATAGCTAGGATACAAGTGTGAGCCACCAGCACCCAGCTTGTAGTACAGATTTTTTTTAAGACATTCTTAATAGAATATTAGAAATACTTATAAAGAGATTTCTTCGTAGTCTGACATATCTTCAACGTATTAACCCACTACTACAAAGTAGTGGGTTATAGCAAGCCACAAAGTAGCTTCCATTTATGTTATTCATAAAGACCTTCAGCACAAATTCAGGGAGTATAATATTATTACCTACATTTTAAAATGAATTAGTAAAAGCACAGAGGTTGTTTCCTATAGTTGCACTATAGAGATCCTGGACAATTTTTTGAACTCATGTTTTTGGGTTCCAATGTCTAGAGTGACTCTCATCACTTTGATTTAAATGCTTCAGGGTAGGAAGAGAAGAGGATACATGAAAAAACTCCAGGTTATTTCAATTGGGGATAATTTCTACTTATACTTCAGACGACTATGTTTCACCTTAAATGTCAGATTATTCTTTTTCTGTTCTATAGTGTGTGGCAACTCACCAAGTCATCCTGTGTACAGTTTTATAATTCTATGCAAGTTTTATGTTTCTCAAGAGTCTTCCAGTTACACCAAATGTTTATATATTTTTGGTGTGTATTATATATATCTGTATTTCTGCAATACATATAAGAAACATGTTTAACTTAGCTTTTAATTTTGTATTGTCTCATAATTCTCCTTTACTTGGATTTGCTATCTTAAAATATTATAATGTCATTCTAAATGGGAAACATTTGTTATTCATTCTAAGACTGCTTACTGAATTAAGTTTGGATATCATAGCAGAGAGAGATGATTATCACATATGCCAGTGAAGCAATCCAACCAACATATCTATTACAGATGACAAGATCTCTTTGGAGACCTATTTGTTGCTTTTAAAAGTTTGAAGTTCTTCAGAAAATGCTACTGTAAATATTTTTGAGTCTCATAAAATAATTGGTCTGGAAAGGTAAGAACTCAAGTAACAAAAACCTTTCCTCCATCACTCCCATGTAGTGCTTTGTCATGAGTGTTTCTTGTGAAACCCAAGATCACTTTTGCATTTGTTATAGTTTCAGCCTCTGGCATGACATTATTTTTTATCATCACCAACAGAAAAAGTTCAAATCTAAATTGCCTACACATGTTACAAATCTAGAGCTGGCTCATAAGGCTGTGAATAACATAGACACGTGGGAAAGTAGGAAAAGTTAAGACTGGTCAATCACACTAGCAATGAGAGGATTTCACGGAGATGAACAACAAGATCTGCAATCATGATTACCCAAAGCACTGTGTATATTGGTGATTTCATTGTATATTGATAGATATTACGTTAGAAAGGATTATATGTGTATTGTCTGTAATATGTATGTATGTATGGACATGTGTGTGTTATAGATTCCAAGAGGTCCATTCAATGCCCTATAAAAAACACTTTGGTGGCTAATAAGAGCTTCATTTGAAATGAATTTTGTACAAGAAACTAAAGCAGATAAAATGGCTTTTTAAAACCCATTTCTGTTTGAAAGTATTTCTTTAAATCATTCATTAAATTGAAGTAATGATAGTTTGGAGAATATACTATTATTACTACTATTATTGCCAAAATATTTATACCTTCATTTCTACTTTACATTCCCAACAAGACCTTGAGATTAATAAATAGAAAGCTGGCCTATATACTATTTATGTACAGGCTACAAGATAAAAATGTGTTTTTAAAGGGATTTTAAGAAAAAGAAAAACACAAAAGAATATGTGACAGAGATCTATATATGTAGAATCCCTGCAGCACCTAAAATCTTTACTGCCTGGCCTTTTGCAGAAAATTTCACTAAACCCTAGACTAGGCTATATTGCAATGCTGTGGAAGCAAACAATACTCAGGTAAGCAGTGTATTTATCCACAAGATGTGTTTCATGCCCAACAACATTTGATTATCAGGAATACTCAGAACTCAGTCTGGAAGAAACTTCTGGACATTATGTGCTTAGTGATCACTACATCATGTGATGAGTGGAACACTATGTCTCAGAACTTCAGACTGGGTGTGAAATATACCACTTCACATTCCATGGGCCAAGCAAGTCATATGCCTTCAGCTAACTCACGGGCCTTGTGCCTGGAAGACACTTATTCAAAATATCTGGTGAATAGCAGTGTTAATTTTGGCTTTGTATGTAAGGGTGTGTGTGCACAGAAAGCTTGTTCAAGAAAAAACTTCTCTATATTCTGTGAAACCTAGTTTTCTTGTCCCTCCAATTGCCATATGTATATTTATATAGGTAGGTATATATTGCAATGTAGTGGTATTTACATTATGTATATATTAAAGTCTTATGATATATGCAGTCTATATTGACTTCTTACATAAATATTTAATACAGATCTCTTCATATGCCCATCAAAAAGTCTATTTTATATAATTATTAGTTTTAAGAATCTATGAGAATATATGTAATTACTATGATAGATCTCTTTATATATAAATATATAATAGAGAAGTCAGGTTTCATGGCATATAACTTTCAGGATCCATTATATGAGTATAATTCTATTATCTACTAAATGTGTTTCCTTATGTGCATATGCATATATACAGAAAGATTTGTACACATAAACTCATATATAAATTACAAGATGAATATGAAAATAGAAATAAATGTAAAATTTTCTTTAGTTATTAGGTTTTATTTACGTATTTGTTTTGAGACAGTCACTCTATGGATCCCAAATAAGGCTGTAACCAACCATGTAGCCTGACTAACCTTGCATTCCATCCTCCTGCCTTAGACTGTTGAATGCTAAGATTACAAATAGGTACCAGCACGCCTGGTTTGAAACTTTCTTCTTAAGTGAAATACTGACATTTCAAGGAGTCTGGCATACTCAAGTATACACCATGTATAAAGCTGCCTCATCTTTTGAAACAAAAAATACAAATGCTTTAAAAAGTAAAAATATTTTATGACTCATAAGATGAGAAGTACTAGCATTATCAGGAGACCTACAGTTGATTGTGTTCTTCTTATTTTATAGAGCAAGATGCTGAAGTTAGTAATAATAGATCCAAAGAACAAGGTTCTTCTAAGAATTTCAACTCCTGGATTATCCCTCAGCCATGTACTTCTGTTCTACTTTGAGTCTGTTCTAATTTAAAGCTTGCTAGCATTGTGATGACATGCTTAGTAGCTTATTAAATGACTTCATGTTGGAAATTGCTGTTCTGACAAAAAAGAAGCCTAAATTCCACCTTCAGAAGAAGATGATCTAAGTTTTCAGAAGGTGTTATGAATATATAGTGTTTTTTCTGCATGCACAAGACAAACTGTAGGTTGAAATAATCCCAGCCACAAGAAGTATACTGGCCAGGGGCTGGGAAGGTGGCTCAGTGGTAGAGTGCTTGCTTTGCATGCATGAGGCCCTGAGTCTGATCCTTGGCACCACATAAGCAGAAAAAGCCAGAAGTGGTGCCTCGAGCTGAAGAGCTGAGGAACAGTGCCCAAGCCAAGAGTTCAGGCCCCATGACTGGTTAAAAAAAAAGTAAACTGGTCACACTTGTCTTAGCTCAGTAATAAGGCAAGAAGATTGTGGGTAATAAGTAATTAAAGCAATCAACATGTAGAAGACAGAAACTTGATTACCCTCTCTCTCTCCTTCTCTTTTTCTCCCTCTCTCTCTCTCTCCCCCATGCAAAAAAAAAGTTCAAGATCTAAGTGTAAAACTTAAAATTTTGAAAGTACTGCAAAAAAACATGAGGAAATACTTACAAATAAAGGCATGAGCAACGATTTTCTGAAGACTCCAATAACAGAAGAAATAAGAGAGAGAATACAAATTGGATGGCATCAAATTCAAAAGCTCCAGTGCATCTAAGGAAACAATCAATTAAAGGAAGAATCAGCCTACAAAATGGGAGAAAATTATTGCCAGATATTCTTCTGACAAGGAATTAATATTCAAAATATATAAAGAACTGAGAAAAGGCAAGCAACAAAAGATGAAATAATCCAGTAAGCAAATAGAAAGATGAATTAAACAATTTTTTGAATAAAGTACTAAATAAAGACCAAAAGGTACATGAAAAAATTATTCAGCATTCATTAATATTATGGAATTGCAAATCAAAACTATATTTCAACTTCCTCTCACTCCAGTCAAAATGGCCATCATCAAGAAAAGGAACAACAAATGTTAATGAGGATATACAGAAACAGAAACCATCAGACAACTTTGGTAAGAATGTATATTAGTGTAGCTACAATGGAAATCAGTATGGAGATTCCTTACAAAACTAAGAGTAGAATTACCAAATGATCTTGCTACACCATTTCTGAGTGCATACCAAAAGGAATCAAAGTCACAATTTAACAGACATACTGCATAACCCTTTGAATTGTACCATAGTCACGATACAATAGCCAAACAATTAAAAATGTATTTATATAAACTAGAACAAAATGAAGAGGGATATTTGGGAAGAGAAGACAACCAGGAAGAGAGAGGACAAGAGAGAGTAATGGGGGTATGATCAAAATATGCCATATCCATATATGAAAATATCATGGTGAAACCCATTATTTTGTACAATTAATATTATAAGTGATAGATATTAATAAAAACCAAAAAAATTAAATGAATCATTGTTTTTCTTTTTCATGTTTGTTCTTTTCAGAGACTGATTACTGTTTATGTGTTTGTTTTGCTTTTTAGCCTTGTTCTTGGCCATGTCATTAGTGTAAGTTTTGTCACTGGAGAGCTAATACTCCCCAAGTGGAAAATTTTACAAATAAACAGTTCTTGGGGAAGAGAATCTCTGAAAGGGAAAGTTTCTTTTCAGAAGAATAAATCAAAATATTTAGAGGTCACAGACCTTGTGACAAAGCCACTGTTGGAAGAGCCCACGCCTGTCATCCATCTGTGTTTGGGAAATGGTTAACAGCAATGTGTGGGAAGTTAAACAAAAATGGACAGCAGAGAGTTTCTTTGTTTTTTAAATTGAGGGTATTTGTTTGAAGAAAGTATATGTGGGGCGAGAAAGGGGGAACAGTGTTTCCTGTGAGAAAAATGGACATGGAGAGATATACAAAAGTCACTCAAAGGACATTTGTTCATGTAAGATAGAAAATATACCATAGGGCAATTTCACAAAGTGTTTGCCTAGCCTTGGAGAAAAGACAGTGAAATCACAGTTGTTGCTAGATTATTGTGTGTCAGAATGGCCTTGACATGAGAGTATCAATGATATGCATATCACTCACTTCTCTGGGTTTTTCCAGGTTTCCTCTGAAATGATCACATTTCTGTTTAGTTTCTTTAGAATTTACCTGCATCACTGGGACACATGGCTATACAGCCTCTGAGTTCCATACTGAAAAAGAAAATATAAATGTTAAGATTCAAGGTCTCTGAATGGGAGTAAATTAGAAAGTAAAAAGAAGGTCTTTTATCACACAATATATAATGTCAAGAAGTCACTGAAAAAAGCAAATGGAAAGTTTTTAAAATATTAAATATATATACCACATTTTGTTTTTTGTCTCCTTTTTATTGTCAATGATATACAGAGGGTTTACAGTTACATAAGTAAAGTAATAAGTACATTTCTTGTCAAACTTGTTACCCCTCCCCTCAGTTTTCTCCTACTTTCTTTTCCCCCCCAGAACCCCTTCCCCCGAGTTGTACAGATCATTTCCAACATACTGTCTTGTGAATATTGCTGTTTCATTAGTTCCCCTTTTGTCCTTTGTATGACCATTCTGTTGTTCCTCTTCCCAACCCTAATCAGGGTTGATGCTAAAGTGAAATGAATGCCAAAACATGGATACAAGAAGTTTTTCTTTGTTGTTGTTTCTTTTGTATATTCTTTTGGCTATGGTTGTCCCTGTATTTGATTTTGGTACCCTGTATTGTATGTACCACAGTTTCATGGTCCATTCAACTACTGAGGGGCATCTAGGTTGGTTCTTTATCTTAGCTATGGCAAATAATGCTTCAATGAACATGGTTGTGCTGATAGCTTCAGTATGGCCTTGTTTGTGGTCATATGGGTAAATGCCCAGGAGTGAGATTTTCGGGTCATAGGGAGTTTTATGTTTAGTCTTTTGAGGAACTTCTATACTACTTTCCAGAGTGGTTGAGCAAGTTTACACTCCCACAAACAGTGTAGTAGCATTCCCTTTTGACCACATCCCCACCAGGCCCAAAGAAATGTAGGTCACCTTGTTTCCCTTATTTATAATAACTAGAATATGTCTATGGTATTCTTTGCAGAGGATTATAATAGCCCGATTGCTAGGTGCATATGACCACATATAATGAAGCATATGAAAATGAACTCCAAGAACTGGGAACAGGAGGTTTTTATTATGTTCTACTTGCAAGGTTTTTTGTTGTTGTTATTATTGTTTGTTTTCATTTTCTGTACCCTTTGTCTTATAGTAAGTTTATCTGATTTGGGAAAGGGAAAATGAATCACAGAAAAAGAAGGACAAAGAAAGAACAAGTGCAACAAGCATACTCACTAGATACTATGTTGCAAATGAACTTTACAACTTGGAGGGGAGGGGAGTGGGGAAGGGAAAGCGAGAGAAAATGAAGTGAGGGTAACAGTGTTCAAAGCAAAATGTACTTATGTAACTCTAACCCCCCTGTTCAGCACTTTTACAACAAATAATAAAAAAAAGAAGTACAAACTTTCGAATGGAAGGGTATACCTTTTCGTTAAAGAATATGTCTTGAAATAAGGGTTGGATGAATCATTCTATGATTTTATTGACCCGTGGATATAAACAACTTTAAAACTAGTGAGTAGTACTTTTGGTATTTAATTATCTCCAAAGAAAAACAAATTTAAGAGTCTTAACTTTTCACAATAAAATGACAGGCTGTCTCATTTTCTGTGAAGTTATAAAAAAAAAAGTTACAAAACTTGAAAAAAATCTTATTATACATTTTAGTTTTTCTTACTTATGTAAATTTAAGTAAATATGAGTGTAAAAACGTCATTTATATTTAGGGTGAAGTTAAACTTATTTCAAAGACATTATTCCAATATATAATTTATTCTTCAGTTGTATTTCAATATATTTGTGCCACTGAATTTCAAAAATAAAAGGTCTCCAACTTTTATATCTTACAAGCTTTATATATTGTTGGAAAATATTTAATCACTGTAGGGCTAATGTTCTATATATTTTTACTCTGAGTAAAAATAAATAGATGTAAGCTATATGTGCACAAAAAGCATATTTTACTTGACTAAAAATACATTTCTTCTCCTTTACATTATTGAGCTTCCCCAAAAGGAGGGTCCTGTTGTTCATTTGTCTACAATTCTTTTCTAAGACTTATGAATATTTATAAGCCACAAGGTTCAATTCAGCATTATGAGGAGTGAGAGGTGGTATCTTCCAGATGCAAAGGGTGCTTTTAATTCCACTGCTTCTTCTGATACTCGCTGGCATCTTGTCATGTTTGAATGAGCCATTCAGCACGGAGCTGCCATCTAATCAGAGCACCTGAAGTGCAAAAATGAGAGGAAGCTTAATGAAGCATAAATTGCCTGTTCAGTTGGAGATGCAGACTCCTTTACCATAGTACAATTAAAGCCAGTGCATTGTCTATTCATCAATCCCAACTGCCTCCTGTTTTCAGACAGGAAATCTCCAAGATCAATTATTAGAATACGGCGTATTCTCCCTCTCCTCTCTCCTCTCCTCCTTCCCCTCCCTTCTTTCTCTGTATTTTTCTTTCACTCTATTTGTCTCTGTCTGTCTCTATCTGTGTGTTTGTATGTGTGTGTGTGTGTGTCTGTCTGTCTGTCTCTCTTTCTTTTTCCTCTGAATAAATGACTATTAGTGCTAGTAGGGGATACTAATATCAACCAAAATAGCTTCACAACCTTGAAAAGGAAAAAATAGTTTTTATCAGATACCAACAGGTTATACAGGCCAAGACTGTAGAATATTGTAGGCACTCTCCAGTCTTGGCCTGTATAATAACTTTTGATCTAAGCACTGGTGTTGGGAGGAACAGAAACTGTAGTGTTTGATGAAGCAAGTTAGTTGGAGATAATGAAATTTCTCTTGATAATGAACTAAGTTGAATTTCTCAATCATATGGGTGTGTCCATGGGGTGAATATACACATGAAAGTCAGACTTAGTCACTAAAGGGAGAGGAAGCAAAAGGCTAAGAGTGTCAGATAGAAACTTGAACATCATTTCCCTACTTATAATAAATTCTATATAACCAAGAAACTCAGGAAATGGGAATGCCACCTGATCCAGAGATACACATAGTTCAGGGGTGGAAATCCTAAATGGTTGAAATCATGCAGGTGCAGAAAATTGGAATAACAGCTAATAGTCCAAAATCCATCAAGAATATATACTCACTAATATATACATTACTCTACAAAATATTTTTGTATATGTGCCAGTACTGGAACCTGAACTCAAGGGCCTGGGCACTGTCCTTCAGCTTTTACATTCCAGGTTGGTACTCTGCTACTTGAGCCACAACTCCACTTCTATCTTGTAACTAATTAATTGGTGAGAAAAAAAAAAAAGTCTCCTGGAATTTCCTGCCCAGGCTAATCACTAACTTCAGATCTCAGCTTCCTGTGTAGTTTGAATTACAAGCATGAGTCACTGACACTTGGCACCAAATATTTCTAAATACGTAAAGGGCTTTGTGTCTGTCCCTAGATGAATGGTAGTTGTAGTTTATAATCTAATGGCAAGTAGTTAAGGGCTTAGTTTATAAGGCTAACAGGCTATGTAACCTAGCACTTTTCTTTGTACTATCCAGGATAGTAATCACATTGAATTGAATTGCAATTTATTCATTTTTACGTCTCTAGATTTCTTTAATCTGGAACAGTTCTTTCTTCCTTTCATGTTCTTGTGCTTGACTCTGAAAAATATAGATCTCTTATTTTGTAGAATATCTGTCACTTTGGATTGGCTAATGCTTCCTTATGATTAGAACTAGGTAATGCTTTGGGAGAACATATTTTAAGCTCTTCAGTGTGAATAAGTTAATTGTACAAAATAATGGGTTTTATTTACAGCTATGCACAAGCACATAATGTGCCTTGTCTTGTTTTTTTAATTTTTTTTAATTTTTTTATTTTTTGTGAACACACTGTACAGAGGAGTTACAATTACATGGGCAGGTTAATGTGTACATTTCTTATCAAGCATTGCAGCCTCCTTCTTTGTTTACCCTTCACATCCCTTCCCAGCCTCCCCCACCCCCCCCACCCAATCCTCCCTGCTTCCCCCCCTCCTGGCACCAATATTGTAAAGCTCGTTTTCGACATGACAACTTGTACTTCTCATTGTTGCAACAGGTCCACCTGTATCCTTAAACGACTTGTTTTTCCTCATCTCCTCTACAAGTTATACTGACACCAAATATAGTGAAAGCAGAGGTTATACTGTGGGGGAGGGACATACAAAGCTACAAAGAGATAATCTTATAAATGCATTAGAAACAAATGCATGAAAGGAAAAAAACATTAAAATACATATCTAAGGATTCATTTTCCTAACATCACATTATCTGACCTTTTCCGCTTGACTCATACATTTACTAGATATTGCAAATAAGGGAAACCATGGGACCTATGTTTCTTTGGGCCTGGCTTACTTCACTTAATATAATTTTTTCCAAGTTTTTCCATTTCCTAAGAAATGGGGCAATGTCATTCTTTCTGATGGAGGCATAGAATTCCATTGTGTATATATACCACACTTTCTTGATCCATTCATCTACTGAGGGGCATCTGGGCTGGTTCCATATCTTAGCTATGGTAAATAATGCTGCAATAAACATAGTTGTGCTGGTAGCTTTAGTGTGGTCTTGTTTGTAAACATTTGGGTAAATGCCCAAAAGTGGGATTGCTGGGTCATAGGGGAGCTCTATGTGAAGTCTTTTGAGGAACCTCCATACTGCTTTCCAAAGTGGTTGAACAAGTTTACATTCCCACCAACAATGAAGTAAGGTTCCCTTCTGTTCACATCCCCTCCAGCATCTGTTTTTGTTAGAGTTCTTGATTATAGCCATTCTAACTGGGGTAAGGTGTTATCTCAATGTTGTTTTGATTTGCATTTCTTTTATGGCTAGGGAGGTTGAGCATTTCTTCATGTGTTTATTGGCCATCCTTCTTTCTTCTTCAGAGAAGTTTCTCTTTAAGTCTTTAGTCCACTTATTTATTGGGCAGTTGTTTCTTTGAGGATTTGTTGTTGGGGGATTTAATTTTTTGAGGTCCAAGTATATTTTAGATATGAGACCCTTGTCTGTCGTATGGCTAGTGAAGATCTTCTCCCAATACGTGGGCTTTCTATTGATCTTGCTAGCTATGTCCTTTATGTACCTTGTCTTGTGTCCAACTCAAAGCATCACAGGAAGGAGCTACCATAGTTTGGAGTAATCTAGATGAGCTGGAGTATAATTTTTTAGTTATATTTTAATTATTGTTGAGTAGTTGAATAAAGGAGTTACCATTCAATGCATTTTTGGTTGATGTCACCCTCTTGTCATTTTCTTAACTTCATAGAATATACTTTGAATATTATGACTGCCTTCAACTTCCCTCTTCCCTCTCTTTGTCTACCTTATATTTCCCCCTTGCCACTTCCATCTCTACACTTTAGACATCCCCACCAAATTTAGGGTTTACAAATGTAATTGCTTACTTGACCGCTTCATTATGCTGGCAATGGTAATCCATCCTCATTCCAGGCTCATCCTGGAGGCCTTTACTAACAACTTCATCCTTACCTATTGTTTCCCCTCTTAGTCAATGGTCTCATTGGCCAATCAAGTATGCTTCCACTGGAAAAACAAACTGTGTGTTTTCTTTCTTCTCACCCCACAAATCCAATTTTTTATTGTTGCCAATTTCCTCTCAAAATTTTCCTGGACATTTCATTATTCGTAGACAGCATGACCATGAATAGACCATGAAAAGACCGTGAACTCCCACTAATCTCCTTGGCAAAATCTACCAGCTGATCCCTATGTAGCCATACTATTCCAAATTTTACAAAAAGAGTGGCATACAAAAATATAATTCCCATCAAATCACCTTCCAACTGTCCTATCACACCCCTGATCCAGTTCCCTCTAATCATTTCCCATTTTTATTAGAATGAAGATCAAAGCATATGAGCATCAATTGCAGCTCTGTATGGTTAGAGATTGATTTGTCTCTTCATTGGTCTCATGCTATTAGCACTCTCTATCTCTGACCTCCAATTGAGATAGTCTTTTAAAGTCATAAAGCAACTCTTAACCTATTTGGCCTTTGTATGTTCTCTTCACTTTGTCTGAACCAAACCAATCCAATCACCAAGTTAAACCCTTAATATTTAAAAGGACAGAAGCCTAACTATGTCTGTCCAGGTCATGTTGTTATACTGTATTCACTTATCAAACACACTCCTAATATGCAGATCACTTATAACTATGTAATTTAAAATCATGTATTACGATTATAGGATTGTGTTTCATTTGCTCATGTCTCTCACTGCCCCTTTCCACTCTCTCTATCTCCCTCTCTATTTCTCTCTCCCTATCTCCCTCTCTGTCTTTTCATTTTTGGTATTGCTAGGCAAGTGCTTTAGGCAAGTGTTGAATCATAATTCCATCTTTTAGCTTTGCTATTTTTCAGGTAGGGCCTGGCATTTTTGCCTAGGGACAGCCTTTGAACAGAATCTACCTACCAATGGCTTCCCTATGTGACTGGAATTACAAGCATAAACCACTATGCCCATTTTATTCATTGAAATTATTGGGGTTGGAGTCTCACTAACTTTTTACCCTAGTTGGAATCAAACTATCACTGCCTCCTGATTGCTAACTCCCATGTAGCCAAGATTACAGGATTTTGCTCACTTCTATTCCAGTACCTAGCATATAGTAGGCTTTCTTTAAATATTTGTTCAATTATTGACTACCATGAGCTGTAAAGATCTGTGAATTATCAGGAACCAAGAATATTACAGTGAACCAAGAGTATTAGGACTAAATTTGTGCCTCAAGGAAAGCAATGTTTGTTTTGGGTCTCTGGGCCTCAAATATTTATTAAAGCATGCTATCACAGAGCTGAAAACTTATTTCTTTTTATTATGAGTACTTTTCTTCTTTTGGAAAGATTTCTTGAAATGTGTTCTATTTATTCATTTGAAATACTCAGGGGAAAAAATCTCTTTATTTTTATGAGAAGGTGCCAGTTCTCCATACCTATAATCCTAACTACCCAAGAGGCTGAGCTTCAAGACCCTTATCTCCACTTAACCAGCAAAAACCTGTAACCAGAGGCATGGCTCAAGTAGAAGAATACCAGTCTTGAGCAAAATAGTTGAGCAGCATAAGTGCAAGGCCCAGAGTTTAAGTCTTAGGAACGCCACAAAGAAAAAGAAATGAAAGGTTATAAGTTCATAATCTAGTGCTTTAAATGATTAATAATGAATTAGGCAAGGATGATATTTCTATACTTTTTATTACCTTAATTTTTGAGTTAACATGCATGTGCAATATAAAGGCATTTTGTCATGATATATGCATGAATGTTCAGAGTTGAACAAACATATGCCATCTACCATATTTCCATTCCTCCATTTGCTTTTCCTCCCCATTTCAAATAACATTTGGCAGGCTTCATTATATGTATGTAATATCATCCCTAAGTATCTCTTTTCCCCCTTGTCCTCACACTGATGTTCAGTCTCAATCATCTGTACTAATCACGCAGCCTGATGGGATTAACTTGCACAGATTCTCTCCGGACCAATCCATCAAGCACAAGACTTAATTTGATTACAATCTCCTTTCAACTAACCTGTATTTCTCTTTAATCTGTGCAGATCTTCAGCCAAAATGTAGACTGAAGTTACTTAGCTATAATGCTATAATGAAATTTTGTCATTTACAATTAGACTAGGGTCAAAACTTACCGAGAAGAGAAAAAAAGAATGCAGTTGCATGCTGCTTTGAAACTTTCAGGCCATTGATTTTTTAACTTGGAAATAGCATTTATCCTAATTTCTTATAGAAGTGAATGAGTTATCTCAAGAAACAGGCACAGTTGTGGTTAAAATTGATTTAGGGAATCCCAATTGTTTCTGAATTTATAGTGCTAGCCATTGTGACACTACTACAGACATGTACAAGTCATATGCCTGGGTGGTTGCATTAGGAGGAATGTTCAATACCTATATATCTGAGATTTCTGTATTTTTAAAAATATATCATGAAGGTACTACTATCGAAATAACTCCTGAGGTACTCCCCTTACTTCTGTAGGTAATACATATTTCTCCATCCTTTGGTGTTCTTGTTCTTAGTGATGTTGCACTAATCAAGAGGAGAACCTGGGTTTTTTGTTGTTGTTGTTGTTGTTGTTACATACCCAGAGTTGACCCGCAGATCCTATATTCACTCTGGCCCAAAGGCTTCATCATTCCAATAGAATGTAGCAGCTACCCATTCTCAGTTACCTCATGTAACAACAGGTACTATAGACCTGCCATAGACACTATAGAACCAAATCCTGGATAATCTGTCCTCAGGATAATGAAAAAGTAAAGTTTGTAGATGAAGCAGGATGGTTGCAATAGAGTACTCAAAACCTCCAGAAAATATTCAGATTTCATTATTGCTAGAATAAAAGAAACACTTTCTTTGAGTTCTTTGAGATGCATTGCCTAAATGCATATAAATGCAGGTAAAATTTAAAAAAATGGAAAACAATATTATATGTGCAAGAGAAGTTTCCTAAATCTGATATGAGAGTATACATCTGGGACAAGCACATTGGAAAATAGTAGCAGTGACAGCAAAGCCATGGTTTCCTTAACCAACAGAGAGCGCATGCTCTCTCTAGAGCAGTACACTCTTATCAGGCACCTTTATACTTTTTTTCCCCTGTCCTGGGGCTTGAACTCAGGGCCTGGATACTGTCCCTGAGCCTCTTGGTGCTAAAAGCCAGCACTCTACCACTTGAGCCACAGAGCCACTTCTGGCTTTCTTTGTTCAATTTTTTAAAAAATTTTATTGTAAAGATGCTGTACAAAGGGATGTGAAGGGTAAACAAAGTAGGAGGCTGCAATGCTTGATAAGAAATGTACGCATTATCCTGCCCATGTAATTGTAACCCCTCTGTACAGTATGTTCACAAAAAAAATTAAATTAAATTAAATTTTAAAAAAAGATGCTGTACAGAGGGGTTACATTTAAATGAGTAAGATACATATCTCATTAAACACTCTGGCTTTTTCTAAGTAGTTCATAAGAGTCTCAGAGACTTTCCTGCCAGAGCTGGCTCTGAACTGTGATCCTTAGACCTCAGCTTCCTGAGTAGCTAGGATTACAAACATGAGCCACTGGTGCCTGGCTACCTTTATACATTTTATAGGCCTTAACATCCTCCTCTGTTTTCTTCCTCTATTTGTACCATTCCTTCCAGTACAGGAATTTGGCACTTTAAAATAAACAAGACACCAACTTATGTATGAACAAATGTTAAACACATTAATACCAGAGGCTGAGAGTTAGATATTGCCCAAGGAAAATTTGGTCCATATATCCCGACTATTGGCTTAAGTTTTGTTTTATTTTTAAGCTACTTAAACATAGTTTCATAAAGATTTTATGACAATAAAACACTTCATATGTTAGTTTTAGGCACTTGGTTTTGCCCCTTAGGACTTTTAAAATATATTATAATCTCATTTTCAATGTTTTGGACTTTTCTTAAACACAATTTTGTTAATCAAGTAAAATGTTGTATACTTCTTCCAGGATTTATTTCCTTATCGTGACACTCTACCCTATTAAATTCATTCCCATATTGGTAATCTGGCTTTCTAAGAACTATTAGATGGGCAAGAAGGCTTTGTGCCTAATGATCTTCATTCTTAGAAACAGGATGCAAAATT
This sequence comes from Dipodomys merriami, assembly GCF_024711535.1. Lineage (NCBI taxonomy): Eukaryota > Metazoa > Chordata > Mammalia > Rodentia > Heteromyidae > Dipodomys > Dipodomys merriami. The sequence goes on along the minus strand of NW_027203382.1, from coordinate 18,936,193 downwards.
GCCAAGATTAAACAAGCCCAAATACCAAAGGTTCATGGTCAGATTAAAGAGAAACCACTGATCTTGTCTGGATCTAAGTTTGGCAGAGTAAGACTCACTATATACTAGTGTCTAGAGATCTAAATGCATAGACCAATGAAGGAAGATAAGGAGATAAGTTTAAACTAGCAACATTCAGGAAAGGATTACAAGATATGTTTTAGTGAGTGTACATCTGAAGCTAGTCTCCTTTCCCCTCACTGCCACATCTAGAGTAAGTTAACAGAAATACAACATTTTTGAAAAAGTAAAGCCCATTCTACTGAGTAATGAATAGATCATACACAGAAGATTACCAAGTTCAAATCAATCTTCAGCATGAATGACCAACACTGAGAAATGAAAAAGATGGAGATTAAATAGGAAAAAAGTCAATATTGGAAATTGTTAGTTTTAAAGGACTCGTTTGAGTAGGCCAAAAGTCTTTCACCTGGACATCAGAAATCTAAGAAAAGTAAAAATTTGTTCATTTATTTGCTTTTTATTGTTGTTGTTGGTATTGCCAGGTGCTGATGGCGCTTACCTGATATCCTAGTTATTCATGAAGCTAAGATGTGAGGATCTAAAAAGAAAGATGTGAGGATCTCAGTTTAAAAGAAAGATGTGAGGATCTCAGTTTAAAGCCAACTCCAAGCGGGAAAGTCCACAAGATTCTTATCTTTAATTATCCACCAAAAAGGGGGAAATGTGTGAAAACAGGAAGGAAAAACTGGAAGAGAGGGAGGTAAGTGACATTGTCTGAAAAGAAATGTACTCTTTACCTGACTTAGGTAACTGTAGCCCCTCTGTACAACACCTTTATAGTAACAATAAAATAGATAAAAGCCAGAAGTTGAGCTGTGGTTCAAGTGATAGAGTTCCAGGTTGAACAAAAAAGCTAATGGACAGGTCCTGAGTTCACATCCCAATATGGACAGACAGGCACACACACACACGCACACACACACACACACACACACACACACACACACATACACACACATAGTGGACACACACATTAGTGCTTTTCTTTTATGAAAATGATACTACAAGGGAAATCAGATAGCTGGAAACTGATTTCTAATTGTGAATAGGTTTCCTGGAACTATAGTGTCACATTTATTGTCACTTTGATATGTTTCTTTAAAAAGCCCCAAAACTCAAAAACACAAACTGTGGTATTGTTCTCAAACTGTTTATTTTTGAAAAATCTGAGCAGAAATATTTAGAATCTAAATCCAACGGGTTATTACAAAAGAAAATATTATAAAACCCATACAGCTCAAGAAATACAGTAATGACAAGAACCCACAAACCCCTCACAAATTCACAAGATACTGAGTTATTCATGGGGATAAGCTCAATGTTTAGAGAAAATGAAAACAAACCTAAATTTTCCCTTCAAAAATTAATATCCAAGCAAAGTGGCATCCTCCAACCTCAGTTGAGTAGTCCTGGTAAGTTAAAACCCATAATAATCTAATATTTACATTTAACATGGAAAAGATTTTAAGATAGTAGTTGTAAATAATGAATATGGTCAGCCTACTACAGGAGACTTGCCTTTGCCCTATTGGTACTTTGCTTCACGTGATACATTCAAAGGCTTCTCTTTGTTATCTGAAAAGCCAGTTCCTTGTCAGAATAAAACAGGAAAATGTAAGATTTGGGAAGTAAGTTTATGTGGTAAGTTAGACTGATCTAGCATTTATTTTCTAAAAAGAAAAAAAAGAAAAAATTCGTTTTCCTTACAATTTACTTCATTTTTTCCTCCAGTTGTTTTTCTATCCAATGCCTTCTCTCTATTGGAAGCTGTTACTGGCAGCTCATGTGTGGTAGGTCATACATCATGAGAGATTTTCCACAAATGTCTTACAAGTTAGTTCCATTTCAAAAAGAGCCTTCTCTCTGCCATGACCTCTCTACCAAGATTTTGCACGGAGAATTCGTCAAATATTCTCTAAGAATAACATCATAGCTGGGTACAGTTGTCAGGTAAGTAAACTTGGTCTGTCTACATTTATCAAGAATGAATGACTAAATGATGTCCAACACATGTGTTTTTGTTGACAGACTGTGAACTGCCCATGTTTTTTTCATACTTTTCTCCCTGGCAGAGAGTATGTTAGAAGTTCCCAGACTGGGACACAATTTATTACAAATGAAATAATTACTCTTCTTCCTCATTGTTGTCTTCATTTTCTTCCCCTTCTCCTCCTCCTCCTCTTCTTCCTCTTTCTCTTCCTCCAGGGACTGAAGTCAGGATCTCAAGCTTGCTAGACAAATGCTCTACCATTTGACCCATGTACCCCAATTCCTCCTGTTATGTTAGGTTTGCTTTTTTTTTTTTTTGTCAGATAAAGTCTCACACTTTTCCCTGGAATAGCTCCAGACTGCAATCTTTGTTCATCTGCCTCTCAGCTAGCTGAGGTTACAGCCATGGACCAACACACCCAAACCACAAGCCAGGTTCTGGTATCCTGACTAGTTTACTTGATGTATAGCTGCACAAATTCCTAATCCAGGGGTTGTTCTCATCACTTTGCCTGGCCTTCTTGCTATCTTGCTTGGGTTAGGGCTTTGCTAGTTTGCCTGGAGCAAGCCTAGTGCTGACACCACCTCTTCACTGATGTGTTCCATTCAACCCAGTGGCTCATCCCACTAGGCTTTTGGTTTTTATAATTCCTTGGCCAGCTTCTGTTTTCACCTCCTCTCATGAACATTCAGACTTGCCTCTCTTTTCCCATGGCTGGTCCTCGCCTAATGATACCATCTGTTCTGGGTACCGGGTAGACAACACCACTGGTCATCTTTGAATGAATGACTTTAATTGCCCGTTCACTTGGTTGTTTCTCCAACTAAACCATTTCTGATTCTATAATTGTTCTATGTCTGCATCCTCAGCAAAGAGCTTTGTTGCTTAGAACTTAAGCTAGACATGATGCAATTTTGTTGGACAAAAATGTTTAACCTAGATTAGGATAATTTAGATGATACCAAGGTCCCATTGCTATCTAAAACTGTAATCCTAGATCAGGGATATGACATGCTTGCTTCTTAGGTTTTTCGACATGCAAAACAAAGAAAATGAGTGAAATGACGTCTAAAGTTTGGAGTTTCAGCCCCCAAATTTTCCAACTTTGCCTAATATTCAAATTCTTTTTTTATAATCATACATACCATAAAGAGGGGTTACAATTAAATGGGCCAGGTAATGAGTACATTTCTTATCAAGCATTGCTGCCTCCTCCTTTGTTTCCCCTTCCCATCCCTTCCCACTCCCCCACTCCACCCCACCACCCCTTTTCTCCTTTTCCCCCTCCCCCCCAGCCAAATTTGTAAAGTTTGTTTTTCGAATGTCTTGTATATCTCATTGTTGTAATGGGTCCACCTGTATACCTATTTGAACAATTTTTTTCCCTTCCCCTCCACAAAGTATACCATCATCAAATGCAGTGAAAACAGGAGTTATACGGTGGGGGAGGGACATACAAAGCAACAAAGAAATCATCTTATAAATATGTTAGAAACAATTGCAAGAAAGAAAAGAACATTTGAATCCTTACCTTGGGGTTCATTTCGCCTAACATCAACTATCTGACCATTTCTGCTTGTCTCAGACATATACTAGTTATTGCAAATAAGGGAAACCATGGGACCCATGTTTCTTTGGGCCTGGCTTACTTCACTTAATATCATTTTTTCCAAGTCTTTCCATTTCCTAACAAATGGAGCAATGCCATTCTTTCTGATGGAGGCACAGAATTCTATTGTGTATATATACCACATTTTCTTGATCCATTCATCTACTGAGGGGCATCTGGGTTGGTTCCATATCTTAACTATGGTAAATATTGCTGCAATAAACATAGTTGTGCTGGTAGCTTTAGTATGGTCTTGTTTATGACCATTTGGGTAAATGCTCCAAAGTGGCATTGCTGGGTCAAAGGGTGCTCTATGTGAAGTCTTTTGAGGAACCTCCATACTGCTTTCCAAAGTGGTTGAACAAGTTTACACTCCCACCAACAATGAAGTAAGGTTCCCTTCTGTCCACATCCCCTCCAGCATCTTTTATTAGAGCTCTTGATTCTAGCCATTCTAACTGGGGTGAGGTGGTATCTTAGTGTTGTTTTGATTTGCATTTCTTTTATGGCTAGGGAGGTTGAGCATTTCTTCATGTGTCTATTGGCCATCCTTCTTTCCTCTTCAGAGAAGTTTCTCTTTAAGTCTTTAGCCCACTTATTTATTGGGCAGTTGTTTCTTTGAGGATTTGCACACAACAAATCAAAGAAATGTTGGACAAACGGGATTGCATGAAATTGCAGAGCTATTCCTGACCATGAAATCTTCCAAAATTATAGAGCTTAAGTTTTCACAGGAAAAAGGAAATTTTTATTATTCTTACTACAATTGAAAACTTCTATTTTCAGACCAAAAAAAAAACGTTTTTAAGGCAAATGAGTCATATTTACCTTCCTTGTGATCACCAAAATGCTTAGCAGATTAATACTGCAATTACAAAGCCAATCTAAGAGATGAATCGCCACCTAGTGGATACATTCCTAGGCTGTTACTCCCAGCCAGGACAAGAGCAAGCTCTGTTCTCTGGCCTGTGGTTCCTATCCTAGATTCTCCTTCTGTACTTGACAGTCACATCTTAATCTCGTCATTGTTTTTGCCTTTTTTTTAAAACACACACACACACACACACACACACACACACACACACACAAGATATTCATTTTGGCAAACGGTAGCACGTTTATTTGTACTCTTTGATTTAATTATTTTATTTTTCTTTTATTATGTATTTACTTCATATTTACAATGTGGTAAGCATTTTAAGGGGTGGAGATAAAGTACAGCAATGTCACACCACTGAGTCTTTTGAGCTGCTTATCAGTTTGGTTTGAAAACAATCCTTGAACATTCAGAGATGCATTATCTAGACAGAAAAGGATAGTAGAGTTCACAAGTCTCTCAAGCAGAAAACACAGTAGAGCACAACCTTTCATCCAGTTTCCCACCAAAGGGTTAGCATTTTCCTTTTTCCTTTGTTTTAGACAGAAATCATTTAGAGACTAATGCAAGGGTTTGGGTTGGTAGGTATCTCAGTGTGAGTTTGAATGTTTGCCTGTATCATATTTTCACTGAGGTTAAGGAAATATAAATATTCCCTACTTAAAATGTATGAAAAGACATGATTATTATATTGAGTTTGGCTTTCCCACGTCAGAGAAGAATATTCAGAAGAGATGCCCACTGAAGCGAAAAGAAGCTTGGAGAAAAGTGGTCCTGGCTAATTAAAAAAACATTCAGAGAATCACGCAAACCTCAAGCCCACACTGATGCCTCTGTGGAACTTCATTGAATTTTTAGCAGAAACTCATTCCTTTGACTGGAGGTAAGTATTCCTTGTAGAATCTCCAGGTCAGCCAGCAATTCATAGTGTAATGGTATTATGAAGCTTCTGTATTTTCCCACCATTTCACAGATATATCTCCCTCCTTTCATTAGTTTCTTTTTCTGTCACAAAATGCTTCCAGCCAGCTGAGGACATCTTGAGATTTTCATGTGTGTCTTGCAATGACCAACCTAGTGAAAAAATTTCTCCCTATTTCTGCAGTTTCATTTTGTTCCATTTCTCTTACCTTTCTTACTATGTCTCAAAAAAACCACTTTGGGAATATTTGGAATCTAAAAATAATTGTTTTATCAATTGTAGAAAATTAGAAATATCTACATCCATCTCTTTTCCTTCCTCCCTCCCTTGTTCCTTCTTTCCTTCATTCCTTCCTCCCTCCCTCCCTCCCCTCCCCCTCCCCTCCCCCTCCCCTTCCTTCCTCCTTCCCTCTCTCCTTCCCTCCCTCCCTCCCTCCCTCCTCCCTCCTCCCTCCTTCCTTCCTTCCTTCCTTCCTTCCTTCCTTCCTCCCTCCCTCCCTCCCTCCCTCCCCTCTCCTCTCTTCCTTCCTCCCTCCTCTCTTCCTCCTTCCCTCCCTCTCTCCCTCTCTCCTTCCTTCCTTCCTTCCTTCCTTCCTTCCTTCCTTCCTTCCTTCCTTCCTTCCTTCCTTCCTTCCTTCTCTTTTTGGCCCTAAAAAATCATTCAAAGCAGTTCTAGCTGTATAAATACAATCTCTAGGACTTTCCACTGGCAATTCAGGGCAACCTGATTTCTAACTAAACCATCCAAAGACTCTCAAGATTTCTGTTGTCTCCCAGTTCTCAAATATGTTTAACAGGCCTGATTTTCTTGCTTGTATCTTCTAGAATAAAGTCTGTAGGTCAAACCAAAAAGCCAAATAAGAAAAACTCAAAAAGAAAAATGAATAAATTGAAGTCCTAGGGTTAACATTTGTCATGTTCCCCCTAGCCATAAACCCCAAGGCTCCTAGGATAAGTAAAGAGAAAAATAGATATTCAAATTCGGCAGCTACAAACTGAAGAACTCCAATAAAATTTTAAAGGGGAGTATCCCTGCCAACATCTTGACTTCAGGACACTAGTCTATAAATGAGAAAAAATAAATTTTCTTTTCTTTTCTTTTCTTTTCTTTTTTTTTTGTCGGTCATGGAGCATGAACTCGGGCCTGGGCACTGTCCCTCAGCTCTTCAGCTCAAGGCGAGTGCTCTACCACTTGAACCACAGCACCACTTCCGGCTTTCTGGTGGTTTTTTGGAGATAAGAGTCTCACCCAGTTTCCTGCCCAGACTGGCTTTGAGCCGTGATCCACAGATCTCAGCCTCCTGAGTAGCTAGGATTACAGCCACAGGCGCCCTGGAAAATTTTCTCTTCTTTTAAGACACCAAACATGTGATGATAACTAGAGAATAAATATACACAGTGCCTCAGTCAGTCCCCACTGCTGTAACAAACTGGGTAATTTATAAACAACATAATTTTTTTCTCACAGTTGTAGAGTTTAGAATGTCAGAGGTGGAGGTATGTTCAGGGCCCAGTCTTTGCACATTGTTTTTCCCTCTGGAGAGAATCAACACCTAATGTGACAGAAGGACAAAATGGAATGGCTGTTTCCCTTAAGTCTTTTTTTTTTTAAGACCACAAATCTCATTCATGAGTCATATCCCAAACGTCCCAAATGACCTAAGAACCCTCTAGTTTTATACCTTCACCTGGCAGGCAAGTTCCAAGATCATTTTTTTTTTGAAAATACATGCACACTGTAGTACATTGGAACCAGTCAAATGAAACCTCTTTTATAGATCCTGTTTTCCTTTCCACAATTCCTACATAGCCTTTAATATAATGAAGTATAAGTTAGAAATGCAACCATATAGGATGAATGAAATTCAGTGGAGTTTCTAGGTAACAAGAAGCATCATGTTGATGTTTGGGTCATCTGCAGCCTTGAAACCAAGACTGTTCCTCTTTTGAAGCAAATCTACTTAAAATTTGTATTGTTTTGCTTATATGTAACACAGCTGAAAAAAACAATATGAAAAATCTTTAAAATATTCAAACCAATCCTTTTCAGCTCTTTGATTTACTACAGTGTTTCTTCATTATTTTGGAATCTTTAAAGTTGTACTTGAGTTTGATGACCAAAGCCAAAGTAATACATTGTTGACATTTGATCTTAGATATGCATAATTAAAATCATTTGTATTCTACTCATAACATTCTGACTCTTTATTGAATATCAATTGCTTGTAAGCATTATTTTTTTCCTTGTGTAATAATCTGGGGGGGGAATTTGATACATAAATCTAAATTAATTAGATTGCTTCTTACAAAATAACAGGTGCATAGTAAGCACTCAGTAAAAACTCAGTGAATACATTTATGAAGCTAAAAATTTGAGTTTAACTTTAGGTAGCCCTGCACTTAGGATTTGCACTGCTAAAATAAACTGAAACTTAAAGTATATGTAGAAAGTCCCGGCCAGACATAAAATAAAGCCTGTCTTATTTATGCAGAAGAGATATGCATAAATCCCTAAAGCAGCTGGAAGAGTGAGGCTAGCTTGGAATTGGAGAGAAGGTTAAGACTAAGCTTCACACATCCTATATTAAATAATTACTCAGTTGCCACCATTTATTGCCATGTAGAAATTTGAGTCTAATGTTTCTACTCATTTCATATTTTAAAGAAAAGTTGGAAATATAAGTCAGGCATAGTGTTGCACATTTGGAATACAGGAAGCGGAGTAAAGATAGTCCAAAGAGTCTGAGGTCAAACTAGTCAAAGCCTATTTAAAACTAAAAGCAAAAGGCTGGATGGTAAGTCAAGTGTTATAATGCTTTTCTAGCATGTGCAGGATCCTGGGATCAATCCTTAGTACTTAGCAACTAACAAACTAATTAAATAAACCAAAGCCAGAAATATATATATGAGAACAGTTGCCTTTTCAAGAATTAGTAACAGATGGAAAGAAAGAAGCAGAAAGAAAGGAAGGAAAGAGGGAGAGAATGAAGGAGGGATGGAGAGAGGAAAGAAGAAAGGGAGGGAAGGGAGGAAGGGAGGAAGGGAGGAAGGGAGGAAGGGAGGGAGGAAGGAAGGAAGGAAGGAAGGATGGAAGGTGGGAAGGAGGGAGGGAGGGAAGGAAAGAAGGGAGGGAGGAAGGAAGGAAGGATGGAAGGAGGGAAGGAGGGAGGGAGGGAAGGAAAGAAGGAAGGAGGGAAAGAAGGAAAGAAGGAAGGGAGGAATGGAGGGAGGGAAAGGGGGAAGAAAGGAAGGAAGGAAGGAAGGAAGGAAGGAAAAAGAAGGGAGGGAGGAATGGAGGGAGGGAAAGGGGGAAGAAAGGAAGGAAGGAAGGAAGGAAAGAAGGGAGGGGAGAAGGAAGGATGGAAGGAGGGAAGGAGGGAGGGAGGGAAGGAAAGAAGGGAGGGGGGAAGGAAGGAAGGATGGAAGGAGAGAAGGAGGGAGGGAGGGAAGGAAAGAAGGAAGGAGGGAAGGAAGGAAAGAAGGAAGGGAGGAATGGAGGGAGGGAAAGGGGGAAGAAAGGAAGGAAGGAAGAAAGAAAGGAAGGAAGGAAGGGAGGGAGGGCTTTATGAATCCCAAATCAAACACTCCTCTGGCCTGATGGGCCTACTTAGGGCCCAGAGGTTTGGGTGTTTATTTCCTTGCATCTTCCCCTCTCATTACCTTTCTTGGATTCCTCTCTCATTCATCTTTCTATCCCCACCCCTCCCTGTTTCAGTATCTTCAACCACTAATGGCCTAGACACCACCATTGGAGGTAGAGGTTGTTTGTGAGCGGAGACCTTCTGAAAAAAATGGTCCGAGAACACCAGAACCAGCTCACCAGGGGCAATGCTAAAAACAAACTGGGAGGAAGAAAACCTAAGTGTAAACACAGCTGAGTGGATGATTCTAAAGCACAGCTATTTGTCAGCAAAGAAATTTTCAAGGTTTTCTAAAAGACATATAGTTGTGTACTTTTTTTTTTTAAAAAAAAAGATAATTCATACTATAATACTTGAGGCAAAAATTCATCTGCCTTTAGCCATTGGAGCAGATACTAATTGAAGTTCAGTTACTAGGCCCTAACAATTTTTGAAGAAAGGATTTTTAAAATGTGGAACAGTAGAAAAGTTTAATTTTTCTTCAATGATTCAAATGATTTCTAGCATAAGGAGCATTTTCTTTAAAACACTTGAAGAAACAATCATGTTCAAGAGAGGAAAGGAGGAATACAATCCTTAGTGTCTGATTTTCCCTATAACAGAGAGCTCTTTGCTCTAACTACTTTCATACAAATGTGCTACACCCCTAGTATTAAAGCTAGCAGGTTTCCATCCCCCCAACAAAGGCTAAGATACATTGAGTAAACCTTTTCAAAAAATAATTTAGACTAGGAGCACTAAAGATTTTGTTTTTTTTTTAAATCTGGAAATTTTGTAAATACATAGGGAAATATCTTAGGGATGAAACTCAAGTCAAAATATTAAATTTATTCTTTATATATAGCTTCTACCCAAAAGCTGAATGGAATTTTATCCAATACTTTTAGTGCTCTGTGTTTTCCTGACAACTCATCATCTAGGTCAGGTGTGGAAATTTCCAGTTGCGGAACTATGCTGCTATTCAAAATATCTTATATTTCAATGCTTTCCAGATTTTGGACGTAGGGTGTGGGGATGCTATCCTATAGTGGTAATGATAATTAAAAACATAGAAATGAACACAAGCAGAGAACCAAATTCAAACAATAACAAGGAATGCTCACACTCATGAAGCCTGAAGAAAAAGTGAAAGACTAGTAACTGATGAAAATTTTGTGAAAAGAGTAACAACTCTCCTAACATAATCACCTGATTATATCACAAATGAATTAGTGCAGACTAAATACCATATGCTATGCACCTAGGAGTGACTGAATTAATCAGTAAACCTCTGGGAGAAATGGGAAATGTGTTCACCTTTGCTACTCTGCTACCCGGATATATATCTATCTGTCTGTTGTTATATCTTTGATTTGGTAAAGAACCAGTTTTTCTTTGCAGTTCTTTAAAATATCCAGTCAGTGGAATCATTTTGTAACATGAAATTTTCTATAATGGGGGTACTTAAACTCTGTACCACATCTCTAACCAAGAGACAGTTGCTAAACTCCAGCTCAACACTTACATTGAACTTGTTCATGTACTAACAGAGTGTGTTATGGTTACTATCATATGCTTATACCTAATAGTAATTCACTTCTGCTTATATTAATTATAAACTTTAGGAGAAAACCTATTTGGTTAACTTAATTAATTACAACTTGATTAAAAACCAACTTAATTAAGAAAATATTGGGGAATCCAATCTCATGGTTGTTGAAGAGATATTTTTCTTCACCTTGACTTCATCCAACCATCCACCTGCCCATTCATCCATCCATCCATCCATCCATCCATCCATCCATCCATCCATCCACTCATCACTGTAACTTGACTAAGAGAGGTAAGGAGCTGCCAATCACCTTGTGCTATTTCAACCTGGACTACTAAGTGAACTAATGACGTATTTTATGTGTCTTTATGTTTTGCAAATTTACTTTTAAGTTCAAGTTTTTATGCCTAAAGATATTTTGGTGTAAACATTGAGTTTTCAATAATGTATGATAAAACATTTGTCTCATATATTCTTAAAAATGTAGGCCTCTGCCAGTTGAATTTTCTTTTTTCTCTTACTCATTACTTCTATTGTGTTTATTCTGCATGCTTCAAGGCCTTTGGCATTGAGAAAGTTAATGTTAGAAGCTCTTAGAAAGTGAGTGCATTTATTTATAGGCTCTTTATACTCAGCAAGAGTATTTCACTTCCCCAGTTCCACTCCCAGTCTGGACCTGCATTAGAGGGATTTATTACAAATGAACACCTTGTAGTTCTGGCCTCCTCTTTGCCTCAGGACACCCACTGGCTGCAGGGGGCTGCCCAAGACATTGCTCAAGCTTCTGAGAACCCTCTCACTTCCCTGAAGGTGTGCTGCCTTCCACCCCCGTTCCCTCAGATGTGTGGCCTGCCAATTATTTCACCAAAGGCTAAAGTAATTTCTCTTCTGAATCAGCTTTCATTTGAAGCCATGTAAAGATGGAAGGATAATCCTGGGGGGATGGATAATGAAATGTACACTAATGAGAATATTCAGTGGCACAAACACATAGCTGTCTCCTCTGGCTTTACAGAAAATGGTAACCAATGCTTCAGAGAAAATTGTCTCAAGGGATGGGCTTTCTTTTGAGTTTCTGGAGAGCTACAATTGCTTTCACTATGTCCTTGAACCGAGGAAGTACACACTTAGCTGATGAAGTATCTTCTTCACATCAGAAAAGATGCACAGTATAGTGTGATGTCTGTTAATTGGCTACCAGCATGCGTAAGGCAAGCAGGTTCTTGAAGAGGAAAATAAAACCTGTTTAATGAGAATTGCTTGATGAACTACATCAGAGGTAAAGGGGAATAAAGTGCAAATTCCTTACAATTATCCCTCATAGCTCAGCTGTTGTGTAACTGGGTTTCTAACAAGCTACTTAATCTGAATCAACAACTTTCATTTATTAAATTCTTAATTTAATGGGATCACCAAATTGAACAACTAAACATTTGGCTTATATTCAATCTACTTTTAGTAGAACTCCAATATTCAAGTGTATCAGTTATACTTGAGAAAGACAGACTAAATGATTGGTGTCTGTGGTAATATGATATAGAAGAAACCATGATATATGGTTGCTATTCCCATTAATGATCATATCTCTACTTACTAGATGAATGGGTCAAACTATAAGAATGAGACCTCGAAGACACAATTCTGACCAAGGTGGAAGAAAAGAGCTGGATCTATTCTCCTGCCAGAAACAACTTAAAAGAACTATACAGCGTGATTGGGAAAAGAATTTAACAATGGCTGTCAAATTAAGCATACAATTACCGTAAGTGATTATCTGGTTGTCCAATCATTCTCTATTGTAAAGATCATTATTTTCCCTATTAAATTCTTGTTGAGCACTATTTGACCATGAATTTTGGGCTTATTTCTAGACAATTATGCTCCATGGATCTGTGTGTCTTTCTTCATGCTATGAGTTGACTACTGCAGCTTAACATTCAGTTTTGAAGCCAGAAAAGATTCAGATATTCTACTCTTAGATACTTACATATTGATGTTTATAGTATCTTTATATTCATTGAACAAAAAACTGAAAATAACCCAAATATGAAGCAATACATGAATAAATAGACACAGTATAATATACACTATACCATGAAATAATACCCAGTAGTAAAAAGGAATCAACTATTAATGGTTACCATGAATAAATCCGAAAGGAAATGAGAGAGAGAGAGAGAGATCTTTGTCAAACTGTGACAAAATACATGTCATAAAGTGTACCATTTAAACCTTTTTTTGCTTATAAAAAACCACAAGGTAGAAAATTTTGTTCTCAGCATTTAAGAAAATAAGAATAATTTGTTGGGAGATAGGCTGAAGATTATTTTTGAGAGCTGCTACTGTGTGGGGCCATGTGCAAAGGCTCTGGATTCATTACATCTTACAATCTCCCAGGAACTTGATAGATCTTGTTATGATGCCTATTTTAAAGAGAAGACAGAATTTCTCTTTGGAGAGAACATGGAATTAAATAACTTATTAATTATATTCAGGAAAATGGCAAAGCTTCATTTTTAAAATATGTACAGCATATATTATTGTACATTGGGGTTTTGTTGTATATTTTTATACATACACATAATGTACTTTGATTGATTTCACTCCATCTATGCAAAGCCCCACTGTTCAATCCAGGAAGCTTGTTGCTACTTATGCTATTATATATCCTAGAGCAAAAGCTATTATATATCCTGGAGCAATTTTCCATTGACAAAAATAATAGGTGCACTGATCATTTGAACTTAGTTGTGAGGGTTGAGAAGGGATCAAAAGTATCTCTGAAGTAGAAACCAGATACGCTCATTCTCATCATTCATTTGTTCATGAAATTTTCAGAATATCTCTTGTTAAGCACTGTGCCTGAAACTTGCGATACAAGCACAAAACAAAAACACAAACCTCATATAATCTGTTTGTTGTAGTCTTCTGGGTAGAGCCCATAATGGAAGTGTAGTAGCTTCTTCCAGGAGGCAGCATCAGGAAAGGCTGCCTTGTATGTGTAGGAGGGCGATTGGGGGAGGGGAGGGTGCCTTCAAGAACACATCATACCTGGAAAAATGGAGGTCCTGAGTTCAATCCCCAGTACTGCCATAAGAAAGAAGGAAAGGAAAGGAAAGGAAAGGAAAGGGAAGGAAAGGAAAGGAAAGGAAAGGAAAGGAAAGGAAAGGAAAGGAAAGGAAGAGAGGGAGAGAGGGAGGGAGGATTTGTTGATTTGTTGAGGCCTACATATTGATTTTCTTTAAAAAGCTGAATGGATAAAGGCAGAAAGCAAAGAAAAATGCTTTAGGGATAAAGAAACAACATAGACCAAGGCAGTTCTAAAGAAATTACTGGGAAATGACCTTTTAAGACAACTGGTTAAAGAAAGAATCATAAATATCTGGGTTGGAATTTTTTTAAGTAAAAAAGTGCTCATGAGTAGTTCACTGAGCTAATGTGATTTACATGAATATCTTACCATGCAATTCATTGTGCTTCATGGCCATGAGATAACAAAAATAGATGTATTTGGGAAGTTAGCTGTTATGTGTATTCAGGTCACAATATGTGTCACCAAGAACTCTAAAAGCTTTGATCTCTGAGTGGTGCATCAGTAAAATAAAACTAATGTGTGGTAAAACTTGCATGGTAACAAGACCCCCTGAAAACTATTTTAATAAATGGGTAGATTCTTTTGAAACATGTTTTTTAAATAAACTTTACACTTGTGGGAAATGTTATAAAGTTGGTTTTCTGTATCTCCTCCCTCTTTAAGAAAATGCAAATCTTCAGTACAAGATAATTAAGGTTTATCCTCCCCTCAGAGTTCCATTCTTACAAAATCATTGCTTTACATTTGTCAGGACATTGTCTATAGTGTTTAACAGCATGTAACACATTTCTTCATTCCCTTCTTAAGAAATCCCAGGTTCCACTGATTATTGAACCAATTTATAATCATTGCATTAATTCTGGAGAGAGTCCCAAAGATAGCTTTTATATTATTTTGTTTTTACAGGTCAGAATTTCCTGATGATTTGAGAGCTTCAGTTCATGTTTATTATGGCTACCTCAGGGACTGATAGTAGTCTGAGAACATGGGGTAAAGTTCTTACAAAAAGTCCTTCTTAGCTTATTTCAAGAACAGTTCTATCTTTGAGGACCAACACCAAGGCTGAAACTATTCTCTTGTGCTACTTTAAAGCATAATGGTGGGCGGGGGGGGGGGCCTGGGGGGGTCGGAGAATGACAGGGGTAGGAGAGAAGAAAATTGAACAAAACAGCAATTGATTTTTTCCCAAGTTCTCACATAAAACTGAATGGCGTAAGAAGCCAAATTATCAAAATGAAAATAAACTATCCTCACTCCAGTGCTTATTAGACTGTCCAGGATGATAGGGATTTACAGAGCACTTAACTAAGGCTGAGGCCACTTAAATGTGATAAGTAATTTGGCCTCATGCCTCCCTCCCTCTCCCCTTTACTAAAGAAGGGGAAGCAGAGCAGTCTGCTCTGTTTCAGTTTAGTAAAGAAAAAAATAGGGGCACCCTGTGGAAACAGTAACAACTCCCTGGGGACGTACAATATATTCACTCTTTAGAAATACAGGCTTGGCCTTTTCCTGGAAAAACTTATACTTTGAACCCAGGAGGCATCTCAGGTCTGACACCAACAACATAGATCACATTAATTCCATGCTTTTGTGCTTTCACAAGATGGATCAGTTGTTGTAATCTTATTTCTGCTCTTCATGAATCCAAACCTTTTTTCTCTCCAAAAATAACGGAAATGCTTGATTATCTATAGACATACATGGTATGATACATAAAACAGCACTGTGAATCAGTCCTATTTTGTCTACTTGAGGTCATTTCCTCCTCTTAACTTTAGATTTTCCTCCACGGAATATAGTAATCTTATCTGCTTTCCCATAGGAATCTGTCAATATTAGGTGGTTAGCAACTAATTGTATTGTTATTATTTTTATTAATATCATAATCACGCTCATAGAATCAATGGAGTTGGAGCTTATCTGAGATTTTTTATAATATCTTTTGGGCAAAGACAATTCAGTACTTGAAATATTTTGGTCTTCAAAGAGACAATGTGATGATTTGGTAAGTAAATGAAAGCTAGAAACCAATGCCGGTCATTTGTATTCAGGTTAATCAATTAAAAAGATTATACTATTTAAAATAATTGTAGTTTCTCTATTCAATTTAAAATTTACTACTGGCTACAAGCTTTTTGGATGTAGTATACCCAGAAATGGGTGTCATAATTGATCCCAAATCACTATTTAAATATGATTATAATAACAGTCAAGAATAATATTCGAGTAATTGAAAGTGCCTCTGCTAATTTTACCATATAAAGTTATGTATCATTTCATCTGTGGCAACACAAATATTATTTATGAGTAGAAAAAATTAATCAGTAAAGATTACTTACTTTTAAGATTATTGCAATTCCTGTGCAACATAATTTGAACAAAGGAGAAGAATTTGACTTCAATGCAGTGAGAAACGTTTGTAAATTAGGCTATGAACCTAGACTATTTTTAAGAATGTGTGTCTGCGGAGACAAAAAATCCAACTTCACAGTCTCTAATGTAGAGAAATGGGCAACAAATTCATGGCATTGTTATGCTTCCTCTAAATACAAAAACTTTTTCATTGATATGATAGATTTCATGGATGAAATCTATATAGCGCACTTGCTTTCTCAAGCAACAAATTATTTCAGTCCTCACTTAAATCTATTTCCCAGTTAAAGTGCAATTTTCAGCATAGAACTTAAAACTGGACCCCTTAAATAAATAACCCCCCACAGAGTAAATACTTTCCATAAGCTAAATTTGAATTCTGTACTTAATCTTCCTTTCTTTAAAAAGTCTTCAGGCATGTTTGTTAAAATTTTAAGACCTGCCACTATGTAGAGTTATTCTATTTCCATCCTCAAACCACACATCTCTTTCAAAATGCCAAGTAATTATGGGTACAAAGGGATCCTGGGAACTGTAATACTTTTTTCTGGCACATGTAAGTACAATATGTGTTATGGGTACTTAAGTTCATTTTTAAGAGCAACCTATATATATAGATTTTATAATTTCTCTCCAAACTGATTTTCCCTTTGACTATTAGATTTGAGAGACAGCCTTTCTCTGAGATTATTTAAAAACAATCAATATAAGAGTAACATCTAGCTTTATTTTTGTTTACAATTTCTTTCACTTCCAATAAATACCAGTCTTAATGATGTAATTCCATCTTTTCTTCTTAAGAAGATCAAAATATTGTTATCTTTCAGAAGCTGCTCATTTCCTTCCTTAGAATTTATAATCTTTGTAGGGTGTTTGAGTCCAGGGTTTATGAACATGTGGCCTCACATCTTTGATATGAGAAATGAGGACATCACAGTGCAGTGCATAAGCTCCCTAAGTGACATGTTCATTGTGGAAACTTCTTCAAAAAATACTACTACTATATGAACCAGGGATCCCACTTTGGGGCATATACTGTCTAAAAATAAACTTGTGTTGAAGAGATAATTGTACTCCCATCCCAACATTAGTCTCAATAGCCAAGATTCGGAAACAACCTAAGTATCTATTGACAGAATGGATATATTGTGTATGTGTGTGTGTGTGTGTGTGTGTGTGTGTGAGAGAGAGAGAGAGAGAGAGAGAGAGAGAGAGAGAGAGAGAGAGAGAGAGAGAGACAGAGACAGACAGACAGACAGACAGACAGACAGACAGACAGACAGACAGACAGACAGACAGAAGACAGAGAGAGACAGAAAGACAGACACAGAGAGAGACAGAACATTAAAAAGGTAGAAAATTATGCCCCTTTGACATCATAGATAAACCTAGAGGACATAACTGATTGAAACAGACCAGATAAAAGAAGACAAATACTGCATGTTCTCACTGACATGTGGAATCTAAAGAAGCTGAACTCATCAAAGGAGTTAAAGGAGTCAACAAGCAAGAAAAACAAGGAGCTGTTGGTCAGAGGGTACAGAATCTCAGTTATCTGATGAACTTGCTCGGATTGGAGTCCTAATAGTTAATATTGGTCAGAGGATACAGAATCTCAGTTATCTGATGAACTTGCTCAGATTGGAGTCCTAATAGTTAATAATACCACACTGAAATTTCCTAAAAGGGAAAATCCTAACTATTAGGGATAACTTAACTATCATGAGCATGGAAATTGTAGGACATACTGAAACTAGACATACAACATGAAAAAATATTTTTAATTCATTAATTATGGCTTCATAGTGATGAAAAAGAGACAGAAGGGTAGAGTTGAGAACTGAAACTTAGAAAAGAGCAAGAGAGCCAGGTCTAGGAGCAGCCTGACAGGGCCCTCTCCAGAGTGGAAGGAGCAAAGGAAGAGACATTCTGCCCCCTCCCAGTTTATGTCCTTAGAGCCACAGGTCTGGAAGGGAAAACCTCAATCAGTACATGAGGTTAGCAATTTGGCTTGTGTAAAAATACGCATTTATTACTTAAAAGTATATAGGTGGTTATGAAATCTAAGATTAACGAAACGTAATTTCATTGAGAAGAGAGAGTTGGATGCATTGAATTGGTCAGAGATCAGATAGGAAGTAAAATAATTTACAGATTTCAATTTTTTAATATCGCTGAATAGAACTTGTCAGATTCTGGTTCAAGAACCCAAAATTGCACCCCACTTATTTTTTCTGTTCTTGTCATTGTTTTCCTTTTTATATCTGTCTCCAAGTTAATGCTACTCTCTCTTAGGTGCTTTCATTTTCCCAAACAAACCTTTATTCAGTCTTTTTAAGTTTGTTGTTGTTATTGGTGGTGGTGATACTGGGTTCTGAACTTAGGGTCTCATTCTTGCTCCACTACTTAAACCATGCCTTTGCTGTCTATGCTTTAGTCACTTTTCAGGTAATCTCTTCTGCTTCTGCCTATGTTCACCCAGGACCCTGATTCTCCCACCTGCACTTTCTATGTTCTAAGGATTGCAGTCATACAGCACTACCCTCCCCTGATTATTCTCTGAGATAAGATTTTTCTGACATTTTTCTGGGACTGGCTTTGAATCACTATTATTCTGTCTCTGCCTCCCAAGTAGCTGGAATTACAGGCAGGGGCCACTGTACCTGGCATACAACTTCAGTCTCAATGAGGCATCTCTGGGTATTTTAGGAAATGATTCTTAATCATAATTAAGTTTCTGGCATAGTCCCCAGATTCATGCATTCTTGAATCCTGTTTTCCTAATTCTTTTCCTCCAAAAATATAATTATCTTTGCCACAGTGTACATTTTTATTTACAGTTTAATGTGACCATCTGTATTTACAGAAAATTGTTCTTTTCAGTCTCAGAATGCAGATTCCAAGATATAAAATCACAGAAAATACATTAGCTTGGAATCTATGGGAAGAGAACAGAATTGGTAATATTGTTCCTTAAGATCCTCTTAGGAAAATACAATCTCTATTGCCTCTTGGGTTGCTAGGAACTTTGTTTCCTCAACTCTAAGGGGAAAGGTACTTTTCAACTGCTGGAGGAAAGGTTCCAAGCTCAGTCAGGGTTACTGACTGCTCAAGGTGAGGACCAGTGGCACAAACGGAGGAAGTTGAGCAGAGCTTGAGCATCTTGTCTGCCAGCTAGGATTTAGTCTCAGCTTTCCTCGTTTTTTAAAGAAACACTCATACATTGGTCTTTTCTTATCCTTAAAATTTCCCTGTCATTGCTAATTTACTTCTTAAGCTTCTCCAAGCCACAATGTTCTCTTGGGGATTCAAAAAGGTGTTTACTAATGGGCAGGGTGGAGGGGGAGGGATGAAATGACTCCTTCCCTTGTCCTGTTCATTCTCCTTCCCTTTGAGCATTTCATCTTGGAGTTGCACCCGGACATCCCTCAGCCCAAGATTTAGTTTTAAGATACAAAATATTGGACCAAGAATCTCATATCACAAGTACCTGGGACTAAGCAGCAATGAGCTCTCTAGTTTGACACTTTCCTTGCTGATCTCTGTTGCTTACCATCTCTGATTATTTTATACTTTTATGCTATATTTATGATCTCAGGCATTTGAGTTTGCAGTGTTTCTCAAGGCAGATAGGATGGTTATTCCTGTTGTCACCTCTGTTCTCTAAGAAACTTCTCAGGGCAAAGGACACTCTCAATATGTGTAGCTACTCCACATTTATTAATGCATTTGTATTATGTATGTGTATGTATGTATGTATGTATGTATGTATGTATGTATGTATGTATGTATGTATCTATCTATCTATCTATCTATCTATCTATCTATCTATCTATCTATCTATCTATTTACCTATCTTTGTATCACCTTGATCAATACCTAACAGCCTAGCTATCTATTTTGCGTAGGAAAGAGCAAATGTGGCTAAGAGGCAGTTTGCTAATTTTTAGCAACTTAAAGAAAGGGAGGGAGAAGGGAGAAAGCATGATTTCATTTACTAAGTATCATGGAATGATGCTAAGAAAGTATGTGTATAATGTGAACAGATATATCATGAAGACCTTGATCAAGAGAATTTAGTGCTCATCTGGCTTAAACTTCATTGGTCATTCCTAGGGTGACAGTACTCAGGACGTGTCTGGCCAGCTCTGTCTGGGAGTTGAGGTATCAGGTGTCAAAATAGGTCTTTTAGATGAAGAATAGTCAGAGGCCCAGGGCAGAGATTTTCTAATTATGTTGTACTGTACCGGTGAGTCACCAGAGAGATAATCCTTGTGTTGGTGGAAGATGACCCTTGCTGAGACAAAACAGCTACTAGAAAGATTTCCATCCCTTCCCCATAACCTATGACTTGTCACCACATTCTAACCCAACCAAGGTTGCCAGTCCTGCCACCCTGTCTAGCCTTGGTAGTAATGAGAACATTGACAATGATGGAAAATGTAATTCATACCTGGTCAGAGTCCCTCAGTCTTATCATTTTTGTGTATGAGAATTTTCAATGGCAGCCTATATATCTTTCAACCTAGAGCTTTGCTTAGTTCCTTGTCTTGTGTATGTGAAGTGTGTATGTTTCTGTTGTTTATCTGTCTGCCATATATATATATATATATATATATATATATATATATATGCCACACACACACACACACACACACACACACACACACACACACACACACACACATATTCCGGTCATGGGGCCTGAACTCTGGGCCTGGGCACTGTCCCTCAGCTCTTCAGCTCAAGGCTAGCACTCTACCACTTGAGGCACAGCACCATTCCGGCTTTTTCCACTTATGTGGTGCTAAGGAATTGAACCCAGGGCCTCATGCATGCAAGGCAAGCACTCTACCACTGAGCCACCTTCCCAGCCCCTCTGTCTATATTTGAATTACCTAGATCTATACCTTTCCACCTACATATCTTATTGTGTAAGAAAGAGCAAAGGTGTGTAAAAATCTGTTTGCAAATTTTTAGCTACCTAAAGGGAGGGAAGAAGGAGAAAGGGAGGAACTAAGGGATGTATAATTGCATCTACTAACTACACATAAACCAGTGCCAGTCTGTTTACACATATGGCAAAAGTGGAAGAAGGTTCATACCCTTCAGAGAAGCTTTAACCAACAATGTATAAGTGTTTCATCATTCTTGCCCTTTTAGTGCAGCACCTGTGGGTTCATAGTCTGTGGTTCCCCAGGGGGAATGAGGTCCTATCACTTGCTTGTAATACCTGTTCACTTACCGCCTTCCCTTCTCCATGCCCTCATTCCATACTTCCCTGTACATGTTTGGTGACCTCACCTCCCAAACTCTTTGCATTTGAATCCCCATGCAAGAATTTGCTGCTGTGTTAATCCCCACGGAGGCGGATGGGGGAAGGAAGAAGCAGCCACTGACAGCTGCTACCATAAGGAAGACAAAATATTCCTAAAGAATTGTAGAAATGGGGAGTGGTAAGGGACATTGCATCTTCTCAACTATGTTTCATTTTTCTTTTGAAGCAAGTTTTTACATTCGATATTCTATTTTAAATCACATTATTTTAGCTTCAACTTGATCTTTTCTTTTACTTCTACATTCTTACAATTTAACCTATGTCCAGCAGCCAGAGACACTTAGAGTGACTGATTTCTTGGACTGTTTTTGCTTGCTAGGATGATGTTTAATGCTTTCTTTATTCCATTCACTTTGTTCTTCCTTCCTTTCTCTCTCTCTCTCTCTCTCTCTCTCTCTCTCTCTCTCTCTCTCTCTCTCTCTCTCTCTCTTTCTCTCTCTCATACACACACACACATACACACACACACACACTCTCTCTTTCTATATAGTATGATGGTTTGAATTACCAACAATTAAAGACTTTCAGAAACTTAAATAAGCCCAAGTATATGTTATTTAACCAGTTGTTAAATTGGTTAAATTTATTGGTATATCAATAAAGCAAATGCTTTGGATGCAATGCCAGTAGACTGTGGGCATAGAGTATATTTTTTCCAGTAGAGGAGGTATGTTGAGTTATCATCCTTTTATGATCCATTTGTAATCAATGGTGTACTTTTCTAGAAGGGTTTCTGATTAAACCAGCTAATGTGCACAAGAAAATATATATTTTGCTTTAAACTCATTGGCCATCATGAAGAAAAACTATAATCTTGGTAATATGGATGAATTAAATTTTTCTCTAGAGAATATAAACTCAATGAGATTAAGAAGAAATTCTTTCCATTTTGAAGAATTCCTAAACAGCTTATGTATAAATCAATGCACATAAATTGTGCTGATTTTTTAACAAATAAAAGATATATTAAGAGCAGTCTGTGATGGATTGGCTGAGTCTTATATATATTCTTCTACATTCATTATAATAGATATTTGAGCTTACTGATTTGTTGGATTAAAATATCACTGCACATATTTTGGGGAAATATTCTCAACTAGTATTACATTTTTTGCAACTGATTGAAGACAAATAAGATCCCTGCTTGTTAGTATTGTAATACCCATGCTGGTATTGTCTAGTATTCTCATTCTGTAGTAATATATTTCCTGTCTTGTATCTTTCCTGTCCTTACTACTGAGGAACTAATGGTGTCTTTATGGTTGTAAGTACAGAAGATTTCATCAAGTTCCTTGTCTATGGTTCCATTGTAGCCTAACTAAATAAATGGAAAGTGGTGGCCAATGAAAATAAGCAGCAACTTTACAAGTTTTACCTCTTCAGAAAACGTCTGTATTATTCCCTGCCTTGGCTTCGGTATTCTAAGATCTCTGCAGCACCCTTGTGTTTAGTAACAAGACTCATCAATTCTTGGTTCAGTCAGAAGAATGCTTTGTGTAGAGAGGGAAGGAAAAGAGTTGGAGAAAGTGACTATGGAGGGGAATGAGACTGATTGTATCTTTCTTGGATCCAGTTAGACTGCTTTCTTTATGCCTTGGTCATTTCCTCTAAGAAAATGATAGGATTTTTGATGCTCTGCCCCAGGCAGCCCCCCATGGGCGAGTGCAGATGTGCTGAGCCACTTGGCTGTGGTGTGGACCGACTCAGAGAACCTCTCTTCTCCCTAATGAAGTCATCTCCTCTCTGGGCAGCCCAGCCTCTCCTCTCACTCCATGTTGAAACTTGGCTTTGGCTTGCATAGTTCCGTCATGATGTAGATGATCTTCTAGTTAAGTTCTGGAGAAATCTATCCAACCATGTACAAGAAAGAAGAAAACTGCTCTGTTGAAAGGAACATTTTACTGTAACATTTTGATTTAAGGACTGGAGAGAGAAAGACACAGTATTTGATTTCTGGGAAAACTAAATTTTATGGTTTTCTAGGTATATTTTGTTATGTTTAATTTATCTGAGAAATTTATACACCTCGGGTTAAAGTGCAAAGAGAGGGGCTGGGAAGGTGGCTCAGTGGTAGAGCGCTTACCTTGCATGCATGAGGCCCTGGGTTTGACTCCTCAGCACCACATAAGCAGAAAAAGCCGGAAGTATCACTGTGGCTCAAATGGTAGAGTGCTAGCCTTGAGCTGAAGAGCTCAGGGGCAGCGCCCAGGCCCAGAGTTCAGGCCCCATGACCGACAAAAAAAAAAAAGTGCAAAGAGATTTTCACTATCATTTGGCCTTTTGTAGGATTCCTTTTTAGTCTTTAAAAGAGATAATAAAGACCATGTATTATTTCTGCGTATCCTAGCAAACCAACACTTTAGTGATAGACAGAAAGAATGGCTTTACAACACTTGATACTCGTAAGACACCATGTTGGAAATGAACTTTACAACTTGGGGGGAAGGAAGCTGGGGTGGGGGAGAAAATGAGGGAGGGGGTAATAATGTTCGAAAAAAATGTACTCATTACCTTACTTACATAACTGTAACCCCTCTGTATATCACTCTTACAATAAAATAAAAAACAACATTCTATTAGACATAGAAAGAATGGCTGTCCCAAAAATGTAGTGTTTTTAAAAAAATATATAATTTATGACACTATCTTACTGGTTTTGGTTTCTTTTCCCTAGGTCTTTGAAAGCCAATGATAGTGTAGTTATAATCGGTTGCATTCTTTCACAATTCAGAAAGCGCACTCCACTTGCTTGTACCTAGCATCAGTCAGCTCAGGGAACTGAAACATGAACTCTTTGTTTCCTGAATTTGAATAGGACAGAACTCTTGTCATCCCTAGCCCAGCAACAGATACTGCCATGTCTAATACCATTTCGTCTTATCAACAAAAAAAGAAGACTGAAATACAATCCTAAAGGCCTTTGGAAGGAGGTTTAGATGAAGATAATGACATTCCCTGGAGACCCACCTGCCATCTACACCTTTCTTCTCTTAACTCATTGGCTGACTGCCCCTGACCTCAGCCAAGTTCTTAAAGACAAGATCAAGGCAAAGAAGCAAGTCATGTTACTTTTGGCTTATGATTTCTTGTAGACACCAGCATGACTGGAGATCTTGCTTTATCTCTACCTAGGATCTTAGAATTTATATATACAACATTCCTAGTACAAGCCCATGATTTCAAGGGGGATTCATTGGATGAGTTTTTAATTATTGTTTGATACAATCCGAAGTATTAAAGTGTAGTTTCAGCAAGAAAAACTGCAAAAATATTTACTATTCTAACACTTTTTGCAGTTTTTTTCAGACATTGCAGAATCAAAAATAGCTGCTTTCTTAAACTCTTAAACAATTTGAAAAGGAAAGCCCTCAAGAATACTTATGTAGATGGAGCTATGCACTCTATCCTTGATATACATTGCATGATTTTTTGAATTATAGATAACTAAAAGAAGAAATATTCCGTAGAGAAAGAAAGCAAATGTTAAAGTATCATTTTCTTAGCTATTTGACAGTGCAAAGAAGTGCTTAATTTTTCTAAACAATAATGTTACACACCAAAAGACAGGGAATGCAGTGTAAAGTTTTTGACTCTATACATATTCTTACCAGTTGAGACTGAGTAAGAAAGCAATTTTGCTCTGTGAAACTATTTGGTCCAGGGTTGTAATGCCTAGGGATGCTAGAGGAGCTATAAATAGCAAAGACATAGAGAAACGCATTTGGGAAGATAAAGTAAAAAACAAAATCTAAGAATGTAAGGAGTAACCAACCCAAAATTTTCTACAATGATCCACTATATGTAGATAATGTTACTTACAGTGAATGCTATCTATTTTAAAAGGATATTTACCCATTATTAGTTGTTTGTTTCTGAGCTATTTCTCCTCTGTATAATTGTTTAACTGATTTATATTAGGAACATAGAGTACGGTAATGGAGAAGTGCTAAGCTTTCAGATGGGCAGATCAGTCATGAAGTAGCCTTGCACAAGTCACATACACTCTGTGATACTCAGATTTACTCACATTTAAACATAAAAATGACACATATCTGGAAGTTTCCCAAGAAAGATTGACTTTGATGCCTGGATTATGTATTTTAATAAAAATTCATTTTGTCTTATTTTCCTCCCTACTGTAGTGATTCATCTTGAGTCAAGATTGGGTCCTGGTCAAAGCTCTGTTGTTCAGTGTGTGCAGTTACTTCTGTACTTTAGTTTGTACACAATATGCAAGGGTTGAAATCTGACTCTGTGCTATGACTCTGTCACTCTAAACATTCAATTGGATGCAATTTTATGAATGGTAGTAGACTCATTAGTAGAGACTTTGTGCCAAGAACAAATAATTCACTGCAAAAACCACCCATAATGCATAGGAGAGTTATATCCCTCTAGTAAGTAAGTAATACTGTAGTGAGCTGATGAATTTTTTTTTTAAATGAAAGAAAAAATGCACATCTTGCGCATGAAATTATCCTGATCAAACTTCTACCTGTTTATCATTTAAAACCTACAGTCATGCTGAATGCATATAACTTAGAAATGCATAGGAGACTATGAAGAGAGGCAAGCTTTATATGTGCTTTGTGTAAAGCCATGTTAAACCTTTAGAGAGAATAAGGAAGATACTTCCATATTTATCTAAAGTTTGTAACCCCAGTGCTCCACTAACAGGTCACTTGGACTTACTTAGTTCTCATTGTATAAAATAATACTTGACTTCAAAGAAAAAGGGAAAAACAAAAACTAACTCCCTCTTTTCTGAGGGGCTGAAATCCTTTGTGTCAACTGGTTGACCCTTTGCCCTGTAAGGTCCTATAGGAAATCTTTTGTAGCACAGGGCGGGGGGGGGGGGGGGGGGCTTCTTCCATGTGGTGATGTTTACATAGCGAGGTGAGCCTGAGTGAAAGAAAAAAATCTCATAAACACATGAAATATTTTGTTTCCTGACAGCAGGAAAGCTGACTGATATGGTTACTGACTGACTCGGTTACTCAGAAGAAGAAAAAAAAAATTAGTCAATAGTCTATTGGGGACACTTTCAAAGACCCAGGGGACGGCAAAAGGAAGTAAGCAGTGTGTAGACTTAAGTGGAGAGAGATGGGTACTTGGGGCAGAGGGACAAGATTGTCTTTGAATCCTGCTTGGGATTTGCCTGGGGGAATTTCCTGACCCATCCTTTATGACCCGGCTCTTTGTGTATTGCAGGGTGCCTCTGGGCTACCCGCTGAGCAGTTCCCTTGGGAGGGCTGAGGCCGAGCTCACACCTCCCTGGCTCACAGAAGGATCTGCCCTCCCCGCCCCCCATACCCCCCGGGGTCTCCTTTAGGATGGCCGGAGCCTGGAGTCTGACACTTCTTCAGATGGGACCCGCGAGCCCTGTGCGCCCATAAACCCGCGATGGCTATAGTTCTTGGCTGATTTTGCTGAGTTTCATGCGCTCCTAAAGAACTACCCGTACTCAATTGTTTCATGCTTGCCTAACCCACCAGAGCCTGGGGCTCCTTTCCCCTAATTCAGAACGCGCAGCGTGGGGGCGGGGAGTGGGGGTGGGGAAGGTGTGGGAAGGCGGGGGAGGAGAAGGGGTGTTCGGGAGCCCTGGGCGGTGGAATGGAGTGACTCGCTGAATGGGGAGTCTAGCGGTCCCCCAAGCCGATTGGTACTTCATGTCAGGAAGAAACTCTAAGAGGTGGGAGTGCCTGGGGAGGGAGGGAGGGAAGGAGGGAGGGAGGGAGGCAGGGAGGCAAGTCCCCACAGCGGGTTTTCCGCCCCTCCGCCCGCCAGCCTAGCCTGGGCTCTGAGGAGTGGCTGGAGCTTGCAGGGCTCTTTCTGGAGCCTGTGAATGAACCCTCCTCCTCTCCCTCCTCCTCTCCCTCCTCCTTCTGCTCGCCGAGTCTCCTCCTCGGCGCTGACGGTACCGTGATATAATGATGATGGGTGTCACAACCCGCATTTGAACTTGCAGGCGAGTTGCCCCAAGCCTTTCTGGGGAAGAGCTCAAGGCGCGAGGGTGCAGCCGCCGCAAGCATTAGGTCCTGAGGATAGGAACTGGGACCGGGATCGGCGACCAGCCCGGCATCCTCCCAGCCTCCAGCACCGACGGGCACCGTCCTCCACCCTTCCCCGAGCCGCCACCGGGCTTCCTATGTGACCCGCCCGGGCGACGCGGAGCGTGACAGCGCAGCGGACCGTTCTGCCCCACGACTGCAATCAGCTGCCTTTCAAGGTAATCACGTTTCTTTTGTTTCCCCCCTCCCCATTTTAAAAGAAAGAAAGAAAACTTATAGAAAAAATACCCCGCGAGTTTAGAAAAAAAGAGGTGCATGGCAATTGGTAGAGGGCTTTAATGAAGGCAAAGAGAACTATAAAGAGAAGTTAAAAAATTATGTGCTCTTAAGAGAAAAAAAAGGCACAACACCCCAAAGGCACAGGTAACTTTCAGGGAGGCTTTAGAAGAGAGGAAGACTGAGGAGGTTCCCTGGTGCTGAAAAAGATCCAGACAAAAGAAGTCGGGGGGGGGGGGATGGAGTGAAGGGGAAAGGACAGACAGAATGGAGAGAAGAAATAAGTAGAGAAACCCTGGAAAAGTCGTGGCATCTTGAACTGGGAGAAGGGTTGGGATTCCTGACACCTTGGCTTTTGTTATTTGCGTACGGGTTCGAGGCAAAAGTTTGAATGGGGACTCCAGTGACTTGGCTTTGCACCAGTCCCCGAAGCCACCTGGGTACTTAGGCTACCTGGCGTCCCGGCCCCTGTGTGTGGTCAGTGCCTGGCGTTCCTGGAAAGCCTCTCTGGAGCAGCCCCTGACAGGGCAGCGGGCTCCACAGCAGCCCTGGCCCCCCGAGAAGGTGATCCCCTCGATCTGCAGGCAGTGCGGGAGAAGGTCTAGCAGCGGAGGGGTGCCGGGTCTCGGGCTTCGGTTCTTTCACGACTTGGGGGGTTGTCACGGCCCTCTCAGGGAGCCCCCTGGGTTCTTTTGTCCTGCGCGCGGTGCGCGCTCGGGGCCGGCAGGAAAGGAGCCGGGGATGGGGGTGGGGTCGTCGGAGCCCCGCGGAGGTCTTGGAGGCGCCTGGGCGGGAAAGCTTGCCCTGAAGCCAAAGAAAGGTGGGCCCCCCTTTTTTCATCCTCACCCAGGAAAGAAAAACAAAACAAAACACGAAATGGGGGGGGGGGCTGTCGCTCGGGTCTCAGCAAGCAAACCAGTGCCTAGGACACTGTAGACAAAGGTGGTTCGGGGAGACCCGAGTTAGGGGTCCACGGTGCAGCCTTTCCGCCTGCAGAACAGCGCTCCGCGCTGCCCCCGGCCGCTTCCTACCCGCTCCCAGCGCTGGGCTCTAGTTGAGCAACTTTCCTAGCGGGTCCAGTGGCTGCGGAGCGCCGAGCGCGTGCGGGGAGTCCCGGGCACGCCCTCCGCCGGAGCGCCCCACCGCCCGGCGGGGACGGGGGCGCTGCGGAGCCACTGCGCCGCTGCGGGCGGAAGGGGGTGCCAGGGTGTCCCGGCTGGGTCTCGGTGTCACTGGGCGTGGAGCGGGCCGGGTGTTAGCGGACAGAGGGGGTAGGAAAACAGTGTCATAGCCTCAGCTATTCACCCTCGGATCCAGCTGCGCCCTGGCTACTCCTGCCTGTCCTTGGGAGATGGTGCGGGCTTAGGGGGCAGTCTCTGGGACTCTCGGAAAGAGGCGTGGGCGCGTTGTACAAAGTCTAATCAGCGTCCTTGCTTCTCATCTTTGTGTCCTGCCTCCCCCCCCCCTCCATCTCCCTCCCACCCGGTCTCCATCTTCTCCACCTCCCTCCTTCCCCTTCTCCACCGCCTCGCTCCATCTGCGTCCCCTCCCCCACCGCTGACAAATGAATGGCGAGTGTGAAATCCCTGCCTTCCTGGTCCTTGGAGGCCGGCTGGAAGGGAGGGGCGAGAGGGGCGGTGCGCTGCTTCGGGGTCGGTCTCCAGCTCCCGCTTCCCTCGCCGAGAACCCTGATGTCTAGGAATAGAGTTTTGCGGCGGGTGTGGGCTCCCCCTGATGGAGAAATTCAGCACAAGTGAGAGAGAGAGAATAAAAAAGAGAGACCCTCCCACCCAACACAAATGATTCACTTCCACAATCTTACGTTCCAGGTTGTGAATGACTCTTTTCTCCATCCAGTCCTTATTTTGCACTGCGGGATCTGGGATTTGGAGGAGTGACCAAACAAATAAAAAAAAAGGAATTTGTGTTTCCAAGTGCCTGGTGGTACCTTTTTGAGAGTTGCCTGGACGGTCCCCGGACCTTCTGGGAGGATCCCACTCCACCACTTGGTATTTCAGCATCGGGAATCTTAGTCAAGCAATGTGTGCCTATATTTAAGATGTACACTTTTAGAAACCTTCTCTAAGTCCACGCCGTTGCAAAATCAAGGTTCCTATTCCAGAACTTAAAACTTCCCTAACTTTAGGACCCACGTTGCTTATGGAAATGGGGTGCAGGGGGGCGCAGGGGGCTCACGCCTGGAGGCAAAGGGAAGGAAAGAAGGCATGCGGAAAGCCGGAGGGGACAAAGGAGGGAAAGAGAGAAAGAGAACAAGAATGGAACAGAGGTGGGCAGAAGCACGCCAATAGCTGGAACCAGAAGGACTCGGGTCGAGGTTTTTTTTTGTTGTTGTTCTGAATTTCGGGCGTCGTTTTAAGATACGTCTCAATGCTCCAAGTGTTAACCAACGCCTCTGCAGAGGCGCGCGCGCTTGGATGGAAGGGTGGGAAGGGACTGGAGGAGCCGCGGCGGCCCAGCTCCGCCCACTGGATCTGTGCGCTAGGCAGTCAGTCCTTCATCTCTCAGCCTCTAGGAGGAACTGAGTCCAGCACTTCCCTCAACGCCGGGGTGGGGGGAAAAGGGGGGTTCGCCAGCCGCCACGTGGGCTGGAGTTTCCACTCCAGGCAGTAGACGGGTGTGACTTCCCGGGCTCCGAGTCAGCTGCACAGCTGCACAGCTGCACGGGCGGTCAGCGCAGCCTGAGTCCAAAGGCGCCGGGGCCAGGGGGCCAGGGCTGGACTGGGACAGGGCTGGACTGGGGCGGGGCTGCACTGGGGCGGAGCGGAGGAGGGCGGGGCCCTGGCTTTGCCGGGAGTCCCGCGGCCGCCCAGCCAGAGCACCAGGGCGGGCGGCGGCTGGAGCGGATCCAGCTTCCATCCAGACAGTGCTACATGCTCTTATTCAAAGGCTTTACGATTTTTTTTTCTTTCTTGCTCTTTGGAAGTGATAGAGGTAGAAGAAGCTCCAAGTAAATTTTTTGGCGTAACAATGAGACGAATTTGTCCCGTGGTCCATGTATTAGTTTAAAAATACGTTCAAGTCGGTCTGAAGACTATTTTTAGCTGGGTACGAGAATAATCACTTTGGAGAATGCCATCGAGTGTAGAATGGCAGGAGATTGCTTTTGATAGATTTCCACCAGGGCACACAGTGATAGGTTGCTGCTATTGTGACTCTGTGATCCCTGACCAGGCGCCTTGGGGCAGGCAAGCTGGTGGGGGGGGGGAGCACCTCTGAGCCAGGGACCTGCAGGAAGATGATGAGACAGACTACAGTTGCTGTCCCATAGAGCTGCGTTTTATGTTTTTCTGGTTCTGTTTTGGAGGAACTAAGTTCTAGTGCTCTTTTTTGGTATCCCTTTCAATTGTTGCTAATCGGTCCTTTTTCCTTTTCCTTTCTGCCTAAAATCTGTGGCCTACATAGTGTTGAGTATACAGTTAAGCAATTGGGCAACTCATTGTGAAAATATTCATCTAAAGCAGTAGAATACCTTTTAAGAATTTAATATAAAAATAGAAAGGTAATAATTAGCTGGCTGAAAAAGACTCGATTTCCAGTTTCAGAACCGGGTATCAGGCTCAGAGTCCGACTTTTCCTGAGTTTTAAGTAACACCGAGAACATTCTGTAATGGGATGTGCCTGTCCCTAGCGGAGCTACAACAGGATTCCAATAGTTTTCAAAGCAATTGAGCAATGACTTCCTCCAGCAGGAAGTCCCCAGTTCTTAATCTTCTCGTGGGTGAGATTCACTTAGAATTTATGTAAGAATTCAAAGCTTTGTTTCTTTTGGTACACAAAAACATTATAGCTCTCCCTAAATCAGTTTGAAAGGAATCCCCTCAGGTGGATGTATATTTATATATGTAGGCCTCTTCTTTTTCTTTGGTCTTGAAAATTGGTGGGGGAAGCCTCTGCTATATTCCTCCAAAGCCTCTTATCATATCATGCCAAATTCTGTTTGGAAAGGAACTAAAGAGCTAACTCAAAGCTCATTTTGATTAATGAGAAAGGTTTATCTATTGTTCCATGCTTTCTTACACTGCTTAGCTTAAACATTTTTCTGGTTAATGATTGGTCAGTAAATGAGCATCCAAATCTTTGAGAGCACAAAGATCAACTAACTCTGTCTCCTCCAAACAAAGAACTAAGCCTTCCTTTCCTGGGAGCTTTTAAGTATGCTTTGTTGAGTTTCTTCATCAGTAGACACTGCATTTAAAATGGAATATATCACTGTGAAAGAGTATAACTTTTCAAAACATGGGCTTCTTTTAAGGCAAAGAATGAATTACTATATAGTAGGTTATAGCTTTACCAGTCACCTAGGGAAATTAGAGCAGACATTTATTGTTGGAAATTACTTGCTCTCACCTGAGAAAAATATATCACCTTTTGCACAGGTTTGTTTGTCCTGTACCAGAAAATACAAAGCCTTTATTCTCCTTGGTTTGGAATCAGAACAAGGAGTTAGAGACCAACCTCCATATGAATTGGTGAATTATGGCCCATTCCTTCTTGTACTTAGATGGGTAAATTACACATACACACACACACACACACCATGTATGTTTAGAGATATATAGATATATACATCTATATATAGATCTATATTTATATCTATTTGTCTTTAGATCTCTCTATATATTAATCTGACTAGATCTATTATATACAAAATGGTACAAATGTAGATCTACATCTGTATTTATATCTATTTTTATGTCTATATCTATGGCTATACTAATTCTTCCTTCTAAGAGTTTTAAGACATGTTAACACGTATAACATGAAGTTACTTATTTTGCAATGAAAACAGATAATGCATAGTGTATTATAGTCATGTTACTAGTCAACGGCTAATTCAGCTCTATATGAGGTATGGTGGTTTAGGCCCCAGACTTAGGATCAGAAGGTCCCCCCCTGGGAAAACCAAGTTGAGACAGAACATCTGGAGCTTCAAGGTCATAATTTATTAATTAATATATAGTTGTAAAGACCAAATTTCACACAGTACTATTACTACTGTCTAATAAGTTCATGAAATTTCATGTCAAAGTATTACCTGTTTCTTTGTATTACAGTGCTTCTCCCTTAGAAAGAACTAAGGAGTAATACTATGATATGCAATGCCCATTGCATTTACCTTGTATCTAAAGTATCCTGGACAGTTGGTTGTCTAAAAGAACTGGTAGGACAGTAGACAAAACCACCATGTCTGAGTCCTTAAGTTACCCCTCCATGAGCTGGGCTTCTCTAAGATGGAGGGAGAACTTTGGCTCTTTCTCCAAGGTAGCCCATCCCCAGCCTGAACCTCCTCTCTGCAGACAGTTCTCATGGATAGGAGACCTGTTGACCTTGTCTCTTGTGTCTCTCCAGCAACCAAACAGTTTCTGTCAGCTGTTTCTTGATTGTTTGAGGACTTTTTCCTTTCCTCATTCACTTTCCTGAAGTATGAGTTTAAATATAGGCACCAGCTCTCCTATCACTTTGGTCTTTCCTGGCACATAGGTCTGTTATCACTTACAGACGGTGTATAGAAGATAGACACTGAAGAGCAGAGGAGTGGAAATGGGGGTTGGAGTGAGGCTAAAAACAAAAAAAGAATCTTCAGTAAGCTCAAATGAAGAAGGAAGACAGTCCCTACACAATTAAAGTTACAGACCTAGCTTTTGGAAAATGAGAGAAGTGGAAGGAATGTCCCTGGATGCTAAGGAAGAAACAATTAAAATGTAGAGCCCTGACAATGAATGTCCTTAACTGCATTCTGATACACTTACTGGAGAGAGAAATGAACTTTCTGTGAGTGTTGCAACTCAAGTGCCCATAGAACCAAGTCCGGAGTGGAAATGGATAAGCGGCTAAGTGGGGGCAGTGGTATGACCTCAAGCATGCAAGGGGAGTGGGTGACATTTGATTGCTGCTGTTGATTAGCCAGTTGGAACATGAACCTAGTGCTGCCAGATCTTCTGATTTAGTAGGACAGAGAAATGGGACCTGGCATGAACACTGCAATTTCTAAGTTGGAGTGACTTATTTGAACATATATGCCACTTCTAGCACTGTATCCTAAGCCTATCTGGTCTCTTTGAAATATTTGTAATATATTGGCTTCCTTCCCTAGTTTAGCTTTAAAGATAGTTTTAGGGCAAATGATGGGAATACTTCTGTAGATGAAGGAAACTTTCCTACTCATGCAAAATATCAAAGTCATTTTTATGTGGATAAAATGTGATATAAAGTGAGTTTTGATTTCTGTCTTGAGTAAACCATTAAGATATAGAAGGCCCAGTCCTGGGACAGACTCACATCTCTTTCCTCTGGTCTTGCTTATTGTAAGATTTGATATAAGTTGACCCATTGTAACAGTGAGATGTACAAGACACTATGTTGAAAACAAACGTTACAACTTCGGGGAGGGGGAGAGGGAAGGGGTGTTGTTGTGGAGGTGGGAGTGGGAGGGAAAGGAAAAGAAGGGGAAAAACAAAGGAGGAGGCAAGCATGCTCCACAGGAAATGTCCTCATTACCTTGCTCATGTAACTGTAACCCCTTTGTACAGTATTTTCACAATAAAAAAAGCACAAAAAAGATTTGATATCTTGGATATTGACAGGTATCAGACGTTATTATTGAGTCATAATAAATATTCAACTGCACCAATTCAAATGTATTTCCACTATTAATTAGCCCTACATGCTTTTATTCATGAGGGGCTATGGATACTTCCAAGTGAGTTTCTGAATAAAACCTAGAAGCACTAGTGATGTATTTGATTTAATAATGTTCTTTAAGGGACTTTTCTGAACATTGGATTATATAAATGTAGGAACTATTAAGTTGAATAATATATAGTTCTGTCCTCCAGAAGCCAAATATTCTACAGAAGAAATAAAGCACACCTAAAAATAATTATTCAAAATACATCAATGTAAGTTATAGGGAAATTTGTTAAGAACAAAGTTGTCTTCTGGTTTTATGGTGATTCATTCAGATACATACCCATGGTTGCATTATCTTTGATAGAATTTTATCATACAACCTAAAATTTCATCTTGACTGTCAAGTTGTATCTTCGTTTTTGTAAAACATTGTAAGGTAATTGAGATGTATCTAAAAAGAACTCACAAAATGGACCTGCTTGCTGAATATAAGATATATCTTCTGAATATCTTATAAGATATTCAGAAATTTAAAAACATACCTCCTAATTAGTATTTGTCAATATCTGTTAGCACATATCTGTTATCATAGTCATTTACTACAAATAACAGATTCAATTGTCAAGGTGCATTAAGAATTACAAAATGTATCCTTGCCATTGTGAACTACCAGTTGACCTATAGAGAACCTCAGTATATTAAGTTTAAACAAATATTCCCCAGGAAATATACAGAATTATGATACTTTGCAATTTTGTTTTGAAGAGGTTCTAGTGCTTACTTTAAAACATATGAAGTAAAGCCAAAGTGCAAAATAATATTAAGGAAAAAATTAATAACTCTTATAAATTATTATATTGAACTTGAGGACAAAATTGGGCTTGGATTCTTCCAGCATGTACTTTTTTTTAAAAATTCAGGTTTCCTAGATAATAGAGAACTTATTTTTGAAAAGACAAAAGGTACCAAATCCAATATTTCTCAGTGAAGATCTCTTCCTTTGTAAATAACAAAAAGGCCCAAAATTACTTAATCAGCTTTCTAGAACTAGATTTAGCACACAATACTGGACATTTCAAGTCCATAAGTGCTTGGACTTCTTGAGTTGGTGGCTTTTGGGAAGGCAATGTCTTTTTATTTCTGGAGCAATGTAGTAGAGGAAGCCCCTCATCTCAAGGCAGCCCAGAAACAAAAGAGAGGAGAGACCAACGTCCCATAATCCACTTTAATGGTATTTCCCCAAAGATCTAAGACCTCCCACAAGGCTCCATCTCTTAAATCTTCCCCTGCTTTCCAGTAGTGCCAAGCTGAGGATCAATCCTTTGGCCATAGGCATTCGAGGGCCACTTAAATCTAAACTAGAGCAGTCCCCAATACTTATTTTCTTTGTGATTATAACTTCTAGAAATTCAAACAGGAAGGGACCCAGATTGTTAAATATTTTTCCTAAAGTCACACAAATTAATGGTAAAGCCAAGGACAGGATTTCTTGATTTTTTTAAATGCAGAATATTTTCTTTCACTATTTACTCTTGAGACCTTAGAACTGTTTGAAGTGTTTAAAAATTCTGACAAGTATTGGTCACTTTTGTCACCAATAGCTCCTCATCACAATTATTTTGTTTGTTCAGCCAGCTAGAAACTCACCAGAGGCTGTGTTTTAAAAAGCCTGCTGAGGTCTTTATGTTGTTTTGATGTCACGTGCCTGAGCTACCAAAGGGTTCCTTCTCACTTCAAGTCTGACTTTCAGCATCTCTATTGCTTCTTCTTGTTCATCTTTGCCATCTTCTCTGGCTCTATTCTTGACCAGCTTACTGTTCCTAAATAGATTTTTGTGGTCACTTCTCCCTCATTGTGCCAGCTTCTACCCCTCAGTTACTTGGGCTGTGGTCGCTATTGTTCTTCCCATGGGCTACCCAATTGTGGCTGTTACATATATCCATATGGTTATATGGCCTCAAATTGAGTTATGAAATTATTTTAGTAACTATTACCTTGAGTAAGACTCAAAGTAATAATTAGAGTGTTGAGATAACTTCTCCTGTTACAAGTCTCCTCTTGTTTTTACAACCCAAGAGGAGCTATTTCTTTGACCACACATAACGTCCAAGTAACATGTGATTTATGGCCTGCCACCAGCCTGAATGCTTGTGATTTACTTTGCTTTTTTTGTCTTTTTCTAGGACAAGATGTTGATAAATACAAAAAGCCTCTTATGGATGTACTCAATCTTAATAGTAACCCATGTACTACATAAAGGTGAGTGTGGTAGCAATTACTTTATTGCTACTGGAAATTAAAATGTTATACTGGGGGATGGAATGACAATATTAAAACACCACAATAAAGAGTTGTCTTCTTTCTTTTCTTTCTTTCTTTTTATTGTAAAAGTGATAAGAATTGTCTTGTTAAATCTGTTGAATTCTTAAAACTCTTGTCAAGATAATGTTATACTGAAAGTAGTAGATTTAAATAAAACAATTAGAAACACAAACAAACTGGGGGCTAACATTGGAAGCAGTCTTTCAGTAACTTCCCACATTATTATTATCATCATCATCATCATCATCATCATCATCATCATCATCATCATCATCATCATCATCACTTTCTTGTCAGTTATGGGGCTTGAGTTAAGGACCCAGGTGCTATCCTTGAGCTCTTTTGTTCAAGGCTAGCACTCTACCACTTTAAGCCACAGCTCCACTTCCAGCTTTCTGGTGATTAATTGGAGATGAAAGTCTCATGGACTTTCCTGCCCAGGATAGCTTTCAACCGTGATCCTGAGACTTCAGCCTTCTCCGTAGCTAAGATTATGTGCGTGACCCTACTATTATTTATCTGATAGTGTTTCACTGTATAACCCAGCCTGTGAGCCTACTATTATTTATCTGATAGTGTTTCACTGTATAACCCAGCCTGATTTCAAACATCCTCCCGTCTCAGCCTCCTCATAGTGCTGGGATTACAGATGTGAAGCATCACATTTGGTTCCCATATTTACTTTTGAACTGTGCATAAAGTTCATAGATGGCATTGACATGTGGTTAAAATTTCTATTCTTCCAATACTAGTTCTCAAAGATTT
This sequence comes from Dipodomys merriami, assembly GCF_024711535.1. Taxonomy (NCBI): domain Eukaryota; kingdom Metazoa; phylum Chordata; class Mammalia; order Rodentia; family Heteromyidae; genus Dipodomys; species Dipodomys merriami. Next base: position 18,898,731 of record NW_027203382.1, on the reverse strand, counting down.
TTTTTTTTTGGTTGGTCATAGAGCTTGAACTCTGGGCTTGGGCGCTGTCCCTGTGCTCTTCAGCTCAAGGCGAGTGCTCTACCGCTTGAGCCACAGCGCCACTTCTGTTTTTCTAGTGGTTTATTGGAGATTAGAGTCTCATGGACTTTCCTGCCCTGGCTGGCTTTGAACTGTGATCCTCATATCTCAGCCTCCTGAGTAGCTAGGATTACAGGCGTGAGCCACCGGCATCCAGTCTAGTTCTCAAAGATTTTACTCTGCCAAAATTTTTTTTTTGTTATTGCTTTTTAGTTGTTAATGGATTTGAACCCATGGCCTCACACTTGTTACGTGAGCATTCTACTATTTTGAACCATCACCTTCTCACCTGCAGTCACTTTTGCTTTAGTTATTTTTCATGACAGATATGTACCACCATGGACAGCTTTTTGGTTGAATTGGGGTGTCATGGAATGTCTTCCCCACTGTGGTTTCAAACTGTGATCCTCTGATATCCACTTTCTGAATAGGTAGGATTACAGGTATGAGCCACTGCTCCTGGTTGAAAGAAGGACTGAAACACTCAGGAGGCTAGAATTTGAAAAGAATTTAAATTGAAAGAAGGTTGAAAGCACATGTTTCACTTACCAGCCTCTGTCTTCTTTGTTCATAGATCAAGACAAGTGCACATGCACTGTTTTCCTCAGTTTTAAATTACGGGGCCACTTAGTAAGGGTTGTATAATTCCAAGCTCACTATTAAGTATATGGAAAGAGACAACAAAGCATTTGAAGAGAATTCAGATTTGATCTGCTTCTGTCTTGTTCTTCCCCGGATTCAGCTATTACTTTTTTCTTCCCATTCACTTCATACCTGAAACAGTTTGAAATAATTTCCTTTTGTATAGATTTATATTTCCTAGTTTTCCACATATCATTCCTCTTACTTGGTAATCCTCCTGCTCTTGACAGTTCTATTTTAATTCATTCAAGAGACTCAAGGTTTAGGTGTGACTTCATCTATTCACTTATCTATCCATTCTTTCTTCCATTCATCTGTGATCTCCATATGTACTCAAAAAATACTATTTGACAGTCATTACTTGAGTGTTATTTTTTGCATCATCTATTATTTTAGCTGTCCAGGAATACACTAGTGGATGAATCGTACATTGTCCAAGCCTTTATTTTGTTGAATCCTTATATAAGATGCAGAATAAATGAGTAGAATCTAGCTGTTTTCTGATGGATAAAAATAAAACGGAAAGTCGTAGTAGGGATTGGCTGTTTGTGTATGTGAGGGAGGATTGGTAAGGTCTCTTTGAGAAACTAACATTTAAGTCTGAGAATGATGCAGGGAGGTCAACCAGCCAAGAGATAGCAAGACAACAGAAAAGTTACTGTATTTGAATACTAGTGAGCAAGAGGAAGGTAGGAGATATGGACAGAGATATAAGCAGATGCCAGTTCATCCAAATAATTATACTTAAGATTGGGATAGGATAGGATAGAAGAAGCTAAATGCAAATTATATTGTTTAATGTTACTTTTACTCCATTTACTCCATTTTAGACTCCATTTATTTCTGATGCATTTTTTCAGATTTTTATTTTTGTTACTATAAAGGTGATTTACAGAGATGTTACAGTTACAAAAATTAGGTAATGAGTTTAGTTTTTGACAATGCCATCTCCTCCTCCACTCTCTCCCAATTTTTCCCTTCTGTTCTCACCCATAAGTTGTATAGTTCATTTTCAACAGTGTCTAGTGAATACCACTGCTACATTTGTTCATCATTTGTCCCTTTGTCCCTATGTGTTTAATAGTAACTGATTGAAACATTTATTACTTCTGTGTTATAAAGAGGAAACTGAGGCACCAAGAGAAGCAATTTGCTACAAACTCTACATGTAAGACGTAACGAAGTCAGGAGAAGACCCATGGGAGTCCTTTGGAGTGTGATATCTTCATCGTTGTGTAACACCTCCCAACAGTTGAGGCAGTGGAGGTTATAGAAAGTATTAGAATTTTATTCCAAGTACATTAGAAAATAGTGAAGGAATTGAGCCCCCAAAAGACACAAGTTAATAAATGGTTTTTAAATTTATTCTTCAGTCCTGTGAAGATTTGTTTTTAAAAGAACAAAAGTTGCAACAGCATTGAGAAGACCATGGTGGCGACCTGTGCATGTAACAGGTAGCTGTGTCAGCTAGTGGTCCTGGAGATGGAGAACTTTGATTTGAATGTGTGGAGGCAGAGAACTCAAACCTACTAATGCACTGAATGGGATGTGCTAAGGGAATGAGAGTTCTCAAGAATAAGCTCATTATTAGGATATCCACTCACTTGCCTTTCCTAACCCTCCACTATTTTTTCTAGCCATTGCAAAAACCCTCTGCCCATGTTTGTATTGTTCCATGTGTTGTTCTAAGGATGATAATACATATAGCTTCTATGACAAGTTATTTTCTTCCTTTTTTCCTAATTAGCTGACAAGCTGGGAAAGGACTGCCATTCCTGTTATAACAGAGGCTTGACACATTTCCAGCACTTAAACATTTTATGTGTTGACTGATTGGCTGAATGAATGCCTCAGTGAATGACCCAGGTGGCTATCAAAGTCTAGCATCTACTAGCAGTTAATAGTCCCTACAATTGTTGTCTTTAACTTTTTCAGGAAGTGAAGGTGAAATGCTCAGACAAAGAAGGGCAATAACTGCCTATGAAGAGATGAAGAGAGAGGATTTAGAAAGGATCTAAATGGAGAGGGGAATTGGTTTGGGCAGCTAGTAGTGGTAGAGGAATTGGAGAAAGTAGTGAGCAAACATACCCACAGTTAAGTTTAGATTTTCCATTTAAAGGACTCCACACAATGAAAAACACAGCAAAACAACATGTAGTTTATTTGAATGATAGTAATGACCAACAATGTTGAGTAACATCTATATATCAGACCTTCTCTTTGTAAATCCATGACCATGGTTAATCCCTGTAATTAATTTAGGGTTAAGGTCAGGAGAAGTTAAATATTTCCTGTGAAAAACGAAAGTGGAAAAATTTAAGGACAGGAGTAAGATATCTTATGAGAAGGAAAGTTTAATGCTCAGAGCAGGAAATGTAACAATATTCTACTGTTGAAATGATACTAGTATGAACCATTATCTGACATCCCTGGGATCCCACCTTTCAAAGTCTAATTGAGGAACAATTCATCTACTAGTTAGCTTTATTTTAACAAACAAAAAGTTCTTTAAAAAATACTATCTTTCCGTGTATAACTGTCTTAATCCTTAGTTACCTACTTAGGTTTCACTTGAATATTTTATTTTCATGAGCATATATTAATTGTACAAATAACAGGTTTTATTTTGCTATTTCCACACATGTGTGAAATGTACTATGATCATATTCACTTAATCTATTCTTCTTCATTCTTCTCCCAGTTTTCCCCTCTGTCATCTCCCTAGTAGTTCTGTTTTAACTTTGAGGACCTTGTTCTTATTCTTCTGTATGTTTCCCTAATAGGAAAACAAACAAAAAAACCTCAGAATACACATATTTGAGCTAATGAATTAACTAGGTAATGATATTTATCAAGAAAGCCATAAATTCACATATTCTCAATCAAATCTTTATTTGGCCAGCATTTCTGTCTTCCCTCCCCTTCTCGCTTCTCTGTATATACAGATGGAATTTACATCATTTTTACTGTGCAGAATCTAGGGACAGAATGGGGAGTAATTGATCATTCATTACTTGGAGCTTTCTCCCTTACTATACTCATTTAGACCACAAAGCATCTGGTGGAACACTGAACTTTTTTGTTAGGATACATTTTTATTACTAGACTTTTCAGAATTTCAGGCAAGTTCCTGTGGGTAACAGATTTAAAAAAAAAAACACATTCATGGTCTATATACATTATAGTCTCAACTACTAAATTTTTTTCTTAAAATATTTAGATTTAGTGAACTTAGTTCTCATGCTTCAGTGATTTAAGACTCAAGATTTAATGCACAAATAGGCATGACTACATAGCTTTTTGCTAATCTTATTTTAGTGAGTGGATTCTACAGGTACATATATTTATGTGAGATCAGATTATTTACTTGTATATATCTTAAATATCCAAAACAATAAGTAGTCATTGGGAAATAGTTATTATAACATAATTATTAATAACATAGTCATTAGGAAAAGTCCTGATTTTCATAAATTTCCTATTGGCTAGATTAGGCTTTCTTTCATGTTTGTCCCTTCAAACTTAACCCTTAAACTGGAGAATTTATTTTCTAAGCTGAGAAAGGCATTAAAAATGGAATTATTCCCTCTGTATTATAAGTGGGAGAAATCTAAGTAACTATCACAGAGTTAAATGCACATCATTTTGGTAAGAGTTAAGTAGGGGAGGGATAGGTGAGTATGTTGTAGAGATAATCTTAATCAAGATATATTGTATAAATTGCTTTGTTAAATGGCAACTCACTTGTAAAACTACTTAAAGCTAATAATGAAAGAAAGAAAGAAAGGAAAGAAAGGAAAGAAAGAAAGAAAGAAAGAAAGAAAGAAAGAAAGAAAGAAAGAAAGAAAGAAAGAAAGAAAGAAAGAGAGAGATGGAGACATTTCTTTGGCTGAAGAAATGCCTGGAAACCTGAGTTCAAACCTCAGATCTGATTCCCCTGCCCCCCAAAGAAAAACCCACAACAAACCCCTCACAACAAAACCAAACAAAAACAGTAACAAAAAAAACCCAACTTCACTTCCTCTGGAAGCTTCTATTAACTCATTCATATTTTTATGAAGTGGGCATTGTTTGTACATTAACAATAATTCTATTTTCTATTATTATTAACACATTTTCTAGCCTAATCAAGTGTTTGGAAGATGGAGCTGTACTGGAGAGAAGGAAATGATTAAGAATGAAAGGACATTTCCTTTTGTACACAGTGGTGTTATGTTACAGTCTGTGTATTCTTTGCCACTAATAGTTTAAGGGCTTAAACAGAAAATAAGTATTTTTTTTTAGAATTAAGTGAACAGAAGAGGGTTCCCCTCCCTCCCCCCAGGATATAATGAGAGGTAATATTTCATTGCAAAGTGATTGCAGCTGGTTTTGCCATTATAATGGAACCTTTGGTCGAATGGGGCCCAAAGAAGGTCCTTCAAATATCAGACTCCTTCATTCCTATGAAACTCTTTGAAAAGGACATTCTCACTTAAATTTTATGTTCATTTCTGCAAAGGTAATGCGACAGTTATCTTAAGCTTTCTCTGACTTGTAAATAGTAATTTTCACTTTCAACTATTTTTCCTAACACTCGTCTAGTCTTTTAAAACGTGCTTCTCCTTCAGTTCCTGATTACTTGCTCTTACTAATGTCTTATTTTATTACTTATTTTTAAAAATTTTAAGCACTAAAGGATAAATAAATGTGAATTCCTTATTTCAATATGACATGTGCATTATTTATCTTCGTTCGAAAACGAATGAAATTGTGTGCTACTCTGTATGCAAAATGGTTCTGATTTTTTTTCCACAATAAAGATGTAATTAAACCCTCATAAGGGGTTCCTGTCTGATCACGTATTTAACAGACTTGGTTTGGGTTTCCCAGGATTGTTCAATCTGTCCTTTTTCTCTTTCTTTTAGTCAAAGCAGAAAAAAGCTCCGTTAAGGGCTCCCTGGCTGGAAGAGTCAGCCTACCTTGCCATTTTTCAACCATGCCTACCTTACCACCCGGCTCTAACACCAGTGAATCTCTCAGAATCAAGTGGTCTAAGATCGAAGCGGACAAAAGTGGAAAAGATTTAAAGGAGACTACTGTTCTTGTGGCCCAGCATGGAAATATCAAAATTGGTCAAGACTACAAAGGGAGAGTGTCAGTGCCTACGCATCCAGAGGACGTGGGCGACGCCTCCCTCACCGTGGTTAAACTGCGTGCTAGTGACGCAGGAGTCTACCGGTGTGACGTCATGTATGGGATTGAAGACACTCAGGACACAGTGTCACTTGCCGTGGATGGTAAGATTTTTTTTTTCCGAGTCTATAAGAAAGTGGTCAGTATAGCACTTGGTTCAGAAGTGTGAACTGCGACTTGGGAACGATTGTTGCTGGGTGATTAGACCAGGGAGAAACATAATCATTAACACAACAGTCCATGTTTGTCACCAGAACTGAGCTGTTTAAATTTAGAGGCCAATGTAAGATGACCTTTCCTGCAACTATTTCATTGGTTCCAATGGTATAGAAGACTGGAATTAATGAAGACCTCAAAGCATAGTACATAGCTTAATAATTTTTGCTTCAGTGTTGAAATGTGTCAGTGATCACTTTTGAAGACCATAAAAGCTGATGTGCATTCCATGTTACTTTTTACAGATGTGGGTGAATTTTCATATATACACACACAAACATACACACACACACATATATATATATACATATAAACACATACACACAAAACAGTATTCCTTTCTCACTTTCTTACAAATTTTTATTCATTTATTTTGTTTGTTTTGTGTTGCGTGGATTCAAATTCAGGCCCTTATGCTACTAGGCTAAGTGTTCTATCATTGAATTACATCCCAGGAGCTATTAGTATTATTATTAAAATTTTAGAGTTTACTTTCAAAAATTTAAAATTATAACTTATTGAATAAATAAGATCCTTAATGAATACCACAATACATAGCTTAGAGTCTTGAGAAGGCCAAGTCTCAATAAACACTTGAATTGGATCATCATCATCAAGTGAAAAAAATTTAAGGTTAATCACTAAGTTTTGCAGCAAGACATTTCATTTTTATTCTTTTCTTAGTGGTGCTGTATGTGTCACTTAAGTTTAAGGTGGGAGACCAAGCAAAGAAAAATTACTTTAATTGGGTGCACACATAATGTTGTAGCTCTTGGAAGCAGAATGTTTTGGCAAGTCATTAAGCAAAAGTCTAATATCCAGACATGATGAAACTGATTTTCTTCTAAACCTCCCTTTTCCTATAAAATATTTACCTTTTAGAAATATGTAAAAGGGGGATTTTAAAATTCAAACTTTTAATTGTTTAGTTGAAAGGAACTACTTGGGGTTTCAGATACAACAAACGAATCTACAGCGCATCCTGGAACATTCTAATTTTAGTTTGATTTTCTACAAATATGTTTTCATGTTGTCTGTGTATCCACTAAATGTCCTGAGATCTTCTAACCTTTTTATCATTTAATTAGTCAAATTTATACCACTCTTATCTCTTCAAAATCCTAAAGGAGCTAACTTCTACAATTTTTCATCATTAAAGAATGAGCAATGAATTTGTCTCTTGCTCCTCTGGAACAATGAAAATCCCCCACTTAATCTCCTTAGCCCCATGGGGTCTTCAAATTATTCCAACAATTGCAGATACTTACACAAATTGATCTTCCCTGCCTTCAAGAACGGCTCCTTGTCCCCTCCTTACTGTCGATCTTCAGGACATGTGAACGATTTTTAATTACTGAAAAGATTATTGGAAGCACTGATCAAGCAAAATGTACAACCACTCAAGTTCTATCTTAACTTTTATAGATCACTAGAACTATTTCTAGTTACCAGATAGCAGATATACTTCCTGACAATTTTAGGGAAGTGTTAGAAAGAGTAGTGAAAGACCAAAAACTAGAAAAAAAAAAAGTTGTCAGTACATCTACTTGCTACCTGTACTGGTCCCTTTGTGATGATCATGATCATATGGTACTTAGCTATGAGATTTGGCTCGTATTTCCTGCCATTACTTCATTAACATACATGTCTTGGAACTGAGAGATGGATGTGTGGGAGATGTAATGTGAGAGTCAGAAGTTAGAGTTTCTCTCAACCCCACGAGAATTAGTAGGCAACAGAGAAAAGTAAAAAAAAAACAACCTTGGAAATCACAATTAATTCCAATTAACAACAAAAATAGTCTTAAGTGATATGGCTTAATATCATTTAATTTTATTACTAGGATTTAGCAACCTAAATCTCCTACTTACACATGTTAGCAATAAGTTCACGGCTAGGAAATGTTCTAATGGACAATTAGATAAATGATATTTTGAAGTTTTTTATGTAAACATGCTTTTTTACATAGAAAGAAAGATGATATTATTACTGTTACCAATTAATTGAATATATTACTTCCATGAGAATTTTGCACAGTAATTTAAGAGATTGGGAACTACCTGAAAAATGTTTGCTATTGCCTTCGCAGGGGTTGTGTTTCACTACAGGGCTGCAACTAGTAGGTATACTCTAAATTTTGAGACTGCTAAGAAGGCTTGCTTGGACATTGGGGCAGTCATAGCATCCCCAGACCAGCTTTTTGCTGCCTATGAAGATGGATTTGAACAGTGTGATGCAGGCTGGCTATCTGATCGAAGTGTTAGGTGAGAGATTTGGAGGTGTGGGCCTTCAATTTATTCATCTCTTTATAAGAAGATATGCCACTTACAAATTTTTATCCTCTTCAGATATCCCATCCGGGCCCCTCGAGAAGGCTGCTATGGAGACATGATGGGAAAGGAAGGGGTCAGGACTTACGGATTCCGTTCTCCTCAGGAAACCTATGATGTGTATTGTTATGTGGATCATCTGGATGGTAAGATGTTTAAGCTTCTTTGCAAATTCTTTTACTGGTGTAAAAGAACTGCACAAAGTGATTTCACTGTGATAATTCCATACATGCCTATATTGTGTTTTGATCAAATTCACCCCCTTTATTACTCTTCCTTGGTTCCCCTCCTCCATTCCTTTAATAGTCGCTAGTGGATTTCATTATGCTATGTACACACACACACACACACACACACACACACACACACACACACACACACACTCACACAACACTATACTTCTGCTATTTTCAAATCTGTAAATATATATGGTATTTCTATCATATTCTACCTCATTATTTTGTCCTTTCCTCCTCCCACCTGCTCCCACTGATTCTTCTGTAGCTCTATTTATACTAAGAAAACTGAGGAAAGACTAGAAGCTCATTTCAGTAGTGCTTACTTGAATTCTACACAGCAGTTCCTTATTTAAGTGACCATGATTTTCTGGTAAATGTAAGTTTAAAGGGAGGAAGGAATGTGTAAAGGATTCTGCAGTTTAGAAATGTCTTTCCTTACGATGGTTTTCTTGCAGTCCTGTTGCTCTTGGATTGCTTCCAATATACTTTTGGTACATTAAAAATAGTAGTAAGGTGGTATCTATTCTAGTGAGAACTTCATGTAACACCTTGTGATGACAAATCACTGTGAATCTAGGTATTGATAAATTCCACGCAGCTCCACTATAAATTCTGAACTGGCCCAGAAGTAGCTGGGTCTCATGTTTCTTCTCTGATCTATTTTTACATGTTGATATTCAGAGCAATGAATACAGTTAAGAATACTGTGATATATACTCTTCTACTTATTAGGGATGTGAAACCACTCCTGATACAGCATCCTTTATGATGCTTAAAGGTTCCTTGACTTGGGATGGATCAATTTTCCTCTCTCTGGGTTAGAGGACTTTAAAAACAAGTTTGAGTTCAATAATGTTGATAGTATCCAAAGGGTATTACAAAGTACATGGATAACTGGGCACTGGTGGCTCAATGCCTGTGATCCTAGCTACTGAGGACACGGAGATCTGAAGATCACGATCCAAAGCCAGCCTGGGCAGGAAAATGCATGAAACTTTATTTTATTTTTTTTAACTCGGTCGTGGGGCTTGAACTCTGGGCTTGGGCACTATCCCTCAGCTCTTCAGCTCAAGGCAAGCGCTCTACCGCTTGAGCCACAGGGCCACTTCTGGTTTTCTAGTGGTTTATTGGTCATAAGAGTCTCACGGACTTCCTGCCAGAGCTGGCTTTAAACCTGATCCTCAGATCTCAGCCTCCTGAGTAGCGAGCATTACAGGCATGAGCCACTGGCTCCCAGTTTGCATGAAACTTTTATCTCCAATAAATTACCCAAAAAGTTGGAAGTGGAGCTATGGCTCAAGTGGTAGTGTGCTAGCCTTGACCAAAAGAAGCTCAGGGCAGTGCCCAGGCTCTGAGTTCTAGCCCCAGGGCTGGCAAAAAAAAAAAGTAAAAAAAATTAAAGGTACATGGAATGGAAGTTTATATCCCTTTTGAAATGAATTTTTATGTGTCATATCAGGTATTTTAAAATCTTAGTTAAATGAACAATGACATTAAATTGTACCACACCTTTCATTTTGATTGGGTCCACATAAAGAAATAATCTCAGTATTTTTAAGTATAAAATGAGAAGATTGGATTATGTAATGTCTTGATGCTTTACAAAGTGAAACTGTGGTTGTATTTTAACTGTTGATGTTATTTGTTTTGAGATGTGATTTGGCTGTGTTTTGAGATGTGATTTGGCTGTGTTAGGCCCACATCACCATCTCCTAGTGAGAATTTCAATATTAGCTTTGTTCTTAAAAATGTTCTAAAACTTACGATAGTTTATTAGACATGTTTTAGTTATAAAACCCTATTATTAAGTAATTAATGCAGGTAGGATCCTCAAATAAGAACATAAAAGTTAAAACCCATAAAAATAATCTTTATTAGGAAGTTTAAGTGAGTTTCCCATAAAGTAGATATGAGAATGTTGAAATGGTTTTGAAATAGAGTTAAAAATGATTAAATGGTTCAGGAAACTAGAAAAGTGATTGAGACTACAGATGTTCCTTGATTGGCCATAGAGAACATCCCCCTAAATACCTCTGTACTTGTTTTGAAAATGTGTTTAATATGCCCAACATACTGAACATCATAGCTTAGCAACACAGTAACCTGTAGAGTACTGGCCACTTACCCTACTCTTGTGATCCCTTCTTTGACTGGAATCTATGGCTTGATGCAATATCCATGTTTGAACAGAGTATAAGTGCATGTTGCTGGCAGTGGGAAAAAAGTAAAATATGAAGTATAGTTTCTACTCAGTGCATAATGCTTTTGGGTGTAGCATCATCAAGTCTGGTCCTTGGAAATCAAGTTATATGATTTGGAAACCATCAGTATTTAGGAATAGCAATGACAATGCTAAGAGAAAATTCCTATGGCTACTAAATTCCTCAAGTTTAAGAATGGCAAAGAACACAACAATGCTAGCTCTTCCATTTCCTACTTGAGAGATGGTGAACAAAACTGTTATCTCAAGGTTCAATTTATTCTTCAGTGAAATGAGAACAATAAGAATATTTGTTTTTTACTTGCTGCATGGAGATTGAATAAGATAATTTGTAAAGCTTTTATCCCAGTGCCAAGTAAGTACTTAATAAGTAATAGATGTTATTAAAGTTTATGGGTGTCAAGAGGTTTTTTATTTCCACTAAACTTATAAGAATCAAGGACCAAAATTGCAACTCTGAATTAAGTTCAATATAAGATTTTTTTCTTACAATGAATATTGTTAAAAGTAAAAAAGAATCTCGAGAAGCAGTAAATTTATTTCCCTCCAGATTTCTTAAAATATTATTGATTTGAGTGTTAAGAGTTATGAAAATCTGTGTGCAATATGGTACTTGGAAGGATGTAGTGGTCAACTAGAAATGGGACACTTTATGAAGCGGGGTTCATTTGGGTATGATAACTAGTGCTTGAACCTTATAGAATTATTATAATAGCCCCATGACAATTAAGAGCTTCTGTAATATATTTCCTAAGATATTTGGAAATATATTTCTTAAAGTTAAAAAAACTCTTCAGTCCTCTTTAATGAAATTAAGAAATTAACTTTTAATGAAATTAAGAGATTGCTTATTTGGTTTTCTTATGATGTCAAATGCATGTAAGAAATATTTTCTTTTTCTGTGGCTATTTTATTCTGATGGTAGCAGAAGAGATCAGACTGCTTTCTTTCACAGCTGAGCCACTTAGTTCCTTGCAAAGAAGTCAGTAATTCCAATTGTTGTGCCCAGACTGGACAAATGATGAAGAGCTGTGCTCTACCATTTAATGGCCTGATTGTTTGCTTCACAATTTTTCATTGCCTTAATTCCCTTCCCTTACTTTTGTCGTCTTATATGTAAATAATAATTCCTGCTTTGCTGGATGAATGGGGCACAAAGTATACTGAAAGAAAAATAAATGAAAATGAAAATGTTAGTTTCTAGTTTTGCATGTCTAGTCTCAGATTATGCTGAACTCAAACCTATTTCTAGTTTATGAATTATTTTGTATTTTTTATCTCTGGTTTTGATTCTTACAAATAGTGTCTATGCTTTTTAAAAAATATTATCTTTATGTAGTTGCACAAAGGAGTCATTTAAATATATATTTTTATTGTAAAGATACTGTACAGAGGGGTTACAAATACATGAGTAAGGTAATGAGTATATTTCCTCTTTTTTGTATATATTTTTATTGTAAAAATACTGTATAGAGGAGTTACAGTTACATGAGTAAGGTAATGAGTACATTTCCTATTGAACATTGTTACCTCCTCCTTTGTTTTTCCCTAACATCCCTTCCCTTGCTCTTCTCCCTAAAGTTGTAAAGTTCATTTTCAACATAGTATCTTGTACATCATATTGTTATAATGGGTCAACATGTATCCTTATTTCAGCATTTTTTTTTGGGGGGGGGGAATCTGGTCCTGGGCCTGAACTCTGGGCCTGGGCGCTGTCCCTCAGCAATTCAGCTCAAGACTAGCACTCTACCACTTGAGCCACAGCGCCACTTGTGCCTTTTTTTTCTGCTTATATGATGCTGAGGAATTGAACCCAGGGCCTCATGCATGTAAGGCAAGCGCTCTACCACTGAGCCACCTTCCCAGCCCCTTATTTCATCATTTTGGTATTTCCCTCCCCCTCTCCAAATTAGAAAAATGTATATACAAGATAGAGGGCACTGAAATCAAATACAGTGAAAACAGGGGTTATACCATGGGGGAAGAACTTACAAAAGAAACAAAAAAATCACACAGTACGTTATAAATACATTAAAAACAACAGTGTCCCTATATTGGTGGCCTCTTCATTTCACTTAGCATCAGCTTTTATGGTCATATATGGTACATAGCTTTTGAGCTTTTCTGCTTGTCCTAGACATATACTAGTTATTGCAAATAAGGAAAACCATGTGACTTATGTTTCTTTGAGCCTGGCTTGCTTCACTTAATATGATTAGTTCAAGTCTTTCCCTTTCCTAACAAATGGGGCAGTGTCATTCTTTCTGATAGAGGCATAGAATTCCATTGTTTACTACATTTTCTTGATCCATTCATCCACTGAGGGGCATCTGGGTTGGTTCCATATCTTAGCTATGGTGAATAATGCTGTGATAAACATAGTTGTGCTGGTAGCGTATGGCCTTGCTTGTGATCATTTGGGTAAATGCCTAAAAGTAGGATTGCTGGGTCATAGGGGAGCTCTATGTGGAGTCTTTTGAGGCACTTCCATACTGCTTTCCAAAGTGGTTGAACAAGTTTACACTCCCACCAACAATGCAGTAGGGTTCCCTTCTGTCCACATCCCCTCCAGCATCTGTTGTTATTAGATTTCTTGATTATAGCCTTTCTAACTGGGGTGAGGTGGAGTCTAAATGTTGTCTTGATTTGCATTTCTTTTATGGCTAGAGAAATTGAGCATTTCTTCATGCGTCTGTTGGCCATTCTTTTTTCCCCTTCAGAGAATTCTCTCTCTTTAAGTCTTTAGCCCACTTATTAATCGGCGGTTGTTTCTTTGAGGATTTGTTTTTGAGGGATTTAATTTTTTGAGTTATAAGTATATTTTTAGATATGAGACCCATGTCCATTGTATGGCTAGTGATGATCTCCCAATCTGGGGGCTTTCTGTTTATCTTGCTAGCTATGTCCTTTGCCATACAGAAGCTCTGCAATTTCATGCAAAAGAGTAATTTTATGAATACAATATATCTTGATCAATGGCACCACTTCTAATATTCTCACCCATCCCTTCCTTACCCATCCATTCCCTCATTCTTCTTAATTTTGTAGGATATACACTGGATTCTTAACTGTATTTGCCCCTTCTTCTTCTTTTCATTTTAGTCTATTCCTTTGCCCTTGACCCCACCACACTCCTTTCAAGTATTCACTTCCTGGAGTGACTGTCCTTTTAACAGTCCATCATGGGACTTTTTATAACCATCAAGGCATTCAAACATTTTTACCATGTCATCCCTACTCAACATTGTGCATTGGTTTTTCTTTACATGCTTCCCCAAGCACAAGCTGCCTGATCTTCAAAAGCCTGTAAAACCTACTCTTCTGTAACTTATTTCATCTCTTATTCCTCCCTCTTTGGCATGACTTTGCACACGTGCATGCTTCTGACTTTTCACAGACCTTCTACTAAGTCTCCCTATAATTCTGTTTGGTCCTCTCAGAAAACACCCATAACCCACTCTTTCTGACATACTGATCTTACCTTATTTGGAAATGTATTGCTTCCAAGATTTCATCTTTGGCTATTCCAATGAGAACTCTTATTTTGTTTAGAGTTCAACTTTTGTGTGTGTGTGTGTTTGTTTTTTTGGTAGCTTTTTGTTCAACAAATATAAATGTTATTACTTCTATTTCTGCAAAGCAATTGCAAGTTTCTAGTATAGATAATGCCATCAATTTGTGTATTTTTCTGATTCACAATCAAGGACCTGCTCCAAACATACACACACACACACACACACACACACACACCACACACACACACACACACACACACACACACACACACACACACACACACACTACCCCTAAATACTTAGTCACTGCAGAATTTTTCCAAACTTTATCTCTTTATGAAATTGGCTACTACCACCACTTTTCTATTTCAAGAAGTTTTTTTAAAAAGTGCTATGCTTTGTTTGCCAATTTTACTAAGGATCTACATTTTAAATTATTGTTGCATCACCATAATATGTAACACAACACTAACGTCTCTCCTCTCTTTTTTATGGTGTATCTTAAAAATAGCTCTTTCCAGAGATTCTCCTTCCTGGCCTCTCACAGAAATTTCCCATTCTTGCCTCTCTAACCCATCTTGGAAGCAAACTGTTCTCTCTGGGGTGGATTCCAGTGAGGAAAAATCCTGTTCACCAAAATACAGTTGTGGTTTTAAAAAATCTACTATTTCATGCTATTAAAAGAAGTGATTTTATAATTTGTCTAATGCCACCATTAGCTTGTTCTAGACCTAGAATCAAAAGTTGTCTTGTGAGCTCTTTACATTAAAAAAAAACTAAAAATAAAGGAAAGGGCTAGATGTCATTAACCAGGTCTTACATCATAGCTTAGTTTCTGCTTTTTAGAGTCTTTGATTAGACCAACATCAGATACTGAATCTGGAAATTACATGACTTCTTCTTTGTTGACTTCAGATTGACTTTTTATTCTAGCAAGATTTATAGTTTGTAATCTACAGGCCACATCACTGATGGATAGTTCACTAATTAGGGTTTGTGGCCTTACTGTGTTTATTCACTTAAAATGCTTCATGTCATAAAGCAGAACTTGCACACTGTGGCTCAGATAATCCAGAGACTGAGTCCAGATTTCA
This sequence comes from Dipodomys merriami, assembly GCF_024711535.1. Lineage (NCBI taxonomy): Eukaryota > Metazoa > Chordata > Mammalia > Rodentia > Heteromyidae > Dipodomys > Dipodomys merriami. The sequence continues at coordinate 18,883,221 of NW_027203382.1, read as the reverse complement.
GAATCCTCTACATTTATTGAAATTGGTATTCTTTGTAAGATTACACCAAATTACAGATTGTATTTGTGACTGGGGCTTCTTAGATAGTTTTTGGAGATTAAGACACTTTTCAGAGGTTTGGAAATAAACTAGTAGTTGCTCATGTTTACAGCATTTGGAGAGTTTTACCTGGGAGCCACTGAAGAAGGTGGCCAGGCATGGCATGATGGTGGTACCTCTTGAAAATGGTGCACACATTCAGCCAGTGACTTCAACTGTGCTGAATTAAAACCTGTTGTTATTTCACGTAATCTTCAAGGTTCCTCATCAAAGAAACAGTTTGCTTTGTAAGGAAGATGACGCAAAGTGCTCAAATCTCCTCCAAATATCAAATTTCTTACTAAAAAATCATTTTTATTACATTATTAATTGGATTATAATGACTGGCGTTATGGGCCAAATGTGAACTTTTTGAGAAACCATCAGAGTTTTCTTCAATGTGCCTGCCCCATCTCACATCATCACGAGTGTTATGTTAGGATTCTCATTTCTTCACATTATTATCACTAATAATTATTAACTGAGATTTTTGCATCGCCATCTAAATGGATATGAACCACAGTGTGGGTTTGATTTATATTCTCCAAATGGTTAAAGATTTTTAGCTCCTTTTTATGTATTGGCAGGTCATTTATATATCTTCCCATCCTGCTATGTGTTGTTTCATTTTCTGATAGAGTCCTATGAAACAAAACAATTTTAATGAAGTTTGATTTTTATTGTATTCTTTTAGATCATTCAAGAAGATACTTAGTCAGGAAGATTTAGTTTCTGTATTTTCTTCTAGTAGATTTGCAGTTTTTAATTCTCTTACTTTATCTACTTTAAATTACTTTTTGTAGATGATATAAGATAGGGTTCAGAAATAATTTCTTTTGCATGTAAGTGGACCTAGAATCATTTCTTGAAAAGACTAGCCTTTCTCCATTTAGTGGCCTTAACATGTCATTGAAAGACAATTGAACTTCGATGCATCATTTATTCCTAGAGTCTCAATTCTATTCTATGGGTCTACAGTATATGCCTATCTAGTGCCAGTATCACATTGTCTTGATTACTATTGTTTTGTAGTAAAATTTACTAATGGAACATGTGAGAACAATACTATACTGTTCTTTTCAAAAGACGAACACATCTATTCTGGTTCCCTTGAATTTTTGTATGAACTTTTTTTTCCCCTGGTCCAGGGGCTTAAACTCTGAGCCTGGGCACAGGTCCTGCCCTTCTTTTGTTTAAGTATAGCACTCTACCATTTTGAGCCGTAGAGCTACTTTTGGCTTTTTCTGTGATTAATTGAAGATTAACAGTCTCACAACTTTCCTGCCTGGGCTGCCATCCAACCTCAATCCTCAGATGAATTTTATAATCATCGTATCCATTTCTACAATGGAGTCAGAAAGGAGTTTTATAGCAATTTCACTGAATTTCTGGATTGATTTGGAGTATATTGCCCTTTTACTAATATTCAACCTTCTGGTCCATAAACATGGGATATCTTTCTGGATTTTTAAGATCTTTGATGTTTTATAGTTTTCAAAGTATAAGTTTTACAGATCTGTTGCTAAATTTAATCTTAAATATTTTATTTTTACTATTAATTGCATTCTACTAGAGGTATAGCACAAATGGTATTGTGCCTGCCTCCTACGATTTTGAGTTCAAACTTCAGTACTGCAAATGTATATTCATATTCACACATCTTTGTAAGATTACACTCACAGAAACACATATAGAATTTTGAATACAAAGTAAATAAAATGTTCTCAATTTTTCTCTCTGTGTATGTATTTCAATTATGTAGAAATGCAAGTAATCGGTTTTGACATGTGGATTGTGTAACTTGCAATCTTGTACTAGTCTAGGAGCATTACTCTTTTTGGTGGATTCCTTAGGATTTTCTCTAAATGTTATAATTTTACTTTACATAAATATAAGCATTTTGATTTAAACCCTCTGAAGCATGTGGCAGTCAATTTCTTTCAAAAGTCTTGAATCCAAAGAACTTCTATCAAAATACAGTAGTGATTTGCTCCTCAGTATGAAAACTCAAAAAATAAACCAATCCAAGGCTGATTTCCCTGTGCTGACCTGAAGCCATATTGTACCTGTCAAATAGAATAACACTTTCAATATCAATATTTAGAATGCTCAGACACTCACAAACCACTGAGAACCTCTTTCTTGTTCTAACTAAAATCTACTGGTCTATCAATGAGAAAGAATAAACTCAAACTTCCTGAAAACACACATTTTAGTGAGGGCCTGTTTTGTCTTTAAATTAATATGCATGACATCTTATGTATTATGCATTCGCAAATGTACAGATGCCTTTTAATCTGACTTAGAAATATTAATTATTCCCTTAAGATAATGATAATATTCTAATAATTAAGTTGAAGTAAGGATATCCTAATCTTGCTCTATATTCAAGCTTTTTAATGAGCAACTCCTAGGTATAAATGCTAACTTTTGAACATTGTGGGTCATTTTTAGTGTTTGGATTTGTTTTCATCATTGCTTGCTGTTTCATTATTTGTTTTTTAAAAAAATCTGACAAGGAACAGTTTTTCCATTTAGCAGCAGTGAGGAAAATGAACAATTATTGTCCACATTGGGCTGAGTCTTATAGCAGCTAGTGGTCAAATTCACTTTTCTTAGTATTTCTGATGATGTTAATTTCCATGGTTAAGATGAATTTTATTTGTGGAGGCTCATCAGATAGTAGGGTCTCATTTTTCTTTTACAATAGTCCTAGAGAATTGATAGAACAGGAATAACCAAAGCTTTAGAAGCATTTAGCTTACAAATCGGAAAAAATGTGAATTAAGGTATTGTGAATATGTTTCCTATTTGAATATGAAAATTGTCCTCTGTTCTGCATCATATTCTGTATGTAAACTGATATGCATGTAGGTATATACTTATGAATTCACTTTTTAGTCTAAGTAACACAGCCTTTCATGTACTAAAAAGGTAGTTTGTATATTTCCTGACCTATTATTCCATATCCTTCATTGGAAAATAATGAAATATGCTCTCCTAGGTAGATAACTATGCTCTAAATCTATGCTCTAGTTACAAAATTGTTAACTATCCTATCAACAATAAGGCTTCTCTTGGGAACTTAATAGTAGACTTCTTTTAAAACTATAAATCCAGAATTATCTTAAATTGTTTAGATAAAACTACCCAGTAGTGGAGACATAACACAACCTTGTCTCATGCTAATAAAGTAGTCTTTCTCTCACAGAAAGTTGTGAATTCTTCTTCTAAGTCAACCTGAGGTAAGAATTTTTCCCTACACCCATGCCTGCAGGATACCTTCAGGAAGGCTGAGAGTGTAGCTCAAATGGTTGCTTGCCTAGCATATAGGAGACCTGGCTTCAGTTCCTCAGCAATAACATCTACAACAATGAAACACACACACACACACACACACACACACACACACACACACACACACACACACACACACACACACACACACAAAATCATAGTAGGAGTTTACACAGCTGGACCAGCTTATCAAGTTCAAAAAAAAAAAAAGTATACTAAGTTGCTTTGCCGGACTCTTCTTGTTTGCAGTAATCAACCGTTTTCTCTTTTGCCTTCTTCCTTTGGTTCTTGATTTGTCTTTGCTTCTGAACATTCAATCTATCTTTTGATATATCCTCATATGACCGTTTTTTAAAATCAAGTCTGGATTTACATGTACATAATGTTTTGGATTTAATTTCTGTCAAATTTCATTCTATTGTTTTATAGCTTAGACCATCTAATTTGACTGTTAAATAATTTTTGACTATAACAAACTAAAAATCATTAACATAAGTAAATAAATAAAAACTTTTAAGCATCTTGAATTCTCATCTCACTATCAGAGTATTCAATGTTTACTGTGAAATCCACTTTTCTATGAAGTTTGGGACCAAAAGACAGGCTCTCATGTCTTATTTTGGGGGAGAAAGCCTCCTACTTTTTACAAATATGAGCTCCTTCTGTGTTTGGCTTAAATCTCTTTCTTAGACCCTTGATCAGGGATCCCTGTTCTGCCCTATCCTCCTGTCTGATCATCTGCTGTTTTTGACACGATTCTAGGAGGCAGCTTGCTTCCCCAACACTTGAGTTTATATTCTTCTGCTTTAATTCTATATGGTAACCAGGTCCACTCATTCTACATCTGTCTTGAGCAGGTTACACAGAGTTTGTAAGAAACCCAATGCTAAGTTATGCTAGCTGTAAATCAGTTAAGAACACATTTTTTTTTGGGGGGGGAACAAGGGGGGTTGGTCGTGTGGCCTGAACTCTGGGCCTGGGTGCTGTCCTTTAGGTCTTCAGCTCAGTAGCACTCTATCACTTGAGCCACAGTGCCATTTCTGGCTTTTTTCTGCTTATGTGGTGCTGAGGAATCAAACGCAAGGCCTCATTTTCATGCAAGGCAAGCACTTTACCACTGAACCACCTTCCCAGCCCAAGAGCACATATTTTTATAGCAATGTTTCACAAACTATTCTATGAAACATAATCATGTACAGATACCCTGGCCTTTATATTTTAGGTTTGGTACATAGATTAGACATATAGCATTATCACATTTGCCATGGATTGGGAGTTAACGCTAAGAAACTAAGATAATTCTATAGTCTAGAATAGCTACCATATTTTGAAAGTCTTGAGGTGAGTAATGTTCATCCTATACAATTATAATTTAGACAGGTTAGAAAATTAACTTCAGCACAGTTAAATATTTTTTATTTTGTCATTATTCTAAAACAAAACAATAATTATGCTACATGTGATGAATGATGAATCCTTTCAAATCCCAACTTAACATAAATTCCGCTGATCCAGTTGAATAGTTTCCATCCAAGTTAGATGAAACCCAATGTTGATGTCTCAGTATATTTCCTAAAATTTTATTTGCAATGATTCCTGTAAATGAAATCATATAAATGAAAAGAAAAGTAAGCAGTCTTGAGACCACAAAAGTTAATCAAAGTAGGAAAATAATTATTCTTTGGGTATCAATGAGAGAAAGTGGTAATTGTATTCTCCAAAAATATGTTAAATATTTGATATTTGACATTCATGTTTGATAAGAATTTCTTCATGAAAAGCTCTGTAAGAAGGCTTCCATTGATTTAATCATAACAACTGAACTCCTTTTTAACCTGCCACATTCTACTGAAATCTTTTCTCTTTTAGTGCCCTCAAACTTGCAAAGTCAATCACTTTTTCTCATTAGCCTTCTAGTCTGGGCTTGTTTCAATATGTTAATGTTCTTCAACAGATGAATTAGTGGTATACCTTAGAAAAGCTTTACTCAGTTAGGTCATTTTTCTTTCCCTTGCTCTAGCTGGCTGTTTACTCTTAATCTATACTTTGTACACACACAATCTAGTTTGTAGTTGGTACAACAGCAGTTTGCCTTAAAATACAAGTGTTGAGCAATGCAAGAAATTTAGGGACTTAGACTGATATTCCAGCTGTAACAATAGATAGAGCTACATCTTCTAATTTTGAAGCACATGTATTAGCAGGCTGCCTTCTTTCACACTTGCATTACATTCACGATTAAGGCAAGTGTGACACTAAGATGAATAAGACAACTCAGTGATGTCATTTCTTTATCTGCCTTTGTCTGTATTGCTTTTTTTTGTCCATATTGCTTTGAGCCTAGTCCAAAGGCAAGATAAATGCCTGGTTCCAGCAGTAGTAGCAGTTAGCTTTATGTGAAAATGGGAAAAATGACCCTGATTCTTAATAAGAATTGTTACTTAACAAATATTATAAGATAGGTATTCAAATGTTTTTGCTTTCATGCAATTGTTTCTAACATATTTATAAGATGATTTCTTTGTTGCTTTGTATGTCCCTCCCCCACGGTATAACCTCTGCTTTCACTGTATTTGATGTTGGTATAATTTGTGGAGGGGAAGGGAAAAAACAAATTGTTTAAACAGGGATACAGGTGGACCCATTGCAACAATGAGATGTACAAATTGTTATGTTGAAAAACGAACTTTACAACTTTGGTGGGGGGAGGGAGAGAGAGGGGGAGAAGGAGATGGGAAGGGAGGGGAAGGGGAAACAAAGGAAGAGGCAACAATGCTTGATAAGAAATGTACTCATTATCTTGCCCCTCTGTATGTAATATATATAATTGTAACCCCTCTGTATGGTATTTTCACAATAAAAAAATAAATAAATAAAGCTACCAGCACAAAAAACACCCCCCAAAACCAAATATTATTGAATATACACTATGCAATAGAATTTTCAGCTTTTAAAATTTATTAGAGACCAAGACATACACTCATTGTATATTACACTCATTGCTCTTCATCTTAAATAATTGCTTATTATGTCTGGCTTGAGTCTGGTGACATTCCAAATCATGAGCGCTTTTTGTGTCCCTCTTTTCTAATATATCACAGTATCAGAGATTGGATTCTGTGAGATGGAAAAAAAACCCACAACTGCTACAATAATAGGCTATCCATATTTTCTTGTATTCTTCTGGCACTTGCCCTATTTGCTTAGGTGTCTTCTAGTGCTTCTCTGTCTTTCAGCCACTTACGCTCATATGGGAAAAACATCATTTTTATTTAGAAAATGGTTATACTAGTTACCCAAATAATAGAGTAATTTTCCAATCTTTGAAGTTTCCAGCATATTCTATTGTAGCATTTTAACTAATAATGAAGAGTCATTCTGCTAACTGGATCTGGTGATCATAAAAAAAAATAAGTAAATGTGTTGCCTTAGCTTGTTAATCAATTAGCACATGGAACAGTCTCACAGACCTAGCTAGATCCCCTTGATAGACTTACAGTGTTTGTGAAAATTAGAAAAAAGCACCCTTTCTGGACAGACAAATTCCAAAGTGAAATCTCTGTGGGCAGAGCAAGTAGAACATTTCCTCCCCAAGGGTTTGACTTTCTTGAGCTGAGTGGGAGCTATGTTGGCATTCTCCACTCCAGCTTCCCTCCCCCTTCCTCAATGATCTTGTGCTGCTTTGTGGCCACCACCCCAGCACCTACATAACCATCAGGTAGCCTGAACTCGGGACAGGAAGGAAGGGAACAACAGCATTCCATAGTGCTTCTATTCTTTCTTTTTGAATCAAACTCTTGCAGATTTTCTTACTTAAGCCATTTGGTTGAATTCATCTTCATAGCAAAGATACTCGGGAAGGAGGGTCAGAGAATTAGATATTAGGATACACAAAGTGAAGCAAGGTTGGTGTAAGTTCAATACAGGGCTTTCTTTTTCAGCATAAAATTTTACACAGCATATTACAGATTCTTTCATTGAAATGGAAAAGTCATTCCCTGGACAATAACTGAAGAGTTATTGCAAAAGATGTGCTCATTTTAAAGACTTGATTGCAATTTTATTGTTAAATGACTACTTTTGTAACATATATACACACAAACATGTGTGTTTGTATGCCTATCTTCTGAGACACATACACACACACACACACACACATATAATAAAACTATTCAGATGTGCTATTTTGTTATATTTTATGAAAGTAACCATAATATTTTTAGCTTTTACAATATCATAAATTGCTACTTTATAATACCAAAAATAGAAAAAAAGATTTCACATGTTTGTCAGAACAAGAAAGGAGTGAATTATAAAAGTCTTTCCTCTCTTCTTATTCAAGGCGATGTGTTCCATATCACCATTCCCAATAAATTCACCTTTGAGGAGGCTGCAGAAGCGTGTGAAGACCAGGATGCTCGGCTCGCAACGGTTGGGGAACTCCAGGCTGCTTGGAGAAACGGCTATGACCAGTGTGATTATGGGTGGCTTCTGGATGCCAGCGTGCGTCACCCTGTGACTGTGGCCAGGGCCCAGTGTGGAGGTGGTCTACTTGGGGTGAGAACCCTGTATCGTTTTGAGAACCAGACAGGCTTTCCTCCCCCTGATAGCAGATTTGATGCCTACTGCTTTAAACGTAAGTGTTTGATATCATTTTAAAAATTACAGATTATAAAAGTACTTCAAAGACATGCGTGGATGGCCAAGTAGACATTGGAATGGATTCCATATCTTGTAGTGTTGTGCACAGAAGGTGAACAGTTCCTTGATTTTCAAAAGTGAGCAAATCGAATGGCAATAAGGTTAGTTCAGACAACAAGGCAATGAATTTCTAGTAGGGATGAGGCAATTTCAGATTAAGCTCTTAACTGCCCTGTTGCACCCAGGACGACTGAATATTTTATATTATTACAGTTTTTAGAAGCAAATTGATAGTTGGTATGATTATACTGAGGCCAACAGTGGCTGCATTTAATCCTTGAAATCTCTTTATTTGGTCTTTGTTTTATATTGTTCTTTTTTTTCTTTGAGCAAGCAGAAAATTTAAATTTTAATCATTCAGGTAAGTACTTGGAGCTGATATGCTTCGATCCTACCTAGATGCCCAATACTTACCTAAAAATAATCAAGCTATTTTATGTAATGATTAATTCTATATTGAAGTAATGGAAGTATATTCTCTCTACAACAGGTAACATAAATAGGCTTTCTTTAATTTGAGTTTATTGTTTAAAATTAGTCTTAAGTACCATTTTTCATCATTTGTGGTAAATCATTTTTGTACAATTTTTTTTATAAAAGTCTGTGTAAACCATGAAAAAACTTAAAAATTTAGTTCTTTTTTTTTGCCATTCCTGGGGCTTAAATTCAGGGCCTGGGCTCTGTCCCTGAGCCTCTCTTTCTCAAGGTTAGTGCTCTACCACTTGAGCCACAACACCACTTCTGGCTTCTTCTGGTTATGTGCTACTCAGGAATACATCCCAGGACTTCATGCAGGAGCTCAACCACTAAACCACATTTACAGGCCCAAGTTCTATTTTTTAAATTTATTTAAATATATAGAATTTGGAAGAATAGATGATGGTGATGATGATGATGATGATGATGATGATTTTGTCCATCTGGGGCTTGAACTTGGAGCCTTGATGATGTCTCTGAGGTATTTTACTCAAGGCTAGGAATCTACCACTTGAGACACAGCTCCACTTCTTGCTTTTTGTGATAACTGGAGAAAAAGTATCAGACTTTTCCTTCCTGGGATGGCTTCGAATTGTCATCCTCAAATCTCAAATCTCAGCCTCCTGAGTAGTTAGGATTATAAGTGTGAGCCACTGGCATAGATCCTTATTTTGAGTTTTATCTACCTAAGAAGATGGAGTCCAGATTTTTGTTTATGTTTTTCATCCTAAGACAGCTGGTATTATCTTTAAAATGCATTTACCATTGAAGAGGTTAAAATATTTATACACTTAGTTTTCCTTAATGCACAATGCCAAGAGCTTCTTCAAATTTCAAATTCATTTTCCAAGGATTTTTTATGCATTTTAATTTTTTATGAGTGCATACTAATTGTATAAAGAGTTCTTGTTGTGATATCATACATGTATACAATGTGCTATGATCAAATTTATCCTATTATTATTTCTTGTCCTTGTCCTCCTATTTTTAAAGTTTTAATAGATTTCATTCTATTTTCATATATACACATGAAGTACTTTAATCATTTAATATGTTTTTGAAGATTTTGGAAATTCTCAAAATGCTTTGGCTAATGTCATCATAATGGTGACTGAATTCTGCACAATAAAGTTTATAAGACTTGTGGCCTCAACCACGGTTCAAAAGTACTTTGGTGATGTAAGCTACCTGTTAGGATAGAAATGGATTCTTGACTTTATCAAATACAGAAAGTACTTTAAAGCCATTTGGTGACTGAATATTCCAAAGCTTACTTGATTATTATTATTATGATCATTTTCTTATAACAATTCACTGCATAGTACTTTTAAAATAAGTAATATTAACTTTGGTTAGAATCCATTCTTGTCAAATGGAGAGTTGAAAAATGGGTAAGTAAATGTCTGTGAAATCTGTTTAACTTAATGAAAGTTGTGCATTTAAAATTTTTCTTTGACCTCAGAATTAGGCAAATTCTGTGAAAGTTATATGTACAGGACTTTCTGTAGCTTATATCAAATGTCTCCAAGTGTAAGTGAACCAAAAAATTCAAGACTCATAACCTCACATTGATTTATTGTTATTAGTGATCTCCAAGAAAGAAATGATTCCTAGAAAACACATTCTAATATTTGATGACCATCACTCACACATGTGTTTTAATAATTATGTCAGAGATTGAATATTAGAGTGTGAGCCCATTTTTTTTCAAGTTAGTGACTAGAATCTAAAGAACCAGTTCTGTAAAACACAATTGTTCAATTGTCCCTTAGCATTTTCATATTGAAATAATTTCCTTGTGTGAAAATTTAAATTTCTAAATTTCTAATGAGCTAAAAAAAATCTTACTTTCATCTTCCCAGCTTTTCATGTCCCTCTGTTAGATTAGTTTTGAACTAAAATTGGTGGTTTAGAGCAGGCTAAATTAGTTCTCACAATTTTGTATGCTATCCTATATATTTACATTTAAAATTGGTCTGACCTTCTAATCTATGGTAACATGTTTACTTTTATTTTTTTGCTTTGCCCTAAATCATAGTAGCTATTAGAGGTCAAACTAATCCTTCCATAATTTGCATTTCAAAAATATGCCCTGTCTATTGAACTTGAATCAGTACTCAATCACTCATAAAACTTAAAAAAATTCAAATTCTAATCTCACTGTTACAATTTAGACATGTCCTTCAACCGTGAACTTATTGAATATCACTTCATTTGTGATTTCTTCCCATTCTCACACTTACTTGTGTATCAAATTTAGTATCAAAGAACCATTTTACAATCCATCCTTCTCTCCATAATGTAGAGAGTATGTAATGTACTGCTAATAGGGTTTTATATTGTATTACAAAAATCTGCCTCCTGTCTCATAACTGAAGCATGGAGAAGATAGCTCATAGGACATAAAATGCTGTTAAGTAAAGTGATGTAAAACATCTGTGTGCTGGACAGCTGCAAAGGTTGGAAGGGAGATTTTTGTGGGAAAAGAAACATACTAATTTTTGTTGGCTTCAGCAATAATCAAGTTGAAGGAACACTGGTAGTTTTCCAAGACCAAAACATCTCCATATGAATGTGTCTTCTGAAAGGACACTTAGAATAATAGAATTGTGTTTTCATCTTTTTAATAGTAACACAGTGGTATTTATTCTTAAGATATCTCTTCGTGGATATTGGTGCTTTAAAAATATTTCCTTTTTGGGAATGGCTGAAGCAAATGGCATAGATGATCCGATATACTGAACTATGATCGAAATCAGCTGTTAGGTTGACAAAAAAGCCACCCAACCCCAAAAGGAAGTCTGAGGTTTTTCCATTCCAAGTCATTGAATTAATTAACTTAATTGTAAGCAGACTCTTAAACAGAGCTCTAAAATGATTGAGAGCCTCTTTTTTTTCTTTACTGAAAACAAAAATCACATAAATCTGCCTTTGTAAGGCAGATGCTCTGAGACATGTTCCTATCACTGTACTATGTAATAAGGCTCAAGGAAAGCAACAGCAAGCTGAACAGTAATAATTGACAATGACATATGTTTAGTTTTAAAATCTGAGTTGATTTTAAAAACACTACAAAAATATTTTCATAGTGTTTTAGAGACTTGCTTGTAGAAAGCTTGTGTTAGAACATGTGGATACTAGCTTTGTATGCTCTTTGTTTGGTTCTACTGCATATCACCTTCTTTAAAGTTAATTTTATCAGCCAAGGAAATATGCAGAGAGAAAAGGTAAAATTAGCTTTTGGTTGTTTTTAATAGTAAAATGGTTAACTTTTCTCTAATGTGTAGTTTTATGAGTTTATATTATGTTTCCATGGGAACTTTCCCTGTACATATTTTATGCTATTTCCCTAAAGAATGCAGTTATAAGAGAAACATGAAATTTGGCAGTTAAATGAGGTAACGGTTATGGAATCTCAGAGGTTAGAGAATAGAATTAAGAGAAAAATAGTTCTTGGATCTTTAACTTGTCCATGTCAATCAAAGTAGATCAATGCTTCTTTCAAAAAATGAACGCAGAAAGTTTTTTTTTCTTTTATAAATAAAGAGGAAAAAGTTATTTAACACATGCTTAAAGACTCCAATTCTTTTTCTGGTTAAATTTTGTTAAGATAAAAAAGGATAAATAGTGAAAAGCTTTAAGGTAGTTTTAAATGTAACATAAATAACCATCAAGTTTTTGTTATAAAATTGATGAGTTTAGACTATAAAAATGGTCTGGGAACTGGTGACAGCTCTTAACAGCACATGCTAGTGGTCCAGCATCCAGGAAAAAAATAAAACAATCAGAAATTGTTATTGCCTTATTCCAATTTTCAATGAAATCACATCATTTTATCATTAAGGTTTTTTTTTTGACAAAGCAGGTGAAGCCAACATGTATCCAATTTTATGTTCTTGGGGATATAGAATCTACAAGTACTAAAGTTGTATCATCAAGATCTGGCATTATCTGTTACTACAACTAGTTTTAAGCTGCAACTTAAGCTGAAACTATGGCTTTCCTCAAAACAGTTCCTTTGGCATTCAGCGACAACTTGTTTTTTATTTTTTCTTACTAAAGAACAATTTTATATGAAAAACCCAATCTTTATCACTTAGTGGTTACAGCACTGTCACTTTTAAATACAGTTTGAGTTTCTATAAACAGACTAGGCATTATCTATAAATCTGGAGTCATTATAATACAGTATTTTATAATGATAGCCTGAATCCACTCTTTCTGATGATGCTCTACGTTTCTCAAGTGGTTTGTAATTATAGATCTAAAATATGTCACGTGGGTACTCAGCTTCTGTACATTTGCATTTCATACTAATGTCAGACTAGAACTAATACCCTGTACAGATATGAACATGGTGTGGAAAACACAGAACCATGGTTGAACCACAGCAACTGCTAGCCAGACTCTGCCAGATATATTTTATAACTTCAATTAGAGACTAGTCAACACATGTGAAAGGAAGAATCAAGTGAAGAATAATATCAAGATGTTTAATGTCTTGTTTGGATGGAAGTCTCCACCTGATGGACAATGTAGTGGTTTATATGTAACTCATTTCCATTTGAAGTGACTTTTTTTTGTTTTGCATTCTGAAATACTCTCTTTCTCTTGGGACACTGGAGTTTGAGAAGGAAGAGCTATGTGGAGAAAACTAGCAGCAGGGTACAGTACCAAGAATAATAATATCAATTTTTATTAGGCCTCTTGTTGCTGCTGTACTTTTTGATAAAGTGTCTAGTATATCCCATTTCCATACTAATAATTTTTGGACTTCTTGCCTTAAAATGACATACTATTCATTTTTTCCTTAACGGAGAGCAGTCATTCATATCTATGGCTAAAAGCAATCATGACTCCTACCAGATAAAATAATTTACCAATTTGTGACTAGCAAACCATCAATTAACTGTTTAGGGTTTATTCAAGTATTCATTTTAGATTCTTTTCTACCCAAAACAATTTTGGTTCACCTGATAATACACAGGACATGCAGCAACACTAAACAAACACGGGGCATACAGCTTTTTATCAATGACTTGTCTAATCGACTCTTTGAAATTATTTTTCTAGCAAAACAGAATATATCAGAGGCTACAACCACCGAAATGAATATCCTCATAGAAACAGCAGCGGCCAGTTTATCCAAAGAACCACAAATGGTACTCGACAGAACCACACCAATCATCCCTTTCACTACCAAATTACCTATCATTACTGCAACGTTCCCTCCTGCAGGAAATATAGTTAATTTTGAACAAAAATCCACAGTTCAATCACAGGCTGTCACAGACAGATTAATCACTAAATCACCCACGCCTGCCTGGAATATGAAGAAGCCTTGGGATATGGACAACTCCTTACCATCTGTTTCAAGACCACATGAAAAGCCAGACACATCTGACATTGAGGAAGAAGTACTCAGAAGCACCACTAATATCTTCCACCATGCTACTGATGCATGGGATGCTGTCACAGAAGATACACAAACACAAGATTCTGTTACTCAGGCTGAACAAATAGAAGTGGGGCCTTTAGTAACATCTATAGAGAATTCAAAGTACATTCCTTCCAAGGAATTGTCCATAACGGAAACACCATTAGTAACTGAAAAGAAAACCATAAGCATGACTCCTGAATTGGTGACCACAAGTGACTATGGATTCACCTTGGGAGAAGATGATAGTGAAGACCGAACACTTACAAGTAGATCTGGTCAGAGCACTTGGGTCTTCAGTCAAATACCAGAAGTCATTACTGTATCAAAGTCCTCAGAAGATACCACTGCCTCTCAGCTGGAAGATCTGGAGTCCATGATGGCATCCACAGTTGTTTCACCTATAACTGTGCCTGACAAATATGGATCCTCCACAGACAGTGGAGAAGAAAAACAAACAAATGGTAAGGCAACTAAAGAGTTTTTTGACAAGTTTTTATCTACTACACCTTTTGAACCACAACATCTTACAGAAGTAGACTTGTTTCCATATTCTGGTGATTCAATGTTAGTAGAAGGAACACCCACAGCTATTCATCCCTCACTACAAGCAGAAATAACACAAGGAAAAGAAATAACCACAACACCAAGACCAGAGGGGAGAACAGACACTTACACAGATGATGGAATGCAAGAAAAGGTGACCAAAGATTCACTGACACATAAACCAGAAGAGGAGGATTTCTCTGGAATGAAGGTCTCTACACCTTCTTTTGAGCAAGTTGATTTTACAGAACCTTCCCCAACACTGACAACAGTGAAACTAAGAGCCATGCCAACAGAAGCAAGAGATGTGGAGGAAGTCACCACAGCTCATAGATTAGAAGCAGATGACTTTCAAGATACTATAAAGTATGATGAAGATATCACAACAGCCCATTTGACCCGCAGTACTTTTGTGGAGGTGGTCACTGTCTCAAAGTGGTCATGGGAAGAAACTAATGCAACGTCAAAGCCCTTAGATGCCACAGAAGATGCAGGTGGCCCCAAATTACCCCCCATCTTCCTCACAACTATCGGAGTGAATGGAAAGGATGAAGAAGCCCCAAGTTTCACAGAAGAAGGAAGAGATCAAGTTGCTTTTATTCCAGATAGTACTCCATCAACATTGGAAAAGTTGACTGAGAAAGACTTCACTTTGGGGAAATTCACAGTTCAAGATCAGCCAACTCCATCTGTTGGCACTGCAGAGATGTCAACTCTGAGACAGTCTACAACTGAAGGAAGAGTTCTCCCTGCTACAAGCACAGAAGGTCAGTTTGTTCATGTGACACTGGAAGAAAGTGGTTTGGGTGAAGGAGAAGACATAGATGTCGCCAAACCACTATTTACTCTGCCTCCAATTACACACACCTCAGAGGCAGAAGATTTGGCATTTGTTAATGATAGTAGCACTCAGGAGCCTACTCCTCATGTGGCTACTTCCCATACCATTCCTTTTTCTGTAATTCCCAAGACAGAATGGGGAGTAGCTTCTGTTACACCAGAAGGCGAAGTTCTAGGTGAACCTTCCCAAGACATACAAGTCATTGATCAGATTCACCTAGAAGCAACTATGTCTTCTGAAACATTGAGAACAACCACAGAAATCACACAGGCAACCAGTCAGGATGAATTCATTTGGAAAGAGCAAACCACCAGGAAACCAGTGCCTCCTCTCAGTTCTACTGCAAGCAGGCCAAGAGAGGCAACACCATTCGATGAGGAAGAGGGTAATGGATCAGCATATACAGTCTTTGAAGATAGTTTGGTGACAGCTTCTGACAGAGTCTCTGTTTTAGAACCAACTTCGGTTGGAAAAATTGAAGATGGTCTGGCATACTCACCTGGTGCAATCACTGAGCACAAAGCAGAGACAGATGAGATGGTAACACTAACATCGAGCATCAAGCCAAAAGAAGTTGTAAGTCCAGAAGCTGAAGGGAGTAGTTCAACAGAGTTTGTGTCACCTTTGAGTCCTTTCAGCACTCACGTCACCGAGCTGGTCAGGGAAACCACCACCGAGGAAGGAGAGAAAACATCCCTGGATGACATTGAGGCAGGCTCAGGATTATTTGAAAAGCACCAAACCACAGAACTTTCAAAATTTTCAACTCTTAAGACCACAGTTACAAGTGATATCATAGCCACTTTCGGTTCAATAGACAGACTTCACCCAACTTCAGCGTTGGAACTGCCTTCAGCACCCACTGAGAAGCCACCTCTCATTGACTGGGAACCCATTGAGAAAAGCACCCTTGACACAGTACTTATTACAGACACAACATCCCAGGTCCCTCCCCCCACCCTCACTGATACTACAACTAAGACAATAGAAACTGGCATTGATAAAGAGTATTATTCGACTTCAAAGACTTCTGCTACCCAACCAACAAGAATACCCACCTTGGAAAGCGAAGAGGCATTTTCCACTCCACAGCCCTCAGAAGGGACAAAATTCCACCATGACATAAATGTTTATATTATTGAGGTCAGAGAAAACAAGACAGGTAAGTCTTTGCTTTCAAGGCAATCAACATTTTATCTTGAACGTTACTTTTGGAAAAAAAAATCAACGTACCAAATGATGTCATTAAAAGATAACTGGAGTGTCAAAAATGTATTAGTTTCATAGATTTGTACAAGAGCTTGAAGAATATAGAATTTGGAAAAATGTTAGGTATGATTTTTGTGTTAAAAGCCATCAGGAGCCCTGCTTTGTCATCTAATATCACCAAATCATCACTGTTACATCACCTCAGAGCATTCAGAATGAAGTGTTTTAATTTCAGTGTCTTTCCATACATTACTACTCAAATGTAGCACTAGACTGTGTTAACATTCCATTGGTCTGTAACTATTAACCTTTAGTTCTTACCATGTGAACAGCTAAAATGATTTCCCAATATCCCTAGGTCTGACAGAAAGACATCTAAAGGTTTGCTTTGTTTTGTTTTTCTTTCAATGTTTTGCTGGTTTATTATATAAACTTGGGGGATGGGTAATAGGTTTCTAGTTTGAATGCTTTTCTAAATCAAGTTCAGCATATTTTAAGCTTATTGTGTTTGTTTCCTGTTATTTTAATGTACCTTTAACCCTTTAGAATAAATACTATCAAGCTTACTTTTAAGGATTGCTATAATTTATTGTATTGGATAGAATTTCAGAAGGTAGATATGTCATCAATACCTTTATTTGTTTTGTGATTTAGCTGCTTCATCTCTAGAAATGCTTATGGTTCCTATTTCTTTCAAATATCATAAGTCTTTGTCAGAGTTCTTGAAAATTCTTTCTTTATATTGTAATACTTTCAATTGCCATTATCCAACATGACTAATTCTTGTCTAATTTTCAATTTGGTAGGCTGAGTTGAGAATATAAATCACATACAGTTCAATGGATTTGTTCTGGTTTGTATGTCTCTTGTAACTTAAGATCACTGATTTCAGTAGGATGCCCTATTCTAATTTTAATATAAAAATCAGAAATACATACTTTTCCTTGTCATGGCTCTGAAAAGACAGACTGCAAAGATGACTTTTAGCAAGATTACTCTTACACTTGGAATATGTACACTCTATAGGGAAGGAGTCGTTGTCTGAAGATTGATATCATCCTTAATTAGAACAATCAGGATTGCATGTGTTAAAAACAACCATGCAGCTTCATTGTCAAGCCAGGTGGCGTCCAGTGTTGTTGATGGATACTTCATGGCTTTTATAAGCTTCTGTTATCCTGAATTTTCCTAGTGTAAAAGTTTGTGTGTGGCAGTTAATAGCATAGAGAGAACATATCTGTGAGAATCAAAGCAAATCTTTATTTCCTGGTGTACTTTAAAGTGACTAGGATTGAAGCATGATTTCTTAGTAAGCTGTTTCATGGAAATGGTAGCATTCTACTCTTCTATATTTCTTTCCATTTTCCAAAACTGCGGAAGGAAAATGGAGGATATGACAAGATATAGGAGTGGGTGTTGCTGTTATCAGAATTTTTTAAAATGACAGAAAAAAGTAACAGTGGGAGAGAAAGCACATTAATATGTAAGGAAGTAAATTACTAACACAACTTAATTTGATAATTTTGAAAATACTTTAAATATATAGTGTCTTTTTCTCAATAATATCAGTCAGTTATGTGTGTGTATACACATTAGTATACATATATACTAAGAAGAAATCCAATAATATAAAATAGTAAAAGATTCTGATTGTAACAACTTTTTTTTTTGTTTGTTTGTTTGTTTTTTGGTCGGCTGTGGGGCTTGAACTCTGGGCCTGAGTGCTGTCACTCAGCTCTTCAGCTCAAGGCAAGTGCTCTACCACTTGAGCTACAGCGCCACTTCTGGCTTTCTGGTGGTTTTATTGGAGATAGGAGTCTCAAGGTCTCTCCTGCCCGGGCTGGCTTTGAACTGCGATCCTCAGATCTCAGCCTTCTGAGTAGCTAGGATTACAGGCGTGAGCCACCAGCGCCAGGCTGTAACAACTTTTATAAATGGGAAACTGGGTTAAGGTTAGGATTATTAAAATGCAATAGAAAAAAATAAAAGATATTCCTAGAAGAGATAGAAGTCATCAGGAGAGGAAAAACACCTCAACAAAACTAAAAACTAAGTTATAATTGGTTGCACAAGGGAAGATCTGAGCAACCTAATATTGAATCAATTGATAAAAAAGTAGATGTTTGTATGCAAGTTGTGAATGTAATGGCACTAAAAATGGGAAAGTTGGTGTTTTCATTTTTTCACATTTAACAGATGGGTCCGTGCTTTGCTTGCTCCCAAGCTAGTTTTATTATGTGTTGATAATATTGAATCAATTGATAAAAAAGTAGATGTTTGTATGCAAGTTGTGAATGTAATGGCACTAAAATTTGGAAAGTTGGTGTTTTCATTTTTTCACATTTAACAGATGGGTCCGTGCTTTGCTTGCTCCCAAGCTAGTTTTATTATGTGTTGATAATACTTACACAGAAAATCTTATGGAATACTTGGTCACTCCATCAGGCAGAACTCCAGTGGGGAAGGAATGCAAATATGGAGATGTCTAATTATCATCTTGGGATTTCTTGTTCTCTATATATACTCTTCTTAAGATTAGCAATATTATATATTGTCTTCATAAGACAATGAGGTTTACTCCAGCCAGCTGCTCACTTACACTGCTCCTATTTGTTTTCCAAGAGAAATTTAATTTTCTAACATCAAAACTTTAGGAAGAAAAAAATCGTTAAAGCAGATGTTCAGGTAATGAGTTATAAGGCAGGTGTATATTATGAGTAAGGAAAAATGTATGTGTTCTTGGAAAAACTGATCTTTTTATGTTTTCAAAGTAGACAATCTTTGGTGCATGTGTGACCTTGTGTGAATCTATTCACTACATTACAATTGGTCTTTACTATGTACATTGCGTATTCAAATAAGCAAACAAGCCACTCCATGCTATGCTTAACCAAGGCATTCATAATTTTTGCTATGCTCAGCAAGTCGTATAACTCCTGATTTCTTTTTTCTCTTCAAAATACTATTAAACAAAACATGCTACCCATGACATGCTTATGTTATATTTGCTCAAACGAATCTTAATAGCAGTTTAAAGTTCTGTTGCTAGAGGGTAACTGTAGTTAGCAGTTAAAAAACCTGAAGGAATTTTTCAGCTCATAAAAATTTTATGAGCTGAAAAATGCTACAGGGTGTGATTAACAATGGTTTAGGGGATCCTGAAAACTTGACTCCTGTCTATTTCAAGAGTAATTTGCACACCTGCATTTCAAAAGATGATTGAAAGGGTTTCTTTGTGAAAATGTGTAAAGGCTACAGGGTTTGAAGGCATAGGAAGAGTTTCTCCAGTTCTAGATTTTTTTTTTAAGAGCACTACAACTTAATCATCTCAAATGGTCTGAATTAATAAATAGAACTGTTTATGTTTTCAAAATTGGATGTGTTAGCATCTTCAAGTCAAAGAAGTATTTGAAAATACATAGTTATCAAATACCAACATCATGCAAATGCTCATAGTAAGAATCTTTATATAGCTTCTTATTTTTCACATTTACAAGTTCATATGAGCTGCCAGGTCAGGCCTGTTAGATGACTTGTTAGATTCTTTTAGATTTTTTAAATATAAAATTTGGAATCTATCTATGTATAAGACAAGTATAAACGCAATATTTAACTACATGATATGTAGATTAACCTAATGAAAAAATTCAACTTAATGCTGTTACAGGCTAATTAGATTTCAAGAAGGATGATGTTTGATCCCTTAAATTAGAATTTTTTTGCTTTGTTTCCTTATGGAGAATTATTTTATCTAATTGTTCACATAATTCAGAAATAACTTCCATCTCATTAGTTTTTTCTACTTTTTTCTACTTTGAGAAAAAAATATATCTGGCCAAAGATTTATTTTCTTACTATCGTAGTGTTAGGGAGAAGGTAAAGAGTAAGAGACCATGTCTCTGAAAGAGACAAATATTTGAGAAATACCAGTGGGTTTGGGTTTTCCTTTGTTTCTTTTTGATGCCTGATTACTGTCCCCAGGCTATTTTGCTCAAGGCTAGAGCTCTATTACTTGAACCTTAGCTCTCTACTTCTGTCATTTCCCTGGTTAATTTGAGATAAGAGTCTCAAGGACTTTAGATCTGGGGCTGGCTTTGGATCTTGATCCTCAGATCTTAGCTTCCTGAGTAGTTTTGATTACAGGTGTGAACCACTAGTGCCTGGCTGCATATACCTGTTTTTATAATCACAGTCATTGTTGGATTCACTAATGTTCATAATCTAATTTTTAAAATAACATTTTATAGAATTTCAGATAATTTTTTAAAATTTTTATCCTAAAGGTGAACAGAGGGATTACAGCTACCTAAGTCCAGTAATGAGTTCATTTCTTTTTTTCATAATTTTTATTGTACAGACACTGTAGAGAGGAGTTACATTCACATGAGTAAGGTAATGAGTATGTTTCTTATTGAGCATTGTTACCCCCTCCTTTGTTCTTCCCCTAGTATAATTAAATAGGAAAGTTACTTTGAGATTAAAAAAATATTGGATCAGATTCTATTATTTGAACAACATCATACTAAAAACCTCTGTATCCTGCAAGGGAAGCTGTGTTTGACAACACAGAGGGAGTTGCTTGTAAACCCCACTTTCTGGGAATATCACTCTTAACCTCCTGTAGTAGTTTCTAGAATAATGAATAATAATGCAGTTTTAGACCCACAACTGAAAAAGAGATTGTATCATCTAGGTAATTTTAAAAACACCTGAATATATTGAGTTTTTAAAAGGAAACTTTTAAAATTGGGTTGTTATCACTACCTTTCACTGTAATGTTACACATTTATTTTTAGATAGCTTTCTGTATGGTATTGAACAAATCCAATTAAGGAAATGCATTTTCAATCTTATTGATATCTATGTGTTACTAGTGAGTGTATAGGTGCATTTCCAAGTGTCACATGTATGTATAGAACTAAAGTATCATCAAGTTCACATTTCTAGTTCACATTTCTAGCTCTGTATTGTCACACTACTTTTTTTCTATGTTCTCACTGAACCTCAGAGATAAACTGTGAGACAACTAAGGAGTACAGATGAGAAAAGTGCTATGGATCTGATTTTATTGGTCATATCAGTAGCTTGTTCCTCTTTGGAGCAATTTTTCAATAAAGCCATTCTCCATGAAAATAGGAACACGAATCCCTTCCTTATTGGCCTAGGTGCTACCCTAGCCTTTAATTTCTGAAAGATCATACAATCTGGAATGTTTTGTTAGCCCAATGACCTTAATGAAGTAATCAAACAATTTGAAGTGTTTTCTTTGGCAGTTGAGGTTTAACAACAAAAGAGGTGTTTCGTGGATTCTTATTTTCTTCCTAAATCACAGGAGTGCATTCTAAAACTGACACTTGCAATTACAACTTCACCATTACCAAAACCACCATGGAGTTAGGGATATTATGCAAGGACAAATACAATTTAATAACTATTTACATCTATCTTGAGAGAGATGCACATATCATCTCTAATCAGAGTATAGTCAATCAAGAATTAGCTTCAGGTAAAGCTATAACATGCCCAGTGATTTGGTTTAAGGAGGGGGAAAAAAGAAATATAAACCATAGGCTCTGCTCTGAAGCTTTGAAATACATATTATAGAGTTAGTCTTAACCTAATCAAATATAATTGTCATACAGAAACGTATAATTATACATTATGTAATGTGATAAGACAATGAATTACAGACTATGTCAGCAAAGTAGGAATCAATGAAAGGAGGAAGTGAAAGAATACTTTGCAAGAAGGAAGAGACTTAAACCCATCCTTGTTGGAAGGGTAACTTAAAAACAAACCACTGAGAGCCAGTTAGTTGCCTATTGCTTCCCAACCTAGGCCCAATGGGCCTATAGGCCCAATGGGCCTAATGAACTTCAAGGATAGATAACTGTTTTTCTAAATGAGGCTGTGAGAGCAGAGAAGACATGCTTACCTCAGAAGCTCAATTCTGAGAATTTACCCAGAACTCTACTTGCAGAAAACAGAAGTATGCAGTCAAGTTCCTTAGGAAGAAATATTCTCACTTTTTTTTAAAATACTGCAATGATTCTTACATTCTTAAAATGATAGCATCTTTTTCAGACGTGTGTTTGACTTTGCAAAAGATATTGCCAAACGGTATTGCAGCTTAGAATTATAGACTTCCAAAGTTATGAGTGCTTACATACCCAAAGGTTTATAACCTCTTAATGGAAGTGAAGTCATAAAGAGGACAGAGCAGGACCTCTAAATTGGGAAATCTGGAGTCTGGCTTTGTTTTTGCTTGTCTGCATTGTGAACCTAAAAGTTTCTTAAATTTGTCAGGATTTTAAAATTTAAACTAGAAGATGAATACAATGGTTTTTTCTTATACAGAATATCCTGTTAACTTTGAGCTGTACTCTTTCTTCAAATCATAGAAGAAACAAAATGAGATTTATGAATGTATATTCATATATTATGTATATATATATATGTGCAAGAGTAGATCTACATATATTTTTTGTTGTTGTTTGCTTGTTTTGCCACTCCTGGGGCTTGAACTCAGGATCTGGGTGCTGTTCCTGAGCCTCTTTGTACTCAAGGCTATACACTCACTAGTAACACATAGATATCAATAAGATTGAAAATGCATTTCCTTAAATGGATTTGTTCAATACCATACAGAAAGCTATCTAAAAATAAATGTGTAACATTACAGTGAAAGGTAGTGATAACAACCCAATTTTAAAAGTTTCCTGAGTAGCTAGGATTACAGGCGTGAGCCACCAGTGCCCGGCAGCATTATTATTTTTTATTTGTTTAGTGTTGAATACATTACTAAATCTCCATGGTTATAACATTAAGATTATGGAATGATATTGAAACCTTACAACATTCTGTGAAGAAGGGCTGTGCTTGAGTGCTTTCCATATGTCAATTGCTGTGCTAAGCATGTCACACATTTAATGTATTCTATGTGACTCAAGTACCAAATATAGCACTTGGCATATGGGAACTACTTAGTAATAATCTTTCAATGATAAGAATTATTTTTGATAAATTTCTAGATATAAGAAATTTGTATCATGTTTAAATAGGTAAAAATCATAAAATTCAATTTATAGAGGCCAAATATAACTTGGTGGTTGCATGATAAATGAACATATTGAAATTGTTGCATGAACATATTAAAATGATTCCTCCATGGTTCATGTTAATTTAGCATGATGCATTTTGAATGCCTAGCTGAAGAATGCACAACTCTCACTCCAAGTTTAAGTATTGTATTGAGTCTATTGTAAGACCTGAGAATGGAACCTATTAGCTTTCTTTTTCACATGTGAAGACTGGACTTATGATTTGACAACTACCAACTAAAGTCTTTTGATTCTTTTCACAAAAACAATCTTTTCCCCCAAATTCTTTATAAATGTCTCCAGTTATGAGGCCTAGCCTCGTCAAGCATATTCATAGAATGCATGGACATTCCCCGCTGTGTTTTTGTTGTTGTCAAGGAAACCTCCATGTCTCTACACAGGATTACATTCTTCTTTCTTTGAACTGCTCCTCAATGTTTCATTGGTGAAATGAATAGAAAGACATGTGCACAAATCTAGATAATATTCAGAACATTTTGAAGGAAAAGGCAAACTAAGGGGAGAGGTCAGCAGGGGTGAAAAGAGCAATAGGTTAAGAGAAAAGGGAGAAAATGGTTTTGGAGTTTTTGAGTTTTCATTTTAATTAAGTAAAGCTGTAATTTTTAGGTTTTTAAAAAGACATTGCCTAATTTTGTCAGTTTAGTAAATTTATGGCATTGTTTCTCAATGAGGCCAGTTATAAAAAATAGCTGTTATGAAATTATTTCACTTGCAGAAACGTTCCAAGATTTCTTGGTGGGGTATGATAATGATGTGCTTTGGTGAAAACTGGGGTATTTTCTTCATTTGCATAAAGTATTTTTATTTTTCACAATGTCATTGGTTTCAGAGGAAATATAATCTTTTGTACTAGGGCATTACATTTTATTGCACTTTTGAATATTTTTATCTTTAAGTTGTTGTACGAAGGAGTTAGCATTCACCAAAGCAGTTTATGAATACTGTGTACCTTGATCACTATAATTCTTTTCAACATTCTTGCCCACTGCTCCCAACCCACCTCTTCTTCCCTTTCATATCTTAATTTTAGGTTATCTATCCAATATTTTTGCCTTTCAATAAAGCAGCTTATGTGTACAGTGTATCTTGATCTAAGAGGGATTTCCAGTTCTTTTTAAAGTATGAATCAAGTGTGAAGCGTGTCTATTGGCAGGAAGAGTGTGTAATTATTTTTAGTGAAAGATTTAATCCTTTGAAGAAAAACAGTATGGTGAACCTTCTAATTACTTGTAAATGATCAGAAGACTATATACAGTATTTCCCTATAAATTATTTAAAGTTAAACAGGAGATTAAACCAGGAAAATTACTTGATCAAGTGACTGTATTACCCATGTTGTGGGAGTAGGCATGAAAAGATGAGCGCAGAAATTCAATTTGCAGATAGTCAAGGTAAGCTTTTAATAATAAAAGTGGTACTTCTACTATAATGTAGTGTATTCCTAGACATATAAATGATCACATGTACTTTTCTCCTTCTCATCTTTGAAAAATTAAAACCTCAAAAGCATCTTGCTAAAGTAAGTTAACAATTCCCTGAGATATGAGGAATACAATAGTTTAAAGTGACTCTGAAGTCATTCAAAGCATGCCTAAGTACTTAATGCTTGTGATTACACATGAGTGTAAAAAATCTGGGTATAATACAAGACTTCAAATTTTCATACATAGAGATTCTGAAATACAATTTAATGTTTCTCTAATGCCAAAGATGAGATAATATAAGGGACTAAAAGGAACTAACTGTATACTTGTTTGTAAGAAATATTTGTGCTACTTTAAAAGATTTTTAAAGGCTGGGAGCCAATGGCTCACGCCTGCAATCCTAGCTACTCAGGAGGCTGAGATCCGAGGATCACGGTTCAAAGCCAGCACCGGCAGGAAAGACTGTGAGACTCCTATCTCAATAAACCACCAGAAAACTGGAAGTGTACTGTAGTTCAAGTGGTTGAGTGCTCGTCTTGAGCTGAAAAGCTGAGGGACAACACCCAGGCCCAAAGTTCAAGCTCCACAACTGACAATAAAATAAAATAAAATAACAATAAATAAATAAAAGATTTTAATTATTCTTCATTCCTCTAACCAAACTCTCCCCCCCCACCTCCATCCCTCTTTCTCGCTCTGTGTACCAAATGCTTGGACAATGCACAATGTTATAGTACTAAAGTGAAAGCTGTAGTAAAAGGAGAGACTTATAGTTGGGTTTTATTTGCTCTATTTTTAATCTTTTCCGAGGAAACTTTTTTTTGTTGGTTGTGGGGCTTGAACTCTGGACCTGGGCGCTGTCCCTGCGCTCTTCAGCTCAAGGAGAGCGCTCTACCACTTGAGCCACAGCGCCACTTCCATCTTTCTGGTGGTTTATTGGAGATAAAAGTCTCAGGGACTTTCCTGCCCGGGCTGGCTTTGAACCATGATCCTCAGATCTCAGTCTCCTGAGAAACTAGGATTACAGATGTGAGCCACCGGCACCTGGTTCAAAGGAAACTTTTATAAATCAAAATTACTTTTTTTCATACAGCTGCTTCTTTCACTTTTTTTTTTTCAACAGTCGCCTGAAAGTCCTCTAATTACTTAAATATGCTCTCTAGCAAATCCGTCCACTCTTGGAAGTTATAAAACCCCCTAAGCCTTTTCTATAAGCAAGAAGATAGTGATGTCTCCTTAAGTATATACTTAGGCTAAGATGACTGTATCTAAACACACCTTGTTTAGATACAGCATTATTGGAAGCTTGTCTGAAGTTAAAGAAAGTATGTTTTTCATTTATTATCTCAGTAACACTCCACCTTTTAACATGTGAGACTATTTAAAACTCTCATTGTTTATATACATATATATCCATTCTTATATGCATTCTTAGTTGAGAAATATGAGTTCCTTGATCTCTACATGAAGGCTGTCAGTATAAGATAGCATACTTGCCTGGTATTCCACATGGATAAAGGCTGGCAGAGCTAGCAGGAAAATATGGGTCATATAATTCAGTATTGATCTCCCTTTTTTGTCTCTGGGAAGGTCATATATTAGTATAAATATCACATGATGTTCAATCCTTAAAGTAAATAAGGATGTAGAAACATGTTAAAAAATTTGGGGCATGAATTTGTATTTTGATTATGAAGTCAGTCTTTTTTTTACAGCAACACATACTGAGTTGGTACTATATGGTGCTAATTTTTATTTTTATATATTTATGTGCATGCATGCGTGCGTGTGTGGGGGGGGGTGTCTGTGTGTCTGTCTGTCTGTCTGAGGCAGGGTCTTGCTTTGTTGCTCAGGCTTGGCCTGGGAAATCCTCTTGCTCCCGCCTACAAGCTGGGTTTAGGGTGCCCGCCTGTACTATCACACTTCGTTAGTAGCCCCCAAATTAGAAAATTTTGAGCATTCAAGATTTTGAGTCTGGTTAAAATTCATGTAAGTTGGTTTTCTTTGTTTACTAAGATGTTAGATAGTTCTGGTTATTGAATCTGTGTGTCTGATAATTCAGACTTCTTTAAATTCCGCAAATATTTCCCAAGCACTGGAGTATGACTATCTCTTATATTTTTGAAATAAGGTCTTTTTTTGTCACATACTAAAACAAATTCCTTTAAACAAAACATGATCTATCTATCTATCTATCTATCTATCTATCTATCTATCTATCTATCTATCTATCTATCTATCTATCTATGTTAGTGGAGTGGTATAATTTATATTTAATTAAAATTAAAAGCTCTGTAATTCAAACTGTAAAGTTCCCCCAGGAGAATGTGAATTTTAACTAGTGTCCTATGCATCAGAGCAACTGTGTTTTGTGTCTAGTAAGAGTATGAGTGGGAGACTTGTGCTATGTCTACAAAACTCAGCCATGAAGTACTTAAAAATAGTTGTGAATAGTTTGAGGTCAGCTAGCAATAAAGCTTTGTGTGAAATGCCATTAAAAAACCCCTATTAACTATAGTAGTAGTATATTCAAGTCAAGCTGTTAAAATATATTTATATAAACAGAAAAGATTATACATGTGCTCTATAGAGTTCTGTGGTTTGACTCTTGAAACCAAATAAAAGTTATATTATCCTTAGAGTGAAATTTTAAAATAGAGCACTCTTTTATAAGGACTTGTTCATCTAAGAGCTTGGAATGTCAATAGGTCTGTTCACTTGCTCTGTTACTCTGAAATAGAGCAGATTGCCATTTTGGAATGAGACATAATTTTCACAATAGCGCAGGTGTCAGTCTGACCATATATTACAAAGAAGCTTTTCTGGTTTACAATAATTACAGCTATTATAATTCTTTAATAATATGTGTGGTTGGTGGGGGTGGTTACAGGAAAGGAAGATGGAAAGGTAATTTCAGAGGATGAATAAACAAAAAGGACCAACTAGGATTTGGTGATCTGTAAGAGATTATTGATGGGAATTTGGGAAAGAATTTACTGACCTAAATATACAACTAATAGATTTTATACCCTGCCTCCTCTTGCCATGAAATGTTAAGTGTAAGGAAAAAAAAACTAGATATGCTAGCAGAATAAGATAGAGATGCAAAGGTAGAGAGTCTGTTGGCAAAAAAAAAATAGTGACTTAAAAGTCCCAAGTAATTACCTCATATCTCACCTTCCAACCAATATTGAGAAACTCTATGAGAACATTTGAAACTTGAGACAATATAAACAATGAGTTTTACTGGACTAATTGTGAGAATTCTCCTTTTAGAAGGAGAAAAAAATGTTTTTACTCTCATTTTGCATTTTTGTTTTGTTTAAGGCTCTTACAACACATTTTTCTAGAGATCTGCTGTATAACATGAGGATGATAGTTGGCATATTTGCACTAGGGGTTTATTTTTGTTAAATAGAATTTAGCTACTCTTTTTACAGAAATCTAATCACATCCACATACAATCATAGATATTTGTGTGGTTCCCTGTGATAACCACCTTACTATCCTATTATAAGCCTCAAATAGATAATAACATTTGTCAAAACTAGCATTTGTCAATGTGCATGTTGTTATTTATAGATTTTATTCTCAATCACTCTTTATTACTAACAGTGCTAACTGTTCTTTGAGTCATTATGGCAAAATGAAAAACAGAATGGAATTGATTGATATATTCTTGTTTTCTACTATTCAGAAAGGAAGTCAGATTCAACACTTGGGAGTGAGGTGAATAACTAATTGTAACCTAAAAATTAATTATGGATGATTTGCATTACATACACTCAACACGTTTCTCCTTGAAAGAGTGAGAAAATAATGTAATCAGTCCATTTCTCTAACTTAATACCAAAATATTTATTTTGTGGACAGAGAATATTAGAAAACACACTTGAGGTACTATAAGGTTGAGAAAGCATTGCCATCTGTAGCTCTGATATATGATAAGATTCTTAGTAAATTTTGTGCAAGCATTTATTCCTGGGGTGATAATACTGAGAACAAGGCAATATGGTGGTAGTGAGTTTAGTTTTCTAGACAAAATCCAGTAGAGGTAGAATTGAGTTTGTAAAATGTATACAAAGTTTATGTATCTACTATGGTTACATTGCAGTAATATTTATTTTGATTAGGAAATTAATAATAGTGCATCTAACAGTTGAGTTTTTGTTGCAAAACTTCTTAATGAACTCCAGTTTTACATGTATTAAGTGATACAACATAAAAGGGTTGCATGTAAAATGAGAATATGTGCAGTTTTAGTTAAGTACATTTGTGAAACTCCACTTACATACCACGAAGTAGTACAAAATAGTTATGACTGATTTTATATTATTATAACTGTTTTTATTCAACTATATTCAAATAGTATTAATAATGATAATACTATTTGACACAATGGTTGCTCATTGGTATTTCAAGAGAATAATCCATGAAAATGGAATTTATATTTATTCTTGCAAATATTTAAACATTTTCTTTATAGTATAAGGCTTACCCAAACTGTATTGTGATGTAATTATCTGAAGATTTTGTTAGTGTCCTCTTCAAAACATATATATGGCAGATACCACAGGATCAGAGTAACAAGTTCAGTAGACTATTGACAAATTTATTCTTTTCAATTATAATTTTGTTAAAAAAATATAATTATTTTCTTGAACTTGGCAATTAGAAAACCACTGCAATATCTGTGGCAGAAATACCTTATATTCATTCCATTATGTTTTTATGATACAGCGTTTAGGCAATGATCTCACTGTTCTGTTTGACAGACTTCATTCATTTAAATACAGTAACTATGTGCCTGAATTTAATTGAAAAGCTGAGGGTATGGGGTAGACTGTTGTGGAAATGTAACAAATCATATGTAAAGAATGAAATTTTAAGGGCTGGGAAGGTGGCTCAGTGGTAGAGCACTTGCCTTGCATGCCTGAGGCCTTGGGTTCAATTCCTCAGCACCACATAAGCAAAAAGCAAAAAGCTGGAAGTGGCATTGTGGTTCAAGTGGTAGAGCGCTAGCCTTGAAGCTGAAGAGCTGAGGGACAGCGCCCAGGCCCAGAGTTCAGGCCTCACGACCGGACCCCCAAAACAAACAAACAAAAAAAAAGAATGAAATTTTAAGATGGAAGGAATTATTGTTAGGCTTAGAATGTCAGACCTACATGAGTAGTGTTTTAGTGAGATAAATTAGTGAAAATGTGATGGGATACATATAAGAGTTCTTTGTTTTTCTGAGTTGTACTTTATTTTTTATTAGAATTAAAGATAAAATGAACTTACGTGTGTGTGCTGGGATGGCACTGGAAACTTAACTTACGGTCTTGTGCTCCAGCCTTTTAGTTTTTAGCCTGTTTTTCAGATAGACTCTTGTGTTTTTTTTGGAGGGGGAGGAGGGTTCTGGTTGTGGGACCTGAACTCTGGGCCTGGGCGCTGTCCCTCAGCTCTTCAGCTCAAGGCTAGCACTCTACCACTTGAGCCACAGCGCCACTTCCGGCTTTTTTTCTTTTTGCTTATGTGGTGCTGGGGAATCAAACCCAGGGCCTCAGACATGCAAGGCAAGCGCTCTACCACTGAGCCACCTTCCCAGCCCAGCCTCTTGTGTTTTTTTCCTGGGCTACTTTTGGATTGTGATCTTGTCTCTACCTCTACAGTAGCTATAATTATGCATATGCACCTCTATGCCTAGACCTGGTATTTCTTCTGGTTACATGAAAGTCTATGGTCTTTGGCTTTTTAAGTTAAAAAATTAATAAACTTCCACAGGATCTGTATTGGTAGTTCGTATAACATGTATATTTATATTGATGCCTAACAGACTACAATACAAGATTGTGTTCCTGCGGCATTCTCAGTTGGATTATCATTTCGTATTTAACAGCAGACATGGATGGGAGAGGCTTCTTTGCGTGGGAGCCATTCAAGGGAAACAATTGGTTTCTTCCTGTTTGATGATGGGGGCGGGGAGGCAGAGTTGGCGCTATCCTTATTTGTTCTTCCTGTATATGCCTCAAGTTCAGCCTCGGCATTTAGCAGGACATAGGCTAAACTGAAAATGCCTTCTGCAGTTGTGTTCCTCTGGAAGGTTTGCCTTTATAGAGGCTCAGGGCACCCACAATCACCTTCTTTCACTGAGCTTTCACTGGCTCTAGAATAGCTTTAGTAGGAGGATCCTCTCCTAGAACAGTTAAAAGCCTCTCTGATGAGGGAAAACGCCTGAGAATTCTTTGCTTCCTAGAACCAGAGGCAAGGGGCTTGCTGGTACATGGCTGGTGGGGGGAAAGACAATGAGTCTAGTTGGTGTCATGTGACAATTTGGAATACAGGGAATACTTTTCTAATATGTATTGTCCGAGGTGTGCTAGCCAAAATATTTAGATGTGACTTCTGAACTTCCTTTGGAGAAAAATCTTCATAACAAGAACTAAACTCAATCTCGTCAGGTTACATCCCACAGAGGATGAAGGAGTCAGTGTGGAAGGGTCCTTCCCCAGACCCCACCCCTTCAGCATTTCTTGACCTTGTGTATGGGATTTGTCTGAATTCTACCTTCAATGATGCGTTAGCTAGACACAACCACTGCATGGTGAATGAGCTATAAGTAATTATTTCTTTTGTTTTTCTACAAATAGTCTTTCAAGCAGATTTAGAAGATGTCAGAAGGCATCTCTTCTCATTTCCATATGGAACAGAGAACCTATGCATCCTCTAGAACAGCAATCAATTACTTTATGTATATGGTCAGATGAAATGTTTTTCATTTTTAATGTTTTCATAGTTCACAGAAAAATCAATTGCTGTGTTTCATGATTACTGTGTATATGTAATTGCTTCATGTTAAGGACTTTATTGTTTTGTCAAACATATTGAAGAGTTTTGACAATTTGTTTCCATATTCTGAAAATGGGATTTGTTTTCTTGTTGTGAATTTAGAACAGCAAATTTGAAGATGGAAACCTGTGTGGAGAAGGGTGATTTTACTAACTGTGAAAACAAAACTGAATTGTTTTCTGTGTGTGTGTGTGTGTGTGTGTGTGTGTGTGTGTGTGTGTGTGTGTGTGTGCGTGCGTGTGTGTGTGTGTGTGTGTGTGTGTGTGAATGTGATCAGCCTTGCTAGCGATTTCTTCTGTTCACGCACTGCCAAATCTTCCTTTTAAGTATTGTGAAAACTTTGTTTTTTTCAGGTCGAATGAGTGATTTGAGTGTAATGGGTCATCCAATAGATTCAGAATCTAAAGAAGATGAGCCTTGTAGTGAAGAAACAGATCCAGTGCACGATCTAATTGCTGAAATTTTAACTGAATTACCCAGTGTCATAGACATAGATATCTATCACAGTGAAGAAAATGAAGAGGAAGATGACGACTGTACAAATGGCACTGAAGTGACCACCACCCCATCCGTGCAGTACATAAATGGCAAGCAACTCGTCACCACGGTGCCCAGGGACCCAGAAGCTGCAGAAGCCAGGCGTGGCCAGTTTGAAAGTGTTGCTCCTTCTCAAAATTTCTCAGACAGCTCTGAAAGTGATAGCCACCGGTATGAAATGACAGAAACAGAACTCTCTAACAGAGGCCAACCAAATGAATCTCAAGAAACCACTGAATTTCTGGAAATGACCTGGAAACCTGAGATTTATCCTGAATCAACGGAGCAGTTTTCAAGTGGTGAGCCAGATATTTTCCCCACAGTCCCAGTCCTTGAGGGAAAAGACATAGAGAGGGCCGAGTCCACCACGAAGAGAGGTTTTAACCTTGAAAACCTGACACATGAACCTGGTGAACCTGCAACTCTGTTTCCTGAGGAGTCTTCAGGAGAAGCGGCCATTGAACAAGTATCTCAGGAAATGGTCCCTTCTAGGACTACAGGAGCAATATTAGGTGAAGAGGCAGAAAATAGTCCTATCACGTACCCTCCCAGAATGCTTCCAAACTCTGTACCAGCATATGTGTCAGAGGAAGGATCAGTTACCCAACCAGGAAATCCAGGCTCCTTGTCTACCCTAGAAAGCTGGGTGGAACTGACAACTGGACAAATTGTAGAGTTCTCAGGGAGTTCTTTGGCTCCAATTCTAGAAGGCTCTGGGGAGGTAGAAGAGGATAGAGAGAAAATGTTTCCCACAGTAACTGATTTGTCACAGATGAATAGTACAGATGCGCTGATTACTTTAGATTCAAGCAACAAAATGATCACAGAGAGCCTTCTGGATGTTTCTGAAACTGCCATATATACGGTTTCAGAACAACCTTTGGCTGAAGTGGTGCCTACTCAATTTTTCAGTGAAGTAGACACTTCTGACAGGGGTATGAGCATGTACCTTGAAGGAAAGAAAAAGAAAAAGGAGGAGGGAGAGGGAGCTACAGGTACAGAATCTAGAGTTGAGATATACTCAACAGCACATGAGGCAAAAGAACTCGGCTTACCCATTAAATCAGAAAATGCCAGTGTAGCTCCATCTAGTGAGTCAGCTGTGGCCAGTGAAAGCTCTTTGATGATCCCCACAGAGTTTGAGAAGGACATGAAAAATTCGACTCCTATCTTCACAGAAGCGAATGTGGCAATCAATTTGGGGGAACAGCCCTTTGAACCAAGCAGTAGCAGTCAGTTGAGGGTCCAGGAAGAGCTGTCCACTCTTCAAAGTAGCCCTATCTTTCACTTTATGGATCAGGGCTCAGGAGAAGCTGCTGCCACCCCAGAATCCATGACAGTTTCCTCATTTTCATTAAAGTTAGACTCTGAAATTCAATCGCAAAGGGAAGCAGCTGCCACTCTATCTCCCCATGTGGAAACCTCATTCTCCTCTAAGTCAACAGGACTAGCTTTGAGTACAGTCATGAACAGGGAAGCTACTGAAATTATAAACCAAACATCCAAGGAAAAAATAATGGCGGAAGTGGCAGGAGCACCAACTCCCAGGGCAGAAATGAGCGACTTTTCCACCGGCTCTCCTGGGGAAGAAGGTTTCAGTGGTGACTTTGGAGACTACTCAACAGTGTCTTATCCTATTACAAGTGATAGAACAATGATGGAAGGTTCTGGGTATGCATCAATTACAAATGATCAGATTTCACCATCTGTAATACCCACTTCAGACCACAGCCATGTATTGTCTAACTCAGAACAACCCAGCAGCACTATGGTAAGCACTTCAGCCTTCCCATGGGAAGAGTTTGCAGCTTCAGCTGAGGGCTCAGGTGAGCAACTGGTCCCTGGCATAAGCTCTGCCAACCCAGTGAGTCCCACTGATGCAGAAAACCTTTCTAATACAGATTCTTCATTGCTTGAACAAGGATTGGAAGAAATGAGTGTCATGAATGAAACTGATAAAAGAGTTACCATTATACCAACAGTAGAAGCTGAAAGTACTGCAGACTCATCGGAAAAGGGAGAAGTAAAGGCCGATGGCCGAATTGCAGTCGACTTTCTTCAAACAATAGAGCCATCTACATTATGGTCTACGCCAGAAGTCAGTTCTGTAAGCCAAGCAATTCAAAGTACAACAGTATCAGACAGAACAATCCAAGAAGAAAGGCCTTTTGAATTCTTCCAAAGTTCTCTTGTATCAGAACATACAACTTTTGGTTCACAAATATATCCTGAACTCCAAACCACAGATGATTCTATACTAACAATGAAGACTTTTAGCAATGACAAAGAAATGGAGGAGGAAAGCATGTCGTCATTTCATATGTCTACTCCATATTCAGATCCAAAAGGCTTGGAGTCATATACTCCCCTCCCTGAAACTACTGAGAGGCCAGACTCTTCCTTAGCTCCTGTCTTAGTGACTGAACCCACTGAAAATGTGAGACCAGATTCATCCATTAACAAGGATGGAAGAATAGAACTCATTCCCGAAAGTATGAGACCAACAATGAAAGAGTCAGATACTGATCTCTTATTCTCTGGATTGGGATCAGGAGAAGAAGTTTTGCCTCCTCTATCTACAATGTCAGTGAATTTTACTAAAATGGAACAAATAATAAGCACATCGTATCCCCACACGGTGAGTTTAGCAACAAGCATCTCAAGTGGTAACATGGAAGACTATGAGAGAATGGGAAGTGCAGCAAATGAAATTAGAACATTCATTTCCAAAACAGACAACATCTCTGAAGGTACAGAGGCAGTATCTGACACAACCTTAATAGAAATATTAAGTGACATTGGAGCAGAAGGACACACTACAGCACCTCTTCCTCTTTCCAGAGACATCGATCACCCTCAAAATCAGACCATCAAATGGGAGGAAGAAATTCAGACTAGTCAACCTCAAACCAGAACTGAACAAACTTCTAGTAAGAATTCTTCAACCTCAGAAACTGAAGAAACATCAACTTCTTCTGCTGTTTTTCTGCCTAGAACGTATGGTCTTGAAATGGCCAAAGAATTTGTTATGTCAATACCAATGCCAACTGACGTGTCTCATGAAAATTCTGGGGAAGGATCTGGAGAAATGAATAGTTTTGATTTATTCCACACTTCTAAAACAACTGAGGCCACCAAGCAAGGAAGCACTCCATTTGCTTCTGATGGATTCCTGGAAAAGCATCCTGAGGCACCACGTGCTGAAGCTGGGAATGCTGATGTGTATGCAACCATCTCAGCAATGCTGCCTTTTCATCCAGAAGCAAACGAAACCTCACCTAATCTGGTTAGCACGTTGCCAACGACAGTGCCACATGAGAGGCCCACAGAAGGCCGAGCAGGTAGTTTCCAAGATCATCTTGGGGCACTAAAAGATTCTACCTCAAAACCGAACAGAAGAAAAGCTAGTGAAAATATTATTATAGATCTGGACAAAGAGGATATGGATTTAATACTGACAGTTACCGAGAGTAGCATCCTTGAAATTCTACCTGAGCTAACATCAGACAAAAACACTATCATAGACATCGATCACACTAAACCTATATATACAGATATCCTTGGAATGCAAACAGACATAGATCCAGACGTACCATCAGGACCACATGGAAGTAATGAAGAAAACAGTCAAGTTCAAGAGAAGGTGACAGCTGATAACCTTTCTTTAACTAAGGAGTCATCAGAAGGTTTTGGTGATACTCTTTTGGCTAGCAATACTCAGCCAACATACAGTGAATCCATGACTTTGGAAGACAGAAACCTCTTAGATCACAGGGGTTTTGACTCTGCAGCTGGGACTCCTGTTCCTACTAGAGAAACAGATGTAGATATTTTACTTCCCACAGCATCATCCCTGCCCATTCCTAGGAAGTCTACCACAACGAATCCAGAGATCAAAGAACTAGAAAGTAAAGCAATACCTCTGGATGACATATTTGAATCAAGCACTTTGTCTGATGGTCAAGCTATTGCAGACCAGAGTGAGATAATATCAACCATAGGGCACTTGGAAAGGACACAGGAGAACTTTGAAGAAAAGAAACATGCAGATTCTTCTTTTCAGCCAGAGTATTCTTCAGGAGATGAGGAGTCATTGATAGACCCCACTTCCTATGTAAGTATCACTAGTATCCACCACACAGCTCCAAGTTTAACAGAAGCATCTCATGGGCTGGGAGTATCCAGCCCTTCCTATTACACTGACACAGCCTCTGCAGTGTCAGCATTTATGCGTCTGCCTTCTCAGATGCCGCCCTCTCCATTCCCTGTTTACGTAGGCGGCAGAGCCTCTGAACACCCAGAGATTCTTGAACCAAGTGCTCCACCAGCTACAAAAGCTGGATCATCTCAGAGGCCTCCCAATGATTCTTTTAAAGAAGCTCATACAAAGAGTGAAGTAACTGTCAAGCCATCAAGTGAAGAAGACGTTCATAGAACAGAGACTCCGTTTGTATCTCCTGACGCAGAACTTTCAGAAGACAAACCCAGGTTGTCAGAAGTCACAGAATCAACTGCTGAAGAAGAATCAGAGTCCTTCCATGATTCAATAAGCAAAAGCAATTATCTCCTCTCTGGGGAAAGTATTGAGGTGTTTCTCAGTAGCAGAACACCTGAGGCTGAAACCATTACAACAGCTGCCAGTGAAAATAAGTTAGAAGGTGCTACACAGTGGCCACACTTTATTTCTGCTTCTGCAACTTTCAGGGCTTCATTGGTGCCCACGCCTCACCCCCAGACATCTGAGAGGCCCACCACCCCTCCTTCTTTGGAAAGATACCCTGAAACACACGCAGTTTTAATGAGAGGGCAGGGTTCCACAGTGGCAGCATCAGAGAAGCAAGCGGAATTAAGAATACTTGATTCAAGCAATCAGGCAACAATAAGCACTGTGGATTCAAATACTGAGCTTGCAACATCACCATTTTCCCTTCTGGATACTAAGGAAACTGATTTCCTGATTGGCATTAATGAAGAGTCGGTGGAAGGCACAGCAGTCTATTTACCAGGTAAGATCACCACGTTGACAAGTTTGTTTCCAAAACAGGAATCCGTCCTTTGGTTCTGACATTATATATATGTATATATGGGTGTGTATGTATATATCTGTGTTATTTTTATTATAAATCATTGGAGATTTGAAAATATTGTTTGTACGAAAGCTTCCAGACCACTGTATTAAACTCATAATGATGTACAATAACAGTAAGTATAGAGTATTTCTGGGCTTTACAAATATACCTGTATCTTTTTTTTTTAAAGAAAAATGTCCTTTTTATTATCTTTAAGTAGTTAGCTGTACAAAGTAGTTGCCGTCCTTCTTTGTACTTTTATATGCTTTAGAACAACATACCGTTGCAACATGGATAAAATGAAATAATGGAAAGAGAATCCAATGTATTTTCACACACAATTAGAGTAGTGCTTTTTAATATGTTCTGTAGTTATGTACTTAGTTTGTACTTTATTTCATTTTATTTATGTTGTGCTGGTACTGGGACTTGAATTCGGGCTCTTTAGCTCTTGTTTAGCTTTCTTGCTCATAGCTGACACTACCATTTGAGCCATGATGTCAGTCCAGTATTTTGTTGGTCAATTGAAAATAAGACTATCTCAGACTTTTCTGCCTGATCTAGATTTGAACCATGAATCCTCAAGGTCTCAGCCTCCTGAGTAGCTAGTGTTATAGGCATGAGCTACAAGCACCCTGTTTATACTTTGTCTTAGAAACAGAAGAAATGTTCTTTTTCCTGAGCAAACAAACACAAAAACAAGAAAATCTCTTTTATTGATGGATGCGATTAATCAAAATCTGTTCGGCCTTTAACATCTGAAAATAGCAGTTAGCTCTAATAAATATTTCACAGCAAGTGCAACACCAATTATACTTCACACACTAATGTAATTTCCTTACCTGAGATGGTGCATGTAATGTTTTCAAACATAGTACCTAGCTATAGTGGGTATTTATTGTATATTTGTGTCTGTTGAGAGAGTTCTGCTTATACACTGAATATATAGCAAGCATGAATTTGCTGCTGTTTCATAAAAGACAATTTCATTTGATTTTCACCAAAAGTCTATAATGCATAATTACTAGCTGTATATAAAAGGAGGGTCAATTACTTTTCCAAGATTATACAGCCACATCTTGGTCAAAGTGGGATTTGAACTCAGAGAGTCCCTCTCTTCTGATTGTCCTTTTCTGCTGCTTTCAAATATAATATAAAACATAACAATTGATACTTAAGAATATGTAACCCAGGAGTCTTAGAATGTTTTCATAGTAGAACTTATTTTCTTCTCAATCCAGTCTGAGAATGTAGAGAAGTCAGCTTTTATAGTCTTTTCCTAGAATGTTGTTACTTATGTAGACGACAGTATGTTCTACAAGTAGTTATTATCAACTAGTTTCTACTTTGAAAAAGAAAAGAAATGTCAGTACTTCAAAGGATATGTTGGTTGAAAGTATATACTTTGTTTTACTGAACATGTTTTAAGTCATAGCTTTCTTTAGAATAATTTTTGTGGTACTAGTACTTCATCTGGCACTTCAGAAAAGTAAAAGTCAGAAAGTACATTTTAAATAAATGTCCTAGAGCTTTCTGTGAAATAAACAACAATGAGTTATTTTTGTTTTCTTTTTCGGTTGTGGGGCCTGAACTCTGGTCCTGGGCGCTGTCCCTCAGCTCTTCAGCTAAAGGCTAGTGCTCTACCACTTGAGCCACAGTGCCACTTTCTGTTTGCTGGTGGTTTATTGGAGATAAGAGTTTCATGGGCTTTCCTGCTCTGGCTGGCTTTGAACTGCGATCCTCAGATCTCAGCCTCCTGAGTAGCTAGGATTACAGGCGTGAGCCACCAGCACTCAGCTTGACAAAGAGTTTTTAAAATTTATTTTATCTTTTTGCTATCATTCTACTCATACTACAACTGATAACATAGTAATTTGGCCAGCATTTATTATTTTGCAATTTAATTGAAATAAAAACTTCAGGTTGTTGACAATATGATATGGAAACAATTGGCAAATTTTGCCTACATATTGTGAGTTAACTCTGACACATGAGTGAGAATGTTTACACATTTTCCAGGCCACAATGTTTTACCAAGGATTAGAGAGTGTGTCTTCATTACAAAATGAACTGCCACTTAAGCTAAATTCAGTAAACAGCATCTCATATAGAGCATTGCCTGGTATGTGTTGGAGATTCAACTTTAGAAGCTAATACAAACTGTTTAACAAAGAAAGAAAAAGAAAGAAACAAAGAAAGAAAGGAAGGAATAAAGGAAGGAGGAAAGGAAGGAATAAAGGAAGAAGGAAAGGAAGGAAGGAAGGAAGATGGAAGGAAGACCTAAACTTTTCTCCTAATCAGAATGTCTTCAGGTTCCTAGAAAGGCTATCTTTCTTACCCAGTCCTGTCTCCTTGTGTCTCTGGTTGGAATAGCACAGGGTCACTTTGATATTCACAGATGGATACATGGCCTTAATTTCAGTCTCATCATCAAAGCAGTATACTATTAAATATAGTTAGCTAAAATTGTTTAGAGAAGCTTTAAATATTTGTGGAAATATAGGGGAAAGTGCCTCAAAAATTGTGGTCATTTCAGGAGAAATTGTTGCACTCGGCTCAATTTACCTAATTTTAATGTCAATTCCAAACTGGAATGTGTATCACTCTGGTCTACCTGGTGTCCAGACTTAACACTAAGAAAGTATGAGTGACTTTTCTGTGTGGATATGGCTTAGCCTTCTTCTATAGCCAGAAGTTAGATATCTTCTTCTTCACATCTAATGATTTCAGGATTTGGGGACTAAGAATTCTTGAAAATGTGGTTGTATATCATATATAATCTCTTTATCTCCATTGTTTTATTAAGCATGTGACTTTCATTTGGATTGTAGACTATTGTGAGAATTAGGATATTCAGAAAAAAATCAAAGAATAAATACCAACTCTTTATGAAAATACCCAAGCAACATTACAAAATAAAACGTGCGCTTAAAATGATATAAATTGATGTTTAAAAAATACATTGTAAATGGCTTGTTTTCACAAGTTTATTGTTTTGGTCTTTACATTGATCTCTTGAGAGGTTGGTTTTATTTATATTTTAACAAGAAAATGATAATGAAATTTGGGAATTTCATTTTAGGTAAGGTTTTGCATTGGGTTTGCTTTTAAAAGTAGAGTTTAATCCATGTATTGCTTCTCTTCAAGAATAGTTTAAAGGAGTACATTTGGAACGTGTTTTTGGAAAAGGCATGTTAATGTAGCAGAAGAGACATCAGTGCACACTTTGGAAGACAGTTTCTGAGCATTAAGTGGTAAAAGGCAATAATAATTCAAATGATGGTAACAAGCCAGTCTTCTAAAAGAATGCATGTTCTGTGTATCCAGCCATTTCACATGAACTAACCTCGTTTAAAAGAAAACATTTTCCATTCACTGTGCACATATGTGTAATCATTTTTGACTAAAATCAACTGCCATTATCATGCCAACTAAATCTGCAGTAGAATGTATTTGTTGCCAGATACGTATGAAATATTGCTTAAAAGTAGTCATGATTGAGTCCTAGAACTGAATAGACGTAATTTGTAACAATTAGTTATCATGACAAGGAACACTCCAGTGTAAAGTTAATGTTAAATTCTTAGATGCAAACCGCTATGGTAATGCTTCTGTTATGGTAACAATAAGTTTCATTTTATGCTAAAAGTGCATCAGAATCTTTGTTATGAGCCTAATTGTTTGTTCTTGCTTTCCTGTACGTGGTAGGACCTGATCGGTGCAAAACAAACCCGTGCCTTAATGGGGGCACCTGCTACCCTACTGAAACTTCCTATGTGTGCACTTGTGTGCCAGGATTCAGTGGAGACCAGTGTGAACTTGGTAAGATGCTGTTGGCTCAGGCACTGAGTTCTTGTCCAGAAACTGCCCTGGGGGAAATTTTATATTGTCAGATTGGTTAGATCCCCGAGGAACCCCTGTGTGCCCACAGTGTAGGTTAAATGAAGTAAGGGTCAGAAAGTAATTTCTTTAAGTCAGGAAATGGAAATAGATATTTACTGAATTCTGCTAATACTACCAAGGTTTTGTGAAATTTACTGAAGTCAGGGATGTATTTTTGGGACTACTGAAGATAAGGCTTACAAATATAAAAATGTTGTAGATGTTAGCAGAAAAAAAACTACAACATCTAATCCGTTGCTCAGCTCAACAAATTAATTACATGATAAATTTAGGTATAATTTTCTAAACAAAATTCTATTTAAAACGTAAGACTAAATATATAAATTAGGAAATTTAGAGCTGATGAGGTGAGATAATTTTCTGCTCTGATGTGGGATGGGAAAGGCCCTTCTCTGACTCTTAGCCTCCAGTCTAACCTGTCTCTACTCAAAAAGTTGTGGAGTTCCTGTGTTTTTTCCTGTTTGGGTTCCATGGAACATAACTGTTTTTTTCACTAAAATAGTTCAGCTGAAGCACAATTAGGGAAATGCATTTCTAAAATCCTTAGATGATATTGAGGACATTAAAGGACCACCCTCTGAGGAATGAGGAGTCATGGAAATTTGGAAGCAAACAAATAAACTGATCCTAGCTACTCAGGAGGCTGAGAGCTGAGGATTGCAGTTCAAAGCCAGCCCAGCAGAAAACTCAGTGAAACTCTTATCTGCAATAAAAACTACTCAGCAAAAGACAGAAGTGGCACTGTGGCTCAAGTAATAGAGTGCTAGCCTTGAGCACAAAGAAACTCAGAGACAGTGCCCAGGCTCTGAGTTAAAGCCCCAGGGCTGGAAAAATAAATAAACTTACCAAGATTGGGTCCAAAAAGAGATGACGGTTCAATAGGAAATGCACACATTGCCTTATTTAACTGTATCCTCTCTATATATCACCTTTACAACAAAATAAAATATAATTTTAAAAAAAGATGACAGCAAAATGAAGGATATATTGATGAGGAAGTGGCAAGGGGGACAGTGAAGTCAGGTACTTTGAATATTTGAATATTTCACATCAAAGTAATCAGAGTGTGAACCAAGACTGAATATAGGAGGGTAGGAGTTCTTATCTATTTCAGGGCTAACTGGATTTACCCAATAGCAATAAAAATAGCAATTCAGTGTATTCTGGATGCATTTGAAATTGTTCTGTGACTGTATTTGAAATTATTTTAGAGGTTTCAGACTTGGCAAATAAAAAATGCAGTGGGCCAGTTAAATTTGAGTTTCAGATAAAATAGTGATATGTATATATATATATATATATATATATATATATATATATGCATACACATAAACCAAAATTTCATTTATTCTTAAAAAATCTGAAATTCAACTTTAATCAGTTAACCGTGTATTATTTGCCCAACTCACATTAAATAGAATTCTTTCATCCCTTCCTAAAGTGTTTTCATGGGCCTTTATCGTTGTATTTCAGATTTTGATGAGTGCCACTCTAACCCTTGTCGGAATGGAGCTACTTGCGTGGATGGCTTCAATACATTTAGATGCCTCTGCCTTCCAAGCTATGTCGGCGCACTTTGTGAACAAGGTAGGAACCATTACAAAAACTGCTTGATGAACATTAATGATACCTTTCAAAAGGCTGACCTTTCTGCATAATCTATTTTGTAGAGGAAATTCACAGGGTTTCTAACTCTCCCTTTGTATGAATAACTGACAAATAGCTCAACCACGGTGTTGACTTGATTATGGTTGTTTGGTTATGATTGGTGATCCATTGGAATTGCAGACTGGCACACTGAGCTGAATTTCAGGACATCTAAACCAACAGAAGGATTAACCTCCCATAATTTTTCTTGGAGACAACCTAGGGCAGCCTAGGCATTGACCTTAATGTAGAATGTGTTCCAAGGAATACTAAGTGCAATAGTAGTCGGAATACATGGGCTTGATTTTCATAATCAGTCATATCTGGATGATGAGTTGATATAATTGTTAGAATATATTTACTTTACCTACTGTATACTATATAAATGACAATATATCATTGCTTGCCAGAATTTTTTTTAACTATTTCTACCAAAAGCATTTACTTTTTCTACATAAATGAAAGACCTAGAATCTCATAGTCTCTATAATTTCCATTTTATAGCCGACCTAGGACTCTACTTCAGGTGGTTAGTGGTACTATTTCTCAGTCCATCAGTCAGAGCTAGATTGCATGCTCAGCACATTCAACTCCAGAACACTGATTTTCTCTCCTTAAAGTCTTGCAGTGGTTTGGCTTTGATCAAACTACCCAGTGCCAAAGTTCCATTCCTCCAGACAAAATGAAAATGTATTAGACACTCAGACACATTGGTTTGGCCCTGCATTCTGCTTTGTGGTGTTAATCCAAATGTCACTACAATTAAAACAAAGCTGAAAGCAGCATGGACTGAATTACTGTTACAATGGTT
The DNA here is from genome assembly GCF_024711535.1 of Dipodomys merriami. NCBI lineage: Eukaryota > Metazoa > Chordata > Mammalia > Rodentia > Heteromyidae > Dipodomys > Dipodomys merriami. Next base: position 18,839,292 of record NW_027203382.1, on the reverse strand, counting down.
GGGTAATGGTTAAGCTTTGGGCTTTTTGTTGTTGTTGTTGTTGTTGCTTAGAGTGAATTTGTTTTAGAATTTTAAATATGAAAACAGAACAAGAAGGATCCTTTTCTTAAACTAGAAAAGTAAGAAAGATATTACTTTTTGAAGAATAGAGAAAGGTGACATACTTAGAACATACAGCTATATTAAAATTAATCTGTTTTCCATTAGTTTTGAGTCCTAGGAGCAATTAAAAACATCAGTTGTTCACCAAGTAATTATTAAGCTCCTACTATTTACTAGATATTGCTGAATTGGCGATAGAGCTCTGAATAAAACAAAAGGTCCTGATCTTGGTGACGTTAAGTCATTCTGGACAGTGAATTAAAAGAGATGCTATTTCTTGATATTTTATGGTTTCCCAAAGGCATTATTTCATTTGGTTGTCAAGATATTTCTAAGCAGTAAGTGTGTTAGAAAGTGAAGCTCAGAGAGGAAAAGGGATATCTGCTCATAGTCACATGTCTAGGAAGTTATTGAGGGAAAAAAAAGCCAACGGGCAACATCTCAGTTTTTGTCAATGTCTTCATACTTCTAAAAAAATTCTCAAAGATAAATACCTTATTTACACATGTACCTGATGAATGGATTGATAAACAGATTCTTACAAGGAATTTTCTTTTAAAAAGACTATTGGAAAAAAAAATACTGTTTATTTGGTCAGTGGTGTCACCTAACTCCAGGTACATTCATTTTAATTTTCAAGCAAGTTTAACTTTCATCCACTTCATTTGATGAGAAATATCCCATCCAGATCTGTTTACCCAGTGCAGCTGTGTTCCTGTGATTTATTGCCAGAATAGTAAGGACTCTTTTACTCTTCTTTTCAGGTTGCCCAAGAACAAATGTTTTCTCCATTAGCAGCAGCATTATTGTCTAAACATTTTTTTTTTTTTAAGCAAAGTGCTTTGATGACTGTGTCATTGTTTCTTCAGCTGACCCTTTCTCTTCATTAGGAACTCCTTAATTCTCAGTAACTCTAAAGTCAGGACAGATTTTGTTGGAACAACAGTAATAAACTCTACAAAGGGCTCTTGGAACAGTCAAGAAACAGGCCACAAAATCTATGATGCATCTTGGAGAGACACAGGATCAAAGTGTTCACAGATTTTTAGGACTTGAGAACTATATATCAGAGACATTGTCTAGATAGCACAAAAAGAAAAATATTCAGTGAGGATGTTTAAGAGTGATAGAAGGTGGGCATCGGGGTCTCAGGCCTGTAATCCTTGCTACTCAGGAGGCTGAGATCCAAGGATCACGGTTCAAAGCCAGGCCAGGCAGGAAATTCTGTGAGACTCTTATTTTCAATAAAACCATTAGAAAACCGGAAGTGGCGCTGTGGCTCAAGTGGTAGAGCACTCGCCTTGAGCTGAATAGCTCAAGGGACAGTGCCCAGGCCCAGAGTTCAAGCCCCACAACTGACAAAAAAAAAAAAAAAAAAAAAGAGTAATAGAGTTCCCATAATCATGAATAGAAGTTTCATACATTATAAGTCTGGGACTTTGTAGGACAACCTACACACTATAGGAATTATGAGGCAGAGGTGGCTTTCTATATCCTTCAATAATTTTTAAGAAAATGCCATCCAAAGGTTTGGGGTATATAGTTCAAACTCAGGAATAACAACAACAAAAGTAGCGTGGAAATACCATCCTAAAAAGTTTCCCTCAATAAAATGAGGTTGTTTTTAGGTATGATTAGAAAAACAAATCAACTCAGATAGGTTAATTCTAAACTTAACTTACTTGCCCAGAAAGCATCTTGGATGATGCTACTTAGCATCTAAACTCTTTGTTTTTGTTGTTGAATTCATGAATAATGTAAATTCAATGCAATGTGGGATACCTGGCTTTTAAACAGCAAAGATTGATATTCTATTAACTGGGTTTTGCATATATGTCATTAGGAAACTTAAGTTTACACAGTATGGATTGATAAAGTATTCTGCCTTGGTTTATAAAAGAAACTATCCTTGACACCCAGGTCAAGATAGGAATGTATGTACCTGCTACCTGAGGAAAATATTTGTCATAACATGTTTTGGTGGGATTATAACAGAATACCCAATCCTGAGATATTTTTTTTGGGGGGGGGGTTCGGTTGTGGGGCCTGAACTCTGGGCCTGGGCACTGTCCCTCAGCTCTTCAGATCAAGGCTAGCGCTCTACCACTTGAGCCACAGCGCCACTTCCGGCTTTTTCCTTTTTGCTTATGTGGTGCTGGGGAATCGAACCCAGAGCTTCAGGCATGCAAGGCAAACGCTCTACCACTGAGCCACCTTCCCAGCCCAATCCTGAGAATTTTATAAGGAAGAAAGGCTTAGTTCTGTTTTTGGAGACTTGAAAAGCCAAACAGAGGTTGTCTCCATGTAGTTAGTCTTTGGTAAGGGATTTATTGCTCCATCACATGACAGGAAAGCAGAAAGGGAATTACAGGAGAGATCACAAAACAAGGTAGGATTCAAGAAATCCTGGTGTGGGGTCAGGCTTTTTCTATTTGTAATAACTCATGATCCATTCTTACCAGACACTCCATAGAAAATCATCAACCCACTTTGAGAGTGGAGCCTTCATGATCCAATTATCTTTCATAAAACTGCATCTCCTCTTAGTATCTCCACATGAGACACCATGCTCCCAAACACATGAACTTGTGGGTGGGCAATTCTGTATGCAAACTATAGCAGCATTATAGCAGAGTCAAAGTCACCAGCCTAAATTCTATGGTCATGTTAGGTTTTTGTAAAAGAGAAAGAAGTAGGTCATGATAGTCTATTTTAATGACAAAAGACAAAAGGAGAAAAAAAGACAAATTAAAATCATTTAGGTTAACAGACGACACTTTTTAAGTGCATAGAGTTTTCTTTGATGTATTATTTAAGAGATGACGATCTGCTAACTTTAAAATGCATATTTTAAATTATAATTTTGAAAGTTAAGGAAAATGACGGTATTGTAATATTATAGTATTGACTTTGGCAACAATGGTGTTCTAAATTATTCTCCAATCCTTCCTAAAGACATATTTCCTCTCTTCCTCTATTACTCTACCTCTGAATTCTTCCAAATGAATCCCAAAAGGAAAACTACTGTCCAAGTGGTCACATTTGGCTTCATTCATGGGTGCAGAGTGCTACTCTTCAAACTAAACCATCTAGCTCTGTCCCGAGTATTTTCCCAGGAGATTTGGTGATCTCCAAATAACACTTGACTCAAAGTCCAAATTTGGAGGGCAGATTATTCAAAACAATTAGTCAGCTGCCTGTAACTAAACAACAGCATTGATAGACTAAACGGAAATGGAGTCTGCCTTCAGAGATATGCTGCATCTGTTGTAGGATCAATGTCTAAGTCATGAAAGCCAAAGAGGGAAACAGATAAATCCCTTAGAATGCATGCTTTCCCACAACTATATGAGGAGGAGGAACTTGACTGAAAGTCAAAAGATCATGTGACATTCAATTTGGCCACCCAGTCTCATTGAAAACAAGCACTTATTTAATAGAGTAGGATTGCAGTTTTGTTGATTGGTTAAAAAAATACAGTAATCTGGAAGGTTTTTGTCTAGTGTCTGAAATTTCATGAACTTTTCAGTTTCATCATATTTTATATGTAACTTTTTCAATACACTTGTAAGATATGGTTTGGGAAAGTCAAAATTATTTTTACTAATCGTAATTTAATACAGAGGATGGTAAGTCTGAATGCAGGTTGTCAATGAGAATGCAGTGACTATGGCAAGGCTGCTTTCTTGAAAACCCACATAAAATAAAGCTGAAGTCTTTTGTCCATATAATATTCAGATATATTGGAACAGATACCAGAGGAAACAGAAAAATAGAGGAAGACAGGAGGGGACTAAAGGGAAGGGGAGGAGAGTAGAGGGAAGAGGAGGGACGGGAAACCTAAAGATCAAGAACTTGGGTTAGGTTATTTCACTTTAAATAAAGTTAAAAGCCTGATGAACATAACACTGGAAGTTCCCTACCTTTTCTTCTTTTGGTGTGGAAGAGAGAACACATTCTGTATCACCAAGGCTGCCTACTCAAGACTTTTTTCCCCTCTGTGTAAATGTTATACATCCAAAGCCTGTGGTTCCCCAGATATGTCTCTGAGTAGCAAAAAAAGGACTACTTCCTGAGCTTTTGAAGTCGTTATGCAAATAGTGTTGATAATCCTGTTAGCCAAAATTCTTATCTTATCATTTGTGAACAATTCTCTTAAGAAAAAATGGTGTTGCTAAGAAATTAGTCCCTATTGCTTCGCACGGAAGTCAGCAGAGACTATAGAGGTTTTGGCTGGTTGCTCTTTCAGTATTTTCTCCTGCTTAAAATGTCTTTATCGAAGGAAATTGCAATCAGATCTGTATTTCCATTCCAAAGATGTACGGCCGCTCACTTTGCTAGGATCAGTTGGGTTCATTTTATAATGATTTCTTTGTCATAGTGACCAAATTTATGAATCAGCTACTTCAGGGACATTGCATAGAACTTGGCTTGGGTATCCTGTCAGCACTTGGCTTGAGAAGCCAAGTTTGAATGACGTAGCTGAATTTAATGAAGTCCACCCTTTGTTTTTTTTTCCCAGACACTGAGACGTGTGACTATGGCTGGCACAAATTCCAAGGGCAGTGCTACAAATACTTCGCCCACCGACGCACTTGGGATGCCGCTGAAAGGGAATGTCGCCTGCAGGGAGCCCACCTCACCAGCATCTTGTCTCATGAAGAGCAAGTGTTTGTGAACCGTATGTATCACACACACACACACACACACACACACACACACACACACACACACACACACACACACACACACACACACACACACACACACGGATTTCCTGAAACTGTACTCCTCACGACCTTTTTACTTCTCTCTGTATCCAACTGAGAAGAAGTAGCTTTCTTAGTCTTAATGCAATTGATTACATCCCTTGTCTACAAACTATAAAAATCCCTTACCCAAGGAACTCTGACCAAGGGAAACATTCAACTATAAAATAGGAAGATGTGGGCTGAGAAGGTGGCTCAGTGGTAGAGCGCTTGCCTCGCATGTCTGAGGCCCTGGGTTCGATTCCTCAGTACCACATAAGCAGAAAAAGCAGCATGTGGCCCTGTGGCTCAAGTGGTAGAGAACTAGCCTTGAGCTGAAGAGCTGAGGGACAGTGCCCAGGCCCAGAGTTCAGGCCCCACAACCAACAAAAAAATTAAAAAAATGGGAAGGTGTTACTTAGTTTAGCAAATGTTACTTAAAAATCGAATCATTAGAAATTGGTTGTGGGGCTTGAACCCTGGGCCTGGGTACTACTGTCCCTGAGCTCTTCAGTTCAAAGCCAGTGCTCTACCACTTGAGCCACAGTGCCACTTCCGGTTTTCTGGTGGTTTATTAAAGATAAGAGTCTCACAGACTTTCTTGCCCAGGCTGGCTTTGAGCCGCAATCCTCAGATCTCAGCCTCCTGAGTAGCTAGGGTTGCAGGCATGAGCCACCAGTGCTTGGCTATTTGGTCTTGTTATTTGACTTTCAGAAAAAGGTCATTTCTTAGGATTCAAATATGATTCTTGTAATTTCTTTAATTCCATATAATTTTATGACTTCTCTATTGCATATTTGCATGTGCTATATGAAGTTAAGGAGGAAGTTTTGTTATTTTTTTAATCTAGTTAATTAAAATTGAGTTGTGAATAGTTTTATTCCCTGTGCATGTAAGTTCCTATCCATTTCTAATTATTTTTGACTATAGAAGGTGAGCTACCTAAGAATGTGAGTAGGTAAAGAGTGAAAACTGAAGAAAGTTACTCTCAGAGCTATTTAGTAACTTCTTGGTACAGCAAACAGCAAGACATCTAGGTATATATTTTTATGTAGCAAATATATAGAACTATGGTTCTCACAAAATGCTCTTTGATGCTCTGTTGAGTATGTGCCCACAATGCTTTGTAGATTTTGGGGGGCTTAATTGTTCATTTATAATCTGAATAGTGTTCAGTTAACTTGATTGCATGATTCATTTGCCATTCAGTCATTTCACAGTAAAAGTAACTATTTTTTAAGATAATTTTTTATAGAAAATTTTTGACTTAGATATTCATTATTTACAATTCTTTCAGAGGAAACATCTGGGTGTTAAAATAAGTGTGTACATCATATTTAGTTATTGATTTTATTTTAGCTAATTGAGTGGATTATCAAAAATTAATAGAAAATATGTATCATGTGTAATGATGGAAAAAATGAAGTACTGGAGAAATTATCAGCTTTGTATCATATTTTAATATTTCATAGTGTTTGAAAATTAGCCTTTTAGTTTAAAGCATATTGTGCAGAAGAACAAAGAATAAAATAGGAGAAATATTTATGAACAACCAAATAAAAATCCAGGCAGGAGAGAAAATGCATGATTCACTCTGAAAATAATTTCTTCAGTATATTTTCCACCCAGACAGGGAAAAAGTAGTAAACATATTGGTGTTATTTTCCATCCAGGTCTGGGCCATGATTATCAATGGATAGGCCTCAATGACAAGATGTTTGAGCACGACTTCCGTTGGACTGATGGCAGCACATTGGTAAGACATTGATGAATTCTGTGCAGTTCCTTGCGCTTGGTACCATGTTGTGCTCATGTTACAGGGAACACATCAAGCTGTAGGCATGTTAAGTGACTGCCGTGAGGATTGCTTCAGTCAGGGAAGGGTTACCATGGAGTTCCAAGCTCTCCCATAGCTGTGAATCCAAAAAGAAGAGTATGGTAGATTTTCACCAATAGGGAAAACTAGATCACCAAAAGAATTGTGTTGAGTGTGTCTTAGCCAGTTGTTATGATGCTTCTTGGGTGCTTCTGTAGTGCAGATAACATTGTAGTTCACTAGGCTAGACAGTAAGTGAACAGTAAAGTCTAAATTTGATTTTTAAAAAAAGTGAAAACTAAATTTCTTTTTTTTATTTTTCAGTTTCTTAAGCCTTTGTGAGCTAGTTAAGTAGATAAATTTCATTTCATATCTTCCTGACATCTCAAATTGAGTTTAGCAAAAAGGAAAATTTATTCTGGTGTTGTTATCAAACTAATCTCTGCTTCTGGAAAAGTTTTACGTATTTATTTAGTTCAGGAAAGTTTCTCTGTGCACTTAAGGAAATGCTACTGAGCTCAACTATATTTACATGTCCAGTGAATCCATTACCTGTTGACAGATAAATAAAAAGAAGGTCAGATAGGCTGCAGTATTGGTCTTAAGTGGTAAAGTCAATATTTGAATTTGATTTTGAAGACAATTTACATATAATTATAATTTAGCAATTTGAAATAAAATCTGTTTTGTTCTCTGTCATCACAATTTACATTAAATCAGAAAGACATGTTATTCAAGTTCATAAAATAGATTCTTTTGGCAAATGAAAAAAAATATAGGAAAAGTATATCATCTATAAAATATGCTCTTAATAACTTGTAGAGACCCCAACCTTAAGATCAATAGTCTGATTTTCTTCTAATTATTCTAGCTAGTAATTGTACCTGTAAACATTATGTCTGAATATTTTCATTTGGCTTTGCCTAAGAAAATACTACTGGTCAATTACACTAATAGTGTATGTACAGAATGGGTCCTTATATTTTAATTTCAGTTGAAGATAGACAATTTTGCTTTTATGGACTTTTATAAATAAATAAACACACTTGAAATGATCCTAAATTTGAGATAATTAATACTATTATAATTTTCATTCATGTATATTCTTTAGCATAAGTTTTTAGCAAGGTTTCCCTTGTTGATATCCTGTAAACTAGGTTTCTGTGACGCTTATTCGAATATCTACCTCCCACAGATATTTCCTGTGAAATTATACATGTGATTGAAAAGTACTTATGAGCTCCCACCTCTTTTACAGAAGCTAGAATGAACATGGCTCAAGTGGTCAGCTTTATTTTGTACTTCCTTTATATCCTTCAAGTATGGACCACTTACTTTAAAGTCTTTCCTTTTGGCTAGCTTTCTGCATGTTTTTGGCCTGATCCTAGAATAATTACATTTATTTGGGTAGAGTGTATAAAAAAGTCTATCATGGGCTGCACAATGACCTGACTGAGTGAAATTCCAGTCTAATGTGACATTAGTTCAATGGAACTGATTAGTATACTTTCATTGTTAACATGCATGTATTCCTAGATATTTATTCTTGTCTCTTTATTCGCAATTCATCTCCTCAAAGAAGTGGCTCTTTCCCCTGCCTTTTATTTCTCATGATGTCTAGGATAAAGCTTTATTCCCAAGTCCTGTGAGTTTGGTTAATGAGACTGAACGTTGGCATCTCTTTGGCAGCTTTGTGGGAATATTAGGGAATTTGTCTTCCTCCAGGTGAGGAAGACAATCGTCATCATCTATGCTGAAGCAGACAACTCATAACTAAGTTTTATGTTTATTTTATAAAGATAGTGAGGCTGGAATTCAGGGCCTGAGCACTGCCCTTAGCATTTTTTTCCCTTAAGGCAGGCACTCTACAACATAAGCCACAGTTCCAAGGCCAATTTTTTGGTAGTTAATTGGAAATGAGTCTCACAGACTTTCCTGGCCAGGCTGGATTCAAACCACGATTCTCAGATCTTGGCCCCTTGAGTAGCTAGTGTTGCAGGCAAGAGATACCAACACCAGGATTCAATTAATTTTTGCTTGTGTACATTAATTTTCACAAATGCTGTGAAAAAAATAGTCTAATTGCTAATTTCATAGTCTAGACAAGCCTTTACTCTGGTAAATTGTTAACATGACACTTTGTCAAGAAAGAAATACTCACCTTCATTGGAAATTTTCAAAAGAAGATAGCTTAATGTACCATAACCATACAGCATGAACATAACATACTTTTTAAATTTGAAGACCAAGGACAAAATGTACTTAAGTTAGAACCTTTGTTAGAAGAAGGCAGCAAATGAAACATATAAACAAGTGGCGTTTATTAAAAAAAGCGACACAAGTACATCCAGAACAAACTTTGACAGACCCTTAATTTCTTCTTGGTTCACTCTGTATGAAATAAAAGCGGACGAAGGAGTGTCTCTTAACTTTGAACACTTGGGAACAGAAAAGAGCATCTGCCCCAAAGCCTGTCTCCCTCCCATCTGACTGATCTCTAGCCCACTTTCCTGCTTTTGAATCCATCCTTTCCTCTGTCCCCTTCCTTTCAGAGACAGTCTAGGTGTCTCTTCAACTCGTTTGTAGTTCTTTCTTTAGTCACCCATATCCTTAACAGCTTCCATATGTGTGCAAGCTTTTGAGTCAAATAGCTCTCCTTTGTTTTACTGTTTACTCCAAGTTTTCTTCTTTTGAAAATATCCCTAATAGATGGTCAGGCCTTCCTCAGGATGAACACTATGTGCTTACCCTTGGAAATAGTGTTAAGTTGTCGCTATGTTTGGAGGACTTTGTTTATATAGTTGAATGATTTCTCTCCTCTTCTGCATCCTCTCACCCTCAGAGTTTTTGTGTTTTTTTTTGGTTTGTTTTTTGTTTTTGAAGGATTTATTACAGCCTATCTATCCTGGGAGGTAGAACAGTATTAAAACAAAAGGCTCTTTTGGTATTTACCTCACACTGTCTGGATATTCTGTCTTACAACCCAGGAATAACAAACAAGTTTATATTAGGTCTCAATTTCAATAATTGCTTTTATTGAAATAATTTTTGCTTCCAATAAGCTTCCAATATAATTATATCCTATTTAACATGGTTGTGCTTTCACTGTGACACTAATTCATTTCATATGCTTATGCTAAATTAGTGATATTGTTTGACTAAGTCATCCTGTATTGCCCTAGTTCTTCAGATTTTGATTGATTTCTTTCCACATTGTTAGCCCCTACCATAGGATGTTGATATTATTGGCAAAATGCCAAGTTCTTGTTTCTGTTATATTAAATAATCTTTTTCATTATTTATTTGGGATGTTTGCCTGATAAATGTCACAAAAGTGCACTCACTCATGAATGAAAATTGTGTCTAGCCCTACCCTTGTGATTTATGTTTATTTTCTCTTTACACAGCTTTCATTTGATCACTGGGCTTTCTTTTAACCAGTTATTCTTTAACTTGACTGTGAGTCTGTAAGAGCCACACATACCCAGTGCTTTATTCAAACCCCTGAAAAATAATTTAATTGTGAATTGCTCTCCTTGCCAACCAAGTTATGTCTTCAAATACACTGAGTTAAGCCATTTGAGTTAAACACACATTGAAGCTGAAGAACTTTTCTTATCTGGTATCTGTATTAAATGCTGGCCTTTAAGTTGTTTCTTTAACCAGCTGTTAAACGAAGGACCAGTCTGAAGTGTTTTCCCTCAGCTCTCAACTTCCCAACTATGAACTTGCATTACTCCTTCCTTATGATTTCTGTGTCAAATACATATTGTTTGGACAGCACACAAAACCCACCATTCCATTTGCCACTATATTTCCTAAAAATAGCATTTCATTGCTGGAGTAAAACCTATCTTTTATGTGACTTGGCCCAGTGGTAAACATGTTCCCTCACCCTTGCTAATTCCAACTTATAACATTCAAATGCCTTACATGATCTTCAAATTCCTTCTTCCAAGAAGCCTCACTCAGCTTGGACACGGCAAAGACTCTTCTCCAGTGTTTCTGGTCTTCAGTGCCGCTCTTCCCATTAGAGTGCTAACCCCTATGGGTTTGGCTTCCTAACAAGGAACATTCTGAGACAGGAATTAACTTCTATCTTTATTATTCCAGCACCTAGTAGAGTAGTTTCCATAGGATAGATACTGAGTACATATTTTTAATGAACAAATGATAAAATACATTCATTACACTCCCTTTTAAAGATTACATTGAGCATATTATGTCTTTTGGTTAAATCTCCTGTGACCTATATCATTTGTCTAAATTAAAACTGTTTACAGTTGCACTCATATAAAAAAAAAACCATCAAAACAGAATAGGTAAGTTTTCAAACAGCAAATTTTTTCTTTTAATCCCCTCAAAAGGGATCATGTATGTGCAAGGTTCTGAGTTCCATTCTAGCAACATACACACACACACACACACACACACACACACACACACACACACACACACACACACACACCATAACAGTGACATATAGCAAGCTTGTGAAAGGTATTAAGGCAAAGAAAAACAGATGTTTCTACTAGAAATGATAACAATTAGATCCACTGTTGTCATAGGAATAAGTTTGTCATAAACTTTGGAAGTTAAAAACGGGAAAGGCAATTCCAGCTTCCACTACTGGTGCATGTTTGAGTCATATCAGAGCAGCTTTTCTGTGGAGATTTGAGAAAAAGAATTACGCAGAAATTTGAAGAGAATGTTCCTTCCCCAAAAAGGCATAGATTGCTTGTGTTTCCTGAAGAAAAATGACTTGTAAAGAATATTTGTATTTAGTATATAGTAAAACAAGCCAAAGAAATATCACATAAGAGCTTTCAGCACATTTCACATGTTTTCACTGGCTTGACCAAGGATGAGTGGGTGGTCACTGTCGCTCCAAGTGGTCTAAGCTCAAACTGTAGATCCCAGGGGATTTAAATCTATTACCATCACCATCTTACTCCCTCCTTTTTTGACATCCGGGAGTCAAATTCTCACAGTAGGAACCCTCCACTATCTACGAGGCTCTTTTCACCTCTTCTGTGAGCACCTCACCCTGCCCCTCAGTACTGTCAAAGCTCTACTCTGTCTTGAGAATTGGTGGCTTCTCCCTTCCTTAATTCCGGCTCTCCCTTCCCTTTGTTTTGCAAAATAGTCCCAACTTCAGTATTTTAGAAAAGACTTTTTACATCCCCTTCACTTTTTTAAAATTTAAGTTAATTTAATTTTTTTGGTATTGGTCCTGGTGTTTGAACCCAGGGCCTGGGCCCTGTCTCTGAGCTCTTTTGACCAAGGCAAGCACTCTACCATTAGAGCTACACCTCCATTTATGGCTTTTTGCAGGTTAATTGGAGAATCTCATGGACTTTGGCCTCCATCCTCAGATCTCAGCCTCCTGAGTAGCTAGGATGACCAGTGTGAGCCACTGGCATCCATTCCCTTCATGTTTTTTTTTTCCCCCCCCGTAAGTCATTTCTGCTTTGTCAGTGCTGACTGGTGACCCCGCAAGGCTGATGGCTTCTCCATTTCCTAGGAAGTACAAACTTCCTCGATCCTTAGAAATTAGGGCCTCCCTCTCTGTATCTGTCTGAGTCTAGCTAGGAAGTTGTAGGGCAAGTTACTGACTCATAGACAAACAAATGTCATACCCTCTAATAAGCAAATCATCTTGTACCTTAGCAGTTGGAATATGAACTACAAAAAAGCCTAAATGACAGAATTTTTCTAATCCTCTCCTACCCGACACTCTCTTCAATTTATCAGAGCCAATGCACAAGAATGACCCAACTTGTGTGGGTTCAACTTTAAGTCCAGAGAACTTTATGTTTTTTATCCTTCTGTCAAGCAATATATTGTGAGAGAAGGCAGCTTTGAAAAACATAGGAAGAATAAAGAAAGAGCCCAGAACCCAGCAAGAGGCACTTAAAAGGGGTGGGGGTGGGGAATTACAGATCACAGGCTGTAAACCACTATTTTTTCCCCCCACAGGAAATGTATCATTATTGTTCTATCAGAAACACAAAGGTCTCTATCCTCCTTTCTCTCCCAGATGTCCTGGACTTTGAAAAGAGAGTTTCGAATATTAACTAATTCTGGTGCTCTTTAGCCTTGTTTATAAGCGTCTGCTCAGTTGAAAGGATTGCTCATGATTTGGCAGAGAGCAATGCAAAACAAAACCCTCACATATTAAATAGTAGAGAGAATCTTCACTATTGAGAGAATGGATATGTCAGTTACCCTGATGTGAACACTGATGGTAAATCTGTATTAAAAGGTCACATTGTGCCCTATTAACGTAGATAACCAGTATGTGCCAATAAAAATATATTTTACAGTGTCTATCCCTTCTCCAAAAGAATCCTAACCTACAAACCCTACAAGACTTCTAACAAAATAGTTGCAGATGTTGAAGCTATAACATGCTTTTAGCTCCAAGCCAAATGCCACTCCTCTGAGAACAAGTCACACTGAATATTAATATTAATTTAATTATGGTAAGCTTCACAGATTTCATTATATTAACCTAAAAGCCAAGAAAAGCATATGTTCTTGCCTGATCCTTTAACTCATTACTCACGATAATGGGGTTTTACAGATTCCTGTCTACCAAAGACCACTGTGATATTAGTGAAAGTTTTTACTTTCTTGTGCTGCAATGTGATTGGATTTCAAATCAAAACCTGGATCTTTTGTACTTGCATGAGAAATATTAGAAGTCACAAAAGGGTCATTCTAAACACAAAATCCTTCCTTCCCTCTGGCTTTTTGCAGTTCAGATGGCAAATGGTAGGTAGCATGGCTGCAAGAAATACTTATTTACCTAAAGACAAGATTATCCTGGAAGGGGTGGGAAAAAAAAAAGATGGATAGATAGATAGACACATGGATAGATAAATAGATAAATAGATAGAAGACTTATCAGTACAGTAGTTCCCTTTTGGAGATGTATTATTGACAGTGCTTTAGGAAACTTTAGAATCATATCCAGATGTTGACATTTAACTGCTAATTAGTGTAAGTCAATGCCTAACCATGGAAAAGGGAAAAAATGTTGAATGGGTTTTGGCACTTGGTCATTGCATTTGGATCGTTACTATTTCATGACTGAAGGAAGACCTGTGAGAACCAGCTTGGGGTTGAGGAGCCTACTGGCACCATTCATTGAATGGTTTAAATACAAGTTGCTCTGTGGCCTCTGCCTGGGTCCCCCTGTCTCACAGTGGGAGCAACTCACATCCCTCTGAAAATTCTGTGGATAATTACAGCTTTGTAGGCCAGTGAGCTCACACTATTACACAAGATTAGCGCTGTTCTCCAGTGGCCAGATTGTCTCTCCTGCACAGCGCTTTGGCAGCTAGGAAAATAATGGGCATGTTGCCATTTTAACAACTATCAGGAGACCCCAAGTTAGTTTTTCTTCCCTTCAGCATATTCATGTTTGGTAGAATCCAACTGCAGGCTGCCAGGGTAAGAGTAGTGACACCAAAACAAATGTCTCTTTCTCCTTTGAAACAAAGCTGCTCTTTTCTGTTCAGTTGTGGGCCAATGAATTACCCTGTTCAACTTAAAAGACAACAGCAAAACCATAGCCTCCCGTAAAACATAAATAAATGACGACCTAGACTAAGGAGCAGCAAAGGGTCCACCTACCTCACTGGGAAGTCATTTGCCCTGAACAAGTTAAATTAAACAAAGTTAAATGTACCCCCACAGCCTCCAAACAAATGCCTATTGTGTACCCTAAGCCATCCAGGGGGAAAAGTAATTTCAAAGGTACCGAAAGTTTTAATTTCTGTAATAAGTAGTCTAAATAGCTTTTTTCATTTGACTCACATTCTGAAATGCAGGAGCTGATCCGGACTGGTTATGCTGAGTTCATTAGTTAGTGAACCCTACTGGTTTCTTATCATTGTGGGGTTCCAGGCAGGTACCCATCCTGTTGGGGAAGTGTTTTCTATTTGGAATTCGCTTTCATTCTTTCACGGTAATCTTGTTGCTCTTGGCATGGGCTTGTATTTGGATTTAATTTGTAGCTCCGGGAGTTCAGCAGCGGTGCTCTGACTCCCAGGCGGTGAAAGGAGTTTGCACACTGAAAAGTCAGCTTTTAGTACAGGTGTCATGTTTTCTAGATAAGTTTTTCTCCTGAAAGCCAACTAGCTGTCATTCACATGGCAGACATTTGTGTGCATGGCCGCTTACTTCGGATGAGTAATGCTCCAAACTTGACTTTGCTTCTGATGAAACTCACCATGAATATCAGATTATCATCAGATAATATTAAAATGAAAATAGAAAATAATAAACCATTGCGGAGGTGTGTTTTAGTCAGAAAATTTATATTATAGTTTCAATGGCCAGTAAGGTTTTTTTTTAATTTAATAAGGAAATTTTTTAAATTATATTTTTATTCTCTTTAAGTAGTTGTACAAAGGAGTAAACATTCACCAACTCAGTTATAAGTACAAGGTGTCTTGATTGATGTCACCCCTTTCAGTAAAGGAATTTAAAACAAGTTGAAAAATACTGTTTAAGGTCTTTTAGCAGATTCTTTCTCTCACAAAACTAGGGGACACATCCCAGAGAATCCTCTAATCATTTTGCCACCTGGACTTAATTATGATTGTTTAGAGGTAATCCCCATTTTTTTTTTTTTCAAGCAAGTATAATACCACACTGGTGGATGTATACCGCCACCTAGTGGTCATTGTATATCTGTGTTTCAAAACTGAGCATTCCACTGCCCCAGAGCTAGGCAAGAATTATAGTCTCTTTGAACTGTAGTTTCCAATACTGTAGAAATTCTCGTACTGATTGCCTGATTATTGTAAACCTACATGTAAAATGTAGAATGAAATGATTTTTCAAATATAGCATGAAGATAATACACGTGGTCACATGCTTAGGAAAATCTTAGCAAGTAAGGTAAATACTAAGACTAATCTTTTCTGACTCTTTATACACAGTAAGGGAACCCAACACAAAGTTTTCCTTGGCTAGTTTCCTTGGCGGTTGAAACTAGAGGATTTTGCGGTTTTGTGAATTAAATTAGCAATGCAGAGAGAGAGATGGTAGATCAAGAATGATGAGTGGATTGTTTGGGGGGGGAAGTAATCTAAATCATAGTTTAAAGTTTAGTAAATTCTCCAACAACTATAATAAGGCATACTGTCACCCACACGTAGGACGCCATGGGCAAAGTGTCAAAAATTACTTGGATCAATGGAATACATGTAATTGTTTAAAATGGGTTTAGCAAAATCATAATACTTCTAAAACACACTTTTCAAATGATTGTTCAACATAATGAAAGTTGCAGTAAATTTTAAGGACTTAAAGATGGATACCTGAGTATAAGCTGAAAAACTAGAGCTTAGTATTTGGATAGAGAGACATAGTAGGTTTTTGGCAGCTGCCTATTCATTATGTCAATGCCAGTTATACATGAGAGATCTGAAGCACAAATCTGAACTGTGCCAGTGTCTGGCTAGTATTTAAGAACTGTTTGATTAATGCTCAAGTTTATATAACAGACAACTCAGTATTATCATCTCAAGGGATCTATTGCTGTCTACCCTGACTACCATTTTTGGTTTGTGTATTTTTGATAGAAGCTCATCTAATAAATGAATCTGTGAATATGGACATCCTCAAATGTCTTCAATATATTTGTATATAATGCCAAGAAATGCCCATATTTGTACTGTCTATATGGAAGTGTATGTGTGTATGTGTGGGGTAGTAGATCTTAAATTTATGACTCACCTAAAGATGAGATTTAATTCAACCTGCATTCGACAATTTGTCTTTGCTTTTATTTATACTATGCAATTTAGAAGAGAGGGAAAGACACCAAAATCTGCAGAGTGCCTGGCACTTTGAGGAAACTAGCATTCTGTGATTTTTTTTGTAAATATTTGACCAAGTTGAGAACGTATCTCAGTAGAAAGAATGTAAATGGGTTCAGAATTCTGAAGGACTTTCAACCAAACAGGTACTTTTGAAAACGACTGTCTTAGGATGATGGCTAAAGCATTAAGATGATGGACTCTTCCATTGCTTTTCTGTTTTGTTTACTTGTTTGTTTTTGGACCAGTTGAGTTTATGTTAACCATGCCTCAACCCCTTTTTGCTTTGGCTGTTTTTCAAATAGGGTTTCATTTTTATGCCTTCGCTGGCCTCAAATAGGATCTTCCTTTTCTCATTTACATCATAGCCCTCGTGATTGGTATGTGCCACCATTCCTAGCTTTCACTGATTGAGGTGGGGAGGAGGGGGGGTGGGGCTCGAAAACTGTGCTGGGATTGTCCATTAACCATAATCTCCTGATCTCTGTTAGGATTACAGGCTTTAAAATGGTGTTTTAAAATCAAGATTCCTGAATGTTCGGAGAATCTTTGCTCTTGTGTGCTCAGAGCTTTGCTTTTCAAACTGACATTTTCTCTTAAAGGCTTCTTTCAAAATCTTGGTATAGAAAAACAAATGCTCTTTTGGAATGTTATAGGGAGGTGTTAGAGTAAGTCATTCAGATCAAGAGCACTTCACATCAGCCTGGCATGCTCTCTACCTCTATACTTCCACATAGCTGGATTCCCTTCTCTAGTATCACCTAAGGATGAGCTGGGTGGGGTGTGTCTGGCACAATAATAACTAATGCCACCTGACCTTCTACTGAAAGCAATGCTCAAGGGTAAAGCAGAGCAAACTCCCCCCTCTTGTTTTTAAGGAAGAAAAGCTCCTGCTTGTTTCTAAGTCTTGAATGTATTCAGAATATACACAAATAAACCTGAGCAGAAAGTTAGTTACCATCCTCAGAATAAGGAAACCGGAATTAATCACCGCTTATCATCAGTGCCTTTAGTTCCTGATGCGATTCTTGTTATCTGCTGTGATTGTGCGGCCATGGGTTGTGGCCATCTATATGGTTTATTTGAAAGATTATTGGAACTTCTGGGACTTATAACATCAAATACACACCTTAAACTGATGCAAAGTCACTTGGATTTAGTAGATTATTGAAGACTTTCAAAAGCAGAGGCTGCTCCCATTCAACATGACTTATCTCCAGTCTGGTGACTGAATAAAAGGAGAACTGCTAAGAGAAATCCCTTTCCAGCCATTCTCTCAGTGAGAAAAATCAGTCCAGTTCCTCTAAGATCCAAAGTCATTCTCCCAGGGTTCAGGATGTTTGGCAGACTAAGAAGTCATGTGCAGAAAAGTCACAGAAGGAGTCTTCTCTTTTATGTCAATGTGTGTGAGAAATGAATTATAGACAATAATGATACTTTGGAACAAAATAATCTGAGCAATTATAGTTCGGAGGACTTTGATGAATAACTTGGGCTTGCTACAAGATAGTTTTTCCCTCCCTTCACCATTAGAATTGGTTTAGAATGAACTCTATGGTTTATGAAGACAATTTTCATGTGAGAGAAACTTTTATTATTGGATTTTGTTCAGAGTTTTGGAATCATTTTAGTATTTTGGCATCTGAAGTGCTTCAATCCAGTTGGGGATGAAAGGGGAAAACAATTTTTTAAAAAGTGACTGCGTTCAATTTAAGTGAAATACTTTCCCTTTTGGGCACTTTTTTTTAGGAATATGGAGAGCTAGTCATTTAATTGGAACTCTTAAAGTAACTTAATCACAAAATATACAGGATTAGGCAGTTTTATACTAAGTAGGGATAATTATCTCTTAATAAAATGCAAGAAAAATTTACATCTCAGTTGGTTTTCTCCTACATGAAGTATTTGAGTTTTTGTCATAATTTTCTCTACCATCAGAAAAGATGAAGTTACAAAATGATATCGGGTGCCTTTTCAGGAAATCTACTTTTTGTGTTTCAACTCTTATCCATGGGGAGAGGACAGGAGCTCAGGGTGGGAGGGGGAAACACAAGTATTTGAGGCATAAACACAGAGACACAGCCAACCATCCAACAATTGTTTGTTTTCACCTCACAGGTTTTTTTTTTTTTTGTCAAAGGTTTGAAAATGAGTTTTCTCAACCCATGACTGGTTTGTAGAATAATTACTAGTCTGCTCTTTCAATCCTATACATAGGTCAATTCAGAATAGTTAATACAAACGCTAGGATGTAAGTCAGTGGTAAAGCTCTTGACTAGCATGTACAAAAGCTTGGGTTCAATTCCCAGCACCACCAGAAAAATATCATAACATAGAATGGATCATCCAAGACTACATAATGAGTCCAAGGTCAGACTGAGCTATGTAGTGAGAACCTGTCTCAAAAAACAAAATGAACAAATAAAAAATTAAAGTTGACTACCCAACATGTTTGCTCAGGATTCTGAATAAGGAAAAGAAATATCCAGAGACAAGTGATATGATTTACACTGCTCATTTCAAAATGCCATATTTCTTTATGTCAATAACACTGTAGGTGAGAAAGGATTTATCACAGTCCTCTAACTTCTAATTAATTCCTGAAAAGGCATTGATTCCCTACCTTTAACTTTCATGAGAAAATACAATATTGAACCTAAAGTCAAAGGTTTGCTGTGATAGTAAGTGGTGTTAAATTAGGTTGTAAAATAATAAGGAAGAAACAAAGAAAGTTGTTGAGAAAACTGGAGTTTCCTTTGCTAAGTCCGTTTGGCAATAACAAAGAGAAAAATCAAAGCATGCAGGCCTAGAAAAATGTGCACAATTGGGCCATCAGAATGAGGTAATTGTGTGGTGTGCCTGTGGGCATTGGATTTTCTTATAAAAACCATGGACTTGAAATTTGGTTCTGCACCATTAAGTCACCGCTTTGCCAAGCAACTATAGGAACATGCTTTTTAAAGGATTGCTTCAAGCCAAATATAATTCTCACCAAAGACAATTAAATCTTTTACCAGAGGTCTGGGCAGTTTAAACCTTGGGAATCACTTCATCAACATAGAAGCTGAATTTTATTTCAGTGTGAAAATGAGGCAGTCATTGTTCAGATCAGGAGGAAATGTCAACTGAAAAGTACTTGGCAGCCAAGTGAATGGGTCATTGGAAACGATCCCTGTGGAAATCAAGTAACTTAGGAAATCTGTGAGTGCTATCTGATAAATGCATAGATCAGCTCATAATACTAACATTTACTCATTAGAAAATTCATTTGTGCTCTCCTTGGAGAACTTAGAAAATATGTAAACCTATATAGAACAAAAGATTAGCTCACAGTCATTTTCTGTCAGTCAGATAGAGACGTTATACAATCTTACTACATTCTCATTAGGCTTTATTGTTCGGAAAGAGCAGGGTCCAAGACTATGTGTAAATATGTGTCATTATTTACGTAAAGGTGATGTTTCCATGAGTACTTTACATTTTCTTATATCATTTTCAAAAACTAAATATTTAATGGTTATATACTATTGCATTTCTCGGGTCACCCTGGACATACTATGGGGCCATGCATGCTACCAGAGTGGGTTTTCCCAGAGAACGTCTTGTTTTATTATTTTATTGTAAAGATGCTGTACAGAGGGGTTACAGTTACATGAGTAAGGTAATGAGTACATTACTTGTCGATCATTGTTATCCCTTCCCTTGTTGTTTTTCCACTATCCCTGCCTTCCCCCACTCCTCCCCTCCACCCGAAGTTGTAAAGTTTGTTTCCAATATACTGTGGGTATCCTTGTTACAATGGGTCATCCTGTGTCCTTGTTTCAGCATTTTGTTATTCCCCTTCCCCTCCCCAGATTAGACAAATGTATATACAAGATGCAGGGTACCAAAATCAAGTACAGTGACAATAGGGATATACCATAGGGGAAAGAACATACAAAGGAAACAACAAGCAACAACAAAAAATACAATCACATGGTACATTTAAAACAATAACAATAAAGACAGACCTCTTGTGTCCATATCTTGGGATTCATTTCACTTAGCATCATCTTATATGGTCATAGGTACATGGCTTTTGAGATTAGGTTTTACTCCAGGGAAAAATTAAACATCCTATATTCTGATTTTTCTTGTTTGTGGGGATCACTAAGATCATTAGGATCACTAGGGTTAGGCTATTAAACCCTATTAATCCTCAGTTCCTTACAGTTGTGCTGTTTTATCACTCTTCAAGACTTTTTTCTTTGGTGCTGGTCCTGGAGTTTGAGCTTAGGACTTTAGCACTGTTCCCTGAGATTCTGTTTCTCAAAGCTAGTGCTCTAACACTTGAGCTACAGTTCCGTTTCTGGCTTTTTCTGAGGCAATTTTTGGAGACTGGAATCTTATGGACTTTCCTGCCCAGGCTGGTTTTAAACTCTGATCCTCAAATCTCAGCTTTCTGAGTAGCTAGGGTTACAAGCATGAGCCTCTAGTGCCCAGCTCAGACTTACTTAAAACAGGGATCTCTTGTCTTCTGTATTAACTTTATAACGATCAAGGAGAACTTTAAAGTACAATCAAGCAAAGTGTTTGAAAGAAAAAGTTTTTCAAACTTGAGACTTTTCCAAAGATTTATTATTAAAAATCTATATCTTTATAATTTTGAAAAGTTTTTTAAGACTATTTTCTGAGCAGAAGGTTCATATTCTCAGGTCTTTTATTGTTACTTTTATTGTTCTTATACTAGAGTTTCTTGGTCCACAAAGTTCCATTTCATAAATAAAATAATATTACTTTGTAGCTTTTTTTGACCCAGCATTGAAGAATAAAATCACACAGGAAAACATTTGGTACTAAAAACACTTTATTTAAATATTTATTTCAAATTTTGGAATTAAAAACAATATAGTATTGAATATTAGGTGTTACATATTTTAAAGGGCATAAAAAGGATAGGGTACTGTTGGGTATAAGTAAATAGTCATTTTATAATTTCTGGCATGCTCTGAATTTAGAACAATTACCATAATTTAATTTTTCTATCACTTTATCTTCTCTAAATAAATTTCTTTACTCTTCTCAAACTCATCTAAAATTTAATTGAAGGAGAAACTACCAGATCTGTAGTGTCAGAAGACAATCATATTATCTGCTGTCACACAAGTCAGGACCAGCATTTTCTCCATTTTATAGAAGTTTCTCACCAGTTGCCTTGTCATTGCTAAATACACACACACACACACACTCACACACTCACACACACACACACACACACACACACACACACACACACACACACACACACACATACACACACACACACACACACACACACACACACACACCAGACAGTAGGCAAAGCCTAATAGGAAACTAATAATCAAACAAAGGTAGAGAGATTCTGAAAAAAGAAACATCACGTTCCAGGTAGCAAGTCTAGTGAACTGGTTTCTTGTTTATAGCTTAATATTGTCATCTAATCAGAGTTTAAAAAAATGTTTTAATGTTACTTATTCATTGACATGGCAACATTTTAGAAAACAATTGTATCAGAGAGCCCTGTATGTTTAACATCTCTGTTCTCTAAATTATTGCCAATTAAACTGAATTCTTATAAGAGATATTACATAGTAAAATCTCACGATATATGACATTTGACAATGGTGGAAGGCTAAAAGTATTTCTGCTGATACATACAAACAATATAGATATAGAAGGAGCCAGTATTAAAACATTAAAGTAATTCTGCATACATATTGCACAAAGAGAATTTAACATGTAGTACAATGTATTTTGAAAGCTTTTTTAAAATAACAATATGCATAAAATGTTAACATATTCTTAGTAAAAGAAAATAACTCCTAGATTAGATCACACAACAAAACAATGCATGGTGCAAATAAAAATCACAACTAAAACTAAGTAATTTTGAAATGTTGTATACATAATCATGAATAAACATATATCAAGTACAAAAACGTTGCCAATAGTTTAAACTTTAAGTCAAACACATAAACTTGGATTTAAGACATTCATATAAAATAGAAAATATTAAGGTATTTTATAGTAGGTCTGATAAGAAATAATAGCTAAAACTTCTATTGCTCTATGATCCAAGTTATTTAAGATTCTATGTGCACATGTGGTCTAGCAAACCACATGACAGACAAGAATAAGAACACGATTTTTTTCACTGCATCAATGTTAATATAGATAATGATATCATGACATTTCTTGAATTGAGGATTGATTCTATATTCAGAAATATAGAAAAAGAAAAAATTTTCTCAAATATGTAAAGAATAGATGGATAAAAATCAAGAGTAGGTATTTGAAACAAAGACTGAATTACAGTATTTTCCACTCATAGTTTAACAGTCTTTACCATGAAAATAATTTCAGCTAAGCAGTCTATCAAAAATTGTTGGGTTTATCCTAAGTAGTTTGTGATCGTTGCTGTTACAGTAGCCTTTGACTGTCAAATTTTCATGCTGCTCCATTTTTGTAGCAATATGAAAACTGGAGACCCAACCAGCCAGACAGCTTCTTTTCTGCTGGAGAAGATTGCGTTGTAATCATTTGGCACGAGAATGGCCAGTGGAATGATGTTCCCTGCAATTACCATCTCACCTACACTTGCAAGAAAGGAACAGGTAAAGATTACTCCATTAATACTGTATACTTAATCCTGCATGTGAGTTAGCAGTAGCATTCAAGAAGAATAACCTTCATTCTTTGATACAAACTGGATATGTCATGTCCTTTCTTGTTGCTCTGGAACAGCATACATTTTCAATACAATTTAAAGGTTTGGTTTCAGTAATCACCTGGGATTTCAAGTGTTAAAGATAAAAATATGACATTTATACAGGTAAACTACCTGGCAGTATCATCACAAACATTTCCTTGCAAGCTTAGTTATGCTTGTAAACCACAGAACAAGAGTGGCATCCCCATGTCTGTAGTCCAAGGAATAATAAAGACATTTGTAAAAGAATTTCTATGATGAGAATAGTTTGGTTAACATTAAACAAC
Organism: Dipodomys merriami; assembly: GCF_024711535.1. Classification (NCBI taxonomy): domain Eukaryota; kingdom Metazoa; phylum Chordata; class Mammalia; order Rodentia; family Heteromyidae; genus Dipodomys; species Dipodomys merriami. The sequence goes on along the minus strand of NW_027203382.1, from coordinate 18,815,773 downwards.
AACAAAAAAAAACCGTAGACAGTTGCTTTCTGTATCTACATTGTGTTTATCATTGGTTAATACATTTCAGTTTCTAAAGCATTTCATATAGACTTCTTCGCTAAAAGTATTAACACCATTTTTTGATAATGATATTAAAGCATGAATATCTAGTCCCTGGCTAATACTCTTAGCTATCTCAAATAAGAAGACAAAGGACAACTTCCAAACGTAAAACCCACTTGATTTGTCTTTGATTATAAAAGAGTAAAATCGAAAATACAGACTTTGTAAGTACTGTAGGACAGATTTAAACATCAAAAATAAATTCTAGTGGGAGAAAGACAACACTAAGATACACAAAGCCATAGTCTCAGAGGAATTCCAGCTACTCTCATGGCTACTCTGCTCGACTCTCATTAAAGAACTTTCTCTCAGTACACTGTCTATAGAAGAAGCTTTCCTGACTGTGTGCCCTTCTTCTATCACGGAAATGGTAAAAATAGCAAATCAAGTATTTGCTGTTTTCCTTTTTCCGATATAAGAAGTGTTTAATAAACTGTTTGTCTTTATCCCAATGTTTTGTTTACCTTCTTAGATCTCCGAGTGGTCCTGGAGTCATGCTTCTCTGTTTTTGGTCTAAACACTTATGTTCTCTATGTTATTTTTTTCCTATAGTAGAGTTTCTCAGGAACAGCTCTATTGACATTTGGAGCCCGATAATTCTTCATTGTGGGAGGCATTGGAGAAGGTTGAGCACCATTCCTGCCTTCTATGAGCTGAATGCCAGTAGCACCCTCCCCCTCTTCATATTCCCTCTGCATTGTGGTAACCCAAGGTGTCTCTAGATGTGGTCAAATGGCTCAGGGGAGGGATGCAGGGTTGAATAGCTCCAGGCTTAGCACTCTAGCCCTATAGCTGAAATAGTTTCCCCATCAGAGCATTATGCTCTATGTTTGTCAATGGGAAATGAGTTTGATTAAATTGGCTCTATTCTCATTGAAGGAGAATAAACTATTCTCTATCTTTCCATTGTTGTACAATGCAATTTTTTTTAATCAATGCTCTGAGAAATTTTATAAATGATGGTAGTCTTTTAAAAATATTTTTCCTACTTTAAAATGAAATATTAACTACTTGGAATGAAGGATTTAAATATAGAGAACAGGTATATTTTAAAAAGATAAACATCTCAATACAGTTATTATTTCTTCTAAATATGTTATATGTTCTTGCTAGACTGCATTCCCATTTTTCTCCAATTCCCACTGTAGATAATGACCTAATTGCCTTACTTTTCCGTTTAATGTTATCACACATGCTTATATCCTTAAATGATAAATGACTTAGTTTTGCAGAGTCTTGAACTTTATATAAGAGGAATTATATTGTTTACATTCTGTACCTTGTCTTATTGTTCAGCATTGTGCCTGTGATATTTACCTATGCCGATACATGTAGCTGCATTGTCTTTTCTTTTGTTTCTGTATGCATTTATTGTATGGTTTTCTAACTTGTTGTCAGTTTCTTTGACAGTGGACACTTGGGTAATAGTGTTTTTACCATTATAAATATATAAATAATTTTCTATGAGCACCTTTATACATTTTTTCATTAGTCTTTTGGGAGACCCTGTAGGATACAATTCCAAGAGTGAAATAATTGAGCCAAAAAAACATATGTATTATCATTTTTACTAGGTAATGCCAAATTATTTTCCAATGTGGTGTCACCAATTCACATACCCACTAGCAACGTGCGACAGGCCCTGTAGGTCTATATTTTCTACACTATTTGATATCATTGGATGTGGAAATTTTTTCCAATGTGGTGGGTATAAAATGGTATCCCCGGGGTCTAACTTGAATTTTCTTGGATGCTTTGCACCGAATATCTTTTCATACACTTATAAATTATTTATAGTACTTCTTTCATAAAGTTTTACCCATGTTCTCTATTTTTTTATTTTCTTGGATGCTTTGCACCGAATATCTTTTCATACACTTATAAATTATTTATAGTACTTCTTTCATAAAGTTTTACCCATGTTCTCTATTTTTTTACTTTTTCTACCTATGTTTTAGACATTGATTTTCAAGAGCTCTTTTTATATTTCTATTATTAATCCCTTGAACATTATATTGATTACAAATGTCTTCTTTCAGTTTGTAGTCTGTTTTTGCCCCTTTTACCTTACAAGAATTTGATGAGCATAATTCTTAATTTTGTCTGAGTGTTCCTTTAGGGTTTAAACTTTTGTATCTTAAAAATCCCTATTACCCTGAATTCATAAAGATATTTGATATTGTTTTCTGAACATTTTTTAGTTTTGCCTTTTATATTCACATATTTAAACCGTCTAAAATTCATGTTCCCTGTATTTTCTGAAGTAGAGAAACAGATCTAGTTTTCCGTATTAATGCCTAACTCTGCAAGTTTTATATGCCCTTGTCCCTGCTATTACATGTTTTTGTCAAATATCAAGCATATGTATGTGGAACTATTTCTCATCTATGTTCTTTTTTTGTTAATGCCATACTCACTGAATTATTTTAGCCTTTTTAATAGTCTTCATACATACATACTTTTAAAAAGCCATAGAATTCTCATATTCAAATGATAAAACAAGCAATTTATTGGCCCAGCACTGATTCATATATAGTGAATTATGTAATTGATCTCTTCAAACCTTGTATTGCTTTGGTCTCATTCTATGGGATCCTTATTAGTATCTGGATCTCAATGTAGGTTTTCTATATCATAATAAAAATAGCGTGTCAGTATCTAGATTGGAGTCAGCAAAAGTTAATTAAAGGAAATAAATATTTGAGTTAAACCTAAGTTTGTTATTGTAAAATACTGTGATTGTAAACAGATTTCTATATATGTCAATAAATGTGTCAGTTGTAAACTTTCAATATTAGGTTTGACACTGAAACATTCCAGTACTGAGATGACTGCCATACCGAGGTAGTCATCATACCTCTGTGTGTAATTTCAGGAGACCATATGGCATATTCTGCTGGGCTTGTGGTAGCAAAATCATAAAACTTTGAAATGCCATAATGGGAGAATTATATTTACATTGTCACATTCCAATTAGAGATGTAGAGCAAAACCAATAAATATATATTAATGAAGCAATAAAAAATGGAGACAAGAATGCTATTCACTTCTCTGTCTCTATAAAGGAGATAGAAAAAAGTAAGTAAGCCCAAGTAAGACTAGACAATATTTTATTTACACTTAGGCATGTATGTCCGTGTTTTAAAACTGAGATATTATAACTTGGAAGTTTTTTTTTCTTTACAAGAAAATGGTGATAATAGCTAATGGTTACAAATCTATTATTACCCTAACCAGCACTGCATAATAAATAAAAATTGGGGGATGATGATGAAACCAAGGTCCATGTTGTAAGATAAATAATTTTTAATTTAGAAATTTGCTATAATAGTGGTCTTTCTAAATGAATAGATGAATGTGTGACCTTTAGTTTTTTAGTGAGAACACATTTTAATGGAATGATCTCATATCCAAACTACACCCAGGGAATCAACTTATTTATTTTGAACAATTTCAATTTTTTAGTTCTAGATTATTGCCTTTTATGAAGGTATGAAGTTTGGTGGGGGAGAGACACAGAGAGAGAGAGAGAGGCAGAGAGAGACAGAGAGAGAGACAGACACAGAGAGACACAGAGAGAGACACAGAGAGAGAGAGTCAGAGACAGAGACACACAGAGAAAGAGTCAGGCTCATACTAATTGAAATACTTATTTGATTTGGAAATAACCCAATTTGCTTTTCTTTAGTTGCTTGTGGCCAGCCCCCTGTTGTAGAAAATGCCAAGACCTTTGGAAAGATGAAGCCTCGTTATGAAATCAACTCCTTGATTAGATACCACTGCAAAGATGGTTTTATTCAACGCCACCTTCCTACTATCCGATGCCTAGGAAATGGAAGATGGGCAATGCCTAAAATAACCTGCATGAACCGTAAGTGGTCTTTTAGAAAGAATGGACAGCCGTGCTATAGAAACTTCTAGACATCCTCATTTTACCGCTACAGTATTGGTAGTTTAGGGTATGGAGCAAGTAATATTGTTGTGTTTTCTTTCTTTTTTTCTTTCCTTCCATGTAGCATCTGCATACCAAAGGACTTATTCTAAGAAATACTTAAAAAATTCCTCATCAGCCCAGGACAATTCAATAAATACAACAAAACACGATCATCGTTGGAGCCGGAGGTGGCAGGAGTCGAGGCGCTGATCCTTTACATGGCGAACATGTGTTTTCATCATTACAGCCAAAGTCCTAACTTCTTGTGCCTTTCTTATCACCTCGAGAAGTATTATCAGTTGCTTTGGATTTTTGGATCACCGTCCAGTCGTTTTGGGTGGCTGTGCCCCCAAGATGAACGTATTGACACTCAAAAAGAAAGTGAACAAAAAGGAAAGGGAACGAGGGCAGAAAAGACCATTTCCAGCCTACCTAATTTCTTTAGCTTTCTGTTTGTCTCCAGTGCAGAACATTTCATCACATATACCAGCCTTCTGTACTATTTAAAAAGCTTAATTCCAGCACCGATGGCCATGTAAATAAGATGATTTAATGTTGATTTTTTAAAAAAAATCCTGTATATAAAATAAAAAAGATCACACTGAGTTTGGGCATATTTAATGATGATTAGGGAGCGTTTGAGGTCTTTAATCATTGGTTTGGCTGCTTTCATATAGTTTATTTAGGCTGGAAATGGTTTGATTTGCTCGTTTTGTGTGTCAGCAAGACTGAGGATGGCTTTTCCTGGACAACTAGCAAACAAACGTTTGTAGGTCACTGCACCTGCCTCAGCCAGGGGGCCGGGCACGTCCCCAGGATGCGGAATCCTGTTTAATGAGGCCCCGATGGATATAGGGACTCCAAAGTGGAACTCTTCTTGGCTGCATTTCTTTCCCTTCACCTACAAGAAAGGCCTGATGGAGGACTTTTCTATGACCGGGAGCAATTTTTAGGGGTCGAAGTGCTAATTATTAACTCAACCAGGTCTACTTTTTAATGGCATTCATAACACTAACTCTTGTAAAGTTTCAGCTCAAGGCATTTCAAATGGATAGAGACCAAGGGCTCATGGAGGGTGGGGGATTGTTAAAACAACAACACAAACGTTAAAAAAACCCTGAAATTTTGTATATATAACCATTTTAATCTTTTATAAAGTTTTGAATGTTCATGTGTGAATGCTGCAGCTGTGAAGCATACATAAATAAATGAAGTAAGCCATACAGATTTAATTTATTGGATGTTATTTTCCCCAAGACCTGAAAATTGATATGGTATGCTACAAGTTTTCTTTTTTTTTAAAACTGTAAACTTTTATACTTACCCAGTTTAGAACCATATAATTTAGGTACTCTGTCCCTGATTAAAAAATGTGATGGTTAGACTGCATCAAGTGTTTAAAATGAAGAGTAAAAAAGTGTATAGCTTTCCGCAAGTGATGTTTGCCCATTCTAAGCAAGAGCTTATGTGTAGAAATAGTGTGGACATTTCTTCCTTTTAGGTGAAGTATGTATTTTAGAACTTATGCTGACCTCCTCCAACTCTATTTTCTCCCTGCTTTTGGAATAAAGTGTCTGTTAAAGATGATTTTGAATCCTTAGCCACTTAATTTGTTTAAGGGACAAAAAAATAATAGAACTAAGACATTTAAGATTCTCCCTAATTCTAGCTAGAGCAACATTAAGAATAGCCAACAAACAAAATGCAAACAGAAATGATAGATTTTGGAGAAGATAGAAAAGATTACCCTAATTTAAATATTACAAAAGGCACACAAGTATTGGTAAATCACCTGGCACCTTTATGTGTCTCATGTATCTGCTAGAATACATTTAATTTAAGCCTTTAGAAAGAAAAAAGGAAAATAGAAAAATGAGCAGACTGAGCTTCATCCAATATTGATACTTTTCATAAGTCCTCCGTTAGCCGAGAGAATGACTCCAACTCAATGACACATAGTGTCTAAGCAAATTTTCTTGGTTCTTGTCACCTCCCCAAGGGCTCTGATGCACAAGAAAACACTGTGCTAACCTATTAGCTTTTAATTTTTCTTTTTTCATTACCATGCACATAATACTTTCTTGTATTTATAACATGTATAGTGTAAAATGTGAATGATCTTTTCTGTGAATGAGAATCTAAAAATCTTTGTAACTTTTTATATCTGCTTTTGTTTCACCAAAGAAACCTAAAATCTTTCTTTTACGACATTGTGACTTGTCTGGTTATTTACAAGTTTAAACCCTAATGTGTGCCAACATTTTTATATTGTGGTTACATCACAGTGTTTGAATGATACAACTTTATGGCTAGTTAACATACCTGCAAAAATTGAGATAGCAATTCTGAGAGCACTGTCATTCATATACTAGCCTTAGTTTCCAATCTGTAAAAATAAGGGCTGCTGGGCACCAGTGGGTCACACCTATAATCCTAGCTACTCAGGAGACTGAGATCTGAAGATCATTGTTCAAAGCCAACCCCGGTCAGGAAAGTCCATGAGACTCTTATTCCCAATAAACCACTAGAAAACCAGAAGTGGTGCTGTGGCTCAAGCGGTAGAACTCTTGCCTTAAGCTGAAGAGTGCAAGGACAGCGCCCAAGCCCAGAGTTCACGTCCCACGACTGACAAAAAAAAGAAAAAGAAAAAGAAAAGAAAAATAAGGGCTAAGGAAGGGACAATCCAGATTAGAGACTGCTTCTTGAGAACCAGGTCATGTGTTTGGCATGCATTAATCTCAATCAGGCTTAAGAAATGTGGGCTATTGTGGTCTGCATAGAGAGCCCAAGTTGTGTACAGGAAGTTAGCATGTGGTAGAATGCTGAGTGATATTCTCAAGAAAAATGTAAAATACTATGTTCTTGATTGAAATACATTTAGGAGGATACCTCGCTGGCTAGATGATCATATCTAACTATCAGATGATGTCAAAAACAGTCAGCTTCCATCCATTCAGCTATCCATCAATTCAGTTATACAAAGGACTTACTGTGTGTTAACACTGTACTTGACCCTGAACATTTAACAGTGAATGAACTAGGCAGGTGTCTCTCCACAAAAGAGGTTTTTGCTGAACTTATCCTATGGAAAGATCAAAGGCCTCAATACAACTTCCAATACTTAATCTGGAAGAATCATTAATTATAGTTTGTGAGCTATCCATAGCACAAAGGTGAGTTCACAATTACTTTGAGTTTTCTTAGGATTATCAAGACTGCACAGGGACTTGGACATGAATGGACATAGAAGAGATAATTTCGTTTTTTGTCATTTCTTTTACAAGAAACTTAAAATGAAAAGGACCCAAGGAAGTATGCAAGAGTTGATCTTACTTCTCCAAATATACTCTTAGTAGATTTGCACCATCGTGTTTTATTGATTGATCTAGAAACTAGTGGGAAAATATCATCATGGAGATGTTCGGTATTAGGACAGAGTTAGAAGCTTGAGATTTATACTACTTAAAGATAGGAGGTAGTTGTTTGCTTATTCCCCCCATCCTCTCCTTTGAGTGTATTTCTAGGTTTAAACTCAGAGCCTCAGGCTTGCTGCTTGGTCCATTCTCTCAGCCCTTTTTAACTTTAGATTATTTTTTTGGTGGTGGGGGAACAGGGACTTGAATATTGGCTTGTTTTGGGCTTGAACTGTAGCTGGGATTACAGATGTGAGACACTGTGCCCTGCTAGTTCTCTGGTTTTGGTGTTTTTTTGTTTTTTGTTTTTTGTAATACTGTGGTTTGAACTTGAGAGTCTTTCACTCTTATTTGGCCTGCTTGCTTATGGCCAGCACTCTACCACTTGAACTATGCCTGTAAGCATAGCTTTTTTTGTTGGCTACTTGGGAACTTTTCTTACTGGACTGGTTTCAAGCAGCAATCTTCCAAGTCTCAATCCCCTTAAACAGCTAGGATTATCAGCATGGCCACTAGCCACAAGAACTAGCCTGGATAGTTTTTTGCATTTTTGAAGGTTAAATGTCACATCAGAAAATGTATGTGTCTCTAGCATAGGAGACAATTTAGAAAAGGTAGGCTTCTGGTGTAGCTGAAGTGGAAAACAGGCAAGAGAGATAGTATATGGAGGGAATCTATAATTTTAAAAGTAGATCATTGTTGATCTTAATTGAATTTTCAATATAGAACTAGGAATTAGACACTGAAATTTCCATGAGCTATTTACCAAGAAATCCTCTATCATGTGCAATAAATTTACAACATTTGGAAATGGATAGAAAAACTGAATAAGATGCAAAAAGTTTCAGAGACCATTTTGTGAATGTGCATAGCTATTTACAAGGAAATAAAAATCTCTGAGCAAAAATACGTTCTAGATGTAGATGTCATTAAGTATTTGAAGAATCAGTGATGTCTGTTTTTAATGTACTTCTTCCTAACAGAAGAAGGAGAGAGTACAGTTGTTTTTTGAAGAAAAAGGCCCGTAGTCATAAGTTGGCTCTGATAGTTGTGCATCTTTTTTTTCTTTCTTTATTGCAACCTGCATTAACTAAACAAACCAGAACAATCCACCCAAAGGATTCTTTTCTAAAAACAAAGTTTGTAAAGTTCCTGGAATTAGTCATTCAATGCTGTATACTCTTTCCCATTATGGCTCATTTCTGTATGTTTGGATTCCAGCTGGACAAGAAATAGTAAATTCCAAAATAGAAGAGGAATGGTTTTTATTGAGATGTTTACAGAATAAGCAAAGTCTGGATTTTAATTAGAATTAAAATCAGAGTTTTGTCTATCAAAGATCCTTGCCAAAATTAAAATTTACTGCCTTGGGAAGTTAATACAAAGTGATTTTTTGTACTTTTCACTCAAATAAAATTTACAAATTACACACCCCTCAGATTTTTAAGTTATCAATATTTTTATCATAAATTTAAATGTTGTAAAAGATTTTATTTTTGTCATTCTATTAACATTATAAATTAAACATAACATCATTCTTTGAAATTTTGTGTTTTTTTATTCTCAACTCTGGACTAATTTTTTAAATTTAGATTACTCCATTGTAATCTTATCTAAATACTAAACATTCATATGTTTAAAAGTATTTCAATGATTAGGCTTTCAAACAATTTGTACTTAAAACTTGAAAATTAATTTTTTTTCTTATTAAGTTATGAAATTTAACAGTTTCAGGAATTGATTTATCATAATTTGTTGAGCAAAGCCATTATAAAATTTGTAAGAAAATATTAATTGTAAGAGTTTACTAGAAATATAACACAATGAGATGATTAGAGTTGTTTTCCCAAACAATGTTCCATGGATCAGTATTAGCTCAAAAGTTAGAATGGCCTAACAATTCTATTCTTTTCTAAAAACACATTTTTTATGTGAGTAAGTAGGTAGAAATATCAATTTTATTATGTAGTGCTCTTTACTTTTTAAAGCTCTTTCTGACTTATTGCCAAAAGTCACATGTGAACTATAAAGGTTACTTTCAGTTATTTGTCACCTAATGTCACACTGTAGTTTTCCTTGTTACAACAAACAAACTTGAAAAGAAATATGCCACAGATATCAAAATCACTCATTTTGAGAGATAAGGTAGTAGTTCAGTGGTAGAGCACTTGCTTAGCCAACGTAAGGCCAAGAGTTTTAAGTCCAACATTATGAAAAACTATTATTCATTTTGAATTGTCTGATGTTTGTTTAGAGTATTTATATTCCAAAGTAATACATTTCAGATTTGGGATAGATGAGAGGTATGTTTCTCTGTGGTGGCTGCTTTTTGAAAATCTCATTTTTTACTTTTGAAGTGATAAAAGGAGAGTTACCTAATATTTGGTTTGCAAAGGCTCATTTTTTTTCCCTGCAAAAGCATCATTAGTTTACCCAAGCACCTGTAAGAGGGGCAAATCCTCAGTTCCTCCCATACAGAATGAAAGATTTGTGGAATGAATAGAAGAGTCTGATTTTTAGTAAGCCACTGGTTTTATTGGGAAAGAATAAGACAGGTGTTCACTATAGGATAAAATTAAGAAACTATATTATTGTAAATGTTTGTTTCCTAAAGATAGTAGAGAAAGTTTACAATGAAAGAATTAGATGAATTTAAAACATGAGGATAAAAGAAATGAAAGTGTATTTCAAATTATAGAGTTCCAGCCTTGAGCCAGCAAGCCAAGTGGGAGCACTGGGTACTGAGTTCAAGCCCCAGTACTAGCACACACAAAAAGTGAGGAAAGAACTAAAGAAAATGTAACTTCTATATAGAACCACCTAGGAAGCCAAGTGTCTGTGGTAATTTCAGCTGAGTGGGAAGTGGAGATTAGGTTCTAGCCAGCTTGGCACAAAGTGGGGGGACCCCATCTCAATTGAAAATCTGGATATGATGATGCCATCAACTGTTTTCCCAGCTACAGAGAAGGCATAAATAGGATCATAAGTATGATCAAAGTATGAGGGTGGCCTGAGGTCATTTGAAAAGTATCTCAGACAAAACAACTGGGGCATGACTTGGTGCTAGACTTCTGCCTAGCAAGTCTTAGACCCTGAGTTCAAACTCTAGTACTAAGCAAATAAATGAAAAAGACAAGAAAACCAAGCAAAGAATGCAAACAACAACAATAACAACAAAAACACTAGCCAGGAATAGGAGCTAAGAATTTCAAATTCAGTAATGATATCTAAATAGGTGTAGGTTAGAAGAATGCTTCATGAACTTGGCATTGTTCCAGTGTCTCTCTCTCTGTTTCCATTATTGATATTGAACTCACCTTTGATTCAGTAATGCATACTGAACACTTATGAGGTTTAGGTATCATAGTAGATGTAGAGTTACAATTATAAACGGGGTTAGTCAACTACCAGCTCCTATAGACCTTCTAGTCTTTAAAATTATGAGTGGGTTAAAGTAGATAGAGATATTATTTCTCTATGTTAAAGTTTCTGTTCTTGTCCATCCTGTTGTTCTATTCTCCAGCTTTGTCTAATTCCATTTGTAAAGCTGTTTTTTAAAAACTATTCCCTAAAGAGTTATTATGTCCAGCTTATTAAATTTCATAGGCACATTAAGTTCCATATTCAAATCAAAGTATTAATCATTACTCAATATTTTATCATTTTCTGATGTTATTCTTGACTATCACTGGATGGGTATTTAATAGAAGTTGATCAACTCACAATACTGGAAGATGGAATGTTCAGGAGCACAGCACCTGCATCTGCTCAGCATCTGCTCAGCATCTGGTGATGACCTCCTGAGGGGCTTGGCACGGTAGGCAGCACCATGTGACTAGGCAAAGCAAGTTTGCTAGCTTGGATCTCTCATTCCATTAATCCCAACATGAGGGCCTGATCCTCCTACCTCATCTAATTCTAATTATGCCCCCACCCCCGCGCGCAAAGGGCCTATCTCTTTTTGTTATAACAGGAATAACATCTCAGTAAGTTTCAGATATTCAAGCCATGACTCAACTTATTCATGTTTTTACAACAAAGACTTTAACAGTTGTCTACTTTCCAACGTAATGCCTTTATTTACACAATCACCAAGTTCATTACTTCTATTTCTAAAAGTTTCTACTGTGCATTCTTTCCTCTCTCCCAGCTGTTGTCAATATTTCATATAGCTTTATGTCTTATATCCTTGCATCATTATTCAAATTGTTTTTCAGTTGACTATAAATTGCTCTTTATATCAGAATTCTGTTTTAAATTTATTTTTATTTTATTGTTATTATAAAGGTGATGTACAGAGACAGAGGGGGTGTTACAGTTACATAAGTCAGGTTATGAGTAAATTTCTTTTTGAACAATGTCACCTCTTCCTTCCATTTCTCCCTCCTGAGCCCCCTCCCCCACAAGTTGTATAGTTCATTTTCAAAGTAGTGTCTAGTGAGTATCACTGCTGCATTTGTTTACCCTTTGTCCCCCATTTCTGTGCTCCACCTTACCCTCCCAAAACAAATAAACTTACATATAAGACAAAGGAGAAAAAATAAAATAAAAAGCAAGAAGCAAAATGACATAAGACCTCTTGTTTCCATTTCTTGGCGTTCATATCTATAAATACCATTTTTCAAGACCATATGCCATATCTATTAAACCTTTGTGATCTTCTCCTCAGAATATCCTCATTTGGTCTTACTGTATGAATGTTTAGGGTCCTGTATAATTTATCATGTCCAAATTATTTCTTTTGTCTTTTACCATTCGGTGTGTTTACTTGTAGATTTATAAGTACTTTCTAGTTACAACAAATGAGAGAAACCATACAAGCTATGTTTCTTTGGGTCTGGCTTACTTAACGTAATATAATTTTTGCAAGACTTCCCATTTCCTTATAAATGGTTTAATATCATTCTTTCTGATGGAAGCATAGAATTCCATTGTGTATATATACCACATTTTCTAGATCCATTCGTCCACTGATAGGCATCTGGATTGATTCCATATCTTGCCTAGGGTAAACAATACTACAATGAACATTGTGTGCTGGAAGCTTTAGTGTGGTCTTGACTGAAATCAGGAAAGCAACTCCATTTATAATAGCCTCAAAAAATACCTAAGAATTAACAAAAGATGTGAAGGACTTCTATTATGAAAACTTTAAAATTCTAAAAACAAAGGATCTTGAGGCAGATTTAAGGAAATGGAATACCTTCCATGCTCCTGGACTGGAAATATTAACATCATGAAAATGGCAATACTGCCCCAAACAACTTACAAATTCAATATAATACCCATCAAAATTCCAATAACATTCTTCAATGATACAGAGAAAGCAATCCAAAAATGCATAGGGAATAATAAAAGACCCCAAATAGCAAGGAAGAGCAGTGTTGGAGAAACATCAATATCAAACTTCAAACTTTATCACAAAGCCATAGTAATAAAAACAGCTTGATACTGGCACAAGACTAGGCCTGAGGACCAATGAAACAGAGTAGAAGACCCTTAAATGAACCCTCAGACCTGTAGCCTCCTAATATTTGATAAGGGAGCTAAAAACAAGATAGAAGAAAGACAGCCTCTTCAACAAAAGGTGCTAACAGAATTGGCCATACACATGTAGACAACTGAAGCTATATCCTTATATATAACCCTGCACAGAATCAATTCTAAGTGAATAAAAGACTTTGATGTAAGGCTAGATACTATGAAAGCATTACTAGAAGGAATAGGGAAAATATTAGGGCTCTCAGGCACAGATAAAAACTTTCCAAATAAAGATCAATAAAGATCCAAATAGAATCATAACAAATCAAAGAAAGTCTAGATAAATGGGATTACATCAAATTGAAGAGTTTCTGAATGGCAAAGAACATCACTAGCAAGATAAATAGAAAGCCCATAGAATGGGAGATCTTTACTAGCTATGCATCAGACCAGGGCCTCATATCTAAAATACATTTAGCATTCAAAAAATTAATCCACCCCCAAATAGATCTTCAAAGAAACAACAACCCAATTAATAAATGGAGTAGATACTTAGAGACTTCTCAGAAGAAGTAAGAATGTCCTATAGACACATGAAAAAAAGTACATCATCTCTAGCCATAAAAGAAATGAACAGTGTTTTAAAAGAAATGTATTCATTACCTTATTTATTGGACTGCAATCCTCCCTGTTCATCACCTTTACAATAAATTAAAAAAAGGAATGCAAATCAAAACAACATTGAGATTCCACCTCACCTCAGTTAGAATGACCATTATTGAGAAAACAAATAATAACAGATGTTGACAGGGATGTGGACAAAAGGGAATGCTACTATACTGTTGCAGGAAATGTAAACTTGTTCAACCACTCTGGAAAGCAGTATGGAGGTTCCTCAAAAGTCTAAACATATAGCTTCCCTATAACCCAGCAATCTCACTCTGGACATTTACCCAAATGACCACAGGATGCTTTAGAACAAATTGCCTACCCAGCAAAATCCAGCTTCCTATCTATAAACCTTAACATTCAGTCCAACTTATTATGATAAAATATCCTTTGAAAAAACTTATTCTTTTTCATGCTTTAAGATTTATTATCCTTTTTTAAAAAATCAATTTAAAAATGTAGAAACTTATTTTTAGCACTAGCCTAGTTCAGGTTTCTGGAAATAAACTCCTTTAGCCTCTCTAAAAATAACAAATAAAAGCAAACATTTTTAAAAATGAAAATATCTATCAGTTTGGTTTACTGTTCCTGAGTCAGCAGCAGTTATTGTGATAGAAATAGAAAATCAGAAATTCTACCTGGAATTAGTGGATATAGGTTTGTTCTTCCAGTTTTAATATGCCCCTTCTAGGTACTATTCTATATGCCCAAGATATTGATTTTATGGACTGATTTTGTTGGGTTCATATCATGGGAAGCATTGTAAGACATGAAAGTCAGACAGTGATATCCGTGAGTGTGACCCACTGGCTCCCTCCTAATTCTTTGAGATTATCAATGGGATTTTGGTGTTGCTATTTTAACACATCATTAGGCTTAACAGGGAAAATATTCTCCACATCACACTTCCTGCCTCTTGGTTCCACTAGTACCTCTCAGGTTGACCATTCAGGACTGAATAGTAATAGGTCTGTTTTTGGTCAAGAGATAATTCACCATAAATTGGAATTTCTTTCAACTACTCATTCTTAAACTTTCTTGAAATTATCCAATCCAAAATTTATTTGTTTCCTATTTGATTCCTGGCTGATATTGTTTAAGTGGCAATGTAGCCTTTTTTCCATACAATAAAAACTTCCAAACACCAATATGCAAAGTAGAGCTTCGATCAGCTGAAATATGTAATTTTCATATTGCTTCTAAATGTTGTTCATTTTCAGCGAAGGCTGAGAACTACTTAAGAGTAGTGCTTCTCAAAACTATTTACCACTAATAACAACAGATGCTGGAGGGGATGTGGACAGAAAGGAACCTTACTTCATTGTTGGTGGGAATGTAAACTTGTTCAACCACTTTGGAAAGCAGTATGGAGGTTCCTCAAAAGACTTCACATAGAACTCCCCTATGACCCAGCAATCCCACTTTTGGGCATTTACCCAAATGTTTACAAACAAGACCACACTAAAACTACCAGCACAACTATGTTTATTGCAGCATTATTTACCATAGCTAAGATATGGAACCAACCCAGATGCCCCTCAGTAGATGAATGGATCAAGAAAATGTGGTATATATACACAATGGAATTCTATGCCTCCATCAGAAAGAACGACATTGCCCCATTTGTTAGGAAATGGAAAAATTTGGAAAAAATTATATTAAGTGAAGTAAGCCAGGCCCAAAGAAACATAGGTCCCATGGTTTCCCTTATTTGCAATATCTAGTATATGTATGAGTCAAGCAGAAAAGGTCAGATAATGTGATGTCAGGAAAATGAACCCTTAGATATGTATTTTAATGTTTTTCTTTCATGCATGTGTTTCTAACGCATTTATAAGATTATCTCTTTGTTGCTTTGTATGTCCCTCCCCCACAGTATAACCCCTGCTTTCACTATATTTGATGTCAGTATAACTTGTGGAGGAGATGGGGAAAAACCAGTTGTTTAAGGATACAGGTGGACCTGTTGCAACAATGAGAAGTACAAGTTGTCATGTCCAAAACGAGCTTTACAATGTCGGTGGGGGGGGGGGAGGGAAGGGGGGGGAAGGAGAAGGATTGGGATTGTGGGGGAGAGGGGAGGCTGGGAAGGGATGTGAAGGGTAAACCAAAGGAGGAGGCTGCAATGCTTGGTAAGAAATGTATGCATTATCCTGCCCATGTAATTATAACCCCTCTGTACAGTATGTTCACAAATAAAATAAAATTAAATTAAAAAAAAGTATTTACCAATCACCTTGGTATTTTGTTAAAATTCAGATTTTGATTCAAGAGGTCAGAGTAGAGCTCTGAGATTTTGTATGTCTAACAAGCTCCCAAGCTGTGTGAATACTACTGGTATACTTTGTATATGGGAGTCTTGGAATACCAGTCTTCAGACTAGAATATAGCAGCAAATTTCCCACAGGCACTTATTAGATTTTCCTGATGTACTCATCTCCCAGTTTCTGATTCATTAGGATCGAACTTTTTTATTTCTAACATATTTACAGTGATCTAACTGCACATGATCATATAGGATGATGGTCTCAGACCTTATCTTGCCTGACAAGCTTACAAAATCTTTTTATTTTTAATTCTTTCTTTTTCTTTTCTTTCTTTTTTTTTTTTTTTGGTCAGTCTTGGGACTTGAGCTCTTGGCCTGGGTGCTGTCCCTCAGCTCTAAAGTTCAAGGCGAGCACTCTACCATTTGACCACAGCACCACTTTCGGTTTTCTGGTGGTTAATTGGAGTTAAGAGTCTCACGGACTTTCCTGCGTGGGCTGGCTTTGAATTGTGATCATCAGATCTAAACTCCTGAGTAGCTAGGATTACAGGTGTGAGCCACTGGCGCCCGGCTAATTCCTATTTATATCGTAAAGGTGATATACAGAGGGGTTACAGTTATGTACATCAGGTAATGAGTACATCTCTTTTTGAACAGTGTCACCCCCTCTCTCTTTTCTACCAGTTTTTCCCTCCCCCCTTCCTTTACCCCCAGTTGTATAGTTGATTTCCAACATAGTGTCTAGTGAGTATCTGCTGAATTAGTTCACCCTTTGTCCCACTGTTTCTTTGCTTCCTCTCCCCCTCCCCAAACGTATATACAAAACAAAAGGCACAGACATCTTTATGCCAAGAGCCACCATCATCTGCCCATCATCTTCACTCTATGCCCCTTGTGTCACTCCCAGTCTGAATTAAAGCCTCCTGGGTCACCCTAATATTCAATAGGCTTGAAAATCATTGCTAATAGACATCATAGATGACCTCAGGGGGTAATGTCAAATTTCATTCTCAATATGAACACAATACACACAATTTTTGCTTAGACTGAAGGCATTTTAAGTCTATATCCTTTCAAGGGACAAGAAATCACTGATATAGCTTTCCATACACATGAGGGAGACTCAGGAAGTTAAGCAGACAACCTTTGATTCCTGTAGAGAACTATATTAAAAGGTACCTCTTGGGTAATTTTGAAATCTACTCGTGTCAAACTGGCTATATAGTTTCATTCCTACTTAATATTAACTTGGGTCTGTTCCATTTTGGGTTATATGGTAAAAGCTAATTACTGGGAGCATCATTTGAAGTGACAGGTAATTGAATCTTGGGTTCTCTGTGAATATCTGTATAATGCATAATACATTATTAAGCAGTAATTATTTAAAACACAAGTGAAGCCGATTAAGTCACAAGGAGTTGGTGGCTCATACTACACTTGAAACTACAGATAATTAACAAGTCCAAAACACACACTTCAATTTAACCTGTAAAAACTATTTTTGACATTTTTTTTTATTAATTGTGACATGGTAATCTTTATAATTTTATTTTGTCTATGTACATTAGCCTCATGTAGTTCAAATATAAAGCAGAATGGAAGTTCTAAAATCTAGAAAGGAAGAAAATTATCTGTTTCACATTTGTATCAATATTTAATCTGTACTGATTAATATTCTGGAGTTGCCAACACTTGTCCCAGTGGAAATAGTAAAAGAATATATAACTAGATTTCAAATAGGGTATTATTATTTTACAAGACTTGATCACTCACATTTCTGAAAATGGGAAGTCTCATTAGAACAATAGATGTATGTCACTAATAGGTTAGTGCTGCACATTACAATTAATGCATATTACATAAATAACCACAATGCATTGATTTATAACATAGATTATATTGTAAATAAAATTTAAATACTTTTTAGATAGCCCCAAACCTGGACTTCTTTATTGTACTCCAGATACAATCTATTGACTATATTAACATCTTCAGATGTCAAAAGGCATTTTAAAACCAAGGCTCTTAATTCCTCCATCCATTGTTCTTCAGTTATTCTGCTGCTATCCTGATTAAGTCATCATTGTCTAGTACTTGAGTTGTTTCTCTTTGTTAGGACTTCTAAAATGAGCCTGTTGAAAACCTAATTCAGAGCATATCAGTCCACTACCTAGTATCCTCTAGTGTGTGCCCATATTTCCAGAGAATGGTCCTACTGGTCCCTATTTGTGAAAGCACTCTATACAGCCTGGCTGCTTGCTTACTCTCTCTCATGCCTTCTGGATTACCTCATCTCCCCTTCGCATTCTGCTCCAGCTGAATTAGCACGTTAGACACTGCTGTAGCATGACAGCTCTCCTCCTACCTTAGTGCTTTGCCCTTTTGCTCAAGCATTCTCCACATGGATACGTGGCTTGTTCTCTCACCTCTTAGATCTTTATAACGTAAAGGTCATCTTTCTGGTGAGGTGTCCTTGAACCTTCTAAAATTCTAGACTCCATGTTTCACATTCTCAACTTCCTTGTTTGGTTTATTTTGTGTCTTTTAGTATGTCTAACACTTGTTGATACTGTTTACTCACTTTCTCCCATTAGACTGTAGGCCTGATGAGATGAGGTATTTTTGTCCAGTTTGTTGACTAACATATCTATTCTCGGGAGGAGATGCTGGAATCTGAACAAGCTCTTGCATAGAAAGCAGTTTTAGAGTTCCAGTGAACAGTCCTAAGCCAGAGAATCACACCAAGTGTGCCATCACAGGACAGAGAGTTAGACAAGAGAGGGGAAGCCAAGACAAGGAGACATATCTGAGTGCCTGCCAGCAGCCGCGGCGGTGGCGGCAGGGTCACGGCGGCGACCGCAGCCGCGGCCATACCTGAGCGCTCACACAGAGAGTCCGGGACGAAGGAGCCAGACGCAGCGGGCGAGAGGATTCTACTCAACACCAGCAAGAACCGACAAGGAGCGGACATCTTCATCCTGCAGTTTGCAGACCAGAGACGACCCAGGATCCAAGACTCGGCGTGAGTACAAGCCCGATGTCCTCACTCCTTCTCAGGGAGCAGAGGAGGGAAGGCCACCCCTCCCCCCCCAGCACCAGTGATCTCCATCTTGGATACCGACAAAGCTCGGAGGAGCTGCTAGCTCCAACTCAGGCCTTGGAATAAAACGAGTCATTTAGCAGGTCATAAGAACTTAACGGCGAAGTGACCTGCCAGACTCAGCTCCATCCAGGGAAAAGTCACCCAGCGCAGGCACCAGCCATTGGAGTGGCTTTCTTCACTGGGTAACCAGAGCCAGAGGCTGCCCCTCCCTCTAGCAGCCTCCACAATCAATTGAAAAACAGAAACCCTGAGAATGGCTCCAGGCTGGGCTCCGTGAGTTTTTCACAAAATAGCCCCAGGGAAAAGCTACTGTTTGTTGAAAGGCCTCAACTCTACCAGAACCTAGCCTCATCACCCCTCTTTTGTGATTCTCAAAGCAGATCACCCTCCCATTAACCTAACCTGGGAGGGGGATTTCAAAATCTTGGGTAAAGCAGAGCATTTTTCTGCCTGTTCGAACAAACTGACTTAAGAAACCAATCAAGCCACAGGACCTCAAGCTGACCAGAGACTCCAACAAGAGGCTGGTTACAGACAAAAGGGAGATACAGGATTCTTCCCACCCCTCAAAAAAAAAATCAAAAAAAAAATCAAAGAACTTTTTTTTTTCTTCTTTCCTTTTTTCTTTCTTTTTTTTTTTTTTGGTACCTTATATATATATAAAAAATTTTTTTTCCTTTTCTAAAACTTTTATTAATCTTTAATTTTTGCCTTTTTTGAAAAAATAATTGTTTTCCAGGAACTTTTTTTTCCATCTTATAATTTTTATTTCAGGAATATGTGAATGTGCATTTTCCTTTCTTTTCTTGTCTTCTTTCTCTTTTTCTTTCTTTCTTAATTACCTTTTTGTTTTTTGTCTAGATCTATTGAACTTCTGATCTTGTTTTTTCTCTATTTCTTATCCTTTTAACCTTTTCCTCTCTTTTGTTCTTCTGTATGTGACTTAAGTCTTGTCCTGCACATCCTCAGATAAACCCATAGTTAACTAGTAGACCCTATCCCCCATTGTGTACACACTTAATCCACAAATTTATTACTCAATCCAAAACCTCTGAGACTTAAATTCCTTAATAGCAGTACTACCTCTTTATACCTATTTTTTTAAGTTTTTCACATCTCCTCTATCTCCCTCCTGTTTTCTCAATATATTCACATTCCTCTGTAAATATATGGTCTTTCAATATCCATAACTATATTAATTTTTACGTTTCTATTTTTTTTTCTGGTCTCTTTTCATTTCCCTTTCCCTTTCTTCTTTTTCTCTCTCTCTCTACTTACATCCTACCCAACCTATTTCCTGCATTGAGATTAAGACATAGTTAACTCTCCCTGTGCCTCCCCACACCAATCTATTCCTATTTTTTACCCACACCTCTCCCTAACCCTAAAAATTTCTGGTTTTCCAAATTCTTTTCTGCGGTTCGAAGCCCATTAACATATAGTTGTTTGATGTTGAATAGATTTATCTGTTGAACTAGATTGTATCTGTAGACTATTGACTGTATAAATGCAAACCTTGGTTGATGGTTGCCTTAAGATAGTGTTCTAGCACAAAACTGGTGCTATTTTCATCTCAAATGGGCAGAGTAAGCCGGAAAAACACAAGAAAAATGGCAAATCCGGATATCTCAAGTCACAATCTTGATAATCAGGGGTCAGATCAGATAATGAACAATCCAGAGGAGAGTTCCCAAATAGCTCTACAAACACTGGTGGCAAACATGATAAATGAGAAGTTTGACAACTTACAAAGGACTCTGTATGAGCATGATAGGGAGAGAGAGGAGGCATCCCAAAAGTTTATACAGGAATATCATAAGCGTGAGGAAGCTACTCAAAAACTGATACAAGATTTGCGTGAACAACTTGAGAATACTCAAAGAGAAAGGGAGGAATGGCATGAGCAGGCTGAGAACACTCAAAGAGAACTGCAGGAATCCCAGGAACGGGAGGAAAGAGAACTGCAGGAATCCCACAAACGGGAGGAAGCTAATCAAAGAGTAATTCAGGAATTGAGAGACCAGGTAGAGAATACACAAAGATCACTAAAGGCATTCATGGAATCCATTAACAAAGAGCTGAAGGAAGTCAGGGAGACCACAAAGGGAATGCTGAATGGAACCCAACAGAAGGAATGGGAGTCCAAAGAAACCATAACCAATCAACTAAGTGATTTGAGAACAAATACTGAACACCAAATTAAGGAAGTAAAGAAATTCATACAAGACCTAAAACAGAGCTTCAACAAAGAACTTGAAGCCATCAAAGCTGACCAATTAGAAGGAAAAGAGATAAAAAACAAAGTAGAGAGTCTTGACAGCAGGTAAGACCATGCAGAAGATCGAATCTCAGGGATTGAAGACAGCCTAGATATTATAGAGAAAGAACATACAACCATCCAAGACAAGTCCAAGAAATATGATAGATCTATCCAATACCTGGAAGACACCATCAGAAGGCCTAATCTAAGGATAATGGGTGTAGAGGAGCACCTAGAAACAGAAGTTAATGGTCTAGGAAATTTGTTTAACAGGATCCTAGCAGAGAACTTCCCAAACATACAAAAAGATAGGCCTATTCAGATACAAGAAGCTTTTAGAACCCCAAATAGACCAGACTAGAATAGGACATCCCACCATCACGTCACATTATAATCCACACAGGATCAACTCAGACCAAGGAAAAGATCCTTAAAGCTGTCAAGGAGAAAAGGGTAATCACCTATAAAGGGAAACCAATTAGAATCACCTCAGATTTCTCAGCAGAGACAATCAAAGCAAGAAGAGCCTGGAATGATGTATGCCATGCCCTAAAAACAAACAACTATCAACCAAGAATACTGTACCCAGCTAAACTCTCCATAACTGAAGGCCAAATAAAAACCTTCCACAGCAAAGAAAAATTGAAACAATACATCTCCAACAAACCAGCCCTACAAAAGATTCTTAAAGATGTCCTACACATAGAAAACCAACAAGACCGCAACAAAGGCCAAGAAACTGCACCCAATCTGAGACTCCAAGAACCATAGGAAGAACCCAGTTTTCGCAGCCCCCAAGAAGGTGGATAACATGGCAGGAACTCCCAAATACCTCTCAGTCCTATCTCTTAATGTTAACGGACTGAATTCTCCAATTAAGCGACATAGACTGTCTAGTTGGATTAAAAAACAAGACCCTTCTATCTGCTGCCTGCAGGAGTCACATCTTGCCCGTAAAAACAAACACATTTTCAATGTTAAAGGCTGGAACAAAATCTACCAAGCAAACGGCCCCCATAAGCAGGCGGGAGTTGCAATCCTAATATCAGATAAAATAGACTTCAAATTAAAATTCGTTAGAAGAGATAAAGAAGGTCGCTACATACTAATTAAAGGATCTCTCCTTCAGGAGGATATTACAATTCTAAATATCTATTCGCCAAACAATGGAGCACCCAAATTTATCAAAGAAACACTACTTTCCCTAAAATCCCATATAGATCCCAAGACATTAATTGTTGGGGATTTTAACACACCACTCTCCCCACTAGATAGATCAACTCAGCAAAAACTCAACAGAGAAACCGCAGATCTAAACAGCTGCATAGATCAACTAGACTTAACAGACATCTACCGAACATTTCACCCAGCAGCATCAGAATACACGTTTTTCTCAGCAGCACATGGAACGTTTTCTAAAATAGACCACATTTTAGGCCACAAAGCAAACTTGTCTAAATTCAGAAACATTGAAGTTATACCTTGCATTCTCTCTGACCACAAGGGAATAAAATTAGAACTCAACACCAAAAGCCACCAAAGAAAGTCCGGTATCACATGGAGGCTGAACAACACGCTGCTGAATCAAGAGTGGGTCATGGAAGAGATTAGAAAGGAAATTCAAATGTTCATGCTATTCAACAAAAATGAACACACAAATTACCAGCTCCTCTGGGACACAGCAAAGACAGTACTTAGAGGCAAGTTTATAGCTCTGAGCTCCTACATCAACAAATTGGAGAGATCTGAAACTAGCAATTTAATGACACATCTAAACCTCCTTGAAAAAGAGCAGCAAGATAAACCCCAATCCAGTAGACGGAAAGAAATAATCAAAATTAAATCAGAATTAAATGAATTAGAATCCAAAAACTATAGAAAGAATCAACAAAACAAAGAGTTGGTTCTTTGAAAAACTTAACAAAATTGACAGACCCTTAGCAAATCTTATCAGAAAAAGAAGAGAACACACCCAAATAAATAAACTCAGAGATGAGAATGGAAACATCACCACGGAAACAACCAAGATTCAAAACATTATAAGTGAATACTTCTCAAAACTTTATGCTAATAAGTTTGAGAACTTGACAGAAATGGACCTTTTCCTAGCAAATATTGACATGCCAAAACTAAACCAAGATGAATTAAACCAGATTAACAGGCCCATATCAAGCATTGAAATAGAAACAGCAATAAGAGACCTCCCAGCTAAGAAAAGTCCAGGACCAGATGGTTTTACAGCAGAATTTTACAATGCCTTCAAAGCAGAGCTCACACCAATACTCCTCCAACTCTTCAATGAAATTGAAAGAGAAAGCTCACTACCCAACACATTCTATGAAGCCATCATAACCCTCATCCCAAAACCAGGCAGGGACTCATCAAAGAAAGAGAACTATAGACCCATTTCTTTGATGAACATTGATGCAAAACTTCTCAACAAAATTTTGGCCAATCGACTTCAACAATTCATCCAAAAAATCATACACCCTGATCAAACAGGATTCATTTCAAGGATGCAAAGCTGGTTCAATATACGCAAATCAATTAATATTATTCATCACATCAACAGGAGCAAGAATAAGAACCACATGGTTATCTCAATAGCTGCAGAAAAAGCATTCGACAAGATCCAACACCCCTTTATGATGAAGGTTTTGGAAAAATTAGGAATCCATGGAACATTCCTCAATACAATAAAGGCTGTATATGACAAACCTACAGCCAGCATTATACTCAATAGTGAAAAACTAAAGCCATTTCCTCTTAACTCAGGAACAAGACAAGGATGCCCACTCTCTCCACTTCTCTTCAATCTAGTATTAGAATGCCTAGCTACAGCAATAAGACAAGATGCAGACATAAAGGGGATCCAAATAGGGAAAGAAGAAATAAAACTCTCCCTCTTTGCAGATGACATGATCTTGTATTTAAAGAATCCCATAGACTCCACTCCCAAATTACTCAAGCTGATTCAAAACTTTGGCAAAGTAGCAGCTTATAAAATTAACCCCCCAAAATCAATGGCTTTTCTGTATGCCAACAATGAGAAAAGTGTGGCTGAAATTAGGAAAGCAACTCCATTTGTAATAGCCCCACAAAAAATAAAATACCTAGGAATTAACTTAACTAAAGAAGTGAAGGACCTCTATGATGAAAACTTTAAAATCTTGAAAAAGGAAATCAACACAGAACTTAAAAAATGGCAAAACCTCCCATGCTCCTGGATTGGAAAGATTAACATCGTGAAAATGGCAATACTTCCCAAGGCTATCTACAAATTCAACGAGATACCTATTAAAATTCCACCCTCATTCTTCAAGGAAATAGAAGAGGCAATCCAAAAATTCATATGGAACAATAAAAGACCCCGAATAGCAAAAACGCTCCTCAATGGAAAGAACACTGCTGGAGGAATATCAATACCAAATTTCAAACTCTACTATAAAGCCATAGTAATCAAAACAGCTTGGTATTGGCATAAGAACAGACCTCAGGACCAATGGAATAGAATTGAAAACCCAGAAATGAACCTACAGACCTATAGCCATCTAATCTTCGATAAGGGAGCTAAAACAATAGAATGGAACAAAGACAGCCTCTTCAGTAAATGGTGCTGGCAAAATTGGTTAACTACATGTAGAAAACTAAAGCTAGATCCTTATATATCACCCTGCACCAGAATCAACTCCAGATGGATCAAAGACCTTGAAGTCAAAGCAGACACTCTGAAAACATTACAGGATGGAATAGGAGAAACCCTAGGTCTCCTTGGCTCAGGCCAAAATTTTCTGAATAGAGACCCGGAAACACAACAAATCAAAGAAAGGTTGGACAAATGGGATTGCATAAGATTGCAGAGCTTCTGCAGGGCAAATGACATAGCTAGCAAGATCAATAGAAAGCCCACGGATTGGGAGAAGATCTTTACTAGCCATACAACGGACAAGGGTGTCATATCTAAAATATACTTGGAACTCAAAAAATTAAACCTCCCAACAACAAGTCCTCAAAGAAACAACTGCCCAATAAATAAGTGGGCGAAAGACTTAAAGAGAAACTTCTCTGAAGAAGAAAGAAGGATGGCCAATAGACACATGAAGAAATGTTCAACATCCCTAGCCATAAAAGAAATGCAAATCAAAACAACATTGAGATATCACCTCACTCCAGTTAGAACGGCAAAAATCAAGAACTCTAACAACAACAGATGCTGGAGGGGATGTGGACAGAAAGGAACCTTACTTCATTGTTGGTGGGAATGTAAACTTGTTCAACCACTTTGGAAAGCAGTGTGGAGGTTCCTCAAAAGACTTCACATAGAACTCCCCTATGACCCACCAATCCCACTTTTGGGCATTTACCCAAATGTTTACAAACAAGACCACACTAAAGCTACTAGCACAACTATGTTTATTGCAGCATTATTTACCATAGCTAAGATATGGAACCAACTCAGATGCCCCTCAGTAGATGAATGGATCAAGAAAATGTGGTATATATACACAATGGAATTCTATGCCTCCATCAGAAAGAATGACATTGCCCCATTTGTTAGGAAATGGAAAACTTGGAAAAAATTATATTAAGTGAAGTAAGCCAGGCCCAAAGAAACATAGGTCCCATGGTTTCACTTATTTGTAATATCTAGTATATGTATGAGTCAAGTGGAAAAGGTCAGATAATGTGATGTCAGGAAAATGAACCCTTAGATGTGTATTTTAAGGTTTTTTTCTTTCATGCATGTGTTTCTAATGCATTTATAAGATTATCTCTTTGTTGCTTTGTATGTCCCTCCCCCACAGTATAACCCCTGCTTTCACTATATTTGATGTCAGTATAACTTGTGGAGGAGATGGGGAAAAACCAGTTGTTTAAGGATACAGGTGGACCTGTTGCAACAATGAGAAGTACAAGTTGTCATGTCCAAAACGAGCTTTACAATG
The DNA here is from genome assembly GCF_024711535.1 of Dipodomys merriami. Classification (NCBI taxonomy): domain Eukaryota; kingdom Metazoa; phylum Chordata; class Mammalia; order Rodentia; family Heteromyidae; genus Dipodomys; species Dipodomys merriami. Next base: position 18,789,596 of record NW_027203382.1, on the reverse strand, counting down.
TCGGTGCGGGGGGAGGGGGAGGGAAGGGGGAGGGAAGGAGAAGGATTGGGATTGGGGGGGAGGGGGGAGGTTGGGAATGTATGTGAAGGGTAAACACAGGAGGAGGCTGCAATGCTTGGTAAGAAATGTACGTATTATCCTGCCCATGCAATTGTAACCCCTCTGTACAGTATGTTCACAAATAAAATAAAATAAAATTATAAAAAAAAAACAAAAAAACAAAAAAAAATCTATTCTCAGTGACTTCAAGAACACCAAGCCCTTAGTAGGCATCCAATAAAATTTCTCACATGAATGTGTGATTGTCTCCTTACACATGATTCTTCTGAAAGAAGCATTGAACAATGGGTGGCTTATTTTTACAGAACTGCACATCCTAAAAGCTAGGTTCCATTAGCTATTTCTTTTCTGCCACAAAAAAAGCTCTTGCTTGGCCTTTGTGTGTTAGTCATTACACTAGATGATGAAACAATCATTGTCTTTGTTATCTAAAACGACATTAGATGTACAATACACAGATGAATGTAATATTGAAAGTTGAAGGTAAAAGCTGTGAAGTCAGAAAAAATTATTACAAGAAGGAATGGGCCGGGAAGGGGGGAGATAGAGGAGAATACTTCTAATGAAACTGAGGTAACACACAGAAAAGAAAAAAAAAAGAGAAAGAACTAGTATACTGCGTAGAGTTAGAGGTTGAGATGTGGATTACAAGGAAGGAAAACAATCCTATATGAAAGCCCTGAGCAAAGAAAACAGATATTTGAGAAAACGGTGGACTGAAGGTAGGTTATATAGCACATTGTACAGTATTGTGTTAAGATATAGTTGGTATAATTTGTGGAGGGGAAGGGAAAAAACAAACTGTTTAAATAGGGATACAAGTGGATCCATTGCAACAATGAGATGTACAAGTCCTAATGTTGAAAAATGAACTTTACAACTTTGGCCAGGTGGGGCAGGGGTGGGGGGAGGGGGGAGATGGGAAGGGGAAACAAAGGAAGAGGCAACAATGCTTGATAAGAAATGTACTCATTACGTTGCTCATGTAATTGTAAGCCCTCTGTATGATATTTTCACAATTAAAAAAAAAAGGAACTTAGTGCACCAATGATAAAGGCCAGGGGCAATCATAATCTTGAGCTCTTAAAACTTACATGATTCAATGAATTGGTTAGCTATTCTTTGCACCATTTTCCTCATTTCAATATGAATAATTCAAATAGATTATTGGGACCTTTCTCTACTTGTATACTACATTCTTAATGCCTGAACCAATGGGCTATTGTTTTGAAAACCAGGACGGATAATGGAGACACAGAAATACCAATTTAGAAGTGTTGACAAATCCCCTAATTCCTGCTCTAGACTCATTTCTGTAATTTATGCATGGTTGGCTTAAGACAAATGGTACAATCAGGACATGATGGAAAGAAAGTCATTTTGGGAGATCCAAAATTTAAAATTTGATCCAAATAATTGAACAATTCTTGCTTATTTTAACTGTACTAGATAGTTGGGTTCAATTCTGAATGTTATAAAGGGGAGCACATTCAGTTACTATTTGCAACATTTTAATACTTCTAATAGTCAATACAGATTATTTTTGTTGTGAAATAAGGTTCCTCCCCTGTTTCTCAGTAAATAAGTGTAAGCATTAAAAATAACTAAATGGGAAACTTGATTCAACAGATCTGTACTTGAAAACTGGAATATGATTTGAAACAATGAGAATATATTCTCTAGAAAATCAAGTTTCTATTGCATTGATTTTGGGCAGAAGATTTCAACTCAAATATCTCATTATTGCCTTTCTACAAACTGAGAAGTAGAATAATATATATGAACTAATTTTTGGACAAAACAATTTGCTCATCAGTTAAAATGTTAAAATAGATAGTTTTATTTTGACATAGAAAACTCTTTGTTATTTGATCCTTTGTATAATGAAAAGGAAAGACAAAATGAATTTAGTAATGGTTTTGCTGGTAATTGTTCTTCTATGTGCTGCAGTTCTGCATTCAGGCCTATTCTAAAGCCAAGAAGTTGTATATGGATACTCTTAATGTATTTTATTGTATTTACAGCAATCAGGCATGAAGAATATGATTTTATTCCTCTAAAAGGTAAAAAAAACTAATTTAGACTGAACAACCAGTTCTATACAAAATAGTATATTGATTTTTAGCAAAACAAGTTTTAGCTAGGATATTAAAAGTTATTGTTCCTCATTACTGGCTTAACCACCCTATGGCTTTGTCAGCCTTTGGGGTACTAACTTGGATTAAAAAGCTTTGCCCATGTATTTTGTTTAATGACTCACAAGATTTCACTTGTGAAAAATCTTAAGTTTTAGAAATCTCTGTTATTCAATGGATAGTAAAGAAGGGAATGAGTACCAAAAGGGAGAAAGAGAAAACTGATTTTCTCACTCAAGCATTTATGTATTAACCTCAAAATGATAGGTTTAACCATCTAAATGTTTTCTGTAATACTGTAACAGGTGTGAATGCATATGCAGGTAGTCCACAAACATAGAAATACATCATAATCAGGAAATAGGTAAGAAAATCTTCTAAGTATTTCCACAAACATCAGTAAGCAAAAACAAAAATATGTTCTGATAAGAGGTAGACTCAGTGACAAAAACAAGCAGAATGAAAAAGCAAGAGTGCATATTGCCTTTTTTAAGTCACCATCTTATTTTTATATTCTATTATTCAACTTAATTTTCCATATTTTTTTTTATTTTTGCCAGTTTGGGGCTTGAACTCAGGACCTGGGCACTGTTGCCAAGCGTTATTACTCTATCACTTGAGCCACAGCACCACTTCTGACTCTTTCTGTTTATGTGGTGCTAAGGAATTGAACCCAGGGCTTCATGTATGCTAGGCCAGCAATCTACAACTAAGCCACATTCCCAGCCCACTTTCTTATTTTTGACCAAATTTTCTATTTTTAACCAAATTTATATCTAGTAACTAATAGGTAGTAGCTATCCATGAACAAGACGTAAATATCTGGTACCCCCACCACACACTCACACAAATAGAAACTTAAAATGAAGGAAAAGATCCAAAGATTCTTTAAAAGAAAAAAAAAGAATAAAAAAAATCTTAGCACTGTAAACTTTTAAAAAGCAGTATCAACTGATAATTCCTAGTGGGTAATTCTGTTGTTCTCCTGGTAGGACAAACCACTTTTAGTCTAAGTATAGTTGTACTTAAACGTACTTAAACTGGCTTTGGCTGTCCTTTCTGCCTCTGTTTTCTTTTTCTTTTCTTTTAATTTTTTGTTGTGAAAATACCGTACAGAGGGGTTACAATTACATGGGCAAGGTAATGAGTACATTTCTTATCAAGCATTGTAGTCTCCTCCTTTGTTTCCCCTTTCCATCCCTTCCCATGCTCCCCCTGCCCCCTACCAAATCCTCCCCCCCCACCAAAGTTGTAAAGTTCGTTTTTCAACTTTACCACTTGTATATCTCATTGTTGCAATGGGTCCATTTTTTTTTTTTGCCATTCCCCTCCACAAATTATACCAACATCAAATACAATAAAAGCAGGGGTTATACCGTGGGGGAGGGACATACAAAACAACAAAAAAATCGTCTTATAAATATGTTAGAAACAAACTCAAGAAAGAAAAAAACATTAGAATACTTATCTTGGGGTTCATTTCACCTAACATCAACTTATCTGACCTTTTCTGCTTGTCTCAGATATATACTAGTTATTGCAAATAAGGGAAACCATGGGACCTATGTTTCTTTGGGCCTGGCTTACTTCACTTAATATCATTTTTTCCAAGTCTTTCCATTTCCTAACAAATGGGGCAATGGCATTCTTTCTGATGGAGGCATAGAATTCCATTGTGTATATATACCACATTTTCTGGATCCATTCATCTACTGAGGGGCAACTGGGTTGGTTCCATATCTTAGCTATGGTAAATAATGCAATAAACATAGTTGTGCTGGTAGCTTTAGTATGGTCTTAATATGGTAAATTCCCAAAAGTGGGATTGCTGGGTCATAGGGGAGCTCTATGTGGAGTCTTTTGAGGAAACTCCATACTGCTTTCCACAGTGGTTGAACAAGTTTACATTTCCACCAACAATGCAATAGGGTTCCCTTCTGTCCACATCCCCTCCAGCATTTGTTGTTATTAGAGTTCTTGATTATAGCCATTCTAACTGGGGTGAGGTGGTAACTCAATGTTCTTTTATGGCTAACGAGGTTGAGCATTTCTTCATGTGTCTATTTGCCATCCTTCTTTTGTCTTCAGAGAAGTTTCTCTTTAAGTCCCTAGCCTACTTATTTATTGGGCAGCTGTTTCTTTGAGGATTTGTTGTTGGGGGATTTAATTTTTTGAGTTCCAGGTATATTTTAGATATGAGACCCTTGTCCGTTGTATGGCTAGTGAAGATCTTCTCCCAATCCGTGGGTTTTCTATTGATCTTGCTAGCTATGTCCTTTGCCATGCAGAGCTCTGCAATTTCATGTAATCCCATTTGTCCAACCTTTCTTTGATTTATTGTGTTTCTGGGTCTCTATTAAGAAAATTTGGGGCTGTGCCAAGGAGAACTAGGTTTTCTCCTATTCCATCCTATAATGTTTTCAGAGTGTCTGCTTTGACTCCAAGGTGTTTGATCCATTTGGAGTTGATTCTGGTGCAGGGTGATATATAGGGATCTAGCTTTAGTTTTCTACAAGTGATTAACCAGTTTTGCCAGCACCATTTACTTTCTTCCATTCTATTTTTTTTAACTCCCTTATTGAATATTAGATGGCTATAGGTCTGTGGGTTCATTTCTGGGTTTTCAATTCTATTCCATTGGTCCTGAGGTCTGTTCTTGTGCCAGTACCAAGCTGTTTTGATTACTATGGCTTTGTAGTAGAGTTTGAAATTTGGTATTGATGTTCCTCCAGCACTGTTCTTTCTGTTAAGGATCATTTTTGCTATTCAGGGTCTTTTATTGTTCCATATGAATTTTTGGATTGCCTCTTTTATTTCCTTAAAGAATGAGGTTGGAATATTGATAGGTATTGCATTGAATTTGTAGATAGCCTTGGGAAGTATTGCCATTTTCACGATGTTGATCCTTCAAATACAGGAGCATGGGAGGTTTTTCCACTTTCTGAGTTCTGTTTTGATTTCCTTTTTTCAGGTTTTTAAAGTTTTCATCATAGAGGTCCTTCACTTCTTTGGTTAATTATTTGTTGTGGGGCTATTATGAATGGAGCTGCTTTCCTGATTTCAGCCATGCTTTCCTTGTTGTTGGCATACAGAAAAGCCATTGATTTTTGAGGGTTAATTTTATATCCTGCTACTTTGCCAAAGTTTTGAATCAGTTTGAGTAATTTGGGAGTGGAGTCCTCTGCCACCGTTTTCTGTTATTACTCTAAGTCATTCCTTCCATGGTCACTTTGCAATTACCTTGATTTGCAAGAAAGATAAGACTGATCAAGGTTATCTTTATGACAGAAAAACTAAAATTATAAAGAAAAACAGAGCCTTGTAGGACAGATCATCCGCAAATGAGGACAAATACTTATAATGATAAGGCTATACTCTGAAGCCAGAGAAATCATTTCATGAGAACACAATTGCTCTCCTCAAGTGATGACAGTGATAACTTCTCCAAGACCCAGGAAATCCAAAATTGAGATAATGACCAGCCAAGCCACATCTGTAACTAGGTCTATTAATCTGTGCACTCCTTCTGTTATTCCTATTTTGTCCTCTTTATAGCTTGCCTCTAATTCTTCCTCAACTTAAAGCTAATGCTGATGTCTGTACTCTGCAGATGGCAGAAGCTGATTTAAAGTTCCATCTTCTTGAATCATCACGTACATAATAATCTCCTTTTTGTCATATTTCTTTCCTAATAAACTTTGCTAGCACTTTCACTACATTATTCTTTTCTAATAACTTTGCTGTAACAAACATCACCACCTCTAGTAAATTTCTTTCTCTCCCTCTCTTTCTCTCCCTCTTTCTCTCTTTCCCTCCATTTTTCCCTCTCTTTCTCCTTCCCTACCCTCCCACTCTCTCCCATGAATCTAATATAGTCTATGTCTTAGTGTTGCTGATGAGTTTTGATGCTGTGCATACAACAAGAACCATAGAGAATTTGGAAAATTTCCTTAGAAGAGACTTTTTATTCATGTGGTCAGATAGATCTGAGATGTGGTTTTAGGCTCTGCTGGGACTAATCTAGACATTTTTCATCTTATTTAACATTATTGTGCAATAGGTTTTATTTATTTATTTTTGGTTTCCCCTACTCTAGTGCATACCTTATTTGAGGTCTCACATGACATTTTATTACACTTGCAAATGGCACTTGGCTTTCATGGAGTTGGGATTCTGACCTCTGGCTTCTCAATATTGCCTCCTACTGAAATTGGTGATTGGCTTTTCAATTTTCCAGGTTCTTTGGGTCTTTGAGAATCTTGCTGGACTCCTGTGCCTCTTTAAGAATTATCCAACAATATATAGAGTGATAAACAATATATGTTTATCACTCTCTGAGTTTCTCTCATTCTCTAGAAGCTTATATCTTAAGTCTGAGCACTGAGGGGCCTGTGCCTCCTACCCATCTTCCTACTTGGGTCCTATTTCATAATGCTTGAATGTGGAAAGCCATTACAGGGAAAAGTGAGAAGAAGTGTGTGTCTTCTGTCTCCTTAATCTCAGATTTTAGCCCCTTCTTTAGCTAAGTTGTTTAGCTTTCTTTTGGTTTGTTTTTACTATCATCACCAATGCACTGCAAGATGCTTTATACTGTCTCTACTCTACTCTTTCATTTACTGTAATATAATTTCCATCTGACTACTCCATTAAAATGCCCTGGATAGAGTCCTCAGTAGTTTCCGTGGTGCTAATTAATTTACTGGATTCTCATCGGTCTTTATCCTACTCTTTCTGAGCAGAATTTGACACAGCTGACTATTTCTTGTCTTCAGTTTTTATATCATTCACTCTTGATTTCTTGCTGACTTAGCTCATAGCTGTTTTTTTCCCCTCTGTATTCTCCAATTACCTTTATAGGTAATCTAGTTTCCATAAGCCAAAAATTTTCAGATTCATATTGAAAATTTATGCAGTTTCTCTAAGCTTTAATCTTTAGATATAATGACCTATTTGAATTAGATGACTAACAAAGGTTTCCAAACTTAACATGTCTAGCACTAAACTATTTTTGTGTTCTAGGCTAACACTTTCACCTTCTTCCTGGGGTAACACTTGTCACCTTCCTTTCCCAAGTTCCTGGCTTGGTAAAAGTCATCATCCCAACTTTCCATAATTCTTGCCAAACAGCTGAAAATAACCTTGACTCTTCCTCTGAAAACTGCTTCTAGTTTTCACTGTAAAGGCCGTTGTGATTGTTTCCCAGCAGAGAAAACATTCCTGTGACCTCCTGGTGTAGACTATGACCTGGTCTGCTTCAGAAATTTACTCCTTGTCTTTGGAGATGAAAGGATAAATCAAGGGCTGTTCTTGATTCATTTCATTTCAATACTGTAGGTATTGGCAGCTCACCTTTAGATTAGACCATCAATTATTTTAGAGTCTATTTCTTGATGGATGATGATCATAATGATTTGTGTTAGATCGAGTCTACAACTCTAGAGAGCACTACTATGATCATTTTTATGGTATTTAAAGACAGAGGATGCAAGCTCCTGAATTTACTATATCACTACATATGATATATACAGCCCTTCACAGGCAAAATGAAACTAGTGACATATAGATTAATGTATGTTTTATAAATTTAAGATACAACTAAGTGTTACATGATTTCTAGGAACATTAGCAATTTAAGAGCTAGATTGCAGGATAACTTTTGTAAGTTTTTTTAATGGACAATAGTTAAAATCTTATAAAATTGCATTTACATCAATTACAAAGAAATGGATGGAACTGAAAAATATATTAAGCAAAGTAAATCAGGGTCAGAGAGTCAGAGGTTGAATGTTTTCCTTCATGTATGAAAGCTAGCATTTTTTGGCTTACAAACATATACCTTATATGAAGTGTACATAAATGTATTAATTGAAATACAGTAGATTTAAAGGATAATTCAAACAGTGTAATTCCTTAGAAAGGCAAAAATCATACTTCAGCAAAACAAACTTGAAAGGATGAGGTGGAGTGTGGCCAAAGAAAGGTGGGAGAGGTACACGAATGAAGAATGAAGTACAAAATGCAGTAAGAAGTTCAAAGTATATCCTACAAAATTTAAGATATGTGGGGGAAGGAGGAGGTTGGGAGGGATGGGTAAGAATATTGAAAGCGATGACATTGGTCAAGATGCATTGTAATCATGGTTGAATGGTAACTTCTTTGTACTCAAATATACTAAAAGTGTTTTTAAGAATTGTTCCTAGCTCCCAGTGGATTTATGTCATATTCAAACAGAAAATTTTGGTCATTTTCAAATCATAGCTAATTGAGAGCTTTGGACTTATGTCACTTCATTTATGAAATGTCTTAAAAATGAAAATATTTATTTAAAAGAATGAGACATTTTGGCTAATGGAGTTCTAGAGAAATTGTGTAAATTAAATTATCTTCTAATAAATAAGCTTATTTATAACTTCTAAATACAACAGAGTACCCACTTACTCAGGTGGCCTTGAGCAAGTTACTTATAAAGTCTCTATCCTCATCCTTCTTATTTTTGCAATGGTGAGAATGACGGCTCTGCTTTGGGGCCATGATATGTAACACCAGACTCTTCTCTTACACTCGTTAAAGCATTTGACCTGTATCACTTACTTCATTCCCACAAGACTCCAGGTAAGAGGTTGAAAATCATCTTTTACTTGTGGCTTAGAGAAACTCATGACTTGCCTGAAGTCACATCACTAGTAAATGTGAGATCTAGGAAGTTTGTCATCTTTAGGAAGTTTGTCATCTCTAGAGTCCAGTATTTCTAACCACAATGCTGAATTCCTGAACATTTTTTTCTAGTGGGTGATTGCTTTTACTTAGAATGTGATACTTAATTTTAAGTGTCAAATCTACGGGCCCATTGGACTTCTCTGTCTTAGTCTGTTGTATCCCGTTTTTACAGAGTATTGGAGACTTAGAAATTTATTTTAAAAAAATAGATATATTTCATAGCTCTGGAAACTGACAAATCCATGCTCATGATGTTGAAAACATGGATTTAAACATCTGGTACTATTTCAACATGTTCTGAAGAGATTAGAATTTGGATTGGTGGACAAAGTAAAGCAGATGCTCCTTACCAAGGTGTGTGGGTTTCATTCAACCCTTGAGAGAACAGAAAGATGGAGGAAAGTCAATGTTCTCTCTTCCTACCTGACTGAGCAAAGGCTTCCTACTTCTGCCTTCGCATAGCAATTCATACTACCGATATTTCTGTTTCTCAGGCCTTGGGACTGAAAGGTATAAAATTATCTTTCCTAAGTCTTGAGTTTGTTGATGAAAGACTGGAACTTCTCAGCCTTCATAACTGCTGCAGCCAATTCCTTATGTTTCTTAATTCTGTTACAATGGATTCATCCTCCCCAGCAGAGCTTTTAAGAATAGACTAACACCCACGATTTCAGCTAATCTTCTTCCTCTGTAAAATGTCTCTAGTTACCATTGTAAGGGCTCTTGTATTGATTTCAATCAGAGCAAAACTTCACTGAGGCTTTCTGAGATGGGCTTTGCCTTGCCTGCTTTAGAAAAGTACTGTTTGTCTCTAGAGATGAGAGTGACCCAGGGCTGGCTTTTGTTCCTTGGCTTTTGGCTCACCTCTGTCATTGCTTTGTTTCTAGAAGGCATTTGCAATTCTAACAATTTACTCATGCAGAAACTAAACCTTATGTTACCTATTTCATATTTTCTCCACTGAATCTTGTCTTAGCTTCTTTTGGCAACCATGAAGTTCAATCTTTAATAAAGCAGGTTTGCTTTTGTATTTAACATTCATGATCAAATTTTAGCATCAGTGTAATTGCTTGCTGACTCAAATCTAGATTTCTTTCAGTGCCCTTCAAGAGACAGTGTATTATTGTATTTGCCATTTAATACCTTTTAGGTCTTAAGGGTGAGAAGAACAGACCGAAAAGAAATTAAAGTTCTACAAGGTAGCAGAATCTGTGAAGCTCATTAAATCATGGGTATGTGTGTGTGGGGGGTGAGGATTCATGTTCTCATTCACTAAGGGTCTATAGAATCATTAAGTATTGGAGCCAGAAAGGATTAGAGATAGTTTTCCAGATTCCATAAAAATGAGAACTAAACCATGTATATAGAGTGATAAATCTACTATCCCAGAGCCATTTGCATGCTGTTGAAATTTTACTTTCCAAAAGATACTTTCAACCCTAAGCACTGACACCTGTGAACACAATCTTATTTGGAAACAATGTTATTCTAGGTGTATCTAAGTTAAGATAAGGTCATACTGGATTAATGTGGACCCTGACTCCAATGACCAGATTTCTTATGAGAAGAGGGAGGACACATAAAAATGCATGCCTAAGTCCATATGAACACGATGCAGAAATCAGAGTGATGTAGTCACAAGTCAAGGAGCTCATAGAACTATAGGCTACTATAAGAAGTTAGGAAAGATTCTGCCTTTTGAGAAAGTATGACCCTGCTGCTACCTTCATTTCGTACTTCTACTCCTAGCTTCAGGACAATCTATTTCGGTGGTTTCAAGCCACCCAATTGGGAATTATTTTCTATGACGGTCTTAGAAAAAAATAATGCAGTGTGGCTATTAATAAAATTTTACTTTTATCTAATTCCACATAATGTTTAAATTTCATGTTTCAGTTCTTTCAGGGAGGCAGATACTTAAACTCAATTTATATTCCCTCCTCATCCATTTTTCCAGAAAGGACATTTTGCTGAAGCTACAAAGTACTTACACTTGTCTAACCAATTTGCCTGGGAACAATCTTATTTTTGTTTCAATAATTCTTACAGATCTGGTTGTTCCAGCAGCTTTCCACCTCCTGTAAGATGGAGTATTCTCAGAGAGGAAGTATATTCTCCTCTATACCTGTTGGTATACAGGAATGTGAAAATTTGTCATGACAGCTCTACCCAGGAGAAAGTGTCAGAACTTTTTTATCCAAGACCCACCCTGTGCCTGTTCTCTCCTCTTTACCTCTGAAGTTATTGAAGAAATAATTAAACCCTATCTCCTTAAGTCCTATTTCCTGATACTTGCATGCATTTGTTCTAAGCTCTAAATCTCTATTTTTTTCTTTTCTTTCCTTTTCCTTCCCTCCCTTCTTTCCTTCCTTTCCTTTTCTTTCTTTGCCAGTCTTGGGGTTTGAACATAAGGCTTGGGTGCTGTCCTTAACCACTTGGTGCTCAAGGCTAGCATTTTACCACTTGAGCCACTGTACCATTTCTGGCTTTTTCTGAGTAGTTTATTGGAGATAAGAATCTCATAGACTTTCCTGCCTGGTCTGGCTTTGAACTACAATCCTCAAATCTCTAGCCTGACTAGCTAGAATTTCAAGCATGAGCCACCAGCACCTGGCTAAATCTCTAATTTCTTACATTATACCTTAAGAATACAAATCCCTAGATATTTATAGATTTTTCAGTTTTGTCAAACACACACTCCATCACTAAAGTAATAAATACAGAATATTTACTGTTAAGGAAGAAGACAGGGAAAGAGAAAAATATTAGTGAGAAAACATACACACACACACATATACAAGTTAATCAATAAAAAGTAGTTTGCAAATATACTAGGCATGTGAAAGAAACATATACTGACACCAAAAAGATATAATGATGACTTTCTAGCTGAAAATACTAGGGCAAGTTATATTTAATCTCATGGAGACTTGATACTTTAATTTACCAAAAAAGGGAAATTAGAAGTTATAAGAAGAGACCTTGTAAGGACTAAATTTAATAAGATAATTTATGCAGAGTTAAAGTATTTCCTTCCAGCAAAAGAATAATTAGTATACTAACTATTCAAGTCAGAAATGTTGCCAAAAATTATTTAAAATGAGTTCATTCCTATGGAACCAGCATTCATAAAAGCACCAAAGATTTAGTCTACAGGCTCTTTTTGATTGTGGTCCCCCATTGTTGCCCAAAATACTACTTTAGAGGATGGTTACCTGTTTTTCTCCTCCATTGTGAGGAAAGAATAGCTTGATGAGGAGGGTAACAGTTTTAGTTCTTTCTTTGTGTTGTGTTTAACTTCTGGGCACTTTGACTTTTGTGCTTTCCTGTATCCAGGTGAACATAATGTTAATTGGCCTTGCTTTTAAACTGGAATACTGCCAATATCCTTTGATGACTAAAGTGTGCTCTATTGGATTTTTAGGAATTGATGAAACCTGTGTAGAGCCACTGTTAACTTCACCAGACTTTCCTCTGCTACCTGAGGGGTTGCCATGCATCTATGAAGCCACTAGATGTCATAAATGAGAAGGTGTTCTGCCACATTCCCACAGTTTGTCAAGAGTGATGGTGTGAAAGAGTCCTTAACTGGAGTGGCTCCAATGGCATATTAGTGACCAGCTAGTCACATATCTGTGTTCTGTCCTTACAGCAAGGGTTCAAGAAAGCTATACATTGTCTTTATCCTTATTTATAATAAGAATTCCAGAACAGAAATTGTTTAAGAAGACTTCATTTTTGAATGCTCCAATGCAGGACAAAGGGAAGAGAAAATCTCATTGGAACCTCCACCCTACAGATTATTTGGATCATCTTCATTAGCATTCTCAGTATCTCTTCTATGACACTGAAGGCTTTTGACAATGTTTCTGGGGATTGTTCAGAAATTACTTATTCCCAGCAAGGACATCTATGACACTCACTAGATCCTAGAAAAGTAGTTGCAAATAAGTTCAGTGGTCCCTATGGTCCTAGAGAGATCATCAGAGCAGATTAAAGACATTTGGTCCTCAGTGAAACCAGAAACATAAACACATATGGCAGACTTTCTTGTAGCGAAAGATACTTACCTTGAAGAAGTGGACTTTTAAAAGGGTTTCAGCTTTGAGTTAATGGTTAAAATCTCCTTTATTTAATAAAATAACATTGTAATATTCTTATTGGGGAGAATTAAACATTACCAGCTTTAAGATGAATTTAATGTTCCAAAATGTTGACAATTAGAATCCAAAGTTACCTCTCACGTAAGATTACAACCCTGTCATGTCCTCCTCAGTGACTGCAATTGGGAAAGCTGTCAAAGAACAGACAGGAAATCACCCCCCAGATAAATGAAAGCTGAAAATAAACAGATTAATAAATTGGATAATGAATAGCATTAAAGCTTTCCTTCAGGAATCAATCAGTTTTAGCCAGAATATTGTATACATACTGGGTCTCTGAGATTACTTCATAAACTTTATCTGTATTTTATATAAGGCCCTCCATGGAAATTAAATGATCCAATATTTTTCTGGATAAACAGTTCAGTGAAATTTTTTTTAAAAAGGGAGAATTCTATCTAAAATGAGTGACCCTAACAAGTAAATACAAGATTTATCATATCTTTGTCATTATAAAAATAAATCATCATGTCTTTATCGCTATATTTACCATAGTCAATTTGACTCAATTCATTTAAAAATTGATACATAAGTCAGGCATGGGTGGCTCATGTATAGACCTAGCTACTTAGGAAGCAAAGATCTGAGATTGCAGTTTGAAGACAACTCAGGCAAGAATGTCTGTGAGATTTTTTATCTCCAATTAAACACAAAAAAATCTCAAAAAACAAACAAACAAACAAAACCAGAAGTGGAACTGTGGCTCAAGTGGCAGAGTGCTAGATTTGAGCAACAATGCTCAGTTACAGTGCCCAGGCTCTGAGTCCAACCTCTAGGATCAGCACCTCTTATCTCCCCTTCAAATGATATACTACCTGTTGCAAAGAGACATCGAACAGTGTCCATGGAGATTATATGTACATAATATATAATATTCTTCATACATGTTCTAAAATGAAAACATTCTTATTAATATCTATAGCAATATTCCTAAATAGAATGTTTAGTTTTATTAGGAACAAATGCTGAAGACATCAAGAATATGGAGAAGTAGCAGGAAAGGGTTCTTTTGTAGACTGGTGATTGGGTTAAAAGTAGAAGAGACTGAGGTTTTTATGGTTATTACAATGATCAGCCAAGATACACTCCAGCATAAGCTTCACTTAAAGGCACCTATCCATTTAGTGCTGATGGTCAGAAAAAGAACTGGTGGGAAACAGTAAAGCTTCTTCTTGGCTAGAGAATTCTAAAAGGATAGAGTTGGCATGAGATTGTGAGTGGTGATATGTAGATTCTATTTAAAAAAGACACAGCCCTATACATGTAGGTAAGTGTCCAAAACAATAGAACAGCTCCCCAACACCTGGAGAAATGGCTGTAACACGCAGATACAATCTCCATGTGGTCTTTCAAGGGAAGTTTGTGGGAGCACTGAGAAGATGACCTTCAGCTGGCATTTCCATGGATGCTGCAGGTATGGGACACTCATTCAAGGACAAATACTTTCTAAAGTGACCCACATCCAATGATTGAGTAGTCACTAAAAGCTTGAGCATTCCAGCACATTATAGGACCATTGCCAAATGCCATGAGGGCAGTCAGTATGTGCTTATTATTCCAACTGTGGCAGGAAGTGTAAACAGAAAGATCACAATCCAGACCAATCTTGGCAAATAGGCAGACACTCTCTCAAGCATAACCAGGCAAAAAGTTCTGTTCAGAAGCGTGGCTATAAATATAACCAGAGGAAAAAGGGCTAGAGGCAGGGCTAAAGGGATAGGGTGTTTTCCTGTCTGCACCAGGAAAGAAGGATGACTAATTCTGAATGGGTAGTGAAAGCATGGATTGAAGTCGGCACCATCTTAATCAAGGTATCTGGTAAAAGGGGACCTGGGCATGAGCACCAGCCTGTGCTCAGTTTACTAAACCACGTACTTGCTTCCAGGAAGAGTCAAAGTTCTGTCCCACCCAGAGGTGACCCCTTTATCTGATTTCTTCAGAAGCCTTGCTTAGTGTGCTTTTGTGATTCAAACTGAGAGAAGGGTGGATAAGCCAAGTAAAGGAGAATGGCCAGAGGAGAGGATGAGCAGGCCTGAGAAAGGAGATTCTTAGGGTAGTTAAGATGGGAAGGACCAGAGCGATTAGATGTTGTGAAGAATAAAAAGATAGCTGGAAGAAAAATAAATTTTTAAGAAG
Source organism: Dipodomys merriami (assembly GCF_024711535.1). Lineage (NCBI taxonomy): Eukaryota > Metazoa > Chordata > Mammalia > Rodentia > Heteromyidae > Dipodomys > Dipodomys merriami. The sequence goes on along the minus strand of NW_027203382.1, from coordinate 18,774,385 downwards.
GATCAATAAAATAAAGAATTTGAGATACACTAAAATGTCTCTGTTGCTGGGCTGTTTTCCTTGTGAGCATCATGGTAACAAGATAACTTTACAGGTCAAAGTTGTTTTTTCAGATAAACTAGCTAAATAAACGAACTTTACAAATCCAGTCAGTGGATGTTGGATAAAGGAATCTGTGAAAAATAGAAGGAAATGTATGATGAAAGAAACATATAAAGGGCTTTCTAAAATGGAGCTGAGAGGCCATGAAGGGTTTGGACTACAGGAATCTATCTAGACAATAAGACAATAAGACTAAATTGGGTCCAGAACCTCAAAATGTAGATTAAGAAGTTTTGGATGTTTAACTAATCTATACCTTATTTTCTTTTTTGCTGTATGTAATTTGTGTGTGTGTGTGTGTGTGTGTGTGTGTGTGTGTGTGTGTGTGTGTGTGTGTGTGTGTGTGTGTGTGTGTGTGTGTGTGTGTGTATGTGTGTGTCTTTTCCTGGGGTTTGAACTCAAGGTTCTTGCTTGGATTTTTCACTCAAGGCTGGCTCTCTATCACCTGAACTATCCCTCTATTTTTGGCATTTCACTCATTGGTTGGAGTTAAGAGTCACAGACTTTTCTGCCTGGGCTGGCTTCAAATTGATAGCCTCTGACTTTAGCTTCCTGATTAGTTGGGATTGTAGCATGAACCACCGGTGCTGGAGTATATTCTTTACTTTCTTTCCATTAGTCACATGCTCCTGTTCTTAACTCCAACAGACAATGAAAGAATTTTTCTATCCTATAATCAGGCAATGAAGATTTGCTTAGTATAAGTGCCTGCCTCCCCTGATTTTTATAGAACACTGATTTGTAGCCATTTGAATATGTGACTCCTAAGTTGCAATTCCTAAAACCTCAACTCTGTACAATATCCTCTCATCTTTTCTTTTTGTTTTGCAACTACTTGACCTTCAGAAAGTTAGTGCTTTTTATTAAGGTTCATTTTTTCAACTACAAAGCAGGATAATAATACAAAACATTTTATGGAATGGCTGAGGATTAAGTGAAATCACATACATCTAAAGCCCTTTGTTTAGGATTTAGTGCAGTAGAAGTGTCAAGTAAATAATAATGTCCCATTGTTGTTTATGTTGCTAGATGGTAAAAATCAAAAGGAATCCTTCAAAGCCTCCGGCAAAAATTGTGTGCACTGAAAACTATCGCGCCAAGCAGAAAGCCTGGGTTTCACTGAATTACAGTGACTAGGATCAAAGCTTTCTACTCTTCTGAGATACATATTTTTATTTTTAAATGCAACCATTTCATATTTTTCCTAAATAGAAGTTTCTTATGTTGTCTCTTTCATATAATTTTCACATTTGCCAGCATTCCATTTGCTTATGTTTTCCTCTTGACATCCATATTCCATTTGGTTTGCATGCTTCTAGTCCATCTTTCTTTTGAAAGGATTTAAAGATGTCAAAACATTTCCAAATTTGAATTCAAGAGACAACAAGGTTAGCATCTCTCCTCTTAGTTTTCTCCAAGACACCATTCTATTTCTTTTCTACACCCTCATCTATACCTTGGATATTTTCCCTGAAAACACTTTGTCCTGCACCTCAGCTCTTTCCCTCAGAGTAGAAATGTAGGGACTGTTGAGGTGGAGCTTTGTGTTTCATGAAGAAATAATAACAGGAAGGAAAGTGCAGGGTCCTGCAGGATTGCAGCATGTGGGATAGTAGATATGCATTACATATATCTATGAAAATAGCATAGTGAAACTCACTAAAGACTTTTAAAGCAAGTGAAAGGAGGAGGGCTAAGCAAGAGCCATGAAGAGGGAATACGTTTGAGCAAAATGCATTATATACACGTATGTATATATCACAATGAGACTTCTTTGCATAATTAATAATTAATGCTAATAAAAAATTTTAAAGTCAGATGTGATCACATACTGTCAATACTTATCAACAGCCAGTTGTAACTGAAGGCAGACACAATACAAAATAAAATTCAACAAATAAGACACTAGGGCAATAATTCTTCATCCAGATAGATCCAAACTGTAAGCTCCCATGAGGTTCTTTCACTTTCTCCTAAAGCTTTGCCTGTATGCTTTCACACCATTTTCAAAAGCCCTGTGTTCTCCATCTATGGTCTGAAGATAGATACTTTGAACCTTAACCTGTGGATGAAATTCCAAGGTGGGAAACCATTTAATATGATTTTAAAGATTTATGTGTATATATTTTGTGTATATGTGTCTGTTCATATTTTCTTTTTCTTTCTTTTTTTTGGTCAGTCGAGGGGCTTGAATTCTGGGCCTGGGCGCTGTCCCTCAGCTCTTCAGCTCAAGGCGAGCATTCTACCACTTGAGCTACAGCGCCACTTCCGATTTTCTGGTGGTTTATTGGAGATAGGTCTTTCCTGCCCGGGCTGGCTTTGAACTGAGATCCTCAGATATCAGCCTCCTGAGTAGCTAGGATTACAGGCATGAGCCACCAACACCCAGCTTATTGTTCAAGTTTTCTGAGGAACAAATGTTATCTATTCCCCAAATCCAAAATGCCCCTGTAAAGTTAGTCACATTTTGTAGACTTTAGTGGTTAATTGCCATTTAGTTCTGCTTTACTTTTATTGCACTCAAGTTATTCTTATACATATGAATTATTCTATGCCAATATTTAGTTATGTTCATGATTGTCTAAGAGGATTATCTTTCAGTAATAAGGAATTTAAATTTAAAATAGATAATTTCTGGCAGCTTTATATGCAAAAATACTGATTACAATAAACAGAAGGTAGGTTTTTTTATTTATTTGTTTTGTTTTGTTTTGTAGTTGTGGCGCTTGAACTCAGGGTCTGGGTGCTGTCCCTTGGCTCTTTTGCTCAGTGCTAGTGCTCTACCACTTTGACCATAGCTATTCTTCCAGTTTTTGAGTGGTTAATTGGAGATAAGAGTCTCATGGGGACTACTCTGCCTGAGTTGGCTTTGAACCAGAATCCTCAGATCTCAGCCTCCTGAGTAGCTAAAGTTATGTACATGAGCTACCAGTGCTTGGCTAGACAGTTATTTTTTAAATGAACAGTCCCAATAGCAATGAAGAGTTTAATATATAGGAAGGACAGTTGAGATGAAAAAATTCATACAGGCTTGTTGAATCTCACTGTCCCTTGAAAGCCATGGGAAAATCTCACAGTGAGAATAGCTAGTAAAGCAAATTCTTGGCAAAAAAAAAAAAGGACCAACTGTTTGGATGCCTGAGGGGAAGTTGGTGGGATTAGGTGAACAATCTTTGCTGAACAATTTACTGTTTCAGTAGAAATCATGTATACATGTATTTGGGCATTTGTGTGTGTGTGTGTATGTGTGTGTGTGTGTGTGTGTGTGTGTGTGTGTGTGTGTGTGTGTGTGTGTGTATGTGTGTGCATGCTCATGCACTGTGCATACATCTTTATATAACATTTACTTTGGGTATAAATGTACTCAACTGTCAAAAAACTTGTAGGTTGTGGGAGATAAGAAGACAGTGTGAGCAGTGTCCAGCATCAGAGCCTTAGACACGAACTTCCAATTGTAAATCATAGGAGGGCAGTTCTATCAACTTGTCATGAGAAGAGACTTGAATTTGTCAAAGGGAAAAGAAGCCAACTTTGTTATACACACTACTCAAGTCTATGAGCATTATAAAAAGCACCAGGCTATTGACTCTTAAACATGTCTTAGGTTGCTGATTGAAGCTGGACCTTTGCAGTTTATTTTATGGAGATTATTGAGGACTGTGAAGAATGTTGCAAAGCATGTCACACGATGTTTCAAGTGAAACTCCAGTAGTCACTGGCAGTTGTCAAATGCAAAAATGGCTATTTTAAGGTGATTCTCAGATAATTCTTTTGCATCAGTGTCATTCCTAACTCTGAGTACATGTTTTTAGCATGTTGGTAAGGAGGGCTATGTGAATTTTTCACTTAAGACACAAAACTAGAGCCTTCAGGACAAAGAACATGAGACTAAACACTGTGAAGTTGTTTGTATGTTACAACTCTTTCATTGAATCAGACATATGTATCTTTGCCTTTGGCTTGTTAGAAGAAGTTTAGCTGTCAAATTAAGTCAGTAAATATGCTTTGGATTTATTTTATATGGATCAGAACCCAAGGATAATGTTGCAAGTATCTAAAAAAATTGGCTTAATGGAACAAGCTAAATTAGGTGGCTATTACTATTGAAGTTGCCACAATTGAGCCATTGTCTTAGTGTGCAGAACTGTTTTAAAAAGGTAGTGAGATAATAAAACTGAATTAAATGTAATGTGTAGAGTAATTAAGGGAAAATTTTTGTTCTGTGAGTGGGTTTTACCTAATCACTTTTCAGGATAAATATGTTACAGACTAGTGTTTTATTTGCATACATTTTTTGTTTTCTCACAAAATAATAGCTACTTGCTATGTTTTATGTGACAACTCTTGTGTCTTCCATTATTATCCTGATGATTTTATTGAACTGTGTTGCTGACATACAGGCCTCAATTAATGCCCAGGGGTCTTGCAGGCAAGAGGAAATTGTTCAGGATATCATAGAGTACAGGATTTATCAGACACAGAGGGATCAAAGTAAATGTCTTATGCTTTCCAGATAAATGCCCTACTACTTGGGCACATGGCTTCAGCCGTTTTTAACTTCTTTTTCATATAAGATCTTGGGTTTTACTGAGACTCTTCTGGACCAAGGGCCTTGTCCATCTACCCTAAATAGCTGGGATTGCAGGTTTGTGCCTCTACACCTGGCTTGGAGGAAGGTTTTCCAGGAAACATCTTCTAGAAACAGCGTTCTTTCTACCAAAGTTCACAGAAGTGTTAGGAAATTGATGCCACAAGAGCCTCAGAAAGAAAAGTCCTTGCTGAAGTCCTTCTGGGAATCCCCAGGAGGTGCATTTGTAGATGGAAATTAAAAGAGACTGAGCCCTTTGAAGTCTAGTTTTTTGCTGAGCTCTAGCTATATAAGGTACAGAGTTATTAAAAAAATAAATTGTGTTAAGAACGGCTAAATGATATCTAAGGATAATTGGTATAGTTACCCTAAGACAAAGATGTAATACCTTTGTTGCTGGTCAGTGTGGGACACAGAAAAGGAGAAGCATACAATAAGGAATTTAGAATTGCTGCACAAGAAAACTGGGGTAGAAGTTTTTTCTGAACTCACCTTTTTAGAAAGAAGCATTTCTTCAAAGTACAAGTGTTGAGAATTTGAATAGATTTTGTTAAATTTATCTATAGGTTGTAAAGTCTTTCTTGAGTAGTAGTCTGAAGAAACTATTTTAAATACCAACAATGGAATTTCTGTGAAAGATGAAACTTTTTGTTTAGAGAAATAATTTGTGGAGCAAGGTATGAGCAAGGTATGGTGACACATACCCATAATCTCAGCTAGGGATACTCCAACTAGAGTTGAGACTCTGTCTCAAACCTAAGAAATAAACAGCAGCCAACTAAAACTAAACAAAAAAATAAACAGGGTCTTAGTACACTGATAGTCAACCAACCAAATGGATGGGGTAGTTGTTGTGCATTACCGGAGACTTGGATGCTATTCAAGGCAAAGTAGAGAGAAGCAGGATGTAAATAAGGAGCTCAAACCTTGAAGATCATTTAGAACAGTTATACCTGGGGTTCATGATTTGTGACTTGATTTGTATTTCTTTCTAGCACTCAAAGTCAATGCAGCCTGCTGTGTTATCTCAAGGTACTGAATAATGGCGAAGATACCATTTTCTTTGGCAATCACAGCCATATACAAATAATAAATTAAAAGTAAATATCTGCATTCTATTATTTACCCTATTAGGTACACTTGAAGATGTCAAGATGTTAGTCAGTAATTGCAAATGTAATTAAGCTCTAAATAAATATCTAAATCCTTACTCGGACACTGTGTGCCTGATGTGCGATGCTGCTGCAGATGCTCTGGGGATGCTCTTGCACCAATGGTTACACAGTTTCCTGCAATGGGAATGAAAATCCAGGATGGGCAGCTTCTCAGTGCTCTGCAGAGCCACAGAGAAAACATTTTTGGATTCAAAGCATGGTCAGAGGACCAAGAACATCGTATACTATTCTTTGTAACCTTTGATAACCACATGGCTGTCATAGCTAAAAATAACAACTACGAGTTGCTGAAGAAGAGAGAAGTTAAAATGTATGGCTTCGCTCTAATCTTTGTATGAAGATTAGAAAAAAAAAAACCATTGTGTTGCTGTAGATGATGCTGAGTTTCCTCAGGTTAGTCATCCCATATCCTCCTCTGTCAGCAACAGTCATCACCCCTGCCTTGTTTGCAGAGCTAGTCCTCATGGCTGGAAACCTAAAAATACCCCATAGGAGGTCGTAATGCTACAAAGATAATGATTTCCCTCATGGCCTTCTCCCTATCCCTCCCTGTTTCTAATGTATGAGGAAATCGACACCCAGCTTGGTATATTGATATACCACATATTTTAATCCGAAAGAAACCAAGTAAATTGCAAATGTTTCAGCGTCTCTCTGACCTCCTACCCTCCACAGGTGTGCTGTCCTATGCAGGAGGGAAGGTTGCAACACACACAAGTCCAGAAGGAACTGAGGAGATTTGATGTAGTGAATGTCATGACATCCAACATCTCCCTAGGTTCATTTGTTTGTTCATTTTTAGCAAACTGTACTTCTACATGAATACATAATTTATGAAACCTCAGGCTCCCTTGTCATGTACAATTTTGTTTAAATGTATGTTACATGTTACTCTTACTAATCAGCCTTTTATTATTACAGTGCTGTTCGCTATGAGCCTTGGGATGGTTAAAGAACAATTACTTTTCCTCCTTTATGGAAAGCCATAAGCAAGTCCCAGAGGGGAACAAATGAAAAAAAGAAATGTGACTTCAGAGAAGGATCACAACAAAAAATTGTGTAAGGATTTTTATGACTCAGGTGATCCAAAACATCAAAGAGGACACATCATCTCACACTTAGAATGACTAGTATAAAAAATGGAAAATAGCATGTGTAAGTAAGGAGAAATGAGAACCCTCATGCCACTTTTGGTGGGAATGTAAAATGCTATAGTTGCTCTACGTAATGCATGGCAGTTCCTCAAAAATACAGATACAGTAATCACCACCCTCTAGAAATGAAAATATGACTCTAGTGATTCTTACCATATTAACATTTAACTCACCAGGTTAGCGCATAAAGTTCACAGGTGATCCTTGTGAGGTAGTAAGGCAGTATTGGAAGCTTAGCAAATAGTAGACTACAGATGCAGCTGGCATTTACAAAGCTGGCGTTTACAAATGTGTTCTCTTTACAGGTCTATAACTACTTTGTACCCCAAAAGTATGTTCCAAATTAGTAACTTGCCCCCACATGACTTATTTTAATCTGAGTTTACACAATAGTCTTTATATTTGACAAAGACTATATGGCTTAAATGCTTTAATCAGGGCTACATCAAATGGTCTAGATTTATGTTATCTTTTAGGCCACAGAAATATTGATCATCTTACCATGCTGTAACATTACACTTAGGATTTTGTTGACATTCATAATTGGCTGGAATATAAGCAATATACTGGACTCCTTGGTGAGAAATGTGCATAAATGATTAAAAAAGAATCACATAGAAATTCAGAAACCAGCCACAGCCATAAAGTGTAAAATTAGTCCAGGAAATGAGGACAAGAAAGGGTAGGTCATCGATCTAAATTAGAATATGAGTTCTTATATTTCAGATCCTTATTTTCTAGCAAATGACACATGATATAGAAGCAAAATTTGGGGAAATTGATCCAACACTCTGTTTTCCCCTAGCACTGTAGTACCTGATGATACTCAATAAAATAGTAGCATGAATGAATGTTGTACATGAGCTCAACAATAAGGACCTTCTCCTTTCAATCATAATCAATGGAAGTTGGTCAACTGGTAAGAAAGTGTAAAATAGAAGAACCTGCCAGAAACCTGGTTCCATTATGCAGGCAAAGAAAAGCACCTTCACTGAAGTATGCAGATATTTGGGCTCAATTCAGTGTGCTTGCTTTTACCTAAATATGTACATTACTGTATGCTCCCTCAAACTTTTGGTTCTATCTTATACCTGGTTTCTCAGGGAAGTGGCTTCTCTTTTTGTTCAAGGTACACAATCTTCACCATTCTAGATAGATCAGGCAAAGAGTTGGCCTGTCTTTGGTACAAAATAGGTGGGTGGTAGACAGGCCTGAAGCTGAGCACTGGCAATTGTTGACGCTTTAGGATATCAGCTCTCTCCCTGGCACTGTCTACTTGAAGTCTCTTGAAGTCTACTTGAAGACTCTTCCTGGTATACTCTCATCCATTCTCCAGACCATGTGGCAGTCTGCTGATCTGTTTTCTCTCACCTACACCATTTTTTATAGCTCTGGTGGTGGCAAACCCATTCTAGAAGCATGCTTCTCAACTTCCTGTTAGACTAGAAAAAAATTTTCGAGTGTATACCTTAAGTTTTTCTAACCAGACTATTATGCCTGAGTAACTTGTTTCTGCCTTTGACCATTGGAAAGAAAGGATAGAGAGAGAGAGAGAGAGAGAGAGAGAGAGAGAGAGAGAGAGAGAGAGAGAGAGAGAGAGAGAGAGAGAGAGAGAGAGACCATGAGAGTATGCATGAACCAATTCTGTTACTATTGAACCACATCATGAACAAACATATTGTTTGCTGTATGTGAAGTGGCAGAAAATAGTATGAGTACTGCTGAAATACATAACATTCCTTGACTGACTACAGCAATAAGAAAATGTTTCAGTCAAATCTGGAAGTTTTCAGCTTTTAAAATTCACACTTTTCCCCAGTTGTTCGGGAACAAGTTACATGTATTTCTACTTAGTTTTTTAGAATGCTAGAAATCATTGATGATTTGGAAATTTATCCTTGACCCAAATTTCTTCCCACATTTACCAAGATTGATTCATACTTAATCAACTGATAAAACACGAGCAAATATCAATTATCAGTCACTTTCTTTTTCCCTACACAGCTGGCTTAACATTGAGGACTGCATGGAGAGGAGAAACTCAATTATTTTAGGATAAAAAAGTTAGATTAGGTGGAACACCACATATTTTCAGGCCATCTGCTTCAGTCACAAACTCCCCAGGGATCCCTAACATATTTGCAATTGAAAACAATTTGAACTTGAATGACTTTAAATAGGGACATCAAATGTAGCAACACAGAGTATGCACAGATATTTAGCAAGGACTGATGAATAGATCTGTTTGAGCCTTATGTTCTATGGTATTTTCTTTTCCTCAGAGAGAACAAAATAATGCAACACCTGTTAATAACTGAATAAAAAGCATTTCTCTTGAAATTAAAGCATGCATGTATAATGTATTTTAAATAAATCTGAAAAAGTCACCTGTTCTGATATTAGCCAGAAAACAGATGAAAGAATGATAAATGTGCTATAAGTATTCTTTCCTATATAGTGGTTGGCATGGAAATGAGATCAGGAAAGTTCTTATGTTGAATAAGAAAATTGCACAAAAAAATTGCACAAGTAATTCTGGAGCCTATAAAGTAGCAAGGCTAATTTCCATTGGTGGAATTATTTTATTATTTCATCAAAATCACATTTACATCTATCAGTTTCACTGAGGATTTTCAGAGTATAGTTCACAGGATAGCATATCCTACCACACTTTCTCAAGAAGTCAAGGAGAATATATAGTGTTTTACCTCAAAAATTTTATAGCAGTGTTCTTTCACACACAAGTACATAAGAGGTGAGTCAATATGTGTGGACATAGTTGACGTCCTGCTTTTACTAGTTTGGTAAACACTAAATTTAGATTTCATTGGAAGTAGTGCTGTGGCTCAAGCGGTAGAGCACTCGCCTTGAGCTGAAGAGCACAGGGACAGCACTCAAGCCCAGAGTTCAAGCCCCATGACCAATCAAAAAAAAAAAGATTTCATTAAAATCATACACTAAATGTAGATCTCATTAAAGTCATATACTAGATTTAGATCTCATTAAAATCATGACTAAGAATACCCTCTTCTCCATTAATTATGAAAATCAAATTCACTTTCACCCAGGAACAGCAATTTATAGCCTTATACTCTATTGACCATATTATCAATTTAAAGCATTCTCAAATTTCTTAAGCATGTAAATGACAGTGATATGATAGATACGCAACTCTAAATTCGAATTCTGGACAAAAGATCTTAGATAAATGGAAATAAAAAGGCTGCATTTGCTGTAGAAGATTTGCTAAACCAGAAGAAATAAAATACTTTGTTCAAATGTCATAAGTCTTGCAATAAAAAAAAAAGCACAAAACTTCAGGGGAACAGAAAATGGAAGACAATGACCATAGAGAGAAGTTATTTTGGAAGACCCTACTCAGATCTGCATCTTTGAGAATCAAAGTTCCCTGGATTGTCCTGGCTCTTGGAACCTATTTGGTAAGAATTAGCTCTCCCCTGAGTGCTGGCTAGGAGAGTTGATGTAGCTAAGGTAAAAATACTCAAAATCAAAGATGCAGAAAGCTTAATATAGTGGGAAACTGGCCAATGTTACAGCAGAAGTAAAAGTTGCTTCTCACTGGGAAAACTAGCAATTCCCACAGCTCTGAGAGTAGAAAAGATCCATAGCAATGATTACACATGGTAGCTAAATTGTGGGAAAACAGACCTGGAGGATCTGAGTATTCTACTCGTCTAACAGTGAAACATTACCAGAGAGTAAGATCTAATGCTCCCAAACTTTCAGTCTGCTGTATGCATCCTTAGAATCAGGATGATTTTTGAGAGTAATTATTATACTGGCTTGTCCCAAAAACAAGCCCTCTGGTTTACTGGTGAACAACATAAATGAAAACAGAGGAAATCAAATAGTACAAAGACTACTCTCATCCAGTCCACATGTAGCGAAAGTGTATAGAGAACGTGAAAGTACTCGGCCATAATCAACAGGTTTTCCTTTGCTGTTGTTTTTAATGTACAAGGTGATTTCTTGTTTCTTTTGTATATTCTCCCCACTATGGTATATCCCCTGTTGTCACTGCATTTGATTTTGGTACCCTGGTATTGTATATACATTTATCTTAATTAGATCGGAAGGGGAACAGCAGAGTGGTGACAAAAAGGACAAGGGGGGAACCAATGTAACAGTGATGTTCAAAAGACACCATGTTGAAAATGATTTGTACAACTTGGTGGCGGGGGTTGGGAAGAGGGAAAGTAGGAGAAGAATGAGGGAAAGGTAAACAAGTTTGACAAGAAATATACTTATTACCTTACTCATGTGTAACCCATCTGTACATCACCTTGACAATAAATTTTAAAAAAGATTTTTTACTGTTGCTCTTGTTTATGGGAACAAAAACTTATCTTCTTTGTTTATTTAATAAAAATATTTTGTTTGCTCTTTCTTTTTCTTTTATTTTATTATTGGATTGTTTGTTTTTCTATACAGACAGCTAAAATGAAACTGATCAAGTATTTTAAATTTCGCATATGTTATTTAAATCAGTTTTGAATATAATTTCCATTTTCCTCTTTGCTTTTAAATTTTGCCTTGTGCCATTTCTCCACATAATATCTAATTTCTTTGATCTGTTTTAATTTTCTATTCTGTTTTCTTTATTGATGTGGGCTCTTGCCATATGGCTTGGGAGGCCTAGGAGTTAAGCTCTCTGTGGTTCAGTTTGTTAAGTTCTGGAATTATACCTAAATATGAGCCAGCATATCTGGTTTTTAATACTTAATCTCTTCTTTCTCTTCACAGTTTGAAATTGTCCTTTTTGATCAATGAAAATAAAGAGAATGTGTATGAACACTTTAGTGCATTTAAAAATAAGCAGCTAATGAAAAAGGCACAGTAGGATATGAAAGAGGAATTCAATGGAAATATGGAAATCTTGAAAAAAATCAAATTGAAACTTTGGAAGTGAATAGCTCAGAGTAAGTTTAGGTTGGCTCAGGCAAAAGGTGAGAACTTTCTTTTCTTTTTTTTGGGGGGGGTGTCCGGTTGTGGGGCGTGAACTCTGGGCCTGGGCACTGTCCCTCAGCTCTTCAGCTCAAGGTTAGCGCTCTACCACTTGAGACACAGTGCCACTTCCGGCTTTTTTCTTTTTGCTTATGTGGTGCTGAGGAATTGAACCCAGGGCCTCATGCATGCAAGGCAAGCGCTCTACCACTCAACTACCTTCCCATTCCCGGTGAGAACTTTCTTAAAAATAAATAGAGGTGAAACAAGCTAGAAGCATGGATCAAATGGCCGATCACCTGCAAGCAAAAAGCATTGAGTTCAAACCCCAACACCGTAAAACCAACCAGAACAACCTCCCTTCAATTGAAAGCCTAATTAGTTGTAAAGTTGTAAAGTTCTTTTTTCGACATAACGACTTGTACATCTCATTGTTGCAATGGGTCCACCTACATCCCTATTTAAACGCTTTGTTTTTTCCCTTCCCCTCCACAAATTATAACAGAATCAAATACGGTGAAAGCAGGGGTTATACAGTGGGGGAGGGACATACAAAGCATCAAAGAAATCACCTTAAAAATATGTTAGAAACAATAGCAAGAAAGAAAAACCATTTGAATACTTATCTTGGGGTTCATTTCACCCGGGGAATGAGGGGTGGTGGGGGGAGGTTGGAGATGGGAAGGGATGGGAAGGAGAAACAAAGGAGGAGGCAACAATGCTTGATAAAAAAATGTACTCATTACCTTGTCCATGCAATTGTAACAGTATTTTCACAATAAAAAAAAGCCTAATTAATAGACTGGATACGATGGAAGACATAATATCAGAACTTGAACACAAAATAGATTACTAGTTCATTCAAATAAGAATGTAAGAACAGACATATAAGAACTCTGGGGTAACAGTATAAATTAAACTTAGGAATCATGAGCATAGAAGAAGAATTTCCATTCTTAAGAGAGGATAATAAAGGCTCAATAGCTATGTGAATTTGATTATATAAATTCATGTTTAGTGAAATGAACTGTAAGAAATGGGAACAAGAAATTTTGTTATTTTGCTTTTTGTTTTTGCTTCCCCCCTCCTTTTTTGCTGTTTTAGTTTTCTGTGTCTTTTGTCTTACTTGAAGGTTATCTGTTTTGTGGAGGGTTATGGGAAGCATAGAAATGATAAGACAAAGCGTGAACAAATGCAGCAGTGATACTAGACACTATGTTGAAAATGAACTATACACTTATGGGGGGAGGTTTGGGATGTAAAAATTAGGAGAAAACAAGGGAATAGGTGAAACTGTTCAAAAAGAGATGCATTCATTACCTGATTTATGTAACTGTAACTAGGGATACAGGTGGACCCATTGCAACAATCAGATGTACAAGTCCTTAAGTCAAAAAGCGAACTTTACAACTTTGGTGGCAGAGGGGGGAGGATCGGATGGAGGGAGGTGGGGGAAATATGGGAAGGGATGGGAAGGGGAAACAAAGAGGAGGCAACAATGCTTGATAAGAAATGAACTCGTTATCTTGACCATGTAATTGTAACTCCTAGGTACGGTATTTTCGCAATAAAAATAATAAATTATTTTTTTAAATTTAATTTTATTTTATTTGTGAACATACTGTACAGAGGGGTTACAATTACCTGGGCAGGATAATGCGTACATTTCTTACCAAGCATTGCAGCTTCCTCCTTTGTTTACCCTTCACATCCCTTCCCAGCCTCCCCCCTCCCCCCCCAATCCCAATCCTTCTCCTTTCCCTCCCTTCCCCCCCTCCCCCCACCCCCCCCCACCCCCCCCACCGACTTTGTAAAGCTCGTTTTGGACATGACAACTTGTACTTCTCATTGTTGCAACAGGTCCACCTGTATCCTTAAACAACTTCCCCATCTCCTCCACAAGTTATACTGACATCAAATATAGTGAAAGCAGGGGTTATACTGTGGGGGAGGGACATACAGAGCAACAAAGAGATAATCTTATAAATAAATGCGTTAGAAACACATGCATGAAAGAAAAAAACATTAAAATACATATCTAAGGGTTCATTTTCCTGACATCACATTATCTGACCTTTTCCGCTTGACTCATACATATACTAGATATTGCAAATAAGGGAAACCATGGGACCTATGTTTCTTTGGGCCTGGCTTACTTCACTTAATATAATTTTTTCCAAGTTTTTCCATTTCCTAAGAAATGGGGCAATGTCATTCTTTCTGATGGAGGCATAGAATTATTTTTAAAAAAGCAAAAAAAATAAAATGGAAGACATTCCCTATATTGTCCTAAATTCATATGATTTAAAAATTATATATGTAAAGTACTTAGCCCAAAGTGATGGATTATGTTAGCTATTACCAAAATATATTAACTCCTTCAAATTTTGTAATTTTTTGAGGAAGGCACAAATAATATAATTAATATTAATATTTTAGATTGAGAATGCAAGGCTAAAAAATATTTACCCAGAAGCAGTATGGGTTAGAATTAGATTTGAACTATACCTAGTGTCAGTGATCTGAGCTACTGTAGACTTTAAACAGTTCATATGTTTCACGTGATGAATAAGCTGGAAGGGGTACATGTTTTCAGTATGCATTATACATAACAGAAACACACTTCTGGAAAAGTGTGTCTATGTTAACATGATCGTTGCACTGTTTTTGGTACTTGGTAAGCAGACTATCAAAATATATATCCCTATTGATAACAAGGACATTCTCTCCTGCATCATTTTTTTTCTTAGGTTAATTTTGTTTCATTTGTCTCTTGCATTTTGTCAGCACTTATTGACCTTTTAAAATCTGAAATCTTATGTTTGTAATGTAAAGCTCACAGTGGATAGAGCATTTTTGTCAGAGGTTGAATTGAGATCTCAGAAGCCATTGACTTCAAGTATTTAGCACAATTATTGTTATATCCTATAAATTTCACTAGTTTAATGTCAAGGTAATTCATAAATGGTTTAAAATAAGAGTTAATAAATTGGAAACACTGGGGTTTGAACTCAAAGCCTCAAGCTTACAAGACATTTGTTTTGCCACTTGTTCTAGGACTCTAGTACTAAAAGAGATTTGTATAAAATGAGTTAGTGACCATATCAAAGGAGGCAGGTAAATAACTTGAAACAAAATTCCAAGATAATGAGGCTTGTCCTCGAGGTGAAAGAGCAATTGAAAGAAATTGCATTTATGATTGAAGACTATTCGGAGTTCAGTTAAATACAAATTTCATTAGTTTTAAGAATAATTTCACATTGTGAGTTGTATAAATGTCAAATGTATCATATATCAGTGGACTGGTTCTGCTCTCCTTTCCCTTATATGTGTTAAGACCAATGGCTTTCAACACTGTCTTCCCATTAGAACCTAGAAAAGTGTGGAATGGCGTAGTTATGGGAGTTGTTGATAAATCCTCATGTTCTTGTTGCTCCTTTGACTATGATCTTGGGAATGGACTCAGGTCTTAGAGATTTTCTAAAGTTTGCCAGGTATGGATGTTATGAAAATACAACTACTTTAACATATTTCCAGATTTCTAAATTGTTATGCATGCTAATCGGAAAGAGTGACTTAATTTTTTTTCTTGTTTATTTGGATTGGTTGCTTCTCATTCATTTGAAATTTGGCTCTCATCACAAGAGAAAGCATCTTCCAATGGAATAAGGATTTTCACTTGGGCAGTATTTGTTCATAGGAAGAATAAAAAAGAACAGCTTTTGTCTTTCCCTGGGCTTCTAGCAGCAATCATTTCACACAAATTCACCAGAATATTAGATGAGCCTTCTGCAACACCATTTTTAGATTTAAATACAAGATTCTCAGCATATGAAAGACCATTCTTCTAATGGATTTTTGCAGGCCCATTTTCATTGATCAAAATCAGAGAGGAAACATAATTTAAGTAAACAACCAGGATGAAGAGCTAGTGATTAGACTGCTTCAAAAGAAAGAAAAACACAGGTGTTTTTTTTCTTTCTTGCTATTGTTTCTAATGTATATATAAGGTGATTTTTTTTGTTGCTTTGTTTGTCTCTCTTACATGGTATAACCCCTGTTTTCACTGTATTTGATGTTGGTATAATTTGGGAAGGGGAAGGGAAAAAACAAATAGTTTAAATAGGGATACAGGTGGACCCATTGCAACAATGAGATGTACAAGACCCTTATGTCGAAAAACAAACTTTATAACTTTGGTAGGGGGGGAGGATCGGGTGGAGAGAGGTCGGGGGAGTATAGGAAGGGATGGGAAGGGGAGTATAGTCATGGAGATGGGAGGGCAGGGTTGGTAAGGGAAAAACAAAGGAGGAGGTAACAATGCTTGAAAAGAAATGTACTCATTACCTTGCTCATATAATTGTAACCCCTCTGTACAGTATTTTCACAATAAAAAAACTTATTTTTAAAAAGACACTGGGATACAATATTCTTAGAGCTCTATTATCATCTAAGAATATTATATTTACTGTTAGTGCCAATAATTTTAGTATTCAATAAAGGGAATTTGAACTTTCTCTTCACTTGGAGAATACTAGCCTGAATTAACAAAGCTGAGGCTAGTCAGATACCAATGATTTGTAAGAACTAAATCTTATTAGTTGAGGTATGGAATGGTGGATATCCTTAGTGGACAGGAGATTTGTTGTGATAAACTGAGAAGGAAACCTAGTGGATTTCACAGAAGACATAGAGATGAACCCTAGGCTAGCCTGAGATATATTTTTTTTAATTTAATTTAATTTTGTTTGTGAACATACTGTACAGAGGAGTTACAATTACATGGGCAGGATAATGCGTACATTTCTTACCAAGCATTGCAGCCTCCTCCTGTGTTTACCCTTCACATCCCTTCCCAGCCTCCCACCTCCCCCCCAATCCCAATCCTTCTCCTTACCCCCCTTTCCCCCCGCACCGACGTTGTAAAGCTCGTTTTGGACATGACAACTTGTACTTCTCATTGTTGCAACAGGTCCACCTGTATCCTTAAACAACTGGTTTTTCCCCATCTCCTCCACAAGTTATACTGACATCAAATATAGTGAAAGCAGGGGTTACATTGTGGGGGAGGGACATACAAAGCAACAAAGAGATAATCTTATAAATGCATTAGAAACACATGCATGAAAGAAAAAAACATTAAAATACATATCTAAGGGTTCATTTTCCTGACATCACATTATCTGACCTTTTCCACTTGACTCATACATATACTAGATATTACAAATAAGGGAAACCATGGGACCTATGTTTCTTTGGGCCTAGCTTACTTCACTTAATATAATTTTTTCCAAGTTTTTCCATTTCCTAACAAATGGGGCAATGTCATTCTTTCTGATGGAGGCATAGAATTCCATTGTGTATATATACCACATTTTCTTGATCTATTCATCTACTGACGTAGCCTGAGATATTTTATATAATGAGTGTGTATGTGGAAATAACTTTGCCAGCTTAAAAGAAATACAAAAAGCAAAACAAAACAAAAACCTTGAAGTTTGCATCTGAGTGGAAAAAAATAAATGTTTACCTTAAGTTTTCTATTTAATGTTGGGGCATGTATTTGAGTCCAGAATGTACTATTTACTTAGAAGCAAAAACTGTACTCCTAAGCAATCCTAAATGGAGGGCCCAAAGAATGGAGGTAGGAAAGGAAATGGTGAATCATTTTCTTTTTGGTTCGCTGCCTCTTGAATGTTTCCTTCCTCCCCTTTATGACTCCTATTATATATAGAGTACATAGACTGTATTATATGCCGGAATTGTCTTAATATCAGGAAACACAGAGCATTCTGTTTTTAACAGTTTAGCTTGTTTTTATTTAAGCATTATGAAACTCTGTAAGATCCTTCAATATTCTTACCCCGCAAGTATAACAAGATGGCAATAATAAAGGAAAAAATGCTGGCCAAGTAAAGAACGATGCTTTTCCTTTTTATAAGAACTTACACAGAAATCTATTAATTAATTCATCTTTTAGTTTGAAAGTTTATGCCTCAAGGCATTTCAATGGATTGTAGACGACTAAGAAATTTTTTGAAGCACAATTTTTTTTCTTTAAATATAAATGATTCCAACTCATTTATGTTTATTTTCATCGAAGTCTTTGCACCAGTAACAAAAATCTTATTTCATGGTATATAGGACCCTTTTTTAATATACTAAGAACATCTAAACTGAGTGCCAGTAATCCTTGCTACTCAGGAGGTTGAAATCTGAGGATTGTGGTCAAAGCCAGCCCAGCCAGGAAAGAAAGTCTGTGAGACTCTCATCTCCTATTAACCACCAGAAAACTGGAAAAGGCATCTGGCTCAAAGTTCTAGAATGCTAGCCTTTAGTAAACAAAGGCTCAGGGACAGTGCCCAAGCCCTGTGTTCAATCCCCATGACTGAAAACACCAACAACAAAGAAAAGAAAAGAAAATCTAGAAGTAATTTTTCATGTTGAAAATTCATAGTACTAATGGAAACACTAGAAGATATGTTGTTATTGAAGCATAAAATGCTGGAGCAAGGAATATTTTTTATGAAAATTAAATTGTTCCTTTTAAATTCAATACCAATAGCTCTGAGATTGCTCAGCTCATTATAAAAATTAATTAAGCTGGTGTAAAAGAAGAAAATGATGACATATTATAGGACAGCACTATTGCTGATTTAACAACATTGTGCATATGTTTTCTTTCTTTCTTTCTTTTTTTTTTTTTTTTTTTTTTGGTTGGTCCTGGGGCTTGAACTCTGGGCACTGTCCCTGAGCTCTTCAGCTCAAGGTGAGCACTCAACCACTTGAGCCACAGCACCATTTCTGATTTTCTGGTGGTTAAATGGAGATAAGATGCTCAGAGATGCCCAGACTGGCTTTGAACCATAACTCTCAGATCTCA
The DNA here is from genome assembly GCF_024711535.1 of Dipodomys merriami. NCBI lineage: Eukaryota > Metazoa > Chordata > Mammalia > Rodentia > Heteromyidae > Dipodomys > Dipodomys merriami. The sequence goes on along the minus strand of NW_027203382.1, from coordinate 18,755,518 downwards.
GTCTTCTGACTAGCTTACAGGATTACAGGATTACAAGAGTGAGCCACCTGCAGCCAGCTTCCTTTTCTCCTTAATTTTGCAAAAGTATTAGAAAATTAAAATTGCTCTGTGTAAACAATTTGAACCCAAATCATCATAGAGAAGATAGGTTTAAATGTCTTTTGTTGAAAGAATGCATTTATGGAAACTGGCACAAAGACAATTACCTGAATCTACAATTCAGAAGAATCAAAAGATACTGCAGTAACACAAAATTGACTTTTAATCTTTCATTACCAGTTCATTGTATCTTACAGAAAATAAGAACATTTTTTGTTATACAGATTGGTTCTTCTCCTCAAATTTATACTTAATAGATAGTAAACATCCTTATTGATTTTTTCAAAAAAAGGTGGCCTAATAATTTTATATTATTCATTCTTTTTTTTATTGTACTCCATTGATATTCTGGCAGTAGTGAGCTCTGATACAGTGAACTTTTCAACAAAATGATGTCAGTTATCCATTCATCTCTCAATACTTCCTGTGCTAAAAACTGATCATTGATTTTCTTTTAATTCCTCCTTCCTCAGTTGTCAGGTACTCCATGAAGCCATCATATTCTTTAGAGTACTGAAATCAAGAAACACAGAATGGCTGCCAGCAACCAAGTTAGAATCTCGAGTCTACTAATTTGCAAAATAATAAGCAACTATATTATTGCAGAAAATAACATCTTAATAGGTACCAGCCCCCTCCTATGAGAAAAAATTTCAAATGACAGATACAGTATCTGGCTGAAAATTACTGTGATGAAATGTTGATGATAGCAGTCATTGAAAGATTGCTTCTAGTGTTAATGTGATCATTTATTTTCCATGAGTTGCTTTTTCTGGTTTGGATTTTCAAATATAGTTGTCTTGATAAAAATCTGTTTATATATTTTATTCCTACTATGGGTCACAGGATTTAAGTACAGATGAAATAGTAAAACTCTGAGAATCAGTCTAGAAGGCAACTTCTAGGCAATTGCTAAATTATCCATATTATTATTATATCCATATTATATCCATATTCTGTTGGAAATTTTACTAGGATATTTTTAGACATTTTCTGTGAGATATCTTTGGGAATGAAAAATAAAGTAGGAAAATAGACATTTGATGGAAAAATCAGCAAAACAAGAACAATAAAAAGACTTCTTTGACAAGTAGAAGTCCAAAGAACTGCTCAGCAGTATTCATTCTATTAAGATTTTTTTAAGAATGGAAAAAAATGTTATGCAACTGCTACACATTTGAATGAGCTAACAGTCACTCCAGAGAGTTTGATCAGCACCAATTCCTATTTTAATTATTCAAAAGTCAAGAAATACTGCTATGTCTGACGTTATAAAGGCAGAGTTCTATGATAGTAGGTGAAAATGATCAACCTGCTTCAACAGAAACTTTTCCCACTGACATTTCTAACAACGTTCTTGTAATATAGGCAACAATTATTCAAGTATGGTCTTTCAAGAAGCTAACTCTCACATTTGAGGTTTTAGAATGATCATTTTGAAAAAAGCCTCCTTTTTAAATAGGTTCTTCTTAGCTTGAGACCATGTTTTATTTAAAAAAATTTCCAACAAATATTGATCCTATTTGTATCAACAGTATTTGAGTTGGACTTCATAATCTCTTTGGATTTACACTTTTGTATAATTTGCAAATCCAGCCTAACTTAAAAAATGTACATGCATACATTGCCACCTTTTAATATTAAAGCAGCTGAAAATGTCCAGGTATATTTTTGATGAAAGGAGGAATTATGTTTATTTACAATATTCTATGTAGATAATAAGTGAAGATAATTATGGTTTCATGGACTTCCAATTGTTCTATACCTCCACACAAATAACTATATTTGTAGGTAAATTTATTAGAATTATTACAGAGCTTTAAAGTCAACCACAATCAATTCGGGAAACAGATTTATTTACTCATTTTCAAGGGATGATAATCTACATAAAGACATTCATGAAAGCATACCAGCTATGTCATTCCCGCATTATTATAATAAGTCCTATTCATTAAAACTCATTGTGAAACAATGGGAAACTATGAAATATAACTTGGATACAAATATTGGTCCCTATGGGGTCTCAAGAGTCATAAAAATGTAGGAAAACAGAGCTTTATTTAAGATTGGAGCTGCTAATATGAAAGTTGTTTTTCTGAAGCGGGACTTTTAATTGAAAGCCCTGAAAATTTTAGTGTAAACTCTTTGATGACAGTTTCAGCATTTCCTTTATGCTTGTTGATCATCTGGCAGAAAAGTGGCACTGACAGCATCTTCTATGTGGGAGAAGGTTTAGAACTAAGTTTTTTTTTTGTTTTTATTCTTGTTTCCCAAAATACAGGCACCATTTGGGCTTTTCTAATACATATACAAATAGGAATAAGAATTTTGAAAGTTGGATCTTGGTTTCTTAGTTAGGCAAGTATACAATTATTCATTCTTCCTTCTATGATTTAATTTTTCCATGTAATGTAAGAAAGGAATATTAAATAGATTAAAGTTACTTTTATAGGACAATAACATTTCATAGGCTAACATAAAATCAAGCTGCTAAATCTTACAATTTATCTGTCCAGCAGTTTATCTATGTAACTGCCCTGAGTAGATGCTAAATGCTGCTTATCAAAGGGCCCCTAGTATTTTAAATATAACTCAGTAAAGCTACTCAAAACATAAAACAATTCTTCTCAGGCATGTATAATTTTCATTAGAAGAAGGCAGGAGTTTCTCATGGATTAAATACTATGCTTATTTAAGTCTCATACTCTAGATAAATGGGATATTTGAGGTGTTTAAACTGTGCTTATTACTATGCATTTGAGTTCACATGATCTTTTCATTTATTCATCAAAAACAGAAAGGATTTCAAGAGGAAAATATTCTGTCTTCTGGAGCCTTGAAATAATAACTTTAAAAAATCATAGATTGCTCCTTTGTGAAACTGAGTCTGGTGCAAGCTCGCACAATCTCAGTTCTTGTAAGGAAGCCTGTATGGGAAGCTTGCTGCACTTACTTATCTATTGGACTGCATTTCAAAATTGTAGAAAGGTGTAAAACTTGTGCTTGCGGAAGTTGCTGCTCTGAGTAGCTCTAACTTGCTTTAATAATCCTAGCAAGGTCCAAGCAAACGACATGCCCCTTTTTGAGAAAGACTACTGGGTGGGGATGATGTAGCTAAAAGAGTTTGGCTTGAAAGCCTTCTTATGTAGAGCTTCCCTTTAAAAGTATATTAATTTACAATGCATATTGAATGATACTTCTACAAAAACAAATTAATGAGTTGGTCTTTATGAAAATGACTCTTTACAGTAAGTAAAAAAAGGGTTATCACAGTTTTGGTAACTTGCGTAAGTTCATATCGAAAACAAACAAAACCTTTCACATGTTCTTAATAACATGTTCTTAATAACATGTTCTTAATAACCTTAGGCCTCCCACGGTGTGGGGGACACGCTCAGTTGTATGCTCTGAAGCAGTAGACACCGTACAGCTTATGCTTTTTATCTGGGAAGCCCACGAAGCGCACGGCAGCCTCGGTGGGACTGCAGCGCCTTCTTGGTCTAGAGATAGGGTAGCGGACGCTGCCATCCGCCAACCAGCCTGCATCGCACCGGTCATAGCCCAGAAGTTTCCAGGCAGCAAAGATCTGGCCCACTTTGGCGATCTGAGCACCATCGTGGAGACACGCTTGCACGGCTTCGTCATAGGTCAGCTTGGTAGGGTGGATGAGATAGTAGAAACGGCCTGAGGAGAGAAAGAGAAGCAATGGGCTGGAAAGTTTCTGAGCCAAACAGAGGTAGAAGCACAAGGGAGGGTGTCTCGGTGAAGGGAGAAGTCAGAGCAATGTCTGAAGTCAGTTAAATGCAATAGCTCTAGGTCACTCTACTATTGAAATCGTCTTTCTCTGCCCCCTTCCATGTGTTCGGGCACGTCCTTTCAAAACTTTAATAGGAGAATGGAGATGGCAGATGAACTTTCAGCTAGCTAATTAGTGACTAAAAAGCCCTTCTTTGGCCCTCGTGTAGACAGAATTTCATGCTAAAAGCAAGGGTTATTTAAATTCTAGCTGTAGCAAGCCTGAGCCTCAGCACAAGTTTCTGGAGAGGCAAAATTTGAATGTGAAAAGATCAAAAAACATTCCTGACATAAAAGTCCATTTAAAAAAATCAAAAGACTTCAAGTTCTTTTCACTACAGGTATCAATAAGACAGTATTCTCCTTCAAAGACTACTGTACGCAAAGCATAAAATACAGGAAGTCACGTGCCACACATCATACATGGTCCGAATGGAAATCCACTGTATTCACCCACCAGAAAAGAAGATACATTGGTGGGTGTTTCTCAGCTTCCAGCTCAGCCCTGACACCGTGCCATTTCTTGAATTCACAAGAGGGAGTAGTTAGTTTCCAGTACTTATGACATGGTATTAATTACTGAAATTTCTTCTATATATATTCAGCATGCTTAAATATATATAAAATATGACATGAAGTGACTGTACTAACACATACTGACTGAAGATTTCCTCAGTCATCTGTGTTCCAGGTAGGAAATCATTATATTTTCTTATCTGAGCACATATCCTTCTACCTCTCACTAAGTATAAATTATTAAAGTATAAATAATAATTGGCAGTTCTTTTTAGTGTGAGATGATGTGAGTTGGAAAAAGGCCATGGGAACATGAACTAGAAGGCTGGCTATATCATCTAAACTAGAGGTCAGCAAAGCATAGCATCTGAGACAATCTGCTCTGCTACTGCTTTTGCAAATGAAATTTAACTGGAACAGAGCCAGGCCTGTAGGCCTGTCTATACATAGCTTCACTGATAGCTGTACTAGGCTGAGTAGTTGCAATGGAGTTTATATGACTGCAAAGTGAAACATATTTACTTTCTGCCTCTTTACAGGACATATGTTGAATCTGCTTCTTTTCTATGTCCTCTAAACTGCATTACTGGAGATTGGAAATTTAAAATGACAGCAGTGGATTTTTGATAGTATGGGCTCAGGCTCATACTTAGAAAGGTTCTATACATGAGTTAATATTATGCCTTTTCTGTGGTCATCTTAAAATTATTTTTTGTTGCTATTGTCACTTCTGTGTTCAGTTTTTAATGTAGGATCTTGTTACATAAATGTCTCTGATGATCTGGAACTATGTAATTCCAGGCTTTTCTTAAACTTGTAATTCTACTGCCTTAGCCTCCTAAGTGCTGAGATTCTAGACATGAGCCACCCTGGCTGTCTTAAAATGCTCAGTCATTTTTGAACCAAAGTTTCCAAGGTCTTCATTTTGTGCTGGCCACACAGATGGTTCAGGATGTCAGAAGAGAAGGGCTAAGGGTTGGAAGACTGAAACAAATCACTTAGGAGCATGGTTGGAACACAACCTTTCATGGCCAACATTACTATGAAGATTTGTGGCAGGAAGAAATAGACTCCACACCATATCACAATTTCATTTACTTCATATTAAAAATTATATGCCTTTAAACTTAGAAATGTCACAAATATTTTTGTTCTGTTGACTCAAGGATATTTATGAAAGCTATCACAGTCAAAACATTTGTATACTTATTCAAACTATAGCAGTGTTTCTTTCTTTCCTTCTGCTCTTCCTCTCTTCTCCATTTTTTATCTTGCTTTCTTGTCTTTTTATGTAGCTAAGACTAAAAGCTACAGTAGTGTTTTAGTGAAACTTGGTGTCTGGGGTAAGATAAAAAGCAGTCAATATCTTACCGTTGAAGTTGGATGTAAAGCAGAATACATCATATCTGCTTTTATCCTTATCCCAAAATCCATAGTTCCTGACGCCAGGCACTGTGTTCTGACCCCCACAGGGCTCTCGTGGCTTTGTGATTGGGTACTGCACAGATCCATCACTGAGCCAGCCTGCATTGCACCAGTCTAGCCCACCCCTCCATGCATCATAAAGCTGGTCGAAGGAGGCAATCACAGCATCTTGGTCCAGACAAGCCTGCCGGGCCTCGTGAAAATTGAGATTGTAGCGCCCTAGTCGTGGAAAGTAAGGGAACACCACACCTGTCCAAAAGAGAAGGCAAGGGGTTATTGGTTCCAGAGAAAAAAATCAAGTCTTAGCAAATACACTTAACTGGTTACACACACACACACACACACACACACACACACACACACACACACACACACACACACAGTGACATCTCCTAATTTCTATTTGGAAGGAAATTAGTTCTCTCCAAACCCCTCACCCTTGAGCTACTTGGTTTGACAATTGCACTAATTTACTTCCTGCATGTCTACAGCTATTACAATTTGTTGTCAGGTTGCTCCTGAAACCTTTCAGGCAAGTAACTACCACTTAGGAGGTTTCTTAGTTGGAGAATCATTAAAGTGAATATGCACATCTCACAAAAACCTAAATAATCTTTTTTTTAAATATTGGTAAGCATTCTGTAATATAAAGCACTGCAAGTATTAATATAGATTTTAGTCTTCCTTTTTTCTGTCCTGGCATAGTATCACTAACATTAGGGCTTACATATATCTATATTATTTTTCAGCTTTCATATTTGTATAATTGTAAACTAAGGTTTAAAATCATTCATATCACAAAAAAAAACAAAAGAAATTTTCTCTAAACTTTTTCTAAACTTGTCTGGTATAAGACAATGACTTGTTAATGCAGAAAAATGTAAAACCTCATAGCAAATGTGGATGTGACTTGACTTTGATACCTAAAAAGATTCAATGGCTTTAAAGACATTTCCTTGGGTGCAATTTTTAGAGGTGACTGAGCTGTTTTACAAAATTCTATACCAGTTCTTTGAGGATAAAGATTATCAGACTAAGAGAGCAACATTTTACCATTTATTGGATATCAAGAAATACATGGGTCCATGTATTTCTCTCATAAAAATCATTTATCAAGAATGGTTATAGTTTTAATATTATTAAAAATAATTAGATTTTACTTTGTGGAATGCAAAAGCTTTTCCCATTGGCATAGTAGTTTGATGGGTTGTAGCAAATGTACCCCAAGACTAGATAGACCCTATTTACAATAATGTTCAAATTACCTAGTTCATTCCTTATATAGTATAGCCTTGAATATATAGCATTCAGTGAATGCAATTTGTAGGGATGGGAAGGGGAATATATGGGGAAAAAGTAATGTCAAATTACAGATAACCATTGTACAACCAATGTAGAAGAAATAATGTCATTTAATAAGTTGTCTCAGAAATCTCTACACAAAGAAATTTTAGGTGCCTTCTGTCAAGTCTAACTCTAGTTTCAGCTACGGAAGGCCTCTGTAGGACATGTTTGTTCCTCTCAGGCAGTTCAGCTGGCATGCACATTAGAGGCAGAGATCCAAAAAGGCTTCTTGATCTCATTCTGCTTTCTCAGGTTCTTGGCTGTGGGATCTATTAACTGAACCTGAGCCAAAGGAAGAAGGAAAAGACTCTCTTGGTTGCCACTGAGTCCCTGCTGTGCTGAGGGAAAGGAAGAGACTGTAGAAGGTTCTGTCTAAGAAGAGCTTTGCCCAGGCTAGGAACCTAGCTAATGCTAAGAAGTACTTAAGGCTCCCTGTCCCCACGTGGCATTTGTTTTTTGTCCTTTTTGTCTTAGTAACCCCAGAATGCCCATGTAAAGAAAACTACTCAGTTTATCCAGCAGAAATTTCCTTGACTTTAGAGCTTAACTAATAGAAAAAGTCTTAAAGTACCTCAACTGTAAGAGATGAAAACAAATCACTATTTGGTTTGTTTTCCTTTTCCCAAATGGTTGATGATGGTAGCAGTGCAAAATATAAGATTTAAAAATGTATAAAAATTTCAAAGTTCTAGAAGACTTTTCAGATTTCAGTTCCTTATGGTGTATTGCATTGGATGCTCCTGGACATTAGAAAATGTTAATTCAGTTATGAATCCAGTGCAGTTGAGTGGCTTTCAATTTTCATGTAATTTCTCACATCATTTTCTAAAGTCAAAGTGAAATGTTGTATTTAAATGTCTAATACTCTCAATCATAAGAATAAATGTCACCTCACTCTTACAAGTAAAAATATTTACTTAGTACATTTTAATTAATGCTTGATGATATTAAAAAATTATGTTCTGAGCAAGTCAAGGTCAAATTTGCTATACTCAAAGTTTTTAAATGTTTCAAGATACCCTACACTCCTGGGGCACACAGTTAAATAACTAGATTATTCTCAAGCGAAAGTGAAAAGTATGTGTTTGTTAGTATTTTATTTATTTCCTTATTTTATTCCCAGGTAGTTAATGTTTCAGGATCCAACTGTAGGACTCTTGGCTTAATGAAAAATCATTCAACTCCTACACTTGAATTGTTTGTTGGTGGTGGCTTGGGTGCTGTCCTTGCGCTCTTCGGCTCAAGGCAAGTGCTGTACCACTTGAGCCACAGCACCACTTCCGGTTTTCTAGTGGTTTATTGGAGATAACAGTTTCACGGACTTTCCTGCCCCGGCTGGCTTTGAACTGTGATACCCAGATCTCAGCCTCCTGAGTAGCTAGGATTACAGGCGTGAGCCACCAGCGCCCGCTCACGTGGTTTCTATCATGCATGAAAGAAAAGTTAGAATTTCCTAAGTAGGAAGAAAAGTTTGACTATTATTTTTAAAGTAATATCTAACTTTTTTGGCACCTATATTTATACATTTATCCTCAAGATATATCTAAAAGCTCTCTTCTTTTCCTTGAAGAGATGTTATGTAATGTTAAAACGGGATAAGTGGAATTAATAAGTAAGATACTATTGCAATCAATACCAAGTGATAGGAAGAGATTGTTAAGACACATGTTGAGGACATCCATTTAAGATTTATAATCACAGCCAGGTGCTAGTGTCTCATGCCTGTAATCCTAGCTACTCAGGAGGCCAAGATCTGAAGATCACGGATCACCGTTCAAAGCCAGCCCAGGCAGGAAAGTCCGTGAGACTCTTATTTCCAATTAACCACCAGAAAACCAGAAAAGTGGCACTGTGGCTCAAGTGGTAGAGTGCTTGCCTTGAGCTGAAGAGCTCAAGCCCCATGACTGGCAAAAAAAAATTATAATCACATAGTCCAATTTATCCTGTCTGCACACATTTGAAATTGTTTCTGTTTCTGGAAATGTTCATGACCAGTGCCTTCTTAGCCCAGTGTTCAGCACGTCAGTCTCCTAACAATGTTCAAATAATATGTTTATATATTAGGTCTTATTTTCATCACCAGAAAATTAATACAATGGAAATATTATGAGCAAATTTCTCATTTTTCTTGTTGTTTTCTTATTTTCATCCATGAGCTTTTTCACTTAAGGGTAGTGTTCTACCACTTGGAGACATAGCACTACTTCCATGATTATCATAATTTTTCTATTTATTGATTGCTGGTGAGTACTGTTATACAATCTACATGATTTCTTGTGATAATATCCTTGTTACAGCTGTGTACTTCTTCTTCTTCTTCTTCTTCTTCTTCTTCTTCTTCTTCTTCTTCTTCTTCTTCTTCTTCTTCTTCTTCTTCTTCTTCTTCTTCTTCTCCTTCTCCTTCTCCTTCTCCTTCTCCTTCTCCTTCTCCTTCTTCTCCTTCTCCTTCTTCTCCTTCTTCTTTTCCTTCTCCTTCTCCTTCTCCTTCCTCTCCTCCTCTTCCTCCTCCTCCTCCTCCTGCTTCTCCTCCTCCTCCTCCTCCTTGTTCTTCTTCTTGCCAGTCCTGGGGTCTGAATTCTGGGCCTAGGCACTATCCCTCAGCTCTTCAGCTCAAGGCTAGCATTCTACCACTTGAACCACAGCACCATGTCTGGCTTTTTCTGCTTGAGTGGTGCTGAGGTATTGAAGTCAAGGCCTCATGCATGCAAAGCAAGCACTCTACCACTGAGCCATCTTCCCAGCCCCATATACTTCTTATTTTTTAAGGGTTTTTCTTTACTCATTTAGTGTGAGGGATTAAATCCATGACTGTTTGCCTGCTAAGCTCTCATTCTGCTGCTGAGCTAACATGCTCTCCATAATTCTTATATTTATTGGATACTATGTGATTGTTACCAATCAGAAGCCATTACCCTATGCAAGATTTTAGAACATATAAAGATTTTTTTTAAAACAAATGTATGAAATTATAAAGATAATGACAAGAATAAATTCCAAAATGAATAAAAAATTAAGGATCTTTAGCAACATTTTTCATATGATCTGTGATAATAAGTTGCAGCAAATTATAAGCATAAGAGTTTGAAGGCTGTGGTTATCATGTATTAGCTTTTTTCAGAATGCAAATCAGTTCTCAGAGTTTGGTGTATGTCTTCTCTAAGACAACTTTCATCTTGAATAATGTCAACATTCATGATTAATATGAATATGAATCAATAAAAAATGAAAAGGTGGCAAGCAATCAGGAGCCAAAATCTACAAAAAGGAGCAAGAATTCACAAAAAATACCATTTATTATACTGTGAGGATTAAATAGAGACATAAAGCTAGTAAATCCCCATTTGAATGATGGGATTCTATGGGATTCAAATCATATCTCAGTACTTTGTGAGTGAATCAAACAGGTATCTTTTCAGAAGCTAGAAACTTATGCATGAAATACACACCTATAGTTTCATCAAAGGAAATATTCTGTCAATGTAACTAGAATCTGTTCTTCAATGTAAAATACTGCTAAAAATCATGGAAAGTGAGATGTCTTGTGGTACCTGAGAAACTAAGGAAATAAATTCTCCTAGGGGATAGATATTGGACAGAAGAGCTTCAATAGCAAGACACTTTATATTGAAAAGCTTTGTGTGTGTGTTTTTAATACATAGCTTTATATCCTAGTTTCTGGACTACTAAATTCATTGCATATACAAGAAATTTAAAATCCTCCCTCCTTTCAAAATGCCTTGATCATTTCATAATCAATGCCTTTGAGACTGTGGGCCATTAAAAATTTTTTCTTTGCAAGAATTTTTAAATAACTCAAGAAGACTTTTTTGTTTGTTAAATGACATTTTTGCAATCACTTTACAGAATACAAATATATCTATTTTGGTGCAGATGCCCCTTACAAAAATTATCACTGTTTTGAAACTGAGATAATTTTGGAAGTATAATAAAAAAATTTAATCTGAATTTCTCAATAATCATACAAGAGAATTTATTTGAATAGTATAAAACAATTTTTGAAAACTACTGATTCAGTTCCAAAGCACAGTTCTCTTAGTTGCAAAAGCTTCAAATTTGTGCATCAATACTGTGTGTGTACATTTCAAATATGAGAGCTGACATTACACGCTTACTGTGAAATACAAAAGAACTGAAAAACATGGTGAGCGTGGACTTTTGGTTTCTCCCACTATTGCTAAAGTAACCATTACACCTTAATACTCAGTTTAAAAAAAGGAGCAATAATTAATTACTACTTTTAATTGTAGCTTGCTTCACAGATACTTACCTTGTAAATCTAATGCTACTACAGCAGTGTCATCTTCTAATCCTTCAATCACCTCACACTTGTATCTCCCATAATCCTCCAGGGTGAGGTCTGTGATGACCAGAGAAGCATCATTGTCACTGCCTCCTTTCAGAAACACTCTACCCTGGTAGCCTCCATAGGTTTTCTTGTGATATCCCATGGAAACAAAAACATCCACTTCCTTGAGGTAATCTGAAGTTAGCTTGGTCCACTTAATTCGGATTTTGTGGATTCCTGAGCCAAAGGCTGTAGGGTCTCGATAAAATTTACATGGCAGTGTAACATTGCCACCTCTGTGTGAGAAGACCTTGGCTTGCTCTGCTTCCACGAGGAGACGGGGGCCATTTTCCGCTATAATGAAAAAGAAGATAGAGAAATAGAAATCAACATTCTCTGTTTTGTGCAGTGGAATATGCTATGTATACAAGACATAAGACAAAGAATGGTTTTGGTGATTATTGTCTATGTGTAATCTCTTGAATCACAGAGGAAAGATATTCTTAATATTTGAGAGGTATCTATTGCATAATCACCTCTTTTAAAACACAAAGAAGGGGAGAGGTTTACATTATAATCATTGAGGAATAGATGCAAGTTTCCATAGTTACCTAAGCTTTGATAATCTCACAATAATTTCTACAATTATTGCATATAAAACATAACACTCCCCCCACCCCCCCAGCACCGTCGCAAAAAAAATCATCAAGGTGAAGTAAGCCCAACTGGGTTTTCTAACACATTTAAAAAAACCCTGAATTTCATTTATTGAAAAATATAAAACAACAGATTCACTTTCATTCAATGATTCTGGCCCAAGAATTGAGAATATCCTTGTTTCAAAAGGTTTCCACTCAGATATATCCTTTTGATAGCTACTCTGGGACACTTCAAAGAATATGGAGGTATTTCACCTTCACATGAAGGTAGACATCAAAAAGATATTTTAGTAAAGGCAGTTGATAAACTTCAAAAATACTTAATCTCAAATTCTTCAAAATTTGGATGTTAAAAGCATATTTATTTTTCTGAGAAGCCACATTATTATTTTCTTCTTATCTCTTTAAATATCCCTCTGGTGTCCTTTTGCCTTTTGCTATGTTCTATTGTATAGTTATTATTTCTACCTTTCTTTCTTTTGACCTCTCTTTCCTCATCTTCATCCTCCAAGGTCTTTATTGCTTTCTAAAGAGCATCACAATATCCCAAGTCTGCCAAGTCAGCAGTAATGTCAATTTTAAAGGAACTAGCTGCTATTTTCAGATTCTGGCTTTCTCTGGGATTTCCCCTGGTTAGCACATTGTGTTTCTGACCTTGACAAAATCTCCTGAGGATGTGCAAGGTTTAAAAAGGAGAAAGCATAAAAAAAAACCTCTTGGGCACATACACCTCTCCTCCCACACAACCTTCAAAATAACCAAAGCTACTTTTCAAACATCTTTGCAGGCCCTGAAGCCTTAGGCCAAAATGTATTGAGTACCTTATTGGCCATTGATTATTTAAGGTGTACAAATTACCAAGAAGACTAACCATTCGTCATGAGACAGGTCTTAATTTTTTATTTACTTAATAACACACACAATACTCTAAATTTAAAGCAGAAAGCACCTAAAAATCAGACACCATATTTCTATTTTATGGCATAATAATAATAAATTGCAAATGATATTGAAAAAAATGAGCATGTCACTTTATTTACAAGTGAGCTCCAGTCCTCAAGATTCCCACTTTTAATAGAAAATGAAATAGAGTCCAATGACTTCATTTAGTATGAATCACAAACCCAGCTCATTAAATATATTCTTGATATCCTATTCTTCAGCCTCTTATTTAGGACAAAAGAATTTCAAGGGATGACAAATGAATCTAACTGCAGTTATACAATATATGTAATCCCACAATATTGTCAAAGGCTACCTCTAAGTTCCATGGAAACAATTTTTGTCTACTTTCTGGTAGAGGAAAAAATACTGTTGACTAGAATGGTTCAGATGCATGAGGGCTATTTGGGGCACTGTTATCTGGATTTTGGGGGGCCATATCTGAGATCTGGGCTTTGCCATGCTGAAATGGCAGTTGAGATAAAGCAAACAGATATAAGAGGTCCCAGTTCCATAATGTGTTTTCTACTTATTTAGTTGGAAGTCATAACTGATGCCCGTATGCACTGAAATAGACGATTTTATAGAAGTTAGGAGTAAAAAATTTTTAGTGACTTAGAACTTAATCTAATTTAAGCTCAATTTACTAACTCATTAGTCATTGGTTGGTTGGGCAATGCAGCCTGCAATATATAGGAAAGTGGAAAGGTACATGGTTTACTTGTAATCATTATAACCTATTGCAGACTGAATGTAAGGGCTGAATGATTTTCTAAATTACAGAGCTAGAGCAAAGACCAAAAATATTGTATAGTAGATGGAGATTTCTAACTTTTTTTCTGTAGTTAACTGTAAGTTTTCATAGTATTTTAGAAGACTCAGGTTCTCTGTCTCTGTCTCTGTTTCTCTTTCTCACTCATTCTGTGTGTGTATGTGTATGGATGTGTTTTAACTCCACAACACTGTAAACACAGGATGACATATATTACAATATTGAACATGGAGTTGGCACCCAAAGTTTAGTATTCACATGCAAAATAATTTTTAACAATCCTGAAAGAATGTCTGGAGTTCTAACATATTATTTCTTTTGGGAGGGTTTGAGGTAATAGATGCTAGAATTCCCCAATACAAATTTGAAGAACCTCAGGAATGGTATGTAGCATATTTAGTGATGAAGGTCCATAAATTCACAACATAACCTTGATCATGTTTTAAATTGCTAATTTTCATATCAATACTGCAGATTATATAGCATCAAGCATGATTGGAGACCATGGCCTATTTCAGAATAGGAAGATTGAAAAGAATGAACATCCACAAAATGAATCAGAAGCTCTCTGGTTGTTTCTAGTCCTAGGGCAGCTTGGCTCCAACTGGCTTACCTCATGAGAGCACTGAATTTAAGATTGTAATCAGGCTCTTTTTCATAGACTGTTATCACAGGAATTTGGCAGGAAACACATGAAGCTCAAGAACAGGAAGGGAAATGACAAAGATAGTAGAAAAGTGAGCAAAGACCACTGAGGACTAACTTTACACCATGTTGACTAGAGGAGTAACTCTTGGATATATCATTGACTTGTAAAACCTGGGTCAGTTTGAAATTTATGGGTAAGTTCAATCTTTGATGAACAATGCAGTGTTGCATAGCAGAGTGTGAAATATAAAAATAACCATCATCTGGATGAATATTTTGTTTTTCTCCTTTAAACAATGAATGAAGTAAACAAAATGGAGTTTCAAATGTGTGTTTATTTTCCCTGTTTCTTTTAATTAGTGAGAGGCAATGACAATATGTTGAAAAATGGGTTGTTTTTTCAATGCCAGGGCTGTCTGTAGGGGAAGTAATGGGGTGAAGCAATAGAGCATGAAGAGACATTGCTGGAGACTCATGAACCACTGGGGTCTAGTTATTATTTTACAAATTCTGCTGTGATATCCAGAGGACATTATTTGGTTTTGCTGAATAATGAAGCCCATTGAATGACAAATTGGTCTTCATAAGTGCTATGTAATTTAAACTAGATCTTTTAAATGGGACAAAGTGGACTTTTTGTGTCACAAGTGACACAAATTCTTGTCACCTGACAAGAATAAAAAGAAAGTGGTGTGTATCATTTTGTATATTTGAATGAATCGTGATTTTGCAAAAAAAAAAAAAAAAAAAAAAAAAACAGCCTTGGTTTGGGCTACTTCTTCCATCAGTACACAGAAGTTGACTCCAGATTTTTTTATTTCCTAGACCAATCTAAAAAAACAACCAATAACAAAAAACGTGGGATGGTGATAAATAAAGGCATTAAATATGTCTTTTCTTTAACTGTGGCATTAAACATATTACATATAAAATAGATATTATATAGCTATAGTACATTATTATTAATTCCACTATTTTTTCCATAGATAGAAAGTTCATTATTCTCTAGCATTCCATATGCAGAGGCATTAATTGAGTAGTCGGTTTCTGGGGTCTTTTAAAAAAATGCTCAAGGTTTAAAAAAATATTTCTTTTGTGAAATTTGTTATCACTTTGGTGGGTCTGGATGTGTAAGACAAACCCACAGGGAGCTGTGGTTTTCCTGACCATAGGGAAAGCCTGTGGGAGGCTGAGCATCAGGATGAGTTTGTGCCTTTACCGCTGTGCTCACCACAGTCTACTGAAAACAATCAACTCTGCCTGTTTACATTGGCTCTCCAACATCAACTCTGTGTCTGGCATGCCAAAAGCTCCTGTAACTGATGCACACTTGTGCATCAGGCGTAAATGCTTGCACTGCCTTACATTATGGAACAGCAATTAAAAGTGAAAACACTTTATACAAATAATCACTCTTGTTAAAGAAACAACATTTCAGTAAAGAATGTAATTTAGAGATTTATGTCTGTAATATAGTTCACACAGTACAGTGGAGTAGGGTGCATAATTCTGGGAAAACAATGTCTTACTGTCAATCTTTAACATTTATAACTATTTCCATCAAATTGGAATAAGTGATTGTTCTGAGACTGTCCACTGAGGTCAGTTGTAACCACCTTTGGTCACAGACCTGATAGATGGGAGAACTTCACAGATGCTCTGCTCTTTCCTTCTCACCCTTTCTCAGAGAACTAATATGTAAAAAAAAACAAAGCTTTGTTACTTTTCTCCCCAAGCTAATTCTTAAATTTGAAGAATTTTGGAGATATTTTATAGAAGAGCAGACATAAAGTGGTAGTGGAGAAATGATCTTATTCTCTGTGCTCTTACATATTGTTTTGAATTTTAACTCTTAAATTTGAATCTGGCTAAGTTTTGCATCCATCTGAGATCCAAACTTTAATGTATAGATCACAGCTATTTGCATGCTTTTCACTTACTGGGTTAACTTGTTTGTGTGTGGTTCTGTTTCAACTACACTAAAAAGTATTCACAAGAAACTCGCTTTGCAGTCATGTGGGAACATGTGCTGGAAATCTTAGTAGAGGAATGTGGGGAATATTTTCACCATGCACACTTCCGCATTAAAAAAATCTGAATCATGTGAATGCATGACACATGCAAATGAAATACAGGATAAAATCAATCTAAAATAATTGAGAAAATTTAAAGAACATAAACAAAGAAAAAGCCTTGCTTAGAATATCTTAAAAGATTAACAAGAAACTGGCAGCCACAATTAAAAGATATATTTTAAATTAAAAGACTGTATATATGTAAGAAGTTTTATTATTTTGCTAATTAAAATGACACCTTTAAATAAATTTTTGGAAAGTGAGAGTTTTATTTCACTTTCTTGATTCTATACTTTGTGCCCAAGGACACAGATTAGAGATTAGTTTGAATTAAAAAGAATGATCTTATTGTGGAAAATTGGATAAATGAAGATTATTCTTTGATGTCAAATTATTGCTTTTGTTTTCAGCACCAATAACCCTGCCTTTAGATCCCTTAGGCTACAGTATTCTGCTTGTTCTATCCATTTCTCCCCTGCTAGGGACTACCAGTGTTTAGTCTGAGTGTTCTGCTCTTTCCTATAATTCGACCACATTGCCTGGAATTGTATTTTTACTGCTTCTTCAAATAGCATGCATTCTTTTTGTTGAGAATTGCATTTTCTGATGTGATGTGTGATGAAGTAACTCTATCTTCCTCTTTTGCCTCTTAGTAAAGTTGAGTCTGTGATGCAAAAGTGCCAACACCGAAGATACAGCATTGCTTTAGCTGATGATGGTCATGAATATGAACTATGTTATTGTCATAGTCAAGCTTTACAGTGAAAAGAAAGGCATGTACATCACTATTTTGGAACCTTGGTGTATACCTAATGATACTATTTTTTAACTTATATTTTTTTCAGGAATTGCAATTTTTCCCTTCTAAGTATTTCTTAAAGAAATATTTGCTATGTACAGCTGAAAGAACTGAGGTTTCCTGTGTGAAATGGTCACTAAAAGGCTTAAGAGAGCTCTAGAACATCAACTGAACTATTTAAAAATTGCAATGCAGGAGGATGGGCTATAGTCATAAAACTCTGTCTCAAAAAACATCTATGCCTGGTGACAAACACCTGTAATTCCAACCATTTAGGAAGCAAAGACAGGAAAGTCACGGTTTAAAACTGTCCCAAGCAAAATACATGAGACTGTTTCTGAAAATCTTAAAGCAAAAGGACTTGGGTATGGACCTGAGTTCAACCTTAGGTACTGCCAAAAAAGGGGAAAAAGTCTAAAATGTACACTTTAAACTCTATTACAACAGTCCTGAAAAAAATAATTCTTTTTTCTTCATCTCTTTATTTGAGGAAGGAGGAAATAGTGAGAAAGGACTTTGGGTCTGTCTTGCTGGTAGAATTCTTTGAGAGCTTTTGCCTTTTAAGTTAACATGACTTTATTTCTTTCCTCAGAAGTTAGAGTATTAATTAAGCAAATGGGTTGACATCTTATCTCACTGTGCCTCAGTTTTGTCATCAGTGAACTGGTCTTTAGCTTTGCCACTGACTATACACTTGAGGTAGGAGATCTGGTCTCACAGTCTTAGTGAGGATAACCAGGTTCAAATACTGTATAGCCAGAGTGAAAAGAGATAACAAGGTAATGTGCTTCTCATTTGTATCCCACATATTCTAAATGATTATATTACATGTTATCATGCAATCAACTCTGATTCAACTGATCCTAGAATACGAGTGACATAATCAACTTGGAGATGTTTTTGCTGGTGAACAAATCAGAATTTAATGAATAATTAAAGTACTATAATTTAATTCTTATTACTTTAGACCAAGGAAATAACATATTATATTTCATAGTTATCGAACAATAAAGGAACAATGAAGAAAAAGAAATTGGAAACTTTCAATAATATGCTGATGACATTCTTAAGACAAACATACTTTCCAAGATTTCAACTGTCGTAGAAACTTGTTACAAAGGTCATAGAGAAACTAAGACATAGCACGAGTCAATCTTCTTCATTATGCTGCAATTATCCACACAATTATTATCCATGCAATTATCCTTAATTATTGAAAACATCCCATTATGTGGTAAAGAGGAAAATCTAGAAGCCACTTATTTCCACTCAGACTACTACGCTCAATGGGGAGTGTGGGGTCAAAACACTGTAATTCACACAAAGAACATTGCTGGTTTAATATACTGCTAAGACTAATATCTTCATTTAGAAGGAAAAACATCAAGGTAATACAGATAAGGGTCAGTCTTTGAGGCCCAAAAGGAATATAAAAGGAAGTTTTGATTCTTAATAATCATGAATCTATTGCCTATAATGGGGTGGAGAATTAAATCTGACATGAAACAGAACAAATGATGAATCCAATACCAATGCTCGAGTTGAGCAAAGGTTAGAGTGAAAGTCAGTGTACCCACTCCTGGAGCACAAGCTCCAAGGCAAAGGGACAGCAGACACAATTGCCATGATGTTGTTCTATGAGAATCTAGCTGAAATGCAGTAGGCCTTTGGATTTTCAACAAAGACTAGAAATAAAGGTTTCAGTGAAAAGTCTGTCTACCTTTACATCCTTATCACTAGCTTAGATTAAGAAAAAACTAGCTTAGATTAAGAAGGAAAATCCCCACATGTAAACAACCAGGAATTAAGACTTTTGGAAGTGAATCTGTGGCCTCTGCATCCTCCTATATCACAATTCTTGGTAGTAAAGACCATGAAGTGACATCTCAGTGAATCTGCATTTCCCACTCTCCTCTCTGGGCTGCTCTTCCCTGAATTCTTACAGGACCATGTCCTGCTTATTCTGCAGGTCTCATTTTCATCTTCCTGATCTCCTCTAATGGAGCTCATCCCTCTCCCCATGAGTACAGCCTTGAAATCACTTATTTTTTCCTTAAAAATCTTGGATATGTACTTATATATTTGTTGGATTTATTTAGTTAGTTTAATAAGAGGGCCATGTGATATTAGTTCCAAGAAAAGAGGCTGAAGTTTTTAAAACTTGCTTTTGGAACACATTTTCTTTTGTGTACATGTGGGAAGGCTGTATAAAACTGTCTGAGTTCATCTGTTAAATATTCTATTATATAGAAAAATGCAGATGAAGCATTAGCCATTTATTATTGAAAATAATTTTTGGGAGGCTGAGGGCTGTCCTGGGGCTTGAACTCAGAGCCTGGGTACTGTCTTTGAGTTTTTTGCCCAAGGCAAGTAATCTACAACTTGAGCCACAGCTCTACTTCTTGGTTTTTTTTTGCTGGTTAATTGAAGACAGAACTTTCACAGATTTACTGTCTGGGCTGGCTTTGGATTGCAATTCTCAGATCTCAACTTCTTGGCTTGAGCCATTGTTGTTTAATACTGAAAAGACTCTCTGTTAATGACTGTGGGATTAAAGACAAAGTGACATCACAAAAATAATTACATGTAGGGTTTCTGGATGTGTTCAACTTGTGAGCATAATTTCTAATAGTTTTCAAGGGAATCTAGCGTTCATAATTCTCATAATATTGGAGGAGAAAGCTTTCAAATTTGACTCTCTAAGCTGAGAAAAATAAAACAGGAGCAGAAAGCCTTTTATGGAAACATACATTATCTCCTTATAGATAATTGTGAAAGCATCTTTGTAAATGCAGTTCCATTGCAAGAAATTAAGTTCATGTAATATCTTGTAGCTTATAAAGAAACAGGCATAACTTTAATTTACAGGATTTCCCCCTTACCTGCTCTTGCACTACTATTCAGTAACTCAGAATAAATGCAGTAGCATAATTTCTTCTGCTTTCCAGAAATAAGTCCAAGCAAGGACATAATGCAAGCATAATTCACACAATCTCTAAAAGTAAAACCTACCTCACTTCAAAGAACTGTTCACAGTGGTGTCTTTATTTTAAGCACACACACACACTCTTTAGAAACAACTATGAAGCCTTTCTTTTTTTCTGCCTTCACATAATCTACATATGTCACTATAGCAAAAAGCTTCTTGTTCCAACATGCCTTGTCAGTTTTGTACATTATCTCTCTGAGTCTTCTGACTTGGAAAAGATAAGTAGAATTCATATTCAACTTATTTGTTCAGAATAATTCATAGTACCATCTTTGAACATTTGCACATATTGGTGATTAGCCATTGAATAAATAATAAAATTGAGTAGCCCACAGGTTTCATTAAAACAGGGTTCAAATGGCTACAACTTGAAAATCATTTCCCATACCACATATGTCTAGTGCTACTACATTCTGGCAATACAAACTACACAAAATACTTTTGAAGAAATGAAAATAAAATCTTCAATTTAACTTAATATACCTTTATTTTGAAATAATCATTTTCCTATGACATCATTATAGGAACTTTAATGACATAAAGCCTCTTAGTCATAGATCATTGCTTAGCTAAGTCAGCATTGTGTCTTGCAGAGTTGCTACCAAAGGAAAAAGCTTCACTACTGAAAAATTTTTCATCCTATATATTTGGAAGTATTTCCAATAATCACTGGTTTCTTACACAGTTTGTCAATTTGATCACCCATCCAGGAGGAAACATAAAATGTAATGGTTGTTACTACTTGAAAAGATGATTTTTTTTTTTGGTCGTGGGGCTTGAACTCTGGACTTGGGCACTGTCTCTCAGCTAGTGTTCTACCACTTGAGCCACAGCACCACTTCTGGTTTTCTGAGTGGTTTATTGGAGATAAGAGTCTCACTGAGTTTCTTGCCTAGGCTGGCTTTGATCATCCTCCTGAGTAGCTAGGATTATAGGCGTGAGCCACTGGCACCTACTTTGAAAAGATGATTAAACTGTAGATAAAACTATAGATAGTAAGCAGGGTAAGACAGAACTCAGCATTGGTAATTATTCAATACCAAGTTTAGAGATATTCTCAGGGTATATTTTATGGTACACTTAGTGATAATAACAACTTCAATGAATATGTCCTTCTAAGTAATAAAATTTTTTGTGTTGAACTACTTTTCTCCATATTTCTTCATATATGTAATCCTTGTTTTATTCTTTGTCACATTTGTCATCCTTTAGTACAGTTAACGAACTTGCTAAGGAGATGTTTTGTACTCCCACGGAGTTTAAGTGCTTGTGTACAAAGGAAGCCAATGTTTGACAAATACTTGAATGAACAGATCTTATCAACAGTACATACAAATACAAAGATAGGGGCAGATATAATATGTGTATCAAATGAAGCAAAGGTGAGTATGAAAATCGGCTTTCTCTAATGTTCATGTAATGCCTACCTCTCTCAGTAAAGTAAACTTGATAAACATACATGTTGAATAAAAAGAGCTATAGTGATGGTATATGTACATTCACCATATATGAGTATATTTATATATATATATGTTTACTTATTCCTTTATTTATGTTGATACAAGGGGTGGAAATTGGGGCCTCACACTTCTCCATTTGCTTGCTTCGCTGGCACACTTGAGCTATGCTTCCAGCCCAGCTTTTGCTTGTTATTTTGGGGATGGACTTTTCTGCCTGGCCTTTGAACTATAATCCTCCAGATTTCAGCCTGCTAAATTAGCTGAGATTACAGGTGTGGGCCACTAAAGACTGGCTTTATGTTTGTTTTTATATAAACATTTGTTCTTATTTCCATTTCCATTGGGAGTCTACTTATTATATTTATATAGTTATGTTCTTAGTTTGGCCATATACCATGACTGTGCTTAATTCAGTAGGTTATTACCAGTTTTTACTTCACACCTGCAAAGTGGTAAGAAATTTTAGAATTAGTCTTCTAATGTGGATGTTACTGCTGTTTTCTTTTTATAATTTCATGATACCATTCTCTAATGCTCTTAAACTAATATTTTCAGGCAGAATCATTAATAGTATCCATACCTACCTAAACATACTTTGGAAAATATTTGTGGGACATACTCAGCTTCAAAAAGATAAAAATGTAACACACTCAACACACTCCACATTTCAAAGTAGTTTTCAGTAGGAGAGAAAAAATTAAGCTCAAATAACACTTAGTTCTCATATTAGACTTTGGCTCTGTTGTTAGTTTGTGATCATACATTATTAAATCCACCTACTTTTTCTGATCTGTTCTGCACTACTGGGTCTCCTCTGCAGATATTACATAAGGAACAAGATAGCATTGCAGTGATCAGATATAAATCCAATACTTTTCAAGGCCATATATAAATGTTAGACGATTGCACCCTGCCTCAGTGAGCTCTCACAGATTACAAGGTGCTCTACTCAGTGTGAGAACCACACACATGACCAAACCAAAGTGACTATTCCAACACACAAAGCTCTTGCTCGTATGTATTTTGCATTTGACAAATTGGCAATCTTTCCCTGAGATTTTGAAAGAATAAAAATTGGCTAGGAAAAATAAATAGGACTCATTTAACAAGCACAAAATGCTCATCTATCATGTTCCAAGTAGAGTTTTTAGTGACTGAGGGTATCTGATAGGGATCCTTGACCTTGTGGAAATTTTGTATGTCCTTCACAAACAACAAACAATTGCATACACTAGGTAATGCATTTAGCTACAATGAAAAAAGAGGAATAATGGATGACAGAGACAGGAGAACTACAGGAGTGCACAGTGCGATACTCAGGACAGCTTCATGTAATGAGTAGGAAAGAAAGGGCATGGGTTACCCTCCTGCTAGCCTGGTACCTGGAGTAGCAAAGATCTGAGTGCTTGCTTCCTCACTTGTCCAATGGAAACTTACTGTAGATGGTCTATGCTAGCATTCTGTAATATTCGTTTTTTGGGGTTTTTTTTTTGGTCCAGTCGTGGGGCCTGAATTCTGGGCCTGGGCGCAGTCCCTTAGCTCTTTATCTCAAGGCTAGTGCTCTACCACTTGAGCCACAGTGCCACTTCTGGCGTTTTTTCTTTTTGCTTATGTGGTGCTGAGGAATCGAACCCAGGACCTCAGGCATGCAAGGCAAGCGCTCTACCACTGAGCCACCTTCCCAGCCCCTGTAATATTCTTAAATTCTGTGAACTCTTAGTTTACACCAACAATATAAAATGGAAGCAATGATCTAGTCAATGTTCATTGAACCCACACAATGTATCATGTGACATTAATGGATGACATAGCATTTAAGAAAATCCTCATTAACTTACGAGAATGGTAGTTGGGAAATGTGTCATAGCAGTCATTCACCTATTCACTCAGCTAACAAACATTTACTCAACACTTACTACATGCTAGGTACTACCATACAGTAGCTACAATTATCACAAACAGAGGAGCAGTCTCATCAAGAAGGCAGTTGGGTTGACTGAAAGTAGCATGGGCTACTTTCATGAGTGTTGGAAAGGGTGTTGGAAGAGAAAGGAAAAACTGCCATTGGTTGGTAACAAGTGGCTGCTTTGGTCAGAGATTCTAAATATTCAATATTTTTTTCTATTTATAAAAGTGAATTTCTAGTAGATTTTTTTAAGAACTGTTCTATATTTTGAGAAAGTTGACAATTATTACTTATATAATTTTCTTTACTTATTTGTAAATATTTTTACTTACTAAACTTATGGAGACAAGTTTGCGTTTCTGACATTTTTCCATTACTTATTAATAAAAATCTATAGTTTATCTCTGTTTACATTAAGAGAAAATATTTAAATAAAGGCCAATGGCTTTAGTTTCTACTAGGAAAGTAAAAATGATCACATAATGTTCAATATTGGGAAGGGATTTTAAGTTATGAATTTAAAGAAGACAAAGAAGGTAAATTATTAGCACTGAAATAATGTCATGATTCAGTCAACAATAAAAAGTAAATAAAATACTTTTCCATAGTATTTATGACTCCTAAAATGTTAAAAAATTATCCATGATAGCAAGAAATTCATAGATATAGTGATAATAACTACCAATTATTAGAAGCTTATTTATTCTGTGCAAGGCATATAGTGAAAGCTACATACAGCACTTAGGCTCAGTATTGTAAGTGATGTGACTGAGACTCAAAGGGAATAAGTAAATATTTCAAAGTCTAAGCTAAAAAGGACAATAGAAGAAAGACTTTAACTTGTCATCTGAAGACCTGTGCTTGCCCACCAGGCACTGGAAGCACTTGGCAAGCACCGTGACCTTTGAAGGTCAAGAGTCAGGTATTTTGCTCAGTGTAACTCTTTTGCCTTGTGGCAGAAGTGAAAAAAAATCACTATCAGGGCATGCCTTCTTAAATGTTGCATTTTTAAAACATAGAGATCATTTCTGAAGTTCTGCTGTTAATTCACAGTTTATGGAATAGTTTATGTCTTTCCTCCAAATATTTTAAATGTTATACTTTTGTGTGATTTGGCACTCCATGTGTAATCTGCCCAATATTTCAGCCTCCAAAGCAATTAAAGCTTGACTGTATCATGCCATGAAAAATATATGGAAAATTACCCTTCTGAGAGCTCTCTAGACAGAATTTTCAGTAATCAGGCTTCAGCACATCATTGTCTTCTATGGAGGATAGCACAAGATGTACTGACTAATATATCGATTGCACTATTCTGTTTTTCTTTTTTCTTCATTGCAGAACTCAGGGCCTCTTGTTAGTCAAGCTGTCTTATCACAGTTCTATGTGCTCTGTCTATTTTGAAATGGTAGCTTGCTTTTTGCCACAGACATACTGGACCAGGATCACCCTATTTAATTTCCCCCAAAACTGGTTTGATAGAGGTTTTGATTTCTGACTACTACTGGTATGATAGGCACATGCCAAGACATCCAACATTTTCTGTTGAGAGGAGGTCTCATGAACTTTCAGTCATGGGGCTTGAACTCTGGGCCTGAGTGCTGTCCCTCAGCTCTTCAGCTCAAGACTAGCGCTCTACCACTTGAGCTACAGCCAGTTTCCTTGTGGTTTATTGGAGAAAAGAGTTTCATGGACTTTCCTGCCCAGGCTGGCTTTGAACCGTGGTCCTCAGATCTCAGCCTCCTGAGTAGCTAGGATTACAAGCGTGAGCCACCTGTGCCCGGCTGTCTCATGAACTTTTGATTCAACCAACTACAACTTTCTAATCTTAGCATCTGAGAAACTAAGATTGCAGATGCAAAACACCTTAAATGGCTCTTGATTACACTTATTTATTTATTTACTTTTTTACCAGCGACTGTTGTCAAGTGAAATTAGCTTTCTTGTATCAAAAAATTAATTCAACCAATAATAAAGGGAATAAATTAGTGGCATGGGCTGTTTTATCTAAAGTTATACCTTTTCTTGATAAGAAGCTGGGAGAGTTTGTGTTTCTTTTCACTTCAGAAAAATATTTCCTTCTTGAAGTAATTGCAGAATAAATTTTGATTGATGGATCTAACTGTATAATCTCATTAATTGATTTGCATTTCAGTAGTAATTTCCACAAGCCAATAGAGGCTTGGTGGCTCTGTCATTTCAAAACCTGAACACCTCTTCCAGGGAATCCTATACTTTCTAAGAATATGAATTTACAATTAAAATGAAGTAGACTATCAAGGCATTTGGAACAAAATCAGACAGGGTATGCAAATTATTTTCATGTTTCTAATACCTTGGGATAGAAATTTTTGTGCAGAGAACTTCACCAGAACACATGAGACTGGGAAGGCTGGACCAACAGAAGTTTTCCTGCTGAAAACTTCCAACTGACTTTTAAGAGTAATGTTTAAAATGTTAGTACATTTTTAAACACTGGTTGTGATATACACTAGATGGTTTGTGCATATTTTTCATAATAACAAGTAGTTGCTAGGAATTTGAAACCATTCATACATACAGGTTTATCTGACAATAGCTATTATTAATGATTAGGTATTGCAATTTAAATTAAGCTGCATCCTGTGACCCAATCCACTAATCCCTATGTAGAATCTTTAGGAAACAGCCTTGACTCTCTTCTGTACACCAGGAAACCAGCTGAGTCAGCAGCTTGGAGAGTAAAATTTATAGTTATATAATTCCTTCTTATGATTGAATAGTAAGAAACTAGAACTGTTGGGAACAAAAAAAATGCCATGAGAAATGTGTCTAAAAATAGCAAGAAAGAGGCATCTTCAAGTTTTTATTTCAGTTATGAAAATACATACAAGAAGTCACACTTCTTTATTTTTAGCAGTAAATGCAATTTTCTGAGGCTACACTTTTGACCTTGAAGGCATACCTTGCAATTTTATTTCTGTCTTTTAGCAAGCAATGTCTGTGGCCCCTAAGTGGAGTTTTATCTAGAATTACTGCCATTATATGTTTACACTGTTAAAGTCTGTGATTCTTACTTTAATTCTCCAGCAGACCAGGGAAGAAGAGAAGCTACAGTTTTTAGAGCTGTCGTTGCTTATTGAGTAAGCATCTTAGCTTTCTTAATGCAGGATGTCTTTCTTCAGAAGCCTGGATAAGGAAAGAGCTGCATTGCACCGCAGCCTCAAATCTTGCCACAGCTCTGGAGCTTGAGATTCAGCTGAGCTCACCAGAAATATGCAGGACTAACTAAATATGCAATACTAACAGTGGAATATGCAATGGAAACTACGGCTTCACTGAAGGAAATTATCATGCTTTATTCTGGACTATAGTTTGTTTGATTTTTTTCACTCTCTTTACATCATTTCTCTTAATTATTATAACAGAATAACCAGATCATAAGTTTTCCTTTCTATTTCTTCCCTCCACCTTGCATTTAAATGAACTCTATGCCCTCCATTCTACTCGAAGGTACCAGCTGCACTAAAAAGCCACAAAGTTGATTGCACCAACTCTCTGTATTGGCAAATTCTGAACCAACTCAACTTTCATCCTTTCAAATTCTTAACTCTCCTGTAATGCAGTAACATTTAAAAAGCGAGGAAGCATGGTCACTAATTAGCAACAAGGGAAAGAAAGAGTCCATGCAGCAGAATTAAAATTAAGAAACATGAGTAGAGTATCAACTGTTAAGTAACTTGAAATTCATTTGACTGTCCTTGGAGAACTTGAGTTTTCTTACCTTGAATGTGAATAACTCTGTCATGATTCAGAGTGTAGTTGTCTGAATGATGATCAGCCCAGCAGATTGAGATCAGCACCAGAAGAAGTAGACTCTTCATCTTTGGAGCTCAAAGAATCTTCTTCACTGTGGGAACATCACATAGCAGGAGGCTCGTGAGATTTGGAACCCTTAGGAGTGTTGCACTGCACAACTTATTACCGCTATCATCCTAGAATGGGTCTGTAAAAATATTTAACCCAATCTGTCCAGAAAGTTACTGTAGCTGTCTGTGAGAACTGAAGACAGCGGCTTTGAAGAATTTCAGTTCCCCTTCAGCATCCAGAGTCCAAATAGTGTTTAACTCTATCTATGCAGAATTGCAAAGCTGGGAATTTAAAGCACTGTACTTTGGACTTAGTTATGACAAGTTACAAAGATACATGCTAGGGAAATACATAGATGCTTTAAATAATTAACCCTCTTGAGTTTGGAATATAGATTAAAACAGAAATTTGACACATCTATATATGAATATTTATCACCTGGTCTAACGAGGAGCTGCATCTAAAATAAGAGCAAATAAAGAATAGTGACATGAAAGTGAGTATCATCATGAAGCAGGTTAGATTTGCTTGTTCTAAACAGAAAGAGAGAACTAAAATGAAATAAACACCAGATTAAGCAAAAGCAGTATGTCTGGTTCAGATTCACTTACCATCTTAAACGTTTTGTAAGTCTTTGGTAAATAAATGAAAATTATGACAAAACTAGGTGAGAGTTGTGCATGCTCTCATTGCAGTCACCCTATTGACTTTTCATTCATTCCAATCTAAATGCTGACGCACCAACTTTAAGTGCCAGGTAGGGTCTCTGCAGTCAGCACAGCCAGGGCTGCAGGAAGCATCCCTGCCAGCTTCACAAGGCAATTAGGCAAACGAGGAGCTGAAATAGAAAGGCAGGCAAAACTCTGGTCCTTAGTCAGAGAGGAAGAGTCATCACTTGCCTGTCCTTCACCCAAAGATGGACTCGATCAAAAGACACAAAACATTTCTCCCTCTTAAACTATGTGTTTAGAAGGACCCAAAAGTGATTTTGAGCACTACAAATCTTATAAGCTTTGCAGTATTTGCCAGACAAGAAATCTCATGTAGCCTCCCTGTGATAATATTGAAAGCCCAGGGGATATATATATATATATATATATTAAAGGAGATTCATTTTATTCTCAGGCACACAGCGGCCTTCACAATACCGGCTATTTTTAAAGCTGAAATTGCACAGGCTGGCTTCTCACACTCCTTTGTTTTATTTATTTATTTATTTCCAGGAAAGCTTGACTCCCTGGAACGTTTATTAATGAGTTTCTATCTGTTCCTGGAGGTGCTAGAGGATGAACTGAATTCTAGAGCCTGAGCTCTCACTCTCACATAGAGATTCCCTGGAGGGACTGAAAACCACCTCTTTTGCATTTTCCCCTCTAAATCTCTATGTGACCCAATACTTAGGGTTCCGGGATTCATGCTTGTTGTAATTCCCTTTTTTTCCATTATGGTACAGAAGGGAAGTAGTGGATAAGCAAACTTTATAAATTAGTTGTTCTAGAAACTTTAGAGGTTTTAGCTTTGTCGCTGTTGTTTTTAATGTACTTATAATGTACTATGTGATTTTTTTGGTTTCTTTTGTATGTTCTTCCCCCATGGTATAACCTCTGTTTTCACTGCATTTGATTCTGGTGTCCTGCATCTTATATATACATTTTTCTAGTTTGGGGAAGGGGAGGGAAAGAAAAAAAAATGCTGAAACAAGGATACAGGCTGACCCATTGTAACAAGGAGATGTATAAGATACTATGTTGAAAATGAACTTTACAGCTTTAGTGGGGGGAGGGAGAGAGGAGTTGGGGAAGTGGGGAGGGAAGGGTTAGGGAAAAAACAAAGGAGGGGTAACGATGCTCCATAGGAAATGTACTCATTCCCTTACTCACGTAAATGTAAACCCTCTGTACAGTATCTTTACAATAAAAATTATATACAGTAAAAAAGAAACTTTAGCATGTAATCTTCAAAATTCTACCTTGACTTATTAATCTTATTTTCAGAAGTTGTTTTCTTGCTTGTTCCTCTGAGAACTTTGCTAAAATGATGATTATTTTTGTGACCATTGACTGTTGTCCATAAGATTACGATAAACAAATATTGTCTACCTTTTGGGGTTTGTAATAAAATTGGGAGAACTATTTACACAAACATGAGACAATAAACAGTGATAAAGAAGGGATGTGCTCTGTGCTTATTCCCGTAGTCTGAGAAAGGTAGAAGGTACAATTGTAAATGGTACTGTATAACAAAACCATAGCACTTCAACAGTTAAACAGCAGATGTACTCTGTAAGGAGCCAATATGAGCAATGGTCGGGAATGTGCTAGACTAATTTTTATGTAAGTGTGATCACCATAAGACTAATTTTGAGGGAGCTATTCCCCCACATGATTCTACTTAAAATAAATCATACATATGTCTAGCCTTTAATTTTCACCTAAGTGTTCAATCTTATGCCTCTAAAGGTGCATTCTACTTAGAGAAGGCATGGATGTCCAATAGCTAATTCTGAAATGCAAATTATCTTGAGAAAATATGTGTGGAAGGGAAATATAATAGCAATAAAAGTACTCTTCCCCTACCCCATTGGATGTCTACTTGTTGCTAAGTCTATGCTGTCACTTTGAAGTGTATCACACCATCCTTGTAATCATACTGAGAGAACCGTATTTCTATTTTCCTCATATAGACAGTTGTGCTGAAAGATACACATTTAGTGAGTGGCAACATTTAGATTTACCTTTAAGCAAGAACAATATTTACCTCAAAGTGTTCTTATTTTTCTAACAATTTGTTGTTTATGTTGCCTTTTTTATTCAGGCCTTTAAACTTTAAAATTTGATGCTCATTATTTGTGGATATAAACTTTTCTCAGGACTTATACATGAGAAGCTGATCAGATAGTACTTTTCTTATTATTGTGCCTGAATTCTTTTAGGATATCAGCCTCATGGCATGAAATCTGCCCTGGTGTCAAGTTTACATGTGTACATATCCATCCCTTCTTTGTAAAGGCCAAGGATATTGAACATCTGTTGTGATTGCTGGTTGATCTAGATGCTTATATAATTGAAAAAAATTCTACCTGCCACACACTGGGATTGATGCAATCCAGAAAGTGGAAATTACCTTTGCTATTCTGATAGCACCATACCCACCCAACAAACAGTCACAAAACCAGAACAACAACTTTAGAACACAGCCTTCAGATGTCTGAACAAACTGCAAAAATGGTTGCACTCCAGACAGAGTCTCTTGAGAGCATGGATTCTACTGGAAGTCTGAAATCGGATCTCGGACAGACAAGAACAACTCAGACATGAGTGGATGTGTAAGTAAATCCAAGTTGTTTTTGTTTTATTTGCTGTTTGCAATGAATATCTTGGTGTGCTAAAAGAAAATTTTCAGGTTCCAATATGAGAACAATTTAGGGAAATTGGGGGACTTTTATATAACAAGTTACCCTGCATTCGCTCTCACATTTTATCAGCACCTCACACACTGATGAGCTCCTTTGATAGCTTACAGGTGTGCTGCCATGGTGCTGCAGCCAGCTTCACCATGAGCCCAAAGCAAAAGGTCTCCATTTGTTGTGAAAGGTTGGCAACAAGGATATCATTTTGTAGTTTGACTTAGGCAATACTTCAGCTAGTCTTTGGAATCAAGATACCTATCAAAGGTAATGACTAAAATAGTTGTATATCAAAGGTAATGACTAAAATAGTTGGATATACAGATATAGGCATAACAAAAGTTTTACACTAACCCAAATGATCACAAACAAGGCCATACTAAAGCTACCAGCACAACTACATTTATCACAGCATTATCACCATAGCTAAGATATGGAACCAACCCAGATGCCCCTCAGTAGATGAATAGATAAAGAAAAAGTGATATACATATATATATATATATATATATATATATATATATATATGAATTCTATGCCTCCATCCATTTGTTAGGAAAATGGAAAGACTTGAAAAAATTATAATAAGTGAAGTAAACCAGTCCCTTTTCTGCAATGACTAGTGTATGTCTAGGACAAGCAGAAAAGGTAAAAAACTATATACATATGACCATATAAAATAATGCTAAGTGAAATGAACTCCAAGATAGGGACACAAGATATTATTTTTGTTGCTGTTGTTTTTAATGTACTTACAATGTACTATGTGATTACTTTTGTTTCTTTTGTATATTCTTCCCAGATGGTATAACCCCGCTTTTCACTCTGATGTTGGTGCCCAGAAATTTGTATGTACATTTTTCTAATTTGGGGCGGGGAAGGAAAATAACAAAATGTTGAAATAAGGATACAGGATGAACCATTGTAACATTGAGATGTACAAGACACTATGTTTAAAACGGACTTTACAACTTTGGGGGGAGGGAGGAGTTGGGGAGATGGGGACGAAAGGGATGGTAGGGTGAAAACAAAGGAGGGGTAACAATGCTTGCTTGGAAATGGACTCATTACCCTGGTCATGTAACCGTAACCTCTCTCTATAGTCTCTTTACAATAAAAAATATAAAAAAGTTTTAAACTAAAGTGACCAGTTGATATTTCTTATCTATTTTATAATTATTACTCAGATAATTGGAAAAAAACATGGAATAGAAGGCACACTTCTGAACTTTGTGAGCAATATGCCATTTTTCCTGAAGTGCTATCACATGCTGGTCACTGTCCTTGAAGCTTTATCTACTTAATTACTATTTGTCAGAACAATTAGGTTGAGGCATATTGTGTATTTATACTCTGAAAATGATATCTCAGAATGATGAGGTACTCAGCGTGCACAATGAGACCTGGGAGTCTGATAGTCTGACCAAAGAGAGTCCACTATACCCACCATTATCAGTGTCCTATGTAAGCTGAAAAATAATGTAACTCTCTCCTTGCCATTTTCACAACTTTTTCAGGATCTCACACATGCTCTATGCTTCTTTTCAGCCCTCTCTGACTAAGGCCAGCTGAGATCCATTAGTCCATGAGCTATTTCAGGTGAAGTCTGCAGGTTATGTGCTCAGGACTAGGCCTATATACCCAAGAGAAAGAATGAATGGGAAATCATGCTTGGGAAAAAACTAGTTAAAGTAAAAAAAGAGTCAAGTCCAACAGAGACATTTCACACAGTTTAAAAGTTTACATGTTATTCTATAAAGGAAATGGGAAATTATGCCATTCCTCCACAGAGAACATAATAAAATTAAACAAAACTTCGATTTAGCATATGAAATGTGGTATAAAAATTGTGAGAAGTAATACAAAGAGTGCTCAAATTTGAGTGAGAAAAAAAATCATAGCGTTTTGTTTGACTCTTCTTAATATCATGTAAGTCTGATCTACAGAGAGACAGAAGAAGGATAATCAGTATTTTTAAGTGGTGGCCAGTGGTGCAGTGTACATGGGTTAATCAATTAATTTAATTAATAAGGACTGTGAAAATACCTTTATTAGGTTAAATAATGTAATTTAGAATGTTATTCTGTTTTCCTTTATCTTGGTGCTGTTACAAAAATAGCTGATTCATGGAATCCTAAATTTTAGGCTTTTCAAAAGGTAGATATTTTAAATTCTGACCTCTGTCAGTAAACAGATGAACAAAATCTGCTTCATTCTACAGTGATACTGGTTTATGACAACAGATGTGTGTTAACTCCACTGTGATCAACTTCTTGCCGTATTGCATAGCTCCGAGAGAGCACATGTACTCAAGCAGCTTTCCTGATCTCCTGAGTTACAGTCCCCCAGAGCCCTTCTTACTGCAGTGACCTAATGTGGCCATGCTCAGTCTATTGCATCCTTGGCCCTGATGCGATCCTGGTCACCTGGTTGATTGGAAAAATTCAGAGCTCATAATGGGGAAAACTGTGAAGTTTATTCCAGGCCTTATAATAAATATGCTATCTCAATTTCTTCTACAAAATAACAATGATGGAAACTCTCTAGTGAAGTATTTTTTAAGTGCGACACAGAATGCGCTATTTAAAAAGAATCAAATTGGTATAGACTACCTCAAAAATTGATCATTTTCCACAGATAAATTGAAGAAAATCATTGAATAAAGACATCTAGCAGTTCTCTAATTCTACCACTTGAAATGCATTCAAGAGTTAAATCAATGTGGTGCCTGGAGCTTTGTGAGAAATGTTGATTCTTGGGCTCCACCTAGGTACACTGAATCAGAAACTCAGAGGTGGGACTTGGCATCAGGGTTTTACAGCGCCCCCCTCAGGTGATTCTGATACTTGGGCAAAGTGGAAAACAACTAGGAGTCTAAGCAAAGATTATCAGTTGTGAATTTTTGTGTGGAGCTGGAGATTGTGAATCCCCAATCATTTTCCTTTCTGTTGTCCTGATTTTTCTTTTTTTCTACTAACGCATTTATATTTAAAAATATAAAACTTTAATACACTGGGAAGGAGCATATACTTAGTTTTTTTAAAACAGTAGGCAGACAGATTGATATGTTTCTCTATTTAAAAAATATTAATGGTACTATGACTTATAAAAATAGGGCAAACACTAAATAATTTTCTCTTGTTGGTTGTGGGGCCTGAACTCTGGGCCTGGGCTATGTCCCTCAACTCTTCAGCTCAAGGCTAGCGCTCTACTACTTGAGCCACAGCGCCACTTCCAGCTTTTTTTTTCTCTGCTTATGTGATGCTAAGGAATCAAACCCAGGGCCTCATGCATGCGAGGCAAGCGCTCTACCACTGAGCCACCTTCCCAGTCCCCAAACGAACTGATTTTGTTTAGAACTATTTCCATCCTAAATCAGTTATGAATTAAAACAATAATCTTGTATTAAAAAGGACTGTTTGCCTTGATTTATTTTCTGTACATTTGGGACATCTTCCATTTTCTAGAAATGATCTCTGAAATTTACTAGCTTTGGCTTTTGACAAGTGCAATACACCTGACTTCTTTTCAGCAGGGTGACAGGCTGGGCCCCTCTGGGTCCTCTCTGAAGAGAGCATGATGGCCTTTAGTGGCTCATTGCCAATGCCAAAGGGTAGAAGGTGAGAACGAAAGGAGTGAAAACCAGCAAGCAGATGCAAATTGATAACAGCAGACAGGAAACAAATGAAGAAAAGAAAGGACGTCAAGAAAATAAGAGAAGGGCCGTGAGAAGTAACGAACAAATAATAAATGGTGGATATTTGGCATGCTACCTCTTAGTTTGAAGAGATAAAATGCTAGAACTTAATAAATTCTGAACTATACTCCCAGACCCAAGAACTAACTAGTAAAAATGACATTTATAAGAACACAATTTGTTATGCAATGTAAAGCCAAGTTTTCCTTGTACACAGGTCTGCAGGATATGGCAGAAAAGGATGTAGTGGTAGAAATGGAAAGGAGAGAGTTATCTATGGATTTCCTATTTTTCATTTGAATGACAAATAACATTTGGGAGCAATATAATAACACCCATTTCAATCTGGTATTTATGGAGTTTTATATGCCTGCAATTTTTGTTAAAGAAGATCAAAGTACAGTATAGCCACTTATATACAAGTGGTTTAGGGTACAGCAAACAATCTTATTTTATTTTTTAATTTGGAAAGTATTTTATTTTTAAGTTATTAATGTATTCTAGAATATTTTTATTTTTTATTTTTAAACTTAAATTTTATTGTAAAGGTGATGTACAGAGGAGTTACAGTTACATAAGTAAGGTAATGAGTAATAGTGTTATCCATTCCCTCATTTGCTCCCACTTTCCCTCCCCTTCCAGCCAAGTTATAAAGTTCATTTTCGACAGTGTCTAGTGGGTATCACTATTGAATTGATTCACCCTTTGTCCCACCAAAGGAAGATATTCTTAGGAGAGAATCATAGAAATGGTGCAGAAAAGCATTTTAAAATGCTACTAAATGGATACTACTTAGTCTTGTTGTCTCCACAATTGTAGTTTCAATTTAAAATTTCAGAAATCTCAGTGAGCCAGACAAACTGAATTAAATGTAGAGGGTTAACTCTCAGATCATCATGGCCTCTTGTTTGTCTTTTATGCCTCTATTTCTCCATTCATTATCTCCAAGTTTAGTCCATCTTCTTTTATTTGATTGCATTATGATACATTTTATGATGTTCATTGAACTCTTTACTAGTTGATATAAGTGTAAAATTATATGGCATCCAAATCAAAGAACAAAGTAAAATGAGGATGTTTCCCACAAAGAAAATGATGGCATGTAATTTTAGGCTGTCTTGTAGAAAAATAAATCTATGTTATAGGAATAAAGAAACAGGAAAAATAGTTTTATTCCTTGGTCTGACACTTTCTGTTGTATGATCTTGGAAGAAGTCATGCAATTGCTCCACGGTCAAGTTTTCATTGGTGAATTGAAATAGTTAATGTAAAATGTCAAAGTCTTACATTAGATGTTATTATTATGTAATATTTGTCCTCAGTGCTGATATCAGGCCTTTCATTCATTCTATTTTGCACTTCAGGAATTTTCTCAGAATACAAAGTTGTAGATTGTCAAGGAATGATATTAATAATTCTTACTTAAGAAGCAATCCAATTTACCTACTGTTTTTGGCTGGCTCTTTGCTAGCTCTAGCTTGGAAAATATTGACAGAGCTTTGTTAAACTTCACATAATCAAAGTGTCTTTGCGTAAGCTGCTTATTGGTTTGTCTCTGCCTACTTTATGCTTAAGCTAGGTGTTAAACTTTTTTTTAAAAAAACTAGCTTTGAATGAGTTCTGACATGATTAATTGCTTTTTTTTATTGAGTTTCTAAAACAAATACAAAAAGAATAACTTAGTAAAGCCATAAATTGTGTTTGTTGGTTATAAGCTCACATCCATAGCTTTTTAGTAAATATTTAGGTTATGTGGAGAAAATACTACATACATATTCTAATTCATTCAGGGAGTATATTTCTTGTTTCTCATATACTGGAATACTGGAAATACTTGGTGGATAATTTGAATGATGCACATACAGCATGATTATTTTTGACACCAATGTGCTAAGCCACATCCAACTCCAAACATTTTCTAAAGTAAATCTTAAAAGTCTTGAACATGTCCTTCAAACTTTATTTGCACACAATATTTTAGTTGTAATTTTATTCTAGGGCTTTTCCTCTAATTTTGAGTCTGGAAAAATGCAATGAAGATAACATTGTCTATTTATTTCCACATCTACTTGACTCATATAGTGGCTGTGATAGGAATGGGGAAAGTAAATTATGTCTCATTAATCTTATAGCTGGTTTCTTAAGCCAGAAATCTTTACAAATGGGTAGTACAAGTGGTCAGGTAGTTGTCCAATAATCTAATCATATGGCTGGAAGGAAAGAATAAAAGCCAGAACTAAAATAAAAATAGACTTTACTGTCATTACGTGTACATCACTTTTGCATGTTATCATATTTACCTCACAGAGTGTGATGCATATGGGTATGGAAATGCTAATGGACTCTAACAGTTGAGACTTAGCACATGTTCCTCTTTACATTTGCATGATCAGGTAGTAATAGAGACTAGTATTAGAAGTCAAATTCTAGTTGGATAATAGGAGAAAAAAAGTAATATGCTTAATAGACAAGGAGATTTATGCCCACAAGGACCTGGAGATTAAGTAAAACTTGCTACAGGTGCTTCAATCTGCTGCTTTGAACTCTTCACTGGTTCTATT
Source organism: Dipodomys merriami (assembly GCF_024711535.1). Classification (NCBI taxonomy): domain Eukaryota; kingdom Metazoa; phylum Chordata; class Mammalia; order Rodentia; family Heteromyidae; genus Dipodomys; species Dipodomys merriami. The sequence goes on along the minus strand of NW_027203382.1, from coordinate 18,718,270 downwards.
TGCAGATGGTTTTATTACCTCCTTAAAAAGTTTCAGTTTTCTGAGATATCTAGGTTTTTCTTATGACTTCCATGAATGGTCTATTTTTTATCTTGAAAGCTGATGGTAGGAGAAGTAAAAAAAAGCTTGTGCTAAGCAATACATTCTTATGATAATGTACAGCTACTGAAAGATAATCAAAAAATCAATATTAAAAAATATAAAAAGAAATAAACACTTTTCCCTCTATTTGGGGGAACTTTCCTTTTGTTGCCTGAATAATCTTAATTTTATTTTTTATGGGTCCGGTCATGGGGCCTGAACTCTGGGCCTGGGCGCTGTCCCTTAACTCTTCAGCTCAAGGCTAGTGCTCTACCACTTGAGCCACAGTGCCACTTCAAGCTTTTTTTTTCTCTGCTTATGTGGTGCTGAGGAATCAAACCCACGGTCTCATGCATGCAAGGCAAGCGCTCTACCACTGAGCCACCTTCCCAGCCCCCTTAATTTTATTATATGACATTAAGACCTACATAACAACTAACATGGTATTCCACTGTGATGGTATTAAAAATCTATCTTTCCCAGGATTCAGAAGAAAAATTCATATTCTCACATCACATATAAAGAAAATTAGCAAAGCTTAAATCATCTCATAAACAATTCTGGAAAGATTATTAAGTCTGTCAGAATATAAAATCGTAATGCTGCCACTTCCCAGGCTAACACATAATATCTTTAAGGTTTAGAATATTAAATATCATGCTACTAAAATGATGTACTAGCACTATAATAATGTCTAAATTATAAGGAAGAAGGCCATAGGATAGAGATAGTTTTGATTAAAATGAAAATTTTATTAAGACTTTTTCTGAAACACTAGGCAATATTAAGAATTTTGATTTCTTTTTCATCATCATTTCCTAACTTTCAAACATAAACCCAAAGACAAATATACACCCAAAGCAAATACAATTAAACAACTTCCTCTTTAAATTACTTTTTTTCATCACTTTCAAAACATGGAAAGTTACTCTCCTTTTAACATTGTAGTGTACAAATATGAATAAAATTGAGAAGTTTTAGTGCTCTTTAAATGTTGGTTATAAAAATGAATGTAGAGTCTAGAACAAGTGTGCACAATTAAATGAATATAAACATTTTAATTACAGGTTTTATAACTTAGAAAAAGTTCATGTAAAGTTTTTAGAAGTGGAACTTACCTGAATAGAAAATTGATCATAAACTCTGGGAACTAAATTACTTCTGAAAATGTTCCTAACTGAGCTGGCAAAACAATATTTTAAGACTACATTTCATTTATAATTTTAACAGTTCTTTCAAAGCTCCAACTTTCAACAGCTGTCACGTAAACTTTATATTAACACTGTATCTACAAATACAGCTGCAAATCATCAGTATGCCAGGTCTGATGCCATTCCAGATGTGACAGTAAAAACACATTTTCTACCTAATAGAAAAGTCAGCACTAAAGTCACCACACATCCCTCATGCAGTTCAGAACTAGTTGACACACACATGCATCAAACAACTCCTGTGTATTTTAAACAGTGAACACATTCTGTGAAGGAGTATAAAGCCTTAAAATCTGTGTCAGCTGATGCACTGGAGCTGATACACAGCTCCTTTAACTGAGGTATCTGTTATCTAAAAGCAAATACACACTATTTAACCAAATATAGTCATTGAAGCATACTCAGGTAACACTGATACTGCCTATTGTAGAAATTCATATCATTGTAGTTTTTCTTTTTATAAACAAAAGTGATCTTTACAATTTTTATATACACTATATGATTTGTAGTAAATTTGTTATCAACTCAGAACTAAATAATCATATGAACTTTATACAGAAAACTTTGGGGAGCATTTTTGCCAAGAAGTTGACAAATTAAGATATCCAAATCTTCAAGGTTTATTATATTCTAAGTAGGACAAAATTACCAGCCATCATCCCTCTCACAACCCTTCCCTTTTAACTTTACACTGGGTTTCCATCATTAGAGTGACCAAAACACCGTTTTCAAAAGTAACACAGACTCTCAACTTCCATGTTAGTGAGAGTCACTTAGAGGTAACAAGGTACCTGGGTGGGTACTAATGAAGTTAAATGAAAGAGGTTGTCACAAAAAAAAACTTGTTTTCCCATAATTTTCATAAAAAGTAATAGTCATTCTTATTGATCAAGATGCATTGGACTCATAAACTGCTTTACTGAATGGAAACCCTTGTGTACAACTACTTAAAGATAACTATTTTAAAAGGTAATAATCATTCTGATTTACAATTACACAAATGCCTCAAATTCTTAACAAGTATATATATATATATATATATATACTTATATATATATATATATATATATAAGTCATCACTCTCAGATGATGGTAATATGTACCCAATTCAAAATACTTTTGTACACACAATATTGGAAAGGCTAAGAGAACACTAAAGATACTAATGCCAGGGAAGTAGGCAAAAGGCCAACTAGAAGACTGATTCCTAAAACCATGTATTTAAGCCCCAAGACTGGTAAACAAACAAACAAACAAACAAACAAACAAACAAACAAACAAACAAACATGACACAAACCTATAATTCCAGCGACTTGGGGAGCAGGGATGTGAAGTATTATAGTTCAAGTACAGCCTGGGCAAAAAGTTAATGAGAACCTATTTAAACAAACCTGAGAGGTGTGGTGTAGCATGCTTCTGATCTTAATTATGAAGGAGGGATAGGTAGTATCAGACCAGCCTAGGCAAAAAGTCTGATACTCCATTTGAAAAATAAACAGAAATCAAAATTGGATGGGGATATTGCTTAAGAGGTAGAATGTCTACCTAGTAAGGACAAGGATCTCAAACCTCAATTCTGCCTCAAGTTTAAACCTCAAGACTGTACCCCAAAAGAAAGCAATTTTCTTAAAAATGAAGATCATCTTTTATCAGTTTTCATCCTTTTATATAATTTTGGTGAGTATTCAATGAAGGGATAAAAGGGATTGTGATGGATCTAAGCACAGCTGGACATTGAGGTTGACTAGAACTAGCAGAAGTAAAACAATTACTAGAATAATTTAGTGCTTCAGTGTGTGTGCGTGTGTGTGTGTGTGTGTGTGTGTGTGTGTATTGCCTGGAATGACCCTTGCTGGTTTGTTGATGTCTTAAGCTGTCATGGCAAAATCTTCCAAGATCTTATTTGAAGAGAGTAATCTATCTTGATAGAAAATGAGAAGCTTTTGCCCATACCTAGCTCTACTTTTTTCCAAGTGTTTTTCCACATAATTGCTCAACATATAGTTGTAAAAGAATGTAAGGCTAAGTAAGTATATGAGACATTTGCATTGGTTACTCTGCTGGCTTTGCATTTTTCACCTCCTTTACCAATTTCCAGTCTGTGAGATGCTCAGAATATTCTCATCCCATCCCAATGGAAATTGTACACATTCAAATCATCATAGACTTATTGTGAATGGGATTCATTATTTATAACATATTTAGTTCTTCACCTGGTGCGCCAGAGACTGACACTGTGTTACTACCCATGACTAAGTCAGAACAAATCAATCCAGAGATTGAAAATGTAGCCTAAAACAAGAAGAAGGAAAGTGGAGAATAAACTTGAGATTGCATTGCCTAAGTCATGTCCTATTATCTGCTCATTGAAAATTTACTTAAAGGTTTCTCTCTTATTCTTTGCTTAATTATCTGACCTCTGTCTTAGAAAGGAAAATTTATGAGAAGTAAAACAAAAGAAGCAGCTATTATTAGTGATGAAAAGACAGGAGAAGAGATAAAACTGGCTTGTCAAATATAATCGTGTCTATGGAAGCTTTCTGAACTTTTCTTGTTCTTTGCTGCCAGATAATGAAGCACCCTCCTCCTTGACTTACTTGAGGGACAACGAGAGTGAAATCTATGCAGCTTAATTCTTATCTGAGTTGGTAAAATAATTACAAACAACAAAGTAATAAGATTTATTATCATTGGATTTCAAAGAATAAATTCTAGTAATGAAATAATTTGGAAGCAATCGAGACTCTTGTTCATTAAATGATTACTGGCTGACAATGTCATACACCAATGCAGTACAAAGTAGAGCATGTCCCTTGCCCTGTTCCACACTGATCCCTGCCCATCAGTTTGGGTCCAGTGAGCCAATGAGTTTAGGAAAGCTCTCTGAATCTACACCACTGGGCCAAGAAATGAGAGCAGATTGTGAAGCAGGTGGCCTGCAGAGTGACAGGAAACAAAAGGAGGTCATTACAGTTTCCAGGAGTTCAAGAGCAGGATGAGGTTTAATTCCCTCACATCTGGAAGGGTGTGTTGTATTTTCATTCCTGAATTTCAAGGGAAGAATTTCAACCTTTAACAATGGTATTGTTAAAAGACACAATCATTCAAAAAGAAGGTAATAGATGAAGTTGGCTGTTTGAACATGAAGGTGTCAGGTATTTAGGAATGCAATACCAAAGGAAATGATGGGATATGAATAAGAACAAAAGAAACATCTGGTAGTTTAGAAGAAAATAACCCATAGGAAAACAGCAAAAGAAAATGGTCTCATTTAAATCATTAATTTAGGTGCTGGTCTAGTCAAAATCAATTTTGAAAAAGTGCACAAAATGCTAAGTATTCTCTCTGTGTGGAGTGGATGGCCAAAGGGTGCATCTGCTGTTCGTCTCTGAGAGCAGGATAATATGGCCCTCAGTTGGAAACCTCTTGACCAGAATTTGCATTTTTTCTAGTGATATCATTGAGAGGTCTTTTCAAAATTACCCTCTCAGCAAGAGCAAAAATTTCTCTTCAGCCATATCTATAAACAGAATAAATAGCTGCTTACTGCTCTGATATACAAAGCATTCATTCAACAGCATCCTGGGCAGACATATATCAAATTTAATGCCTGCCCCTTAATATCTCTTATGATGAGGAGATCAAAATACAGAATGACTCCTTTAGATCCCAGAGATTGCATTTAGTGTCACAGCTACTCAAATAGATACTTGTCTTTGGCTACTAGGACGCAATTACCTCTATCAGAGTAAAGGTCACATTTCATTATTAATCCTGGCATCTCTAGCATTAAACATGTGAAATACTGTAATTATTTTGAAAGTTGTATCTATTTGTTTCAATGTTTTGCTGGTTATTATGGTCCTTAACCTATATCATGGGCAAAGGAAACAACAACATAAAAGGAAAACATGAAGAGGACTGGTTTGCTCTTTTGTGTTAGAATATGTGAGTTGTAGGCATATGTTTCTACAGAACAGTCCCAGTCATTTGTATTTCACTGAAAGATCACTCCTTGATATTTTTGTTAAGATACAGAGTGTACAGGAGAATCTCCGTGCCATAGACTAAGCCAAATGGGGTGAAATTAATAATTTATGCACCCCCTTTCTGTCTATCCAGTCACTTTCTACTTTCTTACTCTAGAACAGTGGTGTTTACCCAGGCCTCTGCAACTCCAGACTTCCTCTCAGACCTACTGTCCCAACCCAAGGCTTAACTCCTTTCTAGCCATCGTTCACCCAACCAAGCCTTCCTCTGCCTTTAGTCTTCCTACAACCCCTTGCTCTTCTAATAGCATCTTTAATTTAAAGGTTTTCTTCTGTATTGAACATGTTAATTATTTTGTCCGTGTGTCTTCTTCGAAACCGCAGACTTCACACCATCCCCTGGCTGCCTTCTCTGAAGCACCAGGCTACCCCACTAGCTGGGTAGCAGCATAGTGCCTACCCTTCTTTTTTGTTCTCTTCACAAGTTAAACCTTTCAATACCCACAGTGGAACTGGCATGAGCTTACTGGCATAGACCCCACTTTAAGAAGACCTTATTCTCAATTGTAGAATAAAGTTCCTTCAAAATACTAGCATAATTGCCCAATCAAATTCTCTCCAATAATTAAATGCACATGAAAAGCAAATGGATGTTGACCTCTTTTATTGGCACCCACAGTTTTGGATAATTTCCTGGGGTAGTACTTGCCAAATGCCGCTTTGAGTCTGTTTTTCTTCTTTTTCTTTTTCCAGAATGGGTTTTTGAGGAAAGCTATTTAAATAGATGACATTAACTGTGATTATAACACTAGAAAATGACATATTCAGGCAAATGTTGGACAGTCACCTTCTGCTTATCTAGTGAAAGATAATTATCAATAATTCCTCTATAATAAAGCAACAAATAAAACTAAGCTTCAGGCTACACAGTATTCATTTGCCAACTAATGCTCACTTGGCCCATATCTTATAAAACTGAGCAGCACCATGGGGAACTTAAGCTCAATGTTCTGTGTTCAAGCTTAAGTACAGTTTTCAGTACAGGCATTGTATTTACACAGCCCCAAATGCTATTTAGAATGAACTTGTTTGGGAAATTTGCAAAGTCTATAATAGGGGCATAGTCTACCTTATTTAAATTTCCCCAATCCACTTGCCAAACAATCCCATTCATTTGGCTGGTTTTTGTTTGTTTGTTTTTCAATGTGAGATTTTTATTTTTAGTTTTAGAAGATATTTACTTGGTATTATCATTTCTATGTGGAAGAGTGGAGAATTATGATCAGTAAATTTAGTGGTCACTCTTGACATTGTCCAACTGTTATGCACACATAGGAAAAAGCAGTAACAAAAATCCAGTTTGGAGCTTTTATATAGTAAAAATTGCTAGCATTGCCAGCCTATCCTATGTTTCACTGAAGTGGATAGCTAAGTGGACATTTAATTTTATGAGCAATCATGGTTCTTATACTGTTAATAAGTTTATTAACTTATTAAAAGACAAAGGAATTCCTAGAACATAATGTGATGTCCACCAAATTAGCCTTAACAACTTGGTTATTTTGCCTAGGGTCATTTGGAATAGGGGTGACATACCAGGAGCATATGCAGATATTTTTACACTTGAACGTGAAATCAAATATGCAGATTAGGCTAAATAATGGCCAATTTTCCTAGAAATGCGAAGCTCTCTTTTTTTTTCAAGAAATATTATATAGACTCAAAACTTTAGATTTATTACACACATTTTATTCTAGAGAGTGAAGCCTAGTTCTCACAAAAGTTAAGCATGTGTTTAACTACTGAGCTAGGTTGCCAAACCAGTACTGATTTTAAATGGAAGATGGTATGTGTGTGCTCCTGCCTTCCCATAAAAATAAACGAGTCAGGTAATTCACTTCTTTGGTTCCCGAGTGTCCAAAGGGATCCTGTATTCATGAGTGGTGGTTTGGGGGAAGGTCTCTGGACCTTTAATAAATGGTGCTTAGTAGAATAGGCTTAGGTCATCCTATGATTCTGACTCATCCTCTGTCTCTGATTCCTGGATTGTGATAGGAATTGTTAGATTTGACACGTACTCCAGGCTATGGCTGTCTATTGCTTCACCGAAGGCCTGTTGTAATGGTGTCACTCAATCTTGGAACTTAAGAATTCCATGAACCTTTCTTTTTATGAGTCAGTGAGTTAATTGGCTCAGGCATTTTCATATAGTGATATAAATCTGACTAATATATTTACATATATGAGGGTAGCAGGTAGACAGATTTTTCCATTTACTTGTCAGTTCTTGATAAAGACCAGTTATAAACCTAAATATATGCAGTATAAGTCAGAGATAGGAAATACTATATGAAAAAGAAGACACTGAATTGCTATTAGTTCTTAGCTTCCTCAAGGTGGAAGAATCAATATAATTTTACATTTAGAATTTTAGTAATTCACTGGTTTCTTCAAAGAATTATTTCATTTTCCAAGACCACCCAGAAATTTCAACTAATTGAAGAAGCAATCTTCAGCTTATTTAAGTAGGAAAGCTGCATGTGACACATTCCTAACACAAGTATTGGGTCAGATCTGTTTATGCTAGGTATATGTAGAGAACAATCTTAAATTCTGAAAATACCTTTGTAGCATTTTTGCTCTTAAAGTTACCATAGCAAAAATTAGTTAAGAATCTAGGATACTTATTTCAGAAAGATTTTTTTTTTCATAAGCTAAGCTTTTGGAAACACCAGGGAAAAAAAAGCCACCCAAGGAGATAATAAAATCCACAGTTACAGATGTAGAAAAACAGGCTATTAGTAATGTGATGAGTTTCTCAGTTTGGGGGAAGTAGATGATGTTATTCAAAGTGGAATATTTAAGCCATGGAATTCTCATCAGTTGTCATGGGAGACATATCTGTACATGGAGACTGAATGCTTTTATTAACAAAAATACTTGATAAACACCTTGGAATCTGGAATCAGTAAGGAATCAGGTGACTGGTATTTAGAGCTATAGTAATGCTATTTTCTTAGATTTTATTGTATATGTAGGGTATGTTAATAATGAATCCTAAATATTGAAAAATTACATTTTTTTCTTTTTACAAAATTTTTCACAATTTTTATCCCCTAAGGCACGGCACAACTCTGTATTTCTGATAGTATATCGATTGTTGAAAATGAGTTTTAAAACTGGTTATATAACTATTTTGTTGCATATTCATGCACACTAATATGGATAATTATCAAATACAATTTTTTTTTGGCTGGTTGTGGGGCTTGAACTCTGGGCTTGGGCGCTGTCTCTGTGCTCGTCAGCTCAAGGCAAGCACTCTACTGTTTGCGCCACAGCACCACTTCTGGTTTTCTAGTGGATTATTGGAGATAAAAGTCTCACAGACTTTCCTGCCTGGGCTGGCTTTGAACCGTGATCCTCAGATCTTAGCCTCCTGAGTAAGGAGGATTATAAGCGTGAGCCACCGGCGCCCAGCTCAAATACAATTCTTTAATGGCATTCTACCAAAAGTTTTACACAATGACCACACATTTTACAGTATGTATATACTATTTAAAGAATGCATAAAAGTAAACAATGCCAAAACTATAAATATAAATCCATGGATTCTGCTTCTGATCAAGATAGATAGAGTAATATAAGAGGAAGATTTCTCTGCAGTCTAAAACAACTAAAAAGAAAATCATGAATTAACAACAACAATAACAACAAAACCCTTCAAGACTTTGGATGTGAGGTAAAGGACAATCACTCCTACTTTACATGTAACAACTTAAGTACTGTGGGATTGCCCTTTCTTATTACCGAAAGAGAATTTCCATCCAATAGAGGAAGAAGGAACCAACTCTGAGCCCAAATTTGAGTAGGCGAATCTAGAAACTGGAGATTGAAGGTTGCTAGAAATGATAAAAACAAAAAGTAACACTGTAGACTATTGGTGAAGAGAGTGGCACAGAGTGAGAATATGAGATGTTAAAGGAGACTATCTTTGACAATTTAGTTGGAGAATAAGCAATGCATTTGTCAGAGGAAGTTTCATCCAAAGGACTAGCCTTCTGAGCACTGGGAAAGACCTGTTTCCAAGACAAAGCCTCATAATCTTGGGGCATTGGTCTTAAGAAGAATGTTAAGAAGTTGGAAAGAAGCAGTATTTAAACTAAATGCATACCTGGTACCACCATAGCTTAAAAAAATAACTCCCCCCCCCAATCAAAGTGCTTGTTTAGTATCTTAACCATACTTTAAAACTATTGCATTATGCTGTTGATGAAAATAGCATTAAATAATGTAAAACTCTGAATTTAAGAGAACCAAAAGCTATTAGGCATGAGAAGTAGAGAAATACAAAAGAAGAAGATAATGATTAATCAATGACCAAATCAGAAATGATATAGATGACAGAAATTGTAGATAAGCCCATTAAAATGCTATTATGTCGGTGTTACAAATGTTCAGAAATGTAGAAAGATTGAGTGGGTTAAATAGAACCATGGGAAAGACATGTACAAGAGACCCACATAAAATATTTAGAAATGAAAATTACAGTATCTGAGATGGAAATTTTACTAAATGATATTACTTGCAGATCGAAACATTCAGAATAAAGTTGAAGGTGTTGCAATAAAGTTGATGTAAATTTGAAAGTATTGTTGAACTACACAAAAAGTAACAAGAAAAAGGATGAAAAAGGCAAAGAATATCATTCAAGTGTGAAAATTTAAGTGGCCAAATATATAATTAAAGTCTCCAATAACTTATTTAAGAGGAGAAGAAAGAAAGAAAATTTGAATCTATAATGAGTTAAATTCAAATTATATAAAGACTATAAGCTCATAAATCCAAGAAACAGTAAATCCCAATAAATAAACTATGAGGAACATTAAACAAAGGCTCATAGAAAACAAATTACTCAAAACCATCATTTTTAAGAGAAAATCTGAAAAAGGAAAACATGTTATTTTTAAAGGAATAATGACAAGGATGAAGACAAATTTCTTATCTGAGACTAAGCAAGCAAAGGCAGAGTGGGGCCTGTTTAAATCACTAAAATAAAGTCACTGTCAGTCCACAAATTTACCCTGGAAGAAATACTTGTCAAAACCCAAGATAAGTTAACTATACTGTCAGATACACAATAAATTATACAACACACAATAACATACACTACAATACATATTTTCAAATATCCTTTGTGCAATAAAAAAGACAGCATCAGATTATAATCTGGATCTATCCAGTAATGTGGAATAGCAACTATACTAATTATAGAAATGAGAGCATTTATTATGATGTAAATCTTTTAAAAGATGATGACGCTTTGGCAAAAATGATATTAAGATATATTGGGGCTTAGCATACATTTAAAAGTAAAATGGATAACAATGTATAAGTGGCCAGTTTGGCGATCATAAACCTATTTCATTATAAGATTTCTATTTATATGGTATAATATGATATCACTGAAAAATGACTGTAATAAGATTTGTACTCTGAGTTGGAAAGGTATAAAATACAAATACTGTAGATTAAAGAATAATAGCTGGTAAATCAATATAAGAGAGGAAATAGAACTTTGAAAAATGTTCAAAATCTTAGTCAGAAAGAAGATAAAAATGATGAGGAGGAAAGAATTAGGAAAAGAAGAGGAAAGTTATTAAAAATGTAGCAAAATGGTAGATTTTGAACCAACCATTTTAATAATTATATTTATTGTAAATTGTTCAGAATTCTAATTATAAAACAAAAACTGTCAGGTTGAATTTAAAAGAAAGACCTAATTATAAATTTTCTAAAAATCATTCAATTTAAATTTTTGAAAAAAGTATGAAAAAGATATATGACAATAAACAATGGAAAATACATAACACATTAAAAACAACCAATAAAGAGCTAGAAATCATTTCAAAACCAAAGTAGATTTCCAAACAAAACAAAATGAGCAGCGTAGAGGTTGATTTTATAATGATAAAGGAATCAAAACAGGACAATCTGACAGTATTAAAAATATGTGCTTCTAACAATAGAAGTTTAAAACACATACAATAAAAACTGATAAAATTCAAAAGAGAGATGAACTAGAAATCTATAAAAGCAAATGATTGATCTGTGAAAATGTCAATAAAGTCAATAACATCTATCTAGATTCATACAATGAAGATAAAAGTGACTAAGTATTACTATTACTATTATTACTAGTAGTAGCTTTACTGGCTCTGTAAATATGAAAATACAATGAAAGAGACTATTACTAAATTATATTCAAATATATCAAATAAAATAATCACATCTTTTGAAAGATCCAAATCTCTAAGCTTCAAAGCACATTTTTCTGCCATCATTAAAGATTCACCTACAGTCCTCTTTAGAATAACTTATCAACATAACAGAAATGGCTACCAAAGTTTCATTAATTTCTATAGTATTTTAGGTGTATTATTCTTGGTAGATTCTCAGACCACAAATATTTCTATGAGCAAATGCTTATCAATAATTTTATTTCATAAAAGGTAATGGAGTTCAGGCTTTAAGTAACTTGCACATAGAAAACATCTTTATTGGGACTTAAATCTAGATATATTTGTTTTCATAGTTCAAACTGTAAAACAACTGAAATAACAGTGAAGTTCAAGTATGGAAGTAAAAGACATGCCTAAGATTTTTGTAGCACAACACCTTATTTATAATTCTCAGTTCTAAGCATTTATTGATTAGGTGGAAACACAAAATGATAGTTCAATTTTTTTTAAAAAGCCCTTATTAAAAGTTTGCATTAACATAGTATATATTAAACATGGAAAATAAAACCAAATATTGTGTATACATTTTTGACTATTGGTGAAAATTACTAAGCCAATAAAAAGTAAAAGTAAACTTTGTCATTCAAAGAATATGTGAAATAAAAAATAGCTAGGAAAAAATAAAACATTCAATGCAATCTATCTGACCACTAATAAACTAATAAAAACAAATATTCCTTCTCCAATGTGTCCAAAATTTGCACTAATCTTACTGGGCTATTATACTATGACTGTGCTATTATTAAATTCTCATTAAGTCTAAACTTGACTATTAAACTATGACTAGACTATTACTAAAGCAACTTATATGGACACAGCACAATCTGAGTGACACTTCCCTGTGTACTTACTATGCAAACATGGCATTGATTTTTTTTTGTTTTATGTCTAGCAGAAATCCTTTCACAGACTTGTTTTGCTTGTGAGTGGTATTCTTAGTCACAGGCCCGTAAGTATTACACAGAGAAAAGTGCAGTTATGTCCAGATCTAAACTTGAAAGTTAGTAAGCTTTAAGGCATTTTCATTTGCTTTGGTATTTTTCAACTCTGTATCAGTGCACAGAAGCTAGAAAAATTTTTTTACTGCTGTTCAAATATATTTCCTATCCTCTTCACCCATACTCCAAAAATTCAGATCTATGGTTTATGAGAATGTTCTGTTATGTAAATGAAATGTATAAGTAAATCAAGGATGAAGTTAGGTGCTTCTGGCTCATACCTATACTTACTTAGTAGGCCAAGACATGGACAATTGTGCTTTGAAACTAGCCTAGTTGGACATAACCAGCAAAAAAACTGGGTTGAAAGCATGGTTCAAGTGGTAGAGTGCCTGCTAAGCAATTAGGCCTAGTGAACTTGAGGCCCTAAGTTCAAACATCTGTTCCTAAAAAAAAAAAAAAAAATTGCTGCGGCTGGGAAGGTGGCTCAGTGGAGAGCGCTTGCCTTGCATGCCTGAGGCCCTGGGTTCGATTCCTCAGCACCACATAAGCAAAAAGGAAAAAATGCCGGAAGTGGCGCTATGGCTCAAGTGGTAGAGCGCTCGCCTTGAGCTGAAGAGCTGAGGGACAGCACCCAGGCCCAGAGTTCAAGCCCCATGACCGGACCCCAAAAATAAAAAATAAATAAATAAAATTGCTGATTTCTGAGATATTTGGCATTAACTCAATCTAGCTCCACGATTTTGGATAATAGGCTTTATTAATGGTTGATGAAAATGTTGCAGATAGTAATAAAGTAGTAAAATAATATGATTCAAATTACATTTCTACATGAACATTACAGGGTATCAGAATATCTCCAAGTAGATTGGGAAGTGTTATTTAAAACCACATTTATTTGCTAGTCCAGGGCAGAGAAATCAAGATTCTGACAAACATGGAAAGCCTGGCATTTTATTGTAAATGTCTTCTTCCTGAAATTCTACTGCATTCATATGTTTGAGGTAGTAATTTACGGGTCTACAGCAACATCCATTGCAAAGCTGTTGTCTTCCTGATAAAGACAAGAAGGAATGGAAGAGAAGGGAAACTGCCACAAATATACAGTAATATAAATTAAGATCATATTTTGATTTTATACCAATTACAATACATTGGGATTATCCTTCAATATAGGAATCAGAAACTCTCCAGACTACTTTTATGTGCCTTTGAGCACTAAAAGCACTACTATGAGAATTCTGGAAATAACAAACTAGGTTTCATTTTTTTTTATTGTGAAAATACTGTACAGAGGGGTTACAATTACATGGGCAAGGAAATGAGTGCATTTCTTTTTTTTTTTTTTGCTTATGTGGTGCTGAGGAATCGAACTCAGGGCCTCATGCATGCAAGGCAAGCACTCTACCATGAGCCACCTTCCCAGCCCCATGAGTGCATTTCTTATCAAGCATTGTTGCCTCCTCCTTTATTTCCCTTCCCATCCCTTCCCATCTCCCCCCCCCACACCTCGCACCAAAGTCGTAAAGTTCATTTTCGACATAACATATTGTACATCTCATTGCTGCAATGGGTCCACCTGTATCCCTATTTAAACAATTTTTTTCTCTTCCCCTCCACAAATTATACCAATATCAAATACAGTGAAAACAAGGGTTATACCATGGGGGAGGGACATACAAAGCTACAAAGACATATAAATATGTTAGACACAATAGCAAGAAAGAAAAAACATTTGAGTCCTTAACTTGGGATTCATTTTGCTTAACATCACTTATCTGACCTTTTCTGCTTGACTCAGACATATACTAGTTATTGCAAATAAGGGAAACCATGGGACCTATGTTTCTTTGGGCCTGGCTTACTTCACTTAATATAATTTTTTCTAAGTCTTTCCATTTCCTAACAAATGGGGCAATGTCATTTTTTCTGATGGAGGCATAGAATTTTGCCTTCATTTTGTGTGTGTGTGTGTGTGTGTGTGTGTGTGTGTGTGTGTGTGTGTGTGTGTGTGCGTGTGTTTTAAATTCTTCTTTGGCTCTTGCATTTTATTTTTTTCCCATCTCTACAACTACTCCCTCCACCCCCACCCCGAAGTTGTAAAGTTCATTTTCAACATAGTGTTTTGTACATCTCATTGTTACAATGGGCCAACCTGTATTTTTATTTAAGCATTTTGTTTTGTTTCCCTTCCCTTCCCCGAATTAGAGAAATATATATACAAGATGCAGGGCACTGACATCAAATATAGTGAAAATAGGGGTTATGGGGGGGGGGAGTAAGATACAAAGTAACAAAAATATCACATGGTACATTATAAATACATTACAAACAATAGCAAGAAAGAAAAAAAAATTTGTGTCCGTATCTTAGGGTTCATTTCACTTAACATCATCTTATACGGTCATATTTTTTTAAACTAGGACCTATGTATGTATATATTGAGAGCACAGTGCTCTTCTCTTTCTGCTCACACTTGATTGATTTGAAAAAGTGTATAAAATAAAGATATAATAAAAGTGCACATAAGGCTAAATGCCCATTTTCAAAATCAAGGTTTTGAAGTCTGAATTGATATTTATTTTTCTTTTCTTTGGGCCACTAGTTATTTGTGTCATGAAATGAGACTCTTCCAGTGACAAGGGCATTATTATTTTTTCATTTCTGTAAGTCTTCGGTCAAGATCTCTGCTTTCAGTGGATATTAATATAAGAATTCTACTCATGAACATTAAAGTCATATGAAGAATCAATTGACTTACGGCTTGAAAGACAGTAATAATATAATCAGAGTTTGGAATAAAGTGTCTGGAGAAAAAAAAACACAAAAATTTACATAACAGTATTGTCTGCATTTAGAAATACACTTTCCAAACATAGACAAGGCATGACACTAATTTCATGTAGCTTTAAAGGGAAGAGCTAGAAAAATGCATGGGAGTTACCTACGCCAAGCTTTCACAACATCAGAACATTTTGGGAAGTCATCTAAAAACAAAGAGCCTTGCCCTGTGTCGTGGCAGGTGCTGAAGCAGATCAAGAAACATCTGTCTGTGGTATTACACAGGGGATTCCCGTGGTGGGTGGGAGGTTGGAACAAATGAAGTTCTTAGAGTTCTGATTCCATTGCCGCCCCTTCAGCTCAGAAGGCAGAGAAAAATTGTAAGGATAAATAAAATAACCTGCTAACCCAGCTACCATAAATTAGTGAAGAAAGACATTTCAATAATTAATGATAGTGCCATAGAAAGAATAGTGTGAGAAGTCATGACATGACAAATAAAATATGAAGAGAAACCTGAGCCAGACACCAGTGGCTCACACTTGTAATCCTAACTACTCAGGAGGCTGAGATCTGAGGATAATTTGATGCCAATCCAGGCAGGAAAGTCCATGAGACTCTTATCTCCAATTGACCACCAGAAAACCACAAGTGGTGCTGTGGCTCAAACTGGTAGAGAGCTAGCCTTGAGTAAAAAAGCTCAGGGACAGCCTCCAGGCACTGAGTTCAAGCCCCACAACTGACTAGAGAGAGAGACAGAGACAGAGACAGACAGAGAGACAAACACAGACAGACAGATAGATAGACTGTGGGGCAGAGAAAGACATGACTAACTCCAGTTAGGTCCAGATAGCCTGGAAGAAGTGTTCTTTGAATTGTCACAGCATGATTAAGGATAAAGTGATAAGGAATTACAGCTGAAGAGAGGTCCAGGAGTGTAGAATTAGGGAACTTCATGGATGTGTGATGGGGAGGAGGATTTACATCCTGGGAGAGTTTAATATTTGGAATCTCTGTGATAAATTTGTATTTGATTGGATTACCAAGACTGCTTTTTCAGTGACATTGTCACCTGCATTGTATGGCAACAAATTACACAGTTACTACATTTAATTTCTCCTTTGTAATTTAAAGGAGCATTCGAATGTGATAAAAGTGGATGTGGATGTCTAAAGTTGTGCACAGATGTCCTCTTGTAAGCAATAGGACAATTGATGATCTGTAAACAGACCACAGGAAAGAAGGGTCTTTAAACTGTTTTTCTGAGTAATCTTCAGGGAACAAGGCCCTCAGATGCCCCCCTATAGGATGAGGAACCTATATTTGTTTAGCTCCATTTGGATAGCTCCAGTCTCCAGCCATACAAAATTATCAACACAGGCAGATGGCTGTGGGCAATCTCTTAAGAAGCACGTCTGGGCCTGTGTCTGTAGGGGTCACATACCAAGTGATTTTGTCACTCTGTGGGATGTTTCTCACACCTGCTTGAGGACTTGAAGACTGATATCAGAGAAAGCTGCTTAGCAGACAAAAAGCTATGAAGACATAAGCCAACCTGATGATTTTTAACATTTTCTCCAGAAAAGCCAATCTTCCAGCTACCAAATTTAACTAGATTTTGCTCTGCTAGAGATGCTTCCCCCCAAACCACCCCAGCTGAAGGATTTTGGTATCCTCTTTTGGTTTGATGAACAGCTCTGGGATGCCATGCCTGCTTGAATGCATTTTGTTTAATTGTTGCTACGTTTGTTGGTTTATTTGGGGTTTTTTTTTGTGTTTATCTTACTTGAGCATTATGACATTTGCCTCTCTGATTTGCTTTGCATTCCTAAGCCATTAATTCTAAAAGACTGTACCCCATTTTCTATGTGTCTTTCTGAAGTGTCATCCTGCCATTTGTGTAGTTGTTGTTGTTGTTGTGTGTTTCTTTTTCTTTGCTGCTTGGGAGGCAAAGGGGAACACAAAAAGGGAGGGAGGATGACTGGACAAATGCAATCACGGTATTAGTATTAGTATACACTATGTGGAAAATGAAATATCCATCGTGGGGGCAGGAACTGGAGGAGGAAATGGGAAGAAAGTGGAGAAGGGGTAACGCTGTCTAACAGAAAGGTATGTATTAGCTGAACTGTGAAATGGTAATCCTTCTGTGCAATTCCTTCATAATAACAATGAAATTATACTTTAGAAAAGACACAAGAGATATTCAAAGAAAGCATTTCAGAAGACAAAGGAGGGACAGTCTAGGAGCTAGTTTTGGAGTCAGGGTAGTGAGAGTGTTTCCTATTTATGGCTTCCATCTTCAGGGTGAATAAGGACGGTTTGGAAACATTAAAATCTAAATTTTACAGCATAAGCGACCAGGATTATGAGATTTTAGAATTCTTTATAAATGAACAGTTTTTGTTCAACCTTCATTGACTGTCTCCATCAGTAAGGTACTTCTTTCATTCTCAAAGATACTCTTCTCTTGACATCATGGTGACACAAACCAGATTTTCTCAAAGGAAAATATTCAGTTCAATCTAGGAAGCATGGGTTTCACAAAGTTTTCAGTAAAGTCAGGCTGGATGGCACAGTACACTGAATGTCTATAAAGATGCTCCAAATTTATACATTTTAAATAAACACGTAATACTGAATAACACGATAGAGTGATGTTCTTAATAATGAGATATAAACTTGCAGACAAACACAAGTATTTTCATTACACCCTTGACAGTGTTTTCTTGGTACTAAAGTAAGTGAAATGTGTTAATCATATAAGGAATAATTGTAATATTGGCCAAATGGACAATCTAGATGTTACTGAATTGCTACAGTGGGTAATACCTAAATATGTCACAAGGTGGCAGCAAAACTACAATATAACAAATATCAAGGGAAAAGGCTTTCCAGATAATCTGCAATGAGAATTTTAGTTTAAACAAAGGAGGAAGCTACAATGCTTGATAAGAAATGTACTCATTATCTTGCCCATGTAATTGTAACCCCTCTGTACAGTATTTTCACAATAAAAAATAAATAAAAATTAAGGAAAAAGAATTTTAGTTTAAATTTTTTTTCACACACACACACAAACTTCTGTTCATGAAAAAATAAATTATGCTCTTTAATTATTGTTGACATGAATAAAAAAGCATTAACACTTACATACAATTGTGGTATTCTTAGAATAATACCATAATTATGAATATTCAGTTAGTTTGTGTCTTAATTAGTACATTGTTAATTAACTCTATTTATATCATCTTTCTTTTCTTTTTCTCCTTTTTTTTTTTTTTTTTTTTTTTTTTGCTTTTTGTTTTGTACACAAAGATCTGACAAAATGTAGGGCAGGCTGGCCTCAAACTTACAGTATTCTTGCCCCCAGTACTAGGATTAGAGACGTTTGCTACTAAACATGGGCACATTTTTAAAAATTTGCTTATTTTACTAGAAAAATAAATTTAGCAGAGATGGGGATAAAGCTCTGTGGCAAAGAACTTATTTAGCATGGGCAAGACTGTGGGTCCCAACTCCAGCAGCATCAATAAAATACAAAGAATGAACTAAATAATTGAATAGCTTCATTCACTGGTGTTTAGGAGAGTGCCCAAAGTCTCATGGAGAAATCTCATGTTTCAGTAAGAGGTAGAGGTAGAGATACACCAATAAAATAAAAGCTGAACATCCAGTTAAAGCTGAACAAAAGCTGGCCATGCAGGGGCGGGGTGGGAGGGGCGGAGGGACTTGGGGAGGCACACTTGTAATCATAATCCTAGCTAATCATTGGGGAGGCTGAGACCTGAGGATGACAGTTGGAAGCCAGCCCAGGCAGGAAAGCTCAAGAGACTCTTATCTCCAATTAAATGACAGAAAAAGCTGGAAGTGATGTTGTGGCTCAAGTGGTAGAGTGGTGTCCTTGAGCAAAAAGAGCGGAGGGACAGCATCAACAACTACAACAACTGAACAAGAAAATGTTGTTTAGTATACATATGGCTCATGCAATAGGGGAGCATACTTATATCAACATAACTAAATTACTTCTTATACATTATCTGACAATTAATTAGGGGTGAGAGAGTTAGGAGAGAAAGTACTAGTTGCTAAGAAGACTACTAAGCTTTATGGATTTCAAATGTGACCTTTTTTTAAAAAAAAAAAAAAAATCAGACTTAGAAGTCCTGATGATCAAGAAACCAGGGGAAGAGCTGCGGGGGAAGGGAACTAGGCTGCATTCTGTGGCCACCTCCTTCATATGCTAAGCTAAACAACATGGTCATGGTTTATCAAATACCTGAGTGAATTACCATCCATGCCACACATTGATGACTGATTTTTATACAACAACTTGGGGCAACATATATTTAAAGTTAACTCAGTATTGGACAAAATTGAATAAATAACTACAATTCAGACGTTTGGGGGTCCTTACACAGGGTTATCATTATAGAAATCTGTCATTAGCGCATCAAGGCTCAGAAATGCCATTTTAATTTCATTTAATTCAACAAACATGTCTGGCATGTTTTCTGTGCAGAGGACTGACTAGAACTGGGAGTTGTAAGGAACTGAAGAAACATGGCTATTGTCTAACTCAGTGAACATTTGTAACTTATGAAACGGAGGCTTAAACAATGCATATAGAATGGCAAAACTCATCCTATCTATCGTCCCCTAGCTTTCAGGTTTTAGTCAACTTTTTCTCCCTTTTTTGTTCTCTGACATGATTTCTTCCCCACTTTCCAACAATTTTCAGTTAACCTTTCAGCATCAGATATTACAAGTCTTTTTCCAGCCCCCTCTTCTCTTTTGTGCGTGTGCTTAAGGTATAGTCATTCAAAACACAAGTACTAAATTAGATGTACCATTTTCTCTGAGAAATTTTTATTTTTCCTTTATTCCCCATCTTAATGAATAGCATCCCAGTTCCTGTGATCATTGGCTCTTAAAGGATTCAGGCTATCCCAGACTTTGTCCTGACCAATCAGTGGACCCTCATTGCATACTGTCCATGCTTTGGCAAAGGTCACCGGACTGCTTTCCTGCCTCCAGTCTTGATTTCTTATTCCACCTTTGTCTCTTTTCTTTTTCCTTTTATTTTTCCTTCTCTCTATCACTTCCTTCCTTCTTTCTTCCTTCTTTCCTTCTCTCCTCTTCCTTTTCCTTCCTTTTCTTTCCCTTCCTTTCTCCTTCCTTCTTCCTCTCTACCTCCTATTCCTCTTCCCCTTTTCTCCCTCATATTTCTCTCTTTCTTTCCCTCCCTCCCTTCGTCCCTCCATCCCTCTATTCCTTCCTTCCTTCCTTCCTTTCTTCCTTCCTCCCTCCCTCCCTCCCTTTCTCCCTCCCTCCCTCCCTCTTCCTCTTACTTTCTTCTTTCTATGACTATGTGGTTTTAGGGTTAAGACCCAGGGCCTCAGGCATTCTACAAATATGTTCTGCCTCTGAGCTCCCTTCCCAAACTTTTACATTTGTTATTTTTTTTAAAAACCTGGTTTCACTGTATTTGATGTTGGTATAATTTGGGGAGCAGAAGGGAAAAAACAAATTGTTTAAATAAGATACAGGTGGACCCATTGCAATAATGAAATGCACAAGATGCTATGTTGAAAAATGAACTTTACAATTTAGGCTGGGGGCGGGGTGGGAGGAAGAGGAAGGGTGTAGTTGTGGAGGTGGGAGGGAAGGGATGGTAGGGAAAAAGCAAAGGAGGAGGCAACAATGCTTGATAAGAAATGTCCTCATTACCTTGCTCATGTGATTGTAACCCCTCTGTACAGTATTTTCACAATAAAAAACTTATTTAAAAAATTTAGAAGTGTGCTGAAAGTGTCAATGAATTTTATTTACATTTAAATATAATACTATATATGATTGGCATTCAGATCTAAGATGAATTTGTGAATTTGACAACATTGATAGATAGCAGAAGTAGCCAGGACTTAGGAAAGAGTTGAGAAGTAATCTTAAACCCAAGCCACAGAGAGTGGGAAGGCAGGCCTGAAGAGCTCCAAGTCCCCATGGTCAGCACTGGACTGGGGTGACAGAAAAAACAGCAAGCACTGTTTGATCACCTATGTAATAGCAAGTATTCCTAAGTGTCAGCTAGGTGATTAAAACTATGGGGAAGAAAATTAAAGAAACCATCTCCCCAACTGAGGATTACCAGTCCTAGAAACTAACGAAGCAGTGTTATATATCCTTTATATATATATATATATATATATATATATATATATATATATCTCCATATGGATAGATATAGATAGATATCCATATATATTATATCCATCCTTTATATATGAACTTCAAATCCTGTGTTACCAAAACACCAAACTCCGGTGGCATATTTCATAGAATGCAATAGGACAAAAAAATGCATAAATTATTTTGAAACACCAAACAAATCATGACTATTTTTTTTACCGCATGTTAAACCTGCAACAAAAAGAAATTTAACCAAAGGATTCTAATTTGTCTTACTTTTAGAAAGGCAAAATAGGTTTTCAGTGTGGTTTTTTTTTTCCAGTAGTTTTCTAAAGTGTAAGAATAGCATCAATGTCAAACTGTCTCAAGAAGCAATTGCACTTAAGGACTGACAGTTTTAAATGATTTAACTTTGACCCACATTTTCAACAGGGTGGCTTGTCACTGTGTTTCTCCTATGAAGAACCTTATCATCTTCTAGCTCCGTACCTTCAAGGAGTTCTTGGACCAAATCCCTGCCTTCTCTTTTCTCCTTCCCACAGTAGGAGTAGCATTAGATGCCATAACAGTAGCTATGAATTCATCCCTACCCAGAGGCCACACTACACTAGAAGCTTTGTGATCAGGAACTGATAAGATAAGGGGTGTAGGTATGACAGAGTCAAGGAGAATGTTCAAATAAGAAGAAGAAAAAAAAAAGGAAGTGCTTTGGATATCCCTGAGGATAAAATGAAGGAGAGAGATCTGATTCAACTTCTAAGGGAGGTTGAAAGAACAGGTTGATCAAGCTCGGCTAATGGAACCATGCTGGTTAAAAGCATCTCAAAGTTCTTTGAGGTCCTAGGAACAGGCCATGAAGATATCTTTGGGTCCTCACATAAGGCCTTAGGACAACCAAGAGATTGAAGACCATGGAGAGCAAAATTGGGCTTAATTACACCCTTTGGTGTAGAGAGAGGAAGGTTTGGGATGTTTTAAATTCCTTTTACAGAAAACAAAACATTTACTTTAAGAGATAAAAGGCTCAAAATGTAAACACATGAGTAAAACTCTTTCACACTTAGGGGTAGTCAAAAAATAAAATCAATAAAACCAGAGAAGTATCAGGTCCTGGGAGGGGGGGAGGGCAGGGTGGAGAGCAAGAGCCTCCGTTTATGAGTTAGAGGGGAATGGAAAGTTTGGATAAGTGCAAAGAAAGGAGACTGGGGAGTCTAGGAAGGTTCGTGTCACCTACTTGGCAAATTTTACTAGTGATTCATGATGTGTGCCCATCTGTCTCCTCCACAAGCTTGTGACCTCCAAGAGCTAATTACTATGCAACACTCAGCATGGTGCCTGCCTGGTGCAAATGGAAAGCACTAAGTCATTCTTGCTCAGTCTATATTTTAGTTTAAGTCAGTGGACGACCATTTTGGGCAAATGCCTTTTTACTTTTCTTGTTCATCCAAGTAGTCATACTATTTGAACCCTAGCTCTGGAGCATCCAAACTGTTTTTTTTTTTTTTTTCATTTTTTTTTATTGTGAAAATACTGTACAGAGGGGTTACAATTAGATGGGCAAGATAATGAGTACATTTCTTAGCAAGCATTGTAGCCTCCTCCTTTGTTTCACCTTCCCATCCCTTCCCATCCTCCCCCCCAACCTCCGCACCCAATCCTCCTCCACTCTTTCCCCCCCCCCCCAAAGTTGTAAAGTTCGTTTTCAACGTAAGGACTTGTACATCTCATTGTTGCAATAGGTCCACCTGTATCCCTATTTAAATGATTTGTTTTTCCCTTCACCTCCACAAATTATACCAACCTCAAATACAGTGAAAGGAGGGGTTATACCGTGGGGGAGGGACATACAAAGCAACAAAGAAATCATCTTATAAATGTGTCAGAAACAATCGCATGAAAGAAAAAACAACATTTGAATACATATCTTAGGGTTCATTTCCCTAACATCAACTTATCTGACCTTTTCTGCTTGACTCAGTTTTATCTGTGTTTACATAACTAACAAAAGTCTCATCTACTTAGCTAAGAGATAGCAATCATTTTGCATGATATATGCACAAATTATCTTAACAATAAAACTATGAGGATGGAATGTTTGAGTTATTAGTCTGAGTTGTTCCTCAATAGGTACTCCAAGTCTTTACAATGTTTTAAGTTCAAATCACTTTTGATACACTGATTATTTTTTTAATACACTGATTATTTTAACTTTTCTTTTTGTTTGGGGGCGGGGGGTGTTGTGGCGCTTGAACTCTGGGCCTGGGCACTGTCTCTGAACTCTTCAGCTCAAGGCTAGCGCTCTACCACTTGAGCCACAGCGCCACTTATTTTAGATTATTTTAGAATGAATATTCTGAGTTCTAAAGGAGGGACAAGTCCCATCTAGCATAGTGACTAGGAAACAGCTATTGCTAAATACATTTTTTATTAAGTGAATAAACTTATTCTCAAATAAGGTGATTCCTAAAGTTCAAAATAACAATCAGAATGCGAGACAATGGCAGAGTATGCATGAAGACTGAAGTAAAAATATAGATTTTTGTGAAATTAATTTAATATAATTGAACCTTAGAGTAATTGCCATTAATCAGCCAGTTAAAGTGAGTTCACATTACATTTTTAAAGGTTTGAGTGGAAGAAGAGAAATTTTGGTTATTCTGAGAAGACAGAATCAACTCTTGTGCTGTTATTTTTATGCTGTGTTTTTGTTTGGTTTTGTAATATAGCCTTGTAGTCTTCTAGAGGTACCTCCATTTCAGAATAATCCTATGAAGTTATAAAATATTAAGCTGTTAAATTCAAATTAATCTCACAGTATTCACTACTTTAAAAAATTCTCTGGCTTTCTTTGAGAAATAGAGGTAAGAATGTTGTTTCAAAAATCTCCTCCCATCTCTCCACCAGTGAAAAACCATCATGTAGATTTCCAACAACATAAGCAAGAGCACAGTTGTGCCAGGCCATCAGAGAGTCTGGCTGTGAATTGTAAAGTTTGTCCTTGTCTAGGATCATGGAGCTATCTGGAAGCATCAGAACTTCTTACACAGTTTTCAATCCATGACTATACTTCTATTTTCAGGACTTCTGACTTTTAGGAAATCATTCACTTGCTGACTCACTGGAATGAGGATGTGACTTATTCTAAACCACAAAGATGATCATACAAAATTATCAAGAGGAATTTTTTTCTTGTAAATAATGACCTATTGGAAATAAGGTTAAAGGTAATATGGCCCGTCATGCATGAATAATCACCTATGATTTCTATAGAGTCTAATTTGGTGGCATACATGCAAAAGGACTTAGTGAGCAACACTCTTTTTACTGTGTAGATCCAAGTGTCAAAACAGAAAATGACAAACAAAATTTAAAAAGAAAACTCTTTTAAACAAACATCTTCTTATTTCCCCAAGAGTGGGGATAAGTCAATTTGTATATTTTAACTCAAGAACTCAATAAGTAACAAATTCATCATTTTTTTTCTTACTGAGGCATTTTACCTTCTATTCTGAATCTCACAACTTGTCTTGATTAATGCTGATCTCCTAAACTTTGTTGCCATCAACCAATACATCTTTCAAGGAACCAAGTGAAGTCATAATTCATATATCTCCTTAAGATATTCAAAAGTGCAATACTCAGATGAATTAATCTTCTATGGCTCCTGAAGGATTCTTTCAAACAGCAATTCCTTATATAATTATTCTCTATTACATCAACCAAATGGAATATTTAAAATTGTATATGAACAAGTATAGATGCAATTTCCCAGCACCGTAATCATTACTGTTCAAGAGCAATATTTTATAAAATGTACATCACTAAAAATGTCATTTCTATTTAATAAAAACATAAAAAATATGGATTCAAATACTCTAGGATTCATGTGCTAGTCTTTATAGCTAGCAGTGATTGACCTAATTAAACCTAGTAATGAGGTTTACATAAATTCATTTCCATTGGAGAAACAGTGATTCAAAAATTATGCTCTCCTCAGATTTCCTTGGACTATGTTATGGCATCTCTATGAAATCTATGTTGTATATTGAAGTGAGATCAGTTACTAAATTATATCCTCAAGGAGTCAGAAAGCTACTGGTAAATTAACCAATAAAGACAAAATTGCTTTGAAATGCAACCATTGAGAACTTAATAAACTGTTCAGTGAGATCATCATATGTTTTTGAATTAAATGACTGTCACTTATTTTATTTTCTATTGTGTTAGTACCTAAACCACTGTCTGGCTTTTAATTAACTTTCAAAAATGTTAACCAAGTGAGTCTCAGAATTTTGAATCTAGAGACAAAGTTTTCTTTGAATTCTCCTCTAGGTGGCGAACAGGGACTGTGCTGCTCACATTTAACTGGCACAGATCCGCCCATTCATAGTGTAAATAAAGAGTTGCATTATTAATTTATACCATTCCATCCTCTCTACACCTAATATTTGTTTAACCAGCTGTTTCCCCTAATCCTCCTTAAACACTATTGATTAAGTTCCTGAGAATATGGAGGTCCCCACTTCTCCCAACATTTTGTTACTTTAAACATCAGGATAAGTACATTTAAATAACATAGACTAAGTAGTTTTGCTATAAATAATGAAGACCGGATGTCAGAAAATTAACTAAAAGCCTCAAAACACTATAATATTGAAATTATTTTCACAATTGTCCTGCATTTTGTTGAAATTTAATTGGCAGAATATCATTAATCTTGCATTTACTTTATATATATTATACATATATCTATAATATACATTATATCTATATTATATAATCTGGAAAATAAAGTACATATATATATATAGATTAATGGAAATGAAAACTAGTACTTTCTGAAAGGAGTGATTTTCTGAATATAACTCTTGTTCATCTTTACGAAGATGAAGTGCAGTGCTACCTATGATTCAAAAGACTTCTTCAACTGCTAGGAAAATATCACTATTCCACACCCAAATTGCTAAAAGGCAAGACTGTTCAACCGACCATCTACTCATAAAGTCGTTTTCTGCATACCCTGAATGTATTTATACTGGATGTGGTACTGGCTCCCAAAGGAAGGAAAACGAAGGGAAACCACTAGGGATATAATGAATTGATTCTTCTCTATGAAGGTTTCTTCAGTACTTCTAAATTACAGTGTCAGTCATTCCTCTGAGAGACAGGACCGTGTTGGAAATAAATGGCTCACTTTGTAAGAACATGATGTTCCCTTAGTTCTTGTTTCTCAGAAAAGGCTCAGGCCCACTGGGCCGCTCCTGTGTGGCCGCTGGCTCCATTGGTCTTTTGAGAATGTTGGTTTTCTCTTGCCACTTTAATTAGCCCAGGAAAATTACTTCTTATACACTTTTTCTATCTGTAAGGTATTTCTAACATATTGGAAAAGTCATCACGAAGGATAAAAATAACCTGCAAATCTTTTACTTAGCCTGAACAATTAAGTTTTCAAGAATGGATATACAAGCATGATTATAAACTAAAGTTTAAGTGATATGCATTCTAAGTTATTGACTAAAGGGGGGAAAAAATCTCAGTCAAATAAAGAAATGGGCATGAGGCTGAAGTTAAATATGGATTAAGGGATGACACATTAGAAGTTATCTAGAGAGAAGTATGATATATCTTTGCTAGAAAATATTGCTCATTTTATGATCTCATTAAGATATTGAAGTCACTGAAATGTGCATGAAGTGACTGAAATAATCAAATGGAAATGGTTACCAGATACCATATTTGCATGGAATAAATATTATATTCATTAGAAATTAATTCACAGGCTTTATTTCTTGAGACCTCTTAGCTTCCAAGCAGCATGTTTGATTTTATGACATCACGCTGGAACACGCACAGGAACACTTTCCACCCCAAAACTCCCAAATGTACTGGCGCTTTGTGTATTTTTCCAGTGATAAATGAAAATACAACAATTTGTTTTCCAAATAACAGGCCATCTTATTTTCAACACAACAGTCAAATTCAGTGGAAGAAAACAACATAAAATTAATCCCAGAGGAGTTCAGTTTTGCTCTCAGTGGTGAATAGTCATGTCTTAATAACTCTTTGAGCAACATTAAAAAGCCATTTTAAAAATTATGTCTCTAAAGTTCTTTTCAGCACGTTAAGATGATCCATCAGCATCATGCTATGTGTAAAATGCATTATTACACTCTGGCCTAAACTTTATAATTAGCTGGAGAAGTATAGTCTAAAAATTGGCAATATCTCCAACTCTATTAATCTAAGATGTATTGGCTTATGACTGAAGTAACTTTCTTTTTCATGTATACCTGTACATTCATAAACACATATACCTATATAATCAGAAATTTAGTATGGTCATTTCCATCTCCCAGGCTCTTTTCAGCTGGTTCTATGCCTTTTGCATCTCAGGTGCCATGAAAAAAATGCTTGTTGAAATTCAAATGGAAACTCACCAATTGGAATTGTGAAGTCTACCAGATTTACAGTTGCACTAGCAAAAGCTAAGGAAAAAAATAACATCTAGAGTTAATTATTTCCTCACTTCTAGATGAAACTGGTTTATTGCAGTAGTATTTTATCTGACAATATGGACCTGAAAAAAAAAAAGTCGAGGGGTTATGTTCAATGAAAAGTGAAGAAAAGCACAGGAATTTGTTTAATTCATACATACATTATATATGTATTTCATCTCTGAAATCTTGGCTGGAAGAGGAAAAAATACATATTAAACAAGTTTTACCTTTTCCTGAAAGGCAGAAGTTTGGATGCTCTCAAGTTCCACTCAAGTTGGAAGCTGAAGGTGAAGTGAAGCTAATGCTCTTTCTCCTCACCTTAAGTTTGTCTCTGGGCGAATGTGGGGGTGGGAGGGTGGGGTGTGCGCTCGCGCAAGCGCGTGCCTGTGTGTGTGTGTGTGTGTGTGTGTGTGTGTGTGTGTGTGTGTGAGTGTGTGCGTGCAGAATGTCTCTTTGTGGCTCTGGATGGCAGAGGTCCTGATCCCGAGAAGAAGGAGGCACTTTCTCACCAAGAGTAGAAGAAAAGCAAAGCGTCACCAGGAAAGGTCTCCTCCCAGATCCCCTAATTACAGCCTAACGCGCACTCCATGCAAACTTCAGGGAGAGAGGGAGGGGCCTCTCTACCCAGACCTTGTAAAACAGCAGCCTCTTAGATGACTTTCTCCTCGGCTCAGATCCCCTACAATCCTGCCCTGGGGTTCAGGAAAAGCAGCAGCCTCTACCACAACTCCCCACCCACACCACACCTCGGGGGCCCAGACTACCAGTGGTTTTGTCCAGAAGGGACGGGGTCATGATCTTTGAGGCAGTTTCACTCTGTGGTTGGTGTGTGTGTGTGTGTGTGTGTGTGTGTGTGTGTGTGTGTGTGTGTGTGTGCAAGTTTCTGCTTAAAAAGAAAATCCAGGCAGAGAAGAGATCCTCCCTTAACAATGATAACAGCATATAAAACTTGGGGACTGGAATCTTCTGAACCGTTCGACCAGGAGCATATGTTCTTATTCACTGGACTCCATATCAATACTGGGTTGAATCTCTCTGAACTAACCACTGCTATGGTATTCCTGCATGACAGTGCCCAAGAACCTGGATTTATTTATAGAGCAAGGAATGCAAGGGGGGGAGTCTGGCAGGGTGGGGTTAGGTTATGGATCCACGCTCAGGATTAAAACCAGATGGGCATAAAACGTGTGCGCACGGCGCGGACACACACACACACACACACACACACACACACACACACACACACACACACACACACACACTCATACCCTCTAAAACAACCACTGCGGAAGATGCTGGGACACGCGGGAAAACGCCTCCTGAACAAATAGACATTTATTTATAACCCGAGGGAGAGTATATGGATCCATTTATTCCCGCCTTGAGTAACCAAGGGTTTTGGAAAGGAAATGGCTTCATATTTCAATAACAGAGCCACCTTTGATGGAGCCTACGAAAGGGAGAAAAAGAGAGAGGAAAAAAAAAAAGAACCTTGCTGCAGGAAGCAACCGGCTGTAGAAGCAGCCAGAGGAGGGAGCGGTCTGGCTCTGGGACTAAGAACAAGCAAACAAGCCTGAGGGTACCAGTGTGGTGCGGGGTGCGCCCCGGGCGCGCGGCCCCGGAGGCATCGGCCCGGGGCGCTGCTCCCAACGCAGGCCCACAGACAGAGGTGGAGAGCGCAGGCGGGAATTCAGGCCCGGGGGGACCACGACGCGGCTCTGGCTAGGCGCCGGCTGGGTGAGGGTACGGGTGGGCTGGCACGTAGTGACAACGTGAACCCGGGAGGGCGGTGCTGAGACCGCCCGGTTGAGGACAGCAGTGGGACCGCTGACTCCGGGGAGAGGAGCTGGCGGTGGTTTGGCTTCCTGGAATCCTGCAGGGGGGCAGAGAGAGGCGCTATTGTCTTAGAGATAAAGGCAACGCTGCTGTGGCCAATGCTGGACAGAGAGAGGGGAGGGAAAAGATAGGGCGAGGGAGAGCAGTGTTCTTGCCCGCCTTTCTCTGATGCATCTCCTGGGTTCTTAGCTCCAGGCTGGCCCTGGCCATCGGTCTTTGGTAAGGTAGAACCTGTCTCTTAAAAGCCAACCCAAGAAAATGCTCATTAAACGAAGCGTTATATAGGAAGTGAAATAAAGAGAAGCCTTAAACAGGCAACTCAACACCTCGTTTGGTATGCCCAAGCCTGGATAAAACACTTCTTGTTTTATTCTACTTCTCTACATGAGGAATGGGCTAAAGGTGTTGCGATTTTGTGTAGATGATGTGGTGGCTAGTGAGACAGATGTTCCCTAGGCCTCCAACTGTCATACAAATAGTGTACCTCTACCTCGCTGCTGCTTTCCAACCACCAATGGAGGTTTTAGTCTCTGTCTGGAAAACGTTCAGGGTGTGTGTATATAAGAATATAAATAATTTAGACAACAAATAGTGTGTTATAGATATATTTTTATGTATATTACGGTATGGGATAAAACACCACAGAGGGGAGGGGTCGGTGGGGTTTTGCTATGGGCTGCATTAAGGCAGGTTACATGTCGATCTTGTTCCTCAGCTCAGAAATCTAACTTTCGGCGCTTACACAGGAGTAGATCTCACCAGAGGCACCTGGTGGTACTTCATCTGTATTTGTGTGGTCTGCTCAGTTATTGAAGCAGAGCAGTAAGAAAGTTTATTGAATCCTCTCCAGAAATTATAGGCCAGAGCAGACCATCTATTTTGCAAATTAGTTACACCATAGTGAGTTACACTAAATTTTTTTTCCAATTTCAGGTGTAACCTTAACCATTGAGATAGGCTTCCAGAAATAATGACAGATCCTTACCTCTGCTGATGCTGATAAGTCTTCTTGTCAATCTATCACTACTCCTATTTTCAACCTCCTTCCCAGTTGCCTGGTTACTAGACTTTGTTAGAAGATCCCATATTTTTAATCACAAATATTTATCTTTTCTAGAGTCTGTTTTTAAGTGTTATTCAGGCTTAGTTGGATGAATGTGCATTTCCATTTATTTTAGGGGTTCAATGTTAGCTGTAAGTAATTAGAGTTAATATTGAAATTAGATTTAAGGGTCCTTTAAAAAATCTCTGTGTTCAGGTTATTGATGTGCAGCTGAATGATTTTATAGAAATACACATTATTTTGATTGGACATTAGAATTTAACATTAGAGCATGAGCAGGATAGCTATGGTTAGAAAAGTAGAATTAAGTAAGTGAAGAAAGAAATAAAGATCTAGTCGGTGATTTAGAGTAATAGGATTTAGGGTAATAGGTATATATTTGGATGCCGTAAATCCAGCTACTTAGCAGGCTGAGAACTGTAGTAACAGGAGATCTTGTTTTCATAAATGCATAAGATTTTGTTGTTATCTTCTTTCTTTTTAAAGAGTGTTTTAAAAATTATCTTTTAATGTTGTACAAAAGAGTTGTTATTTGACAAAGCAGTTTATGAATATAAAAGGTCTCTTATAGAGTCCATGATGGTTTCAAACTCAAGATCTTTCTAGTCTTAGAGTCCATGTTAATCTACATAGTTATCACCATGTTAAACTTCAAAAATATGATTCCCTTTTGTTGCTGTTTCTAATTTCTGTACCTTTTGTCTTGTAGATAAGTTTATCTGGTTTGGGGAGTGGAAGGGGAATCACAGAAATGGTGGAACAAAGGGCGAATCAATTCAGCAGTGATGCCCACTAAACACTATGTTGGAAATTAACTATACAACTCGGGAGGGAAGGGGTGTCGGGAAGGGAAAACTGGGAGAAAATGAGGGAGGGGGTGATACTGTTAAAAAAAATAAATGTATTCATTACCTGACATGTAAATGTAAATCCTCTGTACATGACCCTTACAATACATATTTTTAAAAAGTACAAATGACTAGGTCAAAAAGGTGTTATAAATATAACTTCTCTCTCTTTTGCTCATGGTAAGGTAATTTAAACAATTAAATTGAATCATATGAAGTATAATATTTAACCTTTTTTTTTTTTGGTCATGGGTCCTGAACTCTGGGCCTGGACGTTGTCCCTCAGCTTCTCAGCTCAAGGCTAGCGCTCTACCACTAGAGCCACAGTGCCACTTCCGGTGGATTTTTTTCTGCTTTTGTGGTGCTCAGGAATCAAACCAAGGGCCTCATGCATGCAAGACAAGAACTCTACCACTGAGCCACCTTCCCAGCCCCAATATTTAACCTTTTAAAAAAAATCTATTACAAAAAGCATTAAGCTTGTTTTCATCTATTCTGAATTTGAATCTATACCCAGTGTAAATACATTGAAAACATTTTTCAGTGTAGAAAATATCAACCTTAAATACCATGAATCTTTAGTACATAATATAATCCCAAGTGGAATGGTATTCCTTCTGGAATAGTATATTCCTAATGAAATATATGTCAAATTTTAAGTTCAGCCCTTCTTCAAACTCCTAAACAGGCTCTTCTATTATTCACTGAATTCCAGAGAATTGTTTCCCTGTGAACTCTGGTTTCCTGGAATTTTTGCCTCAGGCAGATACTATACCTGGGTGAACATCTGTGAAGATAAAGGTGGTGCTAAGTGCTCTCTGGGGAAGGCAGGGGTGGGGGGCTGGGGGATAACCATTTGACCTTTCCTGTCTGAGAGCTCAGAACTTCATTAAAACATCTCTTGGGATTGCAGGCATAACCCATAGAAAGACATCATCTGTAATTAAGTCCTTCCTACTGGCTATATTCCTGTTGAACTCAATGATTAAAACACAAATTCAATATTCGAAATGGTCACAAAGCATTTGATAAAAGGTTATTTTGTTTTAATCCATTGGAGGAGATGACTTTCTAAGGCTCTACTTTCTGTGCTCTCTCTTGGAAAGTATCCTGCAGACAGACTCTTCAAAAGGGCAAACCAAATAATTAGGCGATACATTTGTTCAAATGTTAAATGCAGAGCTGTTTCTGAAGCTAGAGCGTCCAAATGAATATGATATGGAGTGATAAAGGTCTCCGCTCCCGAGAGGTAAAGGCTCTATGTGTCATGTTTGTTCACTGGATAGGTTTTGGGTTAGTTGGCCCATCCATCATGGAGAGTTTAATCTGCTGTCTCAGTGTGGTACGACTGTCTAAAGAACTCAAATTCTTCTTTTGTTGTTCTAATAAATTGACATGGATTCCATTATTCGCTACTTTCTACTCAATCTACAATAAAGTTCAGATTAAGTGTCATCTTTTTGTCATGCTTGCTCTCTTTGAGTGAACTAATAAAAGGAAACTTCTCCCTCTCCCAACTCCACATTATAAGCAAGGGTTCCAGCTACTTTGACACTCCTATATTTTGATTTGTATCTTCATGTATTTAATTAGACATACCATAAGTTCTCTGAGGGTAGGTATTATATGATTACATCTTCAGATTTCATCACAGGGTTTGGCTGTTAGATGCATATAAAATAGTTTATTGCTATTTGTGAAGGTGAGATTCTTTATACTTGGGAGAAAAAGTAAAAATAAATGAGGAAATCTAGTTATTGAATAAGCTGCTGCAGAGGATTATGCACCTAATAGCCAATAGCATAAACAATAAATCATCAAAAGTTGATTAATAATTTTATCATCATTATTGATCTCATATAATTAAAAGAAGCATAATGCATATTTTTCTTTCATGCTTGACTGATGAGTAATTGTTTAAACTAAAATCAATGAAGATAAAATGTTTTGCTCTTTTAAGAAATGACTGAGTTTAATGACAAAATACCGTTATTATCCTAGAATTACAATATCAGCCACTTGAGCATTGATTTTTTTAACTTGCCTTTGTTTCTTTCCATTTAAGCCAGTTATAAATATAAGTAAATGCAATCTTCATTGTATTTTTTCTATTTTTCCCCCTTATGATCTTCAGAAGAAAGGTTGTTAAGTCTAATTGGGCTGGAATGATTTAGACCTAGTTTTCTGTAAGGTAAAATGGGTGAATGCATCAAGGTTGGCATAGGACATGACTACTTAGAAAACCTCAAGTTTAGAACTTTGATTGCTTGCAAAGGAAATTAAATATTCTGGAGCTGACAGAGATAGAAAGAGTATACACTCTATGAGCAGGCCATGACAACATATTTTAAGAGGGCAAGATAAGCAAAGTGGCAAGCTCATAATAGTTCACAGGAAGACTAGAGGAGAATACTGATAGAACTATGTAGAACAACATACTTCATATTAAATTTTGACTGAAGTGATTTGAAATAAACATTTACTTGTTTTTGAAATGTTATGTATGTCTATGCTAAACTTGATAGGTAAAATATTTTTTCTAATATTTTTATTAATTCAGAAGTGTCTCTTTACATTCAAGTTTTATGCAGCATCTTGTTAGGCCTTCAGGAACTTGTTTTGGTTTTTGCTTAAAAAAAAAGTAAGGTACATGTCTCTATATATCTATGCATCTATGTGTCTATCAACTTACCATCTATATTTATCTATTGATACAAATTATATATACAGTTTTTAAAATTTTTACAGAAAGTTTATCAGACAGCTCACTTTAATTGATTTTAAGCACTGATGTAGTAAAAGTATCTTGGAATGTTTGAATAATGCATGTGGAAATTGCCTTATATGTATTTATCTTGAAAACTTCCTCTCATAGATTAACCCAGTCCATTGATTCTACTGTAAACAGGAAATTCCTGATTCTTTCCTAACTACAATCTAGTTGTTTCAACCTTTGGCTGAATTCAGGCACCAAAGGCTAAAACAGGAAGGAAGACTAACAGCAAACGTAGAAAGGAAAGTCTAATTACTGCCGGTCTCAACACATAAGACATATTTTCAGAGATACTGTCACTGTGTGTTTAAAGTAGAGAATGCTCTCTGGTGCATGTGCCTTCTATGGTGTCTCTTTTTCAAGGGGACAAATGAAGAGAGGAAAATGAAAAGTGGCTCTGTGGCTCAAGTGGTAGAGTGCTCGCCTTGAGCTGAAGGGACAGTGCCAGGCCTAGAGTTCAAGGCCCACAACCGTTTAAAAAATAAATGATCAGAGGACAATGAAGTCTTAATATCCAATGAAATCCTGTGAAGCTAGGAAAATTGAAGGGAGAAGTTGAGTTGGGAGGGATGGTGTATATGATAATGGAGTGATATAAATCGCCATACATTGTACTCATAAACTGACATACTGAATGGCAATTCCTTTGTATAACTACTTAATTATGATAACATATAGCTACCAACAATAAAGGCAAAGCAATTTGGGAATATACCAACATGATGTAAATCAAGAGTGATTCCTCCTAGCTCAGACCTATGTGGACAAATGTTAGTAACTCCAGAATCTTGAGATTCTCTATGAAGTTTTCCTCTATTACTAACCCCCCACGCCAAGCTCTTTGCAACTCCCTTCCCATTATATTTAAATAGATACATGCATTTTTTAAAATAAAAAATAAGATGAAAGAATCTAAATGAATGCTTTACGTTTTGGATAATAAACTTAGTCTAGTGGGGTCAAAGGATTGTTCCAAACTCACACTAATATATTGATACCTCTGTGCATCTCCCCATTTCTGCTTATTGAAAATACTGAGAATGCAGTTGTAATTGCTGACTCTTTTCTAGAAGGTCACAGGTAATATTTTTTCATATTTTGTGTTTATCACATTGTATCACTATTACAGAACCTAAAATTGTTCGGTTCATTATCAGAATTGTTCATGTGTAACTGATCATTCAATCTTTCAATGTCCAATTGTTGCCTCTCAACCTGGCTCAAACAGAGTATCTTATACTTGTAAGAAACGTTTGTTGAATGGAATCATCTGAAAACCGCAGTACGTTAACAAAAGTTAATGCAAAGTGATGTCCGGTTGGATCCTTGGGACTTATCTTCTGTAAACATACAGCAGCACATTTTGAATGGAGACTCAACTTGAGTCTTTTAATGTTCACATCTGTCTCTTTTTCATTTTAAATATTTTGTTCCTATTTGAATTCTACTCTTTTGAAATTTCATCTTGCCTCCTCTTCTGTGTGAAGTTCTTCCACCTGCCTGTAATGCTATTCCATTTGGTTATACTTTTCAACAGAGAATTTCCTTTATCAAAAACTTTTTTGACAACCCTTTCCAGAGAGCTGAGCTAAAAAACTCTTAGCTGTGTATTTGATGTTGTGACCTAGATGCTAAAATCAATACCGCTCTACTCTTGACTTAAGAGTAGCATTCTTTGTTCTGAATTAATTAAGTTTTTTGAAAGCAGACAAAACTACTTTTGGATTAAGTTGATATAGTTGTACAGTAGATTCTGACAACAGTGAAATAATTTTCAAGTACCTAATTGATTATGCATGAAATTTTCTAAAATAACTCTGCTGAATTGATGTATTTTACTCCTACTTTATAGTCACTATGTTTGTGTACCTAGACTTATAATAGACAAACATTTTAGAGTAAAAAATAAACTTGAAATGAGTATATTATGGTTGATTGCTTAGTGGACCTTCTGTGACTTCTAGGCTTAGTGAAATTTGATTAGATTTTCCTTCATACTGTTGAGTACGAAAATACTCTCTTTCAGTTTATGAATCCTTTAAAAAAATCCAGACTGTGCACATTACTTTATTGAGTTTCCATTTTTGATGCTGCTAGGTAATTTAGGAGTCCAGCAATAATTTATAGGTATCAAAATAATCACAATGAAAACCTTTTGTGCAATTAATACATGCTACTGAAATAATTTTTTTCAAAAAAGCTAACAATGAGTTATCATAAGATCCAATTTCAAATGAACGTCTATGTTTCTAGTAACCACTTAGAAAACAAGGAAACACTTATGAACTTTTAATCCATGTTGATTACTTTAGAAATATTTTGTATGGATTTGCTTGATTTTCAAAAGCGCAAGAGAGACAGTGTATAAATCAGTTTGAGACCGGATAGTTCAGTAGTCAGGAGTGCAGTCTCTTCCCTACTACTCTTAATCAATAATTTTTAAATTTATGATGGTATTATTTTCTATTTTGAAATTTTGTCATTAAATCATAAATTATTTAAAGTGATTTAAGGCTCATAGCATTATTTTTATCTCATTGTGAGATATGTGTGCTATAATATGTGAACATGTTCTTAAAAGTTAACTGTGAAAATGGCTTAGCCCCCTTTTTTTTTTAGTTTAACAATTGAGCTGGAAGCAAATTGTGCCACACTGATTCTTCAAAGTGCTGGCTTCCCAAAAGTCATTTTCCCCCTTAGGTTGAAAGAATAAAAGACTCTTAAATAATAAAATAACTTTAAGACCTATAATCTTTTTATGCTATGACAATATCAAAGAATAAGAATTAGAATAGATGCATAGCTATGCTTTTCCCTCTCTGTCTCTCATTTTTATTTACTGGAGTTCTAGAAAATGAGAACTGAGATACGATCAATATTCTTTTACTTGAAAGGATGAATATTGAGATTATTTTACCTCAAATCTTTGATTTTTGCAGCCACAAGTGAGTGCATAATAAATTAATCTGCAATCTTTAATTAATTAATCAATATTTATTTATTTACATATTTTTGCTAAACTGGGGTTTGAACATATTGCACCAAGCTATTGATTGAAATGGAATCCATTGGCTGTAATTGAGTTTTAAAACACCTTATATCTATCTATCTACGTATCTGTCTATCTGTCTATCTTTCTATCTGTCTTTTTCTTTTCTTTTTCTCTGTTCTTTCCTTTTTCCCTTTCTTCTTTATCCTTTTTTCTTTTTCCTTTTCCACTTTCTCCTCCTCCTCCTTCTTTCTTCTCCTTATCTGTCTCTGTCTCTGTCTCTGTCTGTCTGACTCTCTCTTTGTTAGACCTGAGTTACTTTTAAACTAAAACCTCCTATCTCTGCCTCCCCACAATTTTAATCTCTTCTTAATACTATAAATCATTTAGATTATGCTTATACATAAAAATATTTATAATAACTTTGGAGTCATTTCCTGTATTACTTTGTTGTGCATTACAGAAAATATAATAATTAGATTGAATCTGGTGTGTTTGTGTGTGTGTGTGTGTGTGTGTGTGTGTGTGTGTGTGTGTGTGTGTGTGTGTGTGGTTTACTTGTATACAATTCTTTGTAGTGGTCTTTGCATTTCACTATACTATAGAATACACATTCTTTCATATACAATTTTATACCTGTGATGAATCTTTGGTGCTTGGGTAAATTTAAAAGAGACAGCCATTTCACAATCACAATTACCTTTCCAGATAAATTTTTTCTGGTCTTCTCAGAAAAAAATTGTTTTCTCCGATTGATAAATACTTACTAGCATGTAGAGAAAAGGACTTGTAAGCATTTCTGTTCTTGTGTTTAAGGAATAGCTTTTGTGAAAAAAAGAAATCTACCCACCAAATCCACCTCCACTATAAAATTAATTTTCTGTGAATGTAAATTTTGATGACATTATATCTTATATTATATTAAGTGATT
The DNA here is from genome assembly GCF_024711535.1 of Dipodomys merriami. NCBI lineage: Eukaryota > Metazoa > Chordata > Mammalia > Rodentia > Heteromyidae > Dipodomys > Dipodomys merriami. The sequence goes on along the minus strand of NW_027203382.1, from coordinate 18,679,844 downwards.
ATATTTATAATATATATTAGAATGACTACTTTTCGATTAGTCAAGGTACAGATACAGATAGCAAAGCTCCTTACTTAAACTTTTTCTTTTCCATGTATTTTCCTATAGCTTTTTCCCACATCAGATAAAAGATAATTCTGGAAATTGTAATTGGTTTGGCAATGTATTATATTTAAAATTTTTTGCTTAAGAAATACAATTTCAGTCCCCTGTGGTAGTACCCAGGCATCCTGTACTTCTTTATGGCATACTTTTATTTGTTTGATATCTGTTTTAGCTAGAGATAATTAGCTACCCAGCAAAATAATTCATTTGTCTTTTGTGCCTGGCATTAGATAAACTCTCAACAGATAGTTAACAGTTTTGCTTTAAGATGTTGTTGTTGTTTTGTTTTAAAAGTAAAAATTAAAAATAGAACAAAAATTCCATTACTAAATGGAGCTCAATGTCCAGGTCAGCCCTAATTGAGCCTTTGAATAACATTGAAGCGTGAGGGAAAAGGGTTTTTCGACTCCAATTTACACATTCCTCCTTGCAAATCTTTCCCCAGATCTATTAATAAGAAATGATATTATTAAATTAGAGCTGAGATGATCCCACTTATAAACAGAGTGGGAGGCAACATCAATGGTATAATTTGAGGAACTGCAAGAGATCTGTGTGTTCAAAAATAACTCACAGCAGGCTGCCACAGTGTTTGGAGTCTCCCTCTTGGAGTTGTTTTGTTGTTAAAAGCACCTCTGGAAGGCTCATTTTAACTTATTGATTCTAGCAGTTGTAAAAACAAAATGACATGCTATTCTTTTCTGAAGCAGCACTTGTAATTAGAGGTTCTTATATGAAAGATAATCTTTGGTCAGTAAATGAGATAAAATTTGCTATCTTTTTTTTTGTTATTGTTGTTGTTTTGAACAGGAAGACTTAGACATAGCTGGGAAATTGGAGAAAAAGAAAATTCAAAGACTCCTACTTTGACCTGTGAGGCTTCAGAAAAGAATTAGAAGATTCCGTCTTAAGGAGGATAATAGTGTACAGTAATAAATAATGCCAGTTATTAAGAAATAAAGCTGTAAAGTTTAACCCAAAAGAAATACTCTTAAATCATTGAAAAAAATCCCTGCAACATGAACATTCAAGCATTGCTTTATGGTTTTTATTATGTAATTAAGAGGACAGAGGCAGAGTTTGAGGAATAATGATACATGGGAGAGTCATGGGGGTGAAGAAGGGGAGTTGCTGAGGAACTTAAAGGCCCTCAAAGCTCTGATAGCATCTGCGGATTCACATAAGCCAGGGAGTAAAGGAGAGAGGAGTGACCTGGGAACAGCCCAGATCTCATTCATATCATAATTTTACTAAAGATTGACTTTGTTATTTTGAGTTCACATTTTCTATTTTTCTGCTTCCTTATTAGCATCGGTAAATATTCAGTTCACTAGTGGCTAGAAGACAATGTTCAGAAGGAAGAAAAGAAGGTGACAGCTGAGTTATCTCTCAATTAAGGTTTTAGGTGACTAAATCATTAAGAATCAGATTCACCTTTTGGTATTTTTGTTAGGATGTCTCTTCTTAGCAATTTAAAGTTTACAACACAGCATTCTGAGCTACAGGTACTGTGCTTCATTGTCTATTTCAGATTGTATTTATCTTAAATAGCTGATAGTGTAACATTTGATCATCACTATAAATTTGTTGCCTTTACCAAATACTTCCTCCAGTGAATGAATGACTGGTGTGTTTATGGAGGTGAATCTCAAATGAGACAAATCACAGCCTAGACATTGTGACTATATCCAAATCTGGGTTCTTTCCCTGATCAGTTGTGTCCTAACGCAGGCTAAGTTAAGCAGAAATTTCACTTACCATAAGATAAAGATAATAGTGGTTTCATACTGTAGGGTTATGTGAACTGTGGAGTTTAAATGAACTAATGCAAGAAGACAGCATAGCCAATGTTTTTAGATATAACATTCAATGTCAGTTGTTACTCCTCAGGCAATCAGCCTTCCAAGGGTGATCATGCTGGAATTGTCTTGGAGTTCAAGAAGATGTAGAAATTTCTGAGTTTTATCTGGAGATTAAAATCATAGATAGTTTATGTTTCAAGTGATACTAAGCTGAACACTGTGTTACTAGAGAAATGCTTTGAACTCAAATATTGGTGAACATTAAGGACTACATGCTAGATAATTTGCCTAACAGGCAAGCTTACATTAGGCAGACAAATTAAATACTCACCTTTTGAACTTTCTTCTTGGACATGAGGACAGACTTTTTTCTTTTTCATTTGTTTTAAACTCTATCAACCACTGCAGCCTGGTGCTGTGTCCTTCATGTCCCTATTCTTATTGGGGATATTTAGAACGTCTTAGTGTTGAGTTCCTATGTGTAGCTTTTATATTGTTGCTCACATTATATGTTTCTAAAATTACTTATTTCTTTAGATTTTGTAATGACCTTCTTTCCTGTTTGTTATAAATCTTTATTTTTGTGTCGTAGTCTTCATGTTTTTTTTAGGTCACAGTCCCTTACGTTTTGCTCCTATTCTCTTTCTACATTTTGGTGATCTGATCTCCTGTACTGGTTACCTAAAATGCAGTCAGTCCTAAATTCGCATCTCCGAATTTCAGACTCTTCTTTTCAGGCCTGTGTTTGAGTGTGTGTGCAAAGGGACAGAGTCTACCCAAAGCAATGTTTGCCATTCCCCTCCATCCCCCAATACAGTTGTCATCTTTTCTGCCTCAATTTAGGAATTACCATCCTCTTGCTCACTTCAACCAAGAAGGCTAGGATCATTCTCCACTCCCTTAGCAAACACAAACCAGGCAAATTTACTTCTTAATATTCCTCAATTTATTCTAAGTGCTCTAGTTATTGCTGCCATTGATTTTATCTCATTCTTATAACTTCGGTAGTTTTTTAAAATGGTCACTGTTGGTTTTCCAACAACAATAGTACTGGAAAATCGTTAAGTAGGGCTTATGTCCTGTTATTCTTTGTTCTGGGTGCTTTACCTATACCTTGTTGTTACCCAAGACAATTCCATTAAGTACACTTGTTGTCTGCATGTTACATTTGAAACAATTGAGGTACAGAGATATTAATGAACATGCCCAAGATCATAGAATTAGTAATGCAAACTCAGGAAGCCAAGACTCCAGAGTCTATTTGCCTTATTCCCATCAGAGTCATCTATGTATAAGTATATCTAATTATGCTGTTTCATTGCTGCTCATTGCCCATGGAATTAAACTTACTCACTGTTAACACATGGAATTAAACGTACTCACTGTTACAAGGCAGAAGCTCTGGTCTGTGTGCTGGCAGAGTCTTCTTTTCTCCCACACATCACCATATTCCAGCCACATCCTAGCAATTCACATGATTGAGTGATCACTTTTTTCTTCTCATACTCATTGTAGAGTTATTCACTGTCTCTTCTCTGTCTAGTTATTCTAGTTTTGTTCTTATGTTTGGAACAGTCTTTCAATGTAACTGAGGCTGGAACTTACCAAGTATCCCAGGCTATCGGTGAACATACAATTCTCCTACCTCTGCCTCAGCTTCCTATGTGCTGAGATTACATGTGAGGGTTCCTTTGACTGGTTAGAATACATTTCTTAGACACTTTACAAATGCTGTAAGAGTTTAGTCAGTTCATTAAAAGTTTATGTATCAGGCAGAATTCAAAGATGTAGTCTCTTTCCTGATACTGGGACTTGGTGCACATATATCTTTGCCCAGTTAATCAAACAAACAACAGCCTAGATATTGCTATGAAGAAAATTTACAGATATCTCTAATCTGTGAATCTGCAAATGTAGATGAAGAAATTATTTCCATATGCTAGCCTGACTATGTAAATCCTTTTAAAAACCACATTTCCCCTCCTTAAATTCATGACAGAAAACCAAAGGATTCCAAGTATGAGAGGATTTTGTCTGGTGTGACCAGCTTGAAGATGCAAGAAGCTCTATGGCCATGAATAGAAAATAAGTTCTGGGCTGAGCACACACTAACTTGTTTAATTTGTTGCGATATAGTATTGTGTTCCTTCAAAGTTCTTGTTATTTCTGTAAGTTTTCTAGTAATGTTCCCTTATCTTGATTTTGCAATTCAAAATTTCAAATATTCTTTTTTATTTTGCCACACGAACTAAAGAATTGTCTCTCTTGTTTGCTCTCTCTCCTTTTCTCTCTCTATATTTTCTACTCTCTAACTTATATCTATCATTTAAAAAGATTTTCTGCCCACTGTAAGTTTAATTTGTACTTATTTTTGTCAATACAATTTTGTCATTCTTGTCATTATAATTTGTATAATGTCTTTAAGATGAAATTTTGTTAGAGATTACTTTTTTATTTGCTATATTTTTCATTTGTTTTTATTATAAAGGTGATGTATAGAGGGGTTACAGTTGCATAAGTCAGTATATTTGTTTTTAATAGAGTCACCTCTTCCCTTGTTTTCTCCCAGTTTTTTCCTCTTGACCCCTGCCCTACCGGTTGCATAGTTCATTTTTAACATAGTGTCTAGAGAATATCACTGCTGCATTTGTTGATCCTTGGTCCCACCATTTCTGTGCTTCCCCTTGCCCTCCACTTTGGTTGTGAGGCCTGAACTCTGGGCCTGAGCGCTGTTCCTCAACTCTTCAGCTCAAGGCAAGCGCTCTACCACTTGAGCCACAATGCCACTTCTGGCTTTTTCTGATTATGTGGTGCTGAGGAATTGAACCCAGGCCCTCATGCATGCAAGGCTCTACCACTGAGCCACCTTCCCAGCCCCCACATAAACTTATGCACAAGAAAAAAAGGTTCAGAAATCAAAACCAGTTTCAAAGGAGAAAAGATAAACAAAAACAAAACAAAACAAAACAAAAAAGCAAAATACGAAAAACACCTCTTGTTTCCATTTCTTGGAGTTCATTTCGATAAACATCATTTTATATGATCATATGCACATAGTTATTGAGTCTTTGTGATCCTCTCCTAAGAATATGCCCCTTTGGTCTCACTGTGTGAATGTTTAGAATTCTGTTTAATTTATGCTCTCCAATTGTAATTTTTTGTCTTTTATCATCCATTGTGTTTATTTGTAGATGTATAAGCACATTCCAATTACCACAAATGAGGAAAACCATGAAACCTATGTTTCTTTGGGTCTTGTTTACTTCACTTAATATAACTAATTCAAAGTTTTTTTCCGATGCAATATCATTCTTTCTGATGACTCATGAAGAAATGTTCCGCATATCTGGACATAAAAGAAAAGCAAATCAAAACAACACTGAAATTCCACCTCACACCAGTTAGAGTGGTCATTATCTACAGCACTGTTGGTGGGGATATAAACTCGTTCAGCTACTCTGGAAAGCAATATGGAGGTTCCTCAAAAGACTTAATGATAGAGTTTCTGTATGATCCAGCAGTCCCACTCCTGGCATTTATCCAATTGGCCACAAACTAGACTACACTAAAGCCACCAGTGTAACATGTTCATTGCAGCATTGTTTACCAAAGCTAAGATACAGAATCAACCCAGATGTCCCTCAGTAGATGAAGGAATCATTTCTTTTTTTTTTTTTAATGTAGGTTTTCATGGAGTCAAATCCTCCTCTATGGTCTGTGTGAGCTGCATCACACAGGTTTTAGTGTGGCTTGATTTTATTTTCATTCATGTCTAATGAAACTTTACATGTAATTTCAGCTTTAATCATTGGTCACATAATATTGTGCTATATAATTTCCACATATTCATGCTTTTACAAAATGCCATTTTACTATTGATTTCTAATTTAGTTTTATTTTGGTTAAGATATTATTTTTAAATTTCAAGCATAGCAAACTTACTGAAATGGTTTTGTGTTTCAGAATGTGGGAGTCTCTTTTGGAGACTATCTCATGTTCTCTTAAAAAGATGTGTTGCTTGGTGGGGAGATACAGTATAGATAGGTATAATATTCACTTACCTATGTGCTTAAAATTTTCTATTTTCTTGTTGCTTTTCTGCTCCTCTATTTTTCCTGCATTAAAAGTGGTGCATTAACATCTCCAAATGCTATTTTTGAATTGCCTATTTGCTCCTTTAATTCTGTCAGTCTTGTTTCAACTATTTTAAGATACTGTTTGCAGATGCCAATATATTTGTAGTTGTTGACATTCCCAGTGGGTTATAAAATGTACTTTTTTGTCTCTCATAAAAAATTCCTTAGAATCTATTTATTTTTTCTTAATATAGTGACACTAACTCTCTTTTTGTTAGTATTTGTTTTGTGTGTTCCATATTTTAGTTAAATTTGTTTCTGGGTGAAAATATAAAGTAAAATTTTTCTACATGGTCCATACAAATAGAAAATTTATCCATTTGTCTGACTTTTGATTGGGCTGTTTATTGTTCTTATGTAGAAAGTAGTGCCTGGTAAAGTTAGATTCATGCTGTTTATTTTCTTATTTATTTTAATGTGTCTTATCATTTCTCTATTCCTATATTAATTTATTTCTACTATTTTAAATATTTATGGTATGTTCTTTTTATTTCCTTCTGGATTCTAAGCTATATTATTTCTCTATTTTCTTAGTGATTATCCAGAGATTTACAAATTAATGTCTTAAAACAATGTACTTTAGATCGCTATCAGCTTAATTACAGTGGTAAGAAAAATGTTGATCCATTATAGATCCATTCCCTACCTAAACATTTTATTCTATTCCTGATATACAAATTGCAAATTTAAGTTATAAGCATATTACATTAGCTTTATAATTACTGTTGTATGTAGTGAGTTCTAAACCTGATAGAGGGATGGTGTTGAACATAAAATCCATATCATGCTATCTTTACATTTGTATATGTAGATACAATTACCAGTGAATTAAAAAATATTTTAAAAGTGATATACAGAGGGATTACATTTACATAAGTAAGGTAATGAGTACATTTCCTTTTGAGCAGTGTCACCTACTCCTTCATACCAGTGATTGTCTCAAATAATTGTCTCAATTAATTCAATTATTCTTTTGTCCAACAAACTATAGCAACAGCGGTGTGTCATTTTTTCTCATGATTAGGACAAATCGTGTCCACACTGAAAAGTCCCTACTTAGCTCTGCAATGTAACTGCAAAAAGACTGGTGTCTTAAAATATATATTCACCACTGATTATTTTTAATACGTTTATCTGGATTCAAGCCATGCCATCCTATTTGTTTCTTATTACAGTTTTCGGATAAGTCAGTGGTTAACTCAATTCAGATGTTTAATAGCTGATGTATAATTTTTTTCTTGTTCTTTCAATATTCTCTTATGCTTGCATTTGATCATTTGATTGCAATGTGTAGGTGTAAATATTTTAGATAATTCTCAAAGAGCTTGTTGGATTCCCCAAATATTTGATTAATGTTTCTCATCCGTAATGTTTTGTTTGTTTGTTTTTGGCAGTACCAGAGTTGACCCGAGGGTGCATACTTGCTCAGCATGCTTGCTGGCTTGACATTATCACTTGAGTCACACACAGTTCTAGCTTTGCTTTCTTTTACTGACTATTTTAGAGATGAAGTCATGTAGACTTTATTTTTCAGGCTGACTTCAAACCTCCATCCTTTGGATCACAGCCTCCTAAGTAGCTACAATTACGAGGTTGGCTTAAGGGTTTCAAGCTGAGAATTGCTTTATGGTCTAACAAATGGCATTAAGTTTTGGTCATTACCTTTTCTAGCATCATCTATACTTCTTTTCTTAATATTTAATTTTATTGTTATTATAAAGGTGATGTATGGTGGGTTACAGTTACATAAATTAGAGTAAGTTACATAAGTTAGAATGAGTACATTTGCTTTTGAACAATGCTACCCCATTCCTCACGTTCTCTGTTTTTCCCTCCCATCTCTACCCACAAGTTGCATAATTAATTTTCAACATAGTATCTAGTGAGTAACACTCATTTCTGATTTTTGTCTTCTTTTTTCTTGGACTCTCATTATGAATATATTGTTATATTGGATGTTTCATAGATTTCTGAGACTATGTTCATTTTTCTACAGCATTTTATTTTTTGTTCCTCAGACTAGATAATTTCGAAAGACTTGTCTACAAGTTCCCTTATTCCAACTAAAATCTAACATTGAGCCATTCTAGTGAACATTCTTTTCAGTAATTATATTTCTTTAACTTCAGAAATTCTCTTTGATTTTTTTCAGTATGTACTATCTCTTTAGTGATATCATTTGATGAGGCATTGCCCTCAATATTTCATTAAATTATTTAACTACAATATCTTATATTTTATGCATATAAAGCTTATGTCCATTAAGATTGACATTTATGATTCATATAGACAGTTTATGTTGACTATTCTTTCCTTTTGTTTGGGCCATACTTTCAGGTTTTTTTGCTTATATTGTTGCTTTTTTTCACTTCTGTTGTTATTATTTCTTGTAACTTGGTTGGACAATCAATGTCCATAAGTAATACAATTTGGCATAATGGGAAATGAGATTCCCATGCCCTCTCCCAGGGACTGCTCATTGTTTTTACTTGTTGGTTTAATGTCTTTCTTCACTTTTGTCTTTCTTCTCTGTCATATATAACAACTGAAGTCACTGAATGGTTAATTATTTTTACCCAAAAAGTTTCTACTGTTGGTTGATGACCCCTTTGTGTCCTGGTGTCTGCCTTCAATGTTGGGCTGTGTATATCTCAGCCTTAGTCTTCTTCTCTTCCTTTTTGTTCAGAGTCTCAAGGCTTCAGGCAAGAGGCAAGAACATTTCTGCCTCTTTTCTTTGTACATTCCCATTCCTTCACATGATTGTAAGCTTCTATATATCTAGGAATATGTTGGAAGACTCCTAAGTCCTTAATGGATATCTTTTCCCTCAGATATTCTTGAAGTTTCTTAGTATGCCTCCTCTATTTGTATCCCCAGTGGCTACTTTTATTTCAGGAAGTCACATGGTTAGCAATTGAAGCCATATTTTTTTCTTTTTTCTTTTTACTGAGAGTTTTTTTTTTAATTAAATTAAGTAAGGACAAACCTTGGGGATGGAGATATTACCAGGGAGTTAGTAGGTATGAACGATAACTAGTTCTCTAGGCATGAGGACTTTTCCGGAGCACTGAATCCAGCTTGCTTCTCTCAGTTACAGCCTAGCTGCTGATTTTCATTCACCTTGGTTAAGTGCTTCTCATTTTCCTGGCTACTACAGAGTTGGGAAAGAAAGAATGGGAATGGGGGGCTGGGAAGGTGGCTCAGTGGTAGAGTGCTTGCCTTGCATGCCTGAGGCCCTGAGTTCGATTCCTCAGCACCACATAAGAAAAAAAAACACCCAGAAGTGGCACTGTGGCTCAAGTGGTAGAGCGCTAGCCTTGAGCTGAAGAGCTGAAGGACAGCACCCAGGCCCAGAGTTCAGGCCTCACAATCAGACACCCCCCCCCCCAAAAAAAAAAAAGAAATCTAAAGAAAGAATGGGAATGGGTCAAGCCAGAACACCAAAATAGCATGCTATTCCCTTATACAAATTTAGGCCATACTTCAAGTTCTGCCATACTTTAGTTAATTTCCAGAGTTTTGGAAAGGCTGATGTTGACCATTTTTGACAGTGTTTCCCTTACTTTGTAAAGGAGTGGATTCTTGGAATTCCTTACTCTACCCTTCCACAAGCCTGCTTCTTTAATTCTCTGTTAATATTCTCCATTCTCCCCTACCTTGAACAGCCACATTAAAAAAATATCTGAGGCCTAATTTTCTCATCTGTAGAATCAAAATTATAATATATGCTTCAAGGTTTTATTGTAAACATTAAGTGGGAATTACTGAACACTGTGCACAGAATGTGGTAGGTGGTTAAGGGGGCTGTTTTTCCCACTCCTTTTGTACTTTTAGCTCATTTTACACCATTTAAATCTTTTTAAAGTCTGCCTTAAAAAACCAGCAGTGATTATTCATACTTGTTAAAATCTGCTACTCTCCTTAGCGTTCAGTGCTTTCTATAAGTAACCTCAACTTACCTTTCTATTTATAGTCTTCACTACACATTGGCATTAATGCTTAGCTTCAGTCAACCTGTTTTCTTCTTTCATCCTGGAACTGAAAAAGGTGCAGGGTTTTGTTTCCATGTATTGATGTGTTTATTTTTTTGATTTGATTCCCTCTTTTTTTTCTGTGTATTCTTCATTGGTATTCTGCAGACCTTTTGTTTTTTTTTTCTTGTCCTGTAGCCCAAACCAGAATCCATGAATCACAGCACTTTATACTGTAGTGAAAGGTAGAATCATTTAACCCCTGAAATAGCAGAACTATTTCTGGGTATTCACCTCTTAATTAAATAGCCTTCAAATTCTTCTATCTTTAGACTACACACCTTTCAGGACTTCAATGCCTACTATTTTATTAAGCTTCACTCTTACCTGCTTCTGTGTATGGCAACAGTTAATTATTTTAATTTTTGGTATTTTTAAAAATTGCTCTTGCAAGGCTTGTATTTGACTACAGTGCAATGTAACCTTGGGTTGAATTACAACCATCAGAACAAACCACAGGTTTTAAACATTTGAGTACAGAGCAGACACAGTGAGATACCTTATTTGGCAAGTAAAAAGGGAGTATTCCTGTTCAAAGCCAGCCTAGGCAAAACTAGAATGAGATTTCTATTTGTAAACAAGCTAAAAAGTGGCAGAACTCTAGAACAAATCATGTTAAGTGAGGTAAGCCAAGTTCAGAGAGATAAATGATGCATGTGCTCTCTGATGTATAGAAGTTAGATCTAAAATGCACCATGATTTGACAAATTACACAGGATTCTAGGTACTCACATACAGTAAGACCAGAGGATATTCTTAGGAGAGAATCACAAAGGTGCAATATCTACGTGCCTCTTCATATTTATTTAAAATAATATAAATACTAAAATGAACTCTAAGATATGGAAACAAAAGTTTTATTTTTTGTTTTTAGTTTATGGTGTGTTTGCACATGTATCTTCTGGAGGGTGGAGAGAGGGCACAAAACTAGAGGGAAAAAGGGTGAAAATGTGCAGCAATGGAGCTCACTGGATTCTGTTTTTGTTTTTGTTTTTTGTTTTTGGTCCTGGGGCCTGAACTCAGGCCCTGGGCGCTGTCCCTCAGCTCTTCAGCTCAAGGTTAGCACTCTACCACTTGAGCCACAGCGCCACTTCTGGCTTTTTCTGCTTATGTGGTGCTGGGGAATCGAACCCAGGGCCTCATGCATGCAAGGCAAGCACTCTACCACTGAGCCACTTCCCCAGCCCGAGCTCACTGGATTCTGATGAAAGTGAACTATACAATTTGTGGGTATAGATGAGAGGGAGGGACTGGGAGAGAATGAGAGAACGAATGACACTTTCTGAAAGGAAATCTATTTATTAACTGACTCATGTAAATGTAATCCCTCTGTATATCACCTCTATAATAACAATAAAGTAAATTAAAAAATGTAGTTGGGCACTGGTGGTTTACCCTTATATTTCTAGTAACCTAGGAGACTGAGATCTGAGGACTACAGTTTGAAGCCAAACCCGGCACGAAACTCCTTAAGACTGTTACCTCCATTAACTAGCAAAAAGCCAGAATTAGAGTTATGGTTCAAGTAGTAGATAACCAGCCTTGAGCAAAACCCCAGTGGGATAGCACCCAAGCCCTGAGTTCAAGCCCCATACCAGAACAATTAAAAAAAAAAAAAACACCAACTCTCTCCCTCCCCCAAAAAGACAAAAAAAAAAGTGGTTAAGGATTGATGCAAGAAAGAGTTTTTCTAACAAACATGAGTCTCTGAGTTCAATCCCCAGGACCAAAAAATAAAATGCTTTTATTAAATACAAAAATGGGCAGTATTTCAGACAGATATTAACAAAATGAGTTTTTTTTGGCAATTGTGGGGCTTGAACTCTGAGCCTTAGCGCTGTCCCTCAGCTCTTCAGCTCAAGGTTAGTGCTCTACCACTTCAGCTATAGCACCACTTCTAGTTTTCTGGTGGTTTATTGGAGGTAAGAGTTCCACAGACTTTCCTGCCCAGGCTGGCTTTGAACTGCGATCCTCAGATCTCAGCCTCCTGAATAGCTAGGATTACAGGTGTGAGCCATTGGTGCCCCACCAAAATGAGTTTTATACAGTTGTTCTTGGAAAATTTTAACCTTTGTTTCTAAAATCAAAATTCAGTAATTTTAAAACAAAAGCAATCAGAAAACTTGCTTTAAAAGATTGCTGTTAAAGATTGGGAAGTCAATGCACATAGATTTCCTATTTGCTATCAATCAGACTTGTCCAATTTTTTAGACATATTACTATATTTTTATCTTTCAAGATTTATAATATCTATATTTTAAAACTATTCTCTTAAACTGAGGGATAAAATATGTGTATAAATTGATAGATTTGTAGCTTTGCTCTAGAACTGGGTAGTCTCTTCAATTCTGTGACTGTACCATCATTTACACAAACCCTATCCCAAAGTAGGGCATGTATGGTATTTAAAATACCCCTGGATTGAGCCATACTTTGATGACCACCCTTTTAGATAAAGTTTTGTTAACATACAAATATTTTTCATCTGTAATTTTATAAATAATAAGTTGTAAAAAATCTAAATGTAGGTAAAATTAAAACATAATGTCTTTCTCCCCAGGGCTTTGAGAGTTGCATTTAGATACCATCTGAAACAGACATGCTATCAAACCATGCGTCATATTACTAGTTTCATTGTTGAGGCAGTTTTATTAAGCCAGGGCCATCATGGCACAGCTTTTACGCTTTATGACTTTTGACTTAAATGATTGATTATTTACCTCAGCCAGATGCAATATAAAAATGTCAGAATATTCTTAGGTTTTGCATTCACCTGGTTTTATAGACTAGCATGATCTCAGAGCACATTATCATAAGAAATTCTTACCCTCTATCTTCTTGGAAGAGCAAATGAAAACAACTTTCAAATATGTAGTATCTTCTTCAATAGTATAAACACTTAACATATACAGAATATTGTTATCTTAATTGCAGTAATATCCCACTCAAGTTTATTTAAGAAGAGAAAAACATAATCATATTCTTCTTGTTCATTTTAAATATTGATATTAAAAAACCATTTTACCTAGTCAGGGACTACCTTTCATTATTTCCAAATAATATTCTAAAACATACAAGTTCCTAAAATGGATTAAAGTTGAAGGGACTTATTTTTAAGAATCTTACCTGAACATGTTCTTAAGCTAAAGTAGAGGCAGTATACATTAATAATTCAAAATGATACACTTATTCTTGACTAATTAAAAAGGGCTCTTCACTGAATCTGTCAGGTGGGGTGGAGTCTCTGAATGCCTTTAACATTTTTGCTCCATTAGCTTCCCTATTCTCTTTAGAAATGTTTAACAGAGGTGGCCTTGGAAGAGACAGGCAGCTAAACAAATTGAAATCCTACTTTGTAGGATGCACTAAGCTAGGGGTTAGATACTTTAAGGTCAATGTAATAGGATTTCCATCTTTGATGGACTTATGGGTTTGAGGGTGAAATAGACAAAGAGGTCATTTCAAGATAAAAATTCACATTAGTACTAGCACAGAAGAATTTAACTATATTTGAGGAATGAAGCACTGACCAGTCTGGGCAGGTAAGGTAATGCTTGAGCAGTATCTTTAAAGATAAAAGCCACACAGGGAACAGCCCCTGTAATTATAAAGAAATAAACAATTTCAAGCTGGTTTGGATCCCACCGTTGCTATTCAAGCTCCAATCTCCAACCCAGCCCCTGCCACCTTCACTTGTAAGTTTGTATCTTTGTGTAATTTCTGTCCTGAGAATTGGTTCTATTTTTCATTTGTTTATTCAATGGAGGCCCTTTTCTGCAATTTTTACAAAGGTGCTACCATGAGCCTTGCACATTTGGTCAAATAGGCTAAGGATTTTTATTCATATTGGATTTAGCTCACAAATTATCTGAGCACCTCACAGTTCTTGATTCTGTCTCCATCAAGTTTCAGAGTTATCTGATCATTCTGCCTCTGGGTTGTCAACAGGTAACAACAGTATGGAGGTTCTTCAAAAGACTCCACATGGAGCACCCTTATGACGTAGCAATCCATCTTTTGGGCATTTACCCAAAAGATCACAAACAAGATCATACCAAAGCAGATTGAGAAATGGATGGATAGAGTTAGGATTCACCGTGGGCTGTCTACTGGCAGTGTACTATATAGCCAAGAGAAACCAAAGAGACAAGACAAATAATTGGTTACTCAAGGAGTTTCTCCTCACAGAGGAATGACTGCACACAGGATGCTTCCAGGGGTTCGTGTCTTCTCTAGCCCCACAGGGTGGTTCTTTGTTTCTTTTACTCCTTCTTCCAACTGGTTGCTTTTACAGACTGTCATTGTGTAAAGTTCCACTGTTAGGAAACTCCAAGCTCTCCCTTCCCACCCCTTGTCTCATGCTTTATCTTACTACATACATGATTTATAGCTACCTACCCCTATGTAATCTTAAGAAGGAGGCTCCAAGGACACAAACTGATATATTTACTAAGTGCAGAGAAGTATATACACAGAGAAAAAATGGTATGAAAATTTAGAAATATTACAATATCACATGAACGTATGCTATAATTTTCATTCTAAAAGAATATTCTAAAGAGACATGAATAATGGCTAGTAGATTCAATCACTCAATTTAACTGAATGAGGGATTTATGTCAAATAAACCTCTGAAAAATATTGGTCTAATACTGGTTATGAACCATGTCCCAGTTGTCTGTCAGAACTCAATAAGCAAAGAGATTAGCTTTGTATGATCACTATTTTAGGAATTGTTTGGCAAACATCACCCCCATAGAAAATAAAGAATTAAAGGAAAGGAGATTAAATCTTTTTTTTTTTATTCCTTGAGGAAAACTTGATGAAAATTGACGTGATAGAACCACCAGATAAATTAAATGCTGAGTTCATTTGATCTGAGATCCTGGTAAAAGTAGATATTGAGATAGAAACACTACTTGGGGTGAATGAGCAAATATTCTTTCTTTCTTTCTTTCTTTCTTTCTTCCTTTCTTCCTTCCTTTCTTTCTTTCTCTCTCTCTCTCTCTCTCTCTTCCTTCCTTCCTTCCTTTCTTTCTTTCTTTCTTTCTTTCTTTCTTTCTTTCTTTCTTTCTTTCTTTCTTTCTTTCTTTCTTTTCTTTCTTTCTTTCTTTCTTTCTTTCTTTCTTTCTTTCTTTCTTTCTTTCTTTCTTTCTTTCTTTCTTTCTTTCTGTCATGGGGCTTTAACTCTGGGCCTGGACACTGTCCCTCAGCTCTTCAGTTCAAGGCTAGCACTCTACCACTTGAGTCACAATGCCACTTCTGGCTTTTTCTGCTTAAGTGGTGCTGAGGAATCGAACCCAGGGCCTCATGCATGCAAGGCAAGCGCTCTACCACTGAGCCACCTTCCCAGCCTCAAATATTCTTTCTTAAAGCAAGCAGGTTTAAAATAATTTTGGAATGGTGGTGTTCAAAAGTCTGCATAAACCCTGCCACCTGTATACCATCCTATGTTAACACTTCAATGGTTCAGGCTGAGAAACCCTTGTGCAAGTAGCATCCAGGAAATCTAACATATCCAGTTCCTGGATGTTGTCCTTGGTTTACAAAATCTACATCTCAAGCATCACTGTGAGACTCAAGCATCACTACCAATTCCTAGATCCATTCTAATAATTACTAGATTCATCATAATTTAAGTGTAACTGACTTATATATCACTAGGTACTAAAGCAAATATACAGAAGTTTGCTTATGCAGAGTTCTGGAAGTAGAAATTCTATATAATTTACATCTTCATGGGAAGACTATAGAGATTCATTGTTACTTCAAACAAGAACTTTCTTACCAAACTAATAGACTTTTTCCTCAGTGTTTCTTCTCATCTAAACATGTCTAAATAGTTTTACAGAGATGAATTGGAATTAAGTGAGAAAGGATAGAAGAGAAGGAAGGGGAAATGTCTGGTGTTTATAGAGTAGCCTGTTTATACTTTAAACCATAAATGTAGATAACTAAGTTGCATAAAATGTTATTTGCTGATAATTTGTGAACAATTAATTCTTCAGAAACATGTCCTGATTTTAGAGAATTTGATCTTTCTCCTGTATAAAATACAGAAGTATTTTGTACAAGAAGTGTAAATTGGTTAAAATATAAGCTATATCCATGCCCATTTTCTCATCAAATTTGACTTTGTAACTTATTTTTCATATTGAACAGTAGGTAGTTGCTCTGTAAGTTCCAATTAATTTCCATAAGTCCATGTATATTCCCTTTGGTTACTTTTTGTGAATCATAGTCAATAGTCAATACAATTTTCATTTAAATTGTTTTCCTGGAGTTAGGCAATCTTAGTGTGCTTTGGATATTAACAAAGACCTCAGATTAGAATTAGAAAACTCACAATGACCACAAGCTGAAATAATGTTAAATGGTGTCAGATACCATTTGATTCACACACACACACACACACACACACACACACACACACACACACACACACACACATTTACAAAAATTTGTTCAGGGACTTGGAAAGTAAGGAAGTTTCTTGCTCAATTGCTAGAAAATTCTAAATAATTGTTTCTGATATTCACTGAGAATTGGAAGCTGATCGACTCTGGCAGCCAATAATTCTGGCAGGAAAATATTTTTTTGTGTGTAATTTCCTGAAAAGAGACAAAAAAGTATAGAAGACTTAGAAGAACTTTTACATAGTGCCCAGATATTCCAAAGCAATTTTCTAGAGCTGGAAGTGGTGTGAGAAAGGCATGGATATTTTGAGCAAGCTACTATGAAATTTCTGCTGTATTTGCTCTGAGCCAATTTCACCTCAGCTTCTCTCTGTGTCTATTTTCTATCTATGGGTTGTCCATCTTATCCTATGTTGAGAAGCAGTTAGGCAAACAAATGCTTCAGAGTTAGAATTAATTTCATTTTACCTGAAAATGTAATTTTTAGAGAAAGTTAGGGATTAGGAATTTAATTTTGCAAAATGTTCTATTGTTCTTTTAGTGAGTAATTCAGCAAAGCTAGTGTAGGTTATTTGATAGGGATATATGCTGTAGTGATATTGATTTAAACCTTAAATATCATCATTAGGTATTTATATAGATTGAATTGTGTTCAGCTCATATCCAAGTGTTGAAATCTTAACATGAATGCCTTATTTAGAAATAGAATCTTTATGGAGGTAATGAAGCTAATTTGGTAACAAGAGTCAGACCCTAATCTTCTAGGAGTAATGCTCATATAAGAAGGGGAAGACACATCAGATTCTCTCTCCCTCCCCCCTTCTCTCTTTCTATATTCACACATACACACATGATAGAGTATTTGAAGATAATCATTATCTGTAATGTTTTAAAATAGTTGACTAATAGAATTTTATTTTGTTGTTTAAAATGAAGAGCCTAATGAAACTGGCTTAGAATTCTAATTCTAATATGCCTTGGAGAACAGTAAGATTTTAAGGTAACTGTGTAGTTCAAGGTATTTCAAGGTTGAAATGGAAACTTGACAGGACTCCATTGTGCAATTATTTAATATTAACTATAAGAGTTAGTCATCCAAAAAGTTTAAGGTGGACTTAAAAATAACCATGTATGTCATTGTAATAGGTTCCATATGAGCATATGTGAAAGTATGTGTGCTAAAAATGAATATGGCCATGGAAAAGGGAAAGGACTGTTCTCACCAGAGAGAGCTGGACCGTGGAGGCTCACACTGCATTTGAACTGGAAGTTCTGACGTTTCAAGGTAAGAGTGAACTATAGGTTGCTTAGATCTTCATACTGGTGATAGTCACTTAATTACTTTGAAATGTCATTGTTCATACTGATTATCATTTTGCTGTGGATCTGAACTAGTTGATTTCTAGGAATGACTAATGACGAGTCTCTTGAATGTGTGTAGTTTTCTTTCAGGCCCCTCACTTTTCACAATAGTCCATGTGGTATTGCCCTCACACATATTGGCGTCATGAAAAGGAAGAAAGGATTGAACCCTGTCCTTTGTCTTTAAGAATATAAATCTACATAGATTCAATCTCTGTCTGTCTGTCTGTATGTCTGTCTGTCTCTCTGGTTTGTCTCTCCAGACCTCAATTCTTTTCTTCTCATATGTATATATTTAAAATTTCTTTATTGTTTTTCACATATTTTGAGTGACTTTGCCATTTAAATACATGTTCACATTGCATAATATTCATATCAAAGGAAGTATGTCTATCTTTCCAAACATTTACCATTTCTTTGTGGTATAAGCATTCAAAATCATTTCTTCTAACTTTTAAAATTATATAGTATATTATTATTTTCTGTAGTCACCTTACAGTAAAGTAGAACACCAAATCTACTTCTCTTATCTAGCTGCTATTTAGATCAATGGATCAACTTTCCCCTCCTCCTCTCTACCTGCTGCAAGTGACAGTTGCCAACCACTACTGTTTTCTAAACATGTATGACATTATTTTTTAAAAGATTCTACAGATGAGCAGACATTGTTCTAAGCCTGGATTATTTTGCTTGATGAATTCTAGTTCTATCCATGGTGTTGCAAATAACTGTGTTGCAAATAACAGTATTTCTCTCTCTCTCTCTCTCTCTCTCTCTCTCTCTCTCTCTCTCTCTCTCTCTCTCTCTCTCTCTCTCTCTCTCTCTCTCTCTCTCTCTCTCTGTATGACTAGCATTGCATTGTGTACAGCTTCCACTACCACATTTTCTTGTGTTCATCTATCAGGTGATAAATACCTAAGGATAATTCTATATTTTGGCTACTGTGATTAGTGCTACAATAAATGAGAAGTACAAATATATCTTTCACAAACTGATTTTATTTCCCTTACACATATACCCAGTGGCTGGATTGGTAGATTTTACAGTACTTTAATTTCTAATTTTTTGGGGGGTGTCCGGTCGTGGGGCCTAAACTCTGGGCTTGGGTGCTGTCCCTCAGCTCTTCAGCTCAAGACTAGTGCTCTAGCACTTGAGCCACAGCGCCACTTCTGGCTTTTTTCTTTTTGCTTATGTGGTGCTGAGGAATCGAACCCAGGGCCTCATTCATGCAAGGCAAGTGCTCTACCACTGAGCCCCCTTCCCAGCTCTAATTTTTTTGTGTGGAATCTCTTCATAATTGTGTCCATGATTTACAGTCTTACAATGAATATGCTAATGTTCCTTTTCTCCATATCCTCACCAGTATTTGTTAGACCCATCATTTTAATAATAGTCTAAACAGACGAATTTGTGATGTAAATATGGTTTTGATTTATATTTATTTTATATACTGATGTTGAACATTTATTCTAATGCTGTTTGGTTATTTATCTTCTTTTGAGAAATGTCTATTTAGGTCTATTGCCCAATTTTAAGTCAAATCATTTAATTTATTTATTTAGTCCATTATTTGTGCTTCAATTTTGGAGTCTGGAGATCAACCCCTTCTGAGACATATAGTTTACAAATATCTTCTCCCATTCTTTAAGTTATCTCTAAGTTTCCTGACTGAAACAAAGGGTGCCTTCAGTGGTCATCAGCATGCTTCCTGTGCTTGCTATATTTAGCTTCTTCCTACATTCTTCCCCCTGTCTTTCAGCTCTTCCTGAACTAACTCCCACTTGCCCATATGCTTGAACTATGAACTTTTAGTCTTGTTCTTTTTGTTCCCAAAAATGTAAGATCCTGATATGTTTAAAGGTTCTTCTTTTTCTACTCTTTTCTTTTCTTTCTCTTTTGTGGGAAGAAATGTATCCAGAATGAAGTGATGACTTCAAAACTTAGCTCTTTCTTACGAGTACTTCATTTGGGTTATGAATTCTATAATTGTCATTCTAGTCTACCAACTTTTTAACATCATTTCCCAATGTTTTTAGAGTAATGTTTGATAGCATTTCTAATTTAGTTAAGTAGTAAACACCTTCACACATATTAAGCTGAATGAGTAATTAAATACAGTTCATACTGGTAAGAATAGCCATTGTCACAAAGGAAAGTCATGTTTATAAAAATAAATAATAATCTTTTGTCATAAATACAATTGATATGGTAAATGTATAAATACATTCTATCATCTTCATGTTCACATGAAATTGCATAACTGTGATTGAAACATGTATCCTGAGATTTCAACCCAAGACACTGCCTACAGCTTCCCTTTTGACTCTTGCTGTTTGACCCTCTCCGGGGTATTTGTTGCTCTGCAGCTGGGCATTTCCACATGAATATGAAGGTAACCCATGCAGTTCTCTTCTTCAGTTTCTGGCAGCTTTAGAGTCCTCTACTAATTTCAAATAGTTCCTTTTTACAATCTCTCCCAAACTTAAATGATCTTTTATGGGAGGGTCAGGATGAAACCAGCTACTTTTTACCTTAGTGAAGCCCTTGAGCCCAAAACTCTTGATTTGTTATTCTGCTCAGTGATTACAAGAGGAAGGCTGGGATAGTAAAGATAAGTTCCATAGCTAAGTGTCCAACAAGAAATTATATCTTCCTTCACAGAGAAAGCTAGAAATTATAGATATAAAATTCCTACCTGATATCATAGCTTATCTGATACTTACCTGATATCATTCCAATAAAGTAAAATGTTTGAAGTTCTCTTTGAAGTTCTCTCTGCTGTCTGTGAACCACTTAACAAAGATATTGGTACACCAGTAAGACTACTTGGCATCAAAATAGTCTGTCTTCATTTGTGGAGCCAGCCATCCTCTTGAGTTGACAGTGGGGACAATAGTTTCTTCAAAACTGCTGAAGAGTAAATGTATTTTATTTCTCCTTAAGGGTCTTAGTTACCTGAGATTATTGGCCACTTTTGTTTCCAAAAAGTAATGGATGTACCTGTACCATATGAAGACACTTAAGGAGGTTTGGATGACTACACATTTTACTATATTAACCCTGTGATAATTTGTTCTTAATTCTATTTGTAACTAATATTCCATTAAAATTCTTTTTAAATGGTATGGAGAAAAAGTAACAAGAAACAAGTAAAAGAGAAGAAAGGAAGAGGGGATCATTTACAAGAGAACACTATACACAAAGTGTAATTCAGAATAAGAAAGAAGGAGATGTAGGTAACTATTATAGTAACCACTTTTTCTTTTTTTTAGAAAGAATCTAAACTAAAGAATTTGGCCGACAGTGTTAGCCAACTCAGGTGAATAGAGATTAGAAGATGTAAAGGGTGGTAGTGAGTGTCAATTTGGATGGAGAAAAGGTAATAAAATTCACTTCTCTGCTGTCTGTGAACCACTTAAAAGATAACTAATTGTCATGGGAACTCTGACTTAATGGATTATTTAACCTTTGATTGGTACAAAACATGAATAGACAGATGCAAAACATGAATAGACAATTGAGAAATGGTAAAACTTCGAGAGACAAGTCTTGGTTGAAGAAGTAGGTTCTTAGGGGGCTATATATTGTTCTGGCTCTTTGCTGTTACCACTTTCCTCTGTTTTCTGGCTGCTATGCTTTGAACAGCTCTGCCCCGTCCCTCTATTCACCACTTTCTCCTGCCATGATGAATGAAATCTCTGTAATCATTAACAAAGTAAATCCCTCCTCCCTTAATTTCTTTATGTCAGGTAATTTGTCTCAGGAACCCACAAGTAATTAACACATGGTCCCTTCATTATTTTCATGTTCTTAACTGGTATTTCTGATGAAAGTGTATTTTTAGCCTACACTCAGATTTTACCTAATGTAAATTTATTAGCACACAGGCATAAACCTAGTCATTTACTTTGGTCATCTCGGGAATGTCCGCTTTTGCTCTATACTTCTCTGGTAAGAATATCACATGGAAGACCTTCCCTAAGACTGAGAAAATTGTATTTTGATGACAAAATCAGCCAATACTTACTTGAGTCAAGGGGCAGAGTTATCTTTGAGATGAAATGGTGAGCCCTGAACTTTGGGTAGGAACCCTGAGTGATTTTCAATTAGAGTTTATTGAGATTTTATGCCATCTTTACTTATGTTCAAATCCCCTTTCTTGACAACCATCTATGTTTGGATTATTCATTTCACCAGTAAAAACATACTACTAACATTTCTTATGTAATAGCAAAAGTTGTTGGAAAGAATTTAACAAACTTAAGTGGTTGATCATACTTCCTGAGTGGGTATGCATTTTTAATCTATTTCTAATTCTGTTGGAAGCCCTTGACATGAGGATTAAAGTCAAACTGTATTTGTTGATTTTTTTTAGCATATTCTAATTGTTTTCACTATGGTATGTTGCACTTGCCTGTATAGTATTTGAATCAGATTGTTTTGATCAGATTTATCTACTGTCACTTCCCTCATCCCCACTACCTTCTTTATTCAACAGCTTTCAGTTAGCTTTGTTTTAATGTCTATATTCACAGGTAAAATGTATTTTGGTATTGTTCAGTCTCTAATATTCTCTTCTCTCTGCCCCTCTTATTTTCTCAAACAATCTCACAATTACATACATGTATATGTTATATATTTATATATGTAATATAAATGTGTATGTAATGTATGTATTATAAATGAGTTTATGTAGATAGTTATCTTTTAAGTCTAACATTCACATATAACAGAAAGCATGGGACGTTTGTCCTTCTTAATCTGGCTTATTTAAACATTCAAAATCCTCTTCAGCAAAAGCAGTCACTAACAATCAGAATGTAAAATATTGTGCCATCCTAGTTTTAATCTTTCCTGTGTAGTATTAAAAACATATTTTATTTAAGCACCTAAGTAATCATTAGCATTCTTCATTTTGAGTTTCATATAATACCAGCCTTTAGGAATGCACCTTTGACATTTGCAATCATCATGTTTTTGTGGTGCAGTTTTCCTGATGTAGATGAATACAGTAGAAGGAAGTTTATTGCTGAGTATTACAGCCTTAAGAGAAGTCAACATTACAAATGATTGCTTAGAAATGGTAGCAGTAGAGACTACCTATGAGGAAAATAGAGATAATTACAAACAACAATCACAGCTGTTAACTACCGTGCTCATAATGTATCCTCAGCGTGAAGAGATTGTAACTAATGCATCGGATGTTCAGCTTAACTTAGTCACTGTGTTGGACTCAGACTTTCTAGAGACAAAGGCATGACTGAGAACATCCGGTCAGAATTTATATCCATGGCTTAATGCATGACAAGCTTTTAATCATTTTAGATTTAAGGCCCAAAGGCTTAACTCAGAAAAATATATTATCTAAAGGTTATGTATTAATCAACACTGCAAATTTCCTTACCATACTTTAACATTCCTATAGATGGCACTTGAGTCATTATGTTTATTTTCTCGAGTACATAAAGAGCAACCTTTCACCACAGATAATGTGCTCTATATTCTGTAGTTCCAAAGTGATTTGGAAAATACTTCATAGCTCTTAGATCCGAGTGGACACTTTTTGGGAGCCAGGGGCTAAATTATGTTGGATGCTTTGACAGAAAAATAATTATGACTTATTTAAGAATAGTCAGTTTTGAAAACATTTGCTTATTTTCTGTGAAGCACATTTAATGTTGAGATCATTTTAGTAAATGTATTTTTCTCTCTAATTTCTTTTGCTTTATACTATCTTACCAAGTAAATAGTATAATCAGCAACCATAACAAAGTAATATGAAAAATAAACCATGCATAAAAGTAATAATTGCATAATTCCAATAGATTAATTCTAAATCTGATAAAATCACATGTAATTTAAACAAACATGCATCATCCTACTTTGAAATAACAAGCATAATCAGAAGGTATTAAAATTTGGAAATAGTATAGAATAAGATAGTACTATCATTTCCTCTTCTCTTTTCCCCTCAGATCTGTGTACTCTACTAGCATGCATTCTATACTTTTGAAATGTTGATGGGTACACATAGGTAAGAGTTTACTTGTTTTCAAAGAGTTTACTTAGGGGATACTGAACTACAGAAAAATATTGCACAGGTGGGCTACCTGGTCTGTAGTGATTCACCTGGAGGTAACAACCTAAGAGGAGCATTAAAGAAGCCTTAGAGAGATTTTGATGCAACCTTGACAATAGTGGACTTGAGAGCAGAATTTATAAAAGAACTTCTCAGACCCTTAGTAAAAGAGGAAGCAAAGAACAATGTGTTCAGATACAGATACTTAAGGAGAGTGGAAGGACATTAAGGAGTATCACAACTTCCTTTTTCTATTAAAATAAGAATGAGGTAATTTTCCATATCTAAAGTGGTTTTCTTCCTAAAAGTGTAAAGTATAGACCCATTTCTATTTTCAAATATTAAGTATATACCTCTTCTCATAATTAGTTTTATATCTTGCTAATTGTGGCTTTGAGAGATTGGAGGGGAAATGCTTAGTTTTTCCAAAAGCTTGGATCCATGTTAATATCCAATAACATGAGTCAATTGGGAAAAATGGGAAAATGGCTGGGCACTGGTGGCTCATGTCTGTAATTCTAGCTACTCAGGAGGCTGAGATCTGAGGTGCAGGGTTTGAATCCGCTCATGTCTGTAATTCTAGCTACTCAGGAAGCTGAGATCTGAGGTGCAGGGTTTGAATCCAGCCCAGGCAGGAAAGTCTGTGAGACTCTGATCTCCAATTCAACACAGAAAAAGCTGGAATGGCATTGTAGCTCAAGTGGTAGAGTGCTAGCCTTGAGCAAAAGGAGCCCAGGGACAGTGTCCAGGCCCAGAGTTTTATATAAATAAAGTTTTAACTGGATTTTTTTTTGTCTTTTCTTTTTTGGTACTGGGGATCAAACCCAGGACGTTGCACTTGCTAGGCAAGCACTTTGCCACTGAGCTACATTCCCAGCCCAAAAATAAAGTTTTAAAAAAGGAGAAAATGGGTTTTAAAAGTTTTCATTTCTCCATATCACTACAATTCAAAAAACTTTTGATTATCTCTAAGATTAAGCATGCATTCTTTATATAAAGTATATAAATCTTTCAAAGCCCTGTCATGTATAATGTCTTACTTGTTCTGAATCTTAATCCTTAAAATAGAAAGAAGTAAACCTTCTTGTTATTCATAAAACAAAGAAATCTCATATTCATAGAACATTGTATACTATACAAAATGTTTTTGCATGATTTTCTTATTTCAGCTTCAAACAAATTATCAGAGTATCAAAACAATTTACAGGAGAATAAATATGAGTAGTAATATTCATAAAAAGTTATTCAAGGTCATTTAGGTCCAGAGAAGTACAAATTAAAATTACCAACAAAATATTTTCACCTACCTAATATCTGAGAAAAAATAGCCCTGATTTTGTCAAGGGCATGTATTGGCAAAAATAATACTTTGTGTACTGTAGGTAAATTATAATTGGTTACACCCTTTCTGCATGACATTTTGGCCCTAGGAATTTATTCTCAGGAAAACAGGGAGATATAAACAAAGGTATACATATAAATGAATTTGTTACAGAGTTATTTATGATATGGAATATTGGAGACTGCACTTAGGTGCACAAATGCAATCCAAGGCAATCATATTGTAAATCAAGGGCACTCTGAAAATGGAAGACCCCTCCCAAATTGAACTAACATAGGACATCTGGGAGGAGAGCTACCACACTTATGGACTATATACCTTAAGTGTTTGATTTGAGAAAACCTAAATGCTAGTAAACAACTGTTTTAGGATTGTTATTACAACCAAACTGAGTTCTTTTTTACAAATATTTTTTATTGTAAAGATACTGTACAGAGGGTTTACAGTTACATGATTGAGGTAATGTACATTTCCTATAGATCTTTGTTACCCACTCCTTTGTTTTTCCCCTACCATCCCTTCCCTCCCCACCTCCCCAACTCCTCCCTCCCTGTTGAAAAGGCCATTTTCAACATACTGTCTCACTGTCATATTTAGACTTGTTTGTTGTGTTTGCACGAATGAATTCATTGGTATTAAAATTCTAGTTTTGGAAGCCTTTTGGTGTTTAGGAATTAATATATATGTCTAATGTATGTCTAAGAAGATAAGTTGTTCCTAGAGATATAATAAGAATAAGCTGATATTGTAGTAATAATTGAATTGGTGGCTCTTTGCAAAGCCAACAGATACTGAAAGTTATTTTTAAAACTACTGAAATGTGTGCTTCTGATTAAACTGGCTTGGGTAATATCTTTTATTCTGATTTTAAGGCTTGATGATTTTGAGATTTCTTTTAGCTTTATGAGTCTATGGATGATTTAGCAGCCACATTTATTATTTGAAGAAAGTGAGATAGATGGTGTTAAATATTCCTCACAGAGAAATTGAAGTTTTAATTATTATAGGACATCTGGTGGGAAGAGACTCTAGATGGTTCAATTTCAAGCCCAAAATCTTTCCAGTGAATATTTAAAAATACAATAGTACCCCTACCCCATGAGGAAGCTTTTGCTCTTTCTATCCACTGGACAAAAATATGGTCATTCAAGTTATTAGAGTTCATCCAGCTTAGGAAAAAGGAAAAATTTCTTTAAATACTGTTTGATGTCCATCAGTGTCTAGTTAAAATTGATTTTACAAAACCATGTAACATTTCTTGCCAGCTGATTTTGGATGTACATTTTGTAGAATAAATACCAGTTGATAAAATCTGCAAAGTAGAATTAAGTGTATTGGTTTTTACTAAGACTTCTCTTTTTGAGTTGTGAATAGGATGGCTAAATTTTTACTGATTAAACAATATAAAGAACTCAATGTGGGTTAGGTGCAATATCTCAGTTCTTCTATTCTAGCTACTCAGAAGGAATATATCAAGAGGATTTTAGTCTGAGGTCAGTCAATCCTAGCCAAAATACAGAGACTCCTCAATAACCTGGGGATAGTGATATATACCTGAACTCCTAGGTATTTTGGTCATAGCTCAGGATGGTCAGCGTAAAAAATTAAGAGATTGCATCTGAAAAATAAAAGCAAAAAAGGTTGGGGTATTTCTCAAGTGGTACAGTAATTGCCTAACAAGTGCAAGGCATGAGTATGAATTCCAATAGTACAAAACAAGAATAAAAATTGTTTCTCCTCTTTCTTAGGTACCAGTTTAGTTTTCTCACAGTACGCTGTCTTATGTTTTATGATAATCCTCTTGCTTCTTAACTATTCTATAGCATTTACTACTTAATAGTTACTTTTATTCTCCCCACTTTGTGTGGGAGAAATTGAGTAATTGAGATCAAAATATTGTCATTGGTATATACTATATAAGTGCAATGAGAGATTGTGGCTCTCTCTGATGAGCCAAATGGCTCTTAACATACTGCCTAGCTGGACACTTGCAGATGTGTCATTTCTGTTTAACTTACCTCAGTGGCAAGCAGAAAGTGCCTTGTTCTCCAAAGATGTGGTGGCTCCAAAGAGAAAAATCTCTGCTCTACAGAAACACCCTCAGTCCTTAATTTCTTTTCTAATTATCTTTAAGTAGTTGCACAAATGAGTTGCCATTTAACAAAGAAGTTTATGATTATAATCTATCTTGATCAATGTCACCCTTTCACCATTCTTACCATTCTTACCTATCTGTCCCTTATCCACACCCCTTCCCTCACTCTTCCTAATTTTGTAGGAGATACATTGGATTTTTTTTTTCTTTTTTTCCTTCCTTCCTTCCTTCCTTCCATTCTCTCTCTCTCTCTCTCTCTCTCTCTCTCTCTCTCTCTCTCTCTCTCTCTCTCTCTCTCTCTCTCTCTCTCTCTCTCTCCTCTCTCTCTCTCTCTCTCTCTCTCTGCTCTCTCTCCTCTCCTCTCTCTCTCTCTCTTCTCTCTCTCTCTCTCTCTCTCTCCCAGTCCTGGGGCTTGAACTCAGGGCTTTGGCACTGTCCCTGAGCTTCTTTTGCCAAGGCTAACACTCTACCACTTGAGCCATAGCACCCCTTCTGGCCTTTTCTGTTTAATTCTACCACTTGAGCCATAGCACCCCTTCTGGCCTTTTCTGTTTATGTGGTATTGAGGAATCAAACCCAGGGCTTCATGCATGCTAGGCAAGCACTCTACCACTAAGCCACATTCCCATCCTTACATTGGATTCTTGACTGCATTCTTCCCCTATTCTCCTCTTCATTTGTTCTAACTCTATATCTCTGAACACCTAATTCTTCTTCTGCACTGCTACCTCTTCCTTCAGCTTGCTATCCTGGGCCATGGGCATTTCATTCACTTTTCTCCTTATATCCTTTATATCTCTTTATATACTTTGTCAGGAGGGATTCTGTTTTACACTTGAGGTTCACATTACCCCTGTGGAAATGTGTTGTCAAACACATTTTGGAAAAAGTTTGGGATGTTGGGTGCCATACTGAACATCATTACAAATAGTTATTTTTAAAGGTAACTTTTTTTTCTCTCCCCTTATACAAGCCATTCTTTTGAAGTCCATATTTGTACTGCTGTATCACTACTCCTGACCCCCCCCCCCTCCACCCAGAAGCAGAAAGTTGGATATCCTGTCCTTTAATCAGACACTCCTTTGTCACATCTCCTGAATCCATCCTTTCCTGTCTATTCTCACTGATACCATACTGGCTCCTTCCTCTGTGAGGTCTATCAATTGCCGGGGGAATCTGAAAGAACCACATAAAGATTAGTTTATATGCACTGAGCTTTCAACCTTTTCCTTTTCTAGCTTACCCTGCCTCTATCAGGCTCTTTTAAGGTTTATCTCCCTTGCCTTTAGGATTTAATCCCTTTATACTGCATTAGAGGGCTCATGCAATTTACCCTTTCTATACCTTTCAAGCTAATCTACTTTTCTCACACAAACACTCCATCTCAACGCAACTTAACTGATTACTCTTCCTTTATATTGTGTTTCTCAGAGGATTTTCAGCACATTTCTCTATCAAAATCCTATCCATTCCTAAAGGGCCCAAATTAAATTTCATCCTTTTGCACATGATCATTCCTCAAACTTGAATTACATACTCTGTCATACACAACAGTGAGTTTTTATAGTGATTTTTCTTAGTAATGATTTTCATGATGTCTTTTTTTATTTTTATATTTAATGTAGTTTGTTTTTAGTTAGATTACAAACTACCTGAAATCAGGATGTTTGTCCCTGGGAGCACTCAACTTATATTTAGTGATTAGTATCTAAAGATTGCCTTCTATTATATTCTTTTCATCCTCCCTTTTCCCCTAATTTTGAAAGTTATTATTCAAGATAACTACCTAAATAATAGATCTGATGTTTTGAATGATGCATGCACTAAAATTTTTCTTTTCTCAGACTTGAAAAGCCAGTGTGAGTTTCAGTTTATTAATTTTATTACACTCTTGAGGGATCATAGCATTTTAGAGTTGCAGGGCTTGATTTATCTTTGATAAATAATGTCATCATGCTCATAGAAGTTAGCCTCAAGAAGCAAGCAGAACAAATTCCTCCATTGTACAATCACATGTGAAACTGCAAGACTTAAAATATGTCTGAGGACAGAATTGGCTCCTCAAGGAGATTATTCTGTTACCATGCAGAAAGCTTTAAAGAAGCTCCTGAGATTAAATATAACACATAACTAAGAGAAGCTCTGGTAAAAACTGAGGTTAGAAACTACTCCGAAAGATTGTGTGTTTCAGCCTGAGCCTGGTTAATGATCTTCATTGCCCTTTCTACCCCTACCCTTACTCCCTCTAAGGCCTTTTAGTGGTCAGTTGATACCTGAGCTGCCTGCACAGTCCTTTTCAACTTTGAAAGCAGGGATTGGGAGCTGGCTGTAAGAAAGTCAGTACTGTAAAAGCAATTGCTGAATTAAAAATAAATCTATATTGCTTAGTTTTCAGCACGAAGTCAAAAACTTCTAAATACATGAAATGCATGTTCTTAAAAGCTGTTCACAAAATTTGCACTTCTTAGACGATTCCTTTGCAAAAGAGTATAGGAGAACAGATCAGCACTGGCTCACACAGAAGGCTCTGTGTTCTCAAATGTAAAGACATGTTGACATTGCATATTGAAAGTACTGAGTTGTAGCCACCTC
This sequence comes from Dipodomys merriami, assembly GCF_024711535.1. Classification (NCBI taxonomy): domain Eukaryota; kingdom Metazoa; phylum Chordata; class Mammalia; order Rodentia; family Heteromyidae; genus Dipodomys; species Dipodomys merriami. Next base: position 18,649,884 of record NW_027203382.1, on the reverse strand, counting down.
AGAATTTTCTAGGAAAAACATCTCTATTGCAAATGCTTTTTTCATAGACTTGTCAATAAGCAGAGTTATTAGAATCCAACTTGCTATAAACTACCTTTAGCAGACAGTGTATAGAATACATTCTAGAGAGTATTCCATACCTATTAACCATCTCCTTTAAATTCTCTTTCAGCCAAAACAAATTAACGAGTAGCTGTTGCTATAACTCTCCACCTCTGAATTTGGAGTCCCATTGTCTTCTTAGCATCTTACCAGTAGGGTTAGGCAATGCAATTTTTTTTGGCGGGGGAAAGGGGTAGAGTATGGCTGTTTGAACTCAGGGGATAGTGAGTGCTAGGCAAGTGCTGGACCAGGGGTGCCATGCCCTCAGGCCTTTTTGTTTAGTTATTTTGGAGATAAAGGCTCATCACTTTTAATAGATTGGCAAAGACAGTAACATTCCTATTTATGCTTCAAGCTATAGTTCAGTTATATGACAGCAATGCCAACTATTGGTTCAGATGGAGATCTCATTTATTTTTGATCTGGTTATTTTCAAATTGCTGTCTCTCTGATCTCTGCCTCTTTTATAACTGGGATTATAATAGTAAGCCACTGTGCTTAGCTAGGCAATCCAACCCTGAATCAATTAATACATTTTCAACTGAACCCTTCTCTAAAGCATATAAATATAGATTCAAGTCTTCCTTTAAATTATATCAAAGTCTCACATAACATACTCAATTTTGGCTACTTGATAAACTTTTCATGATGAGAAAAATATGATTACCTCTAATGTTTAGATATCAAGACACTTGCTGAAAATGCAATTTTAATATCTAAATTTTATTTTCAGGGTTCTCTAAGGCATTTTTATAGCACAACTCTGAAATCATTTCTATAGCTAATGTCTCATACAATCCAAGTGGAGGTTAAAGTTAATACTTGGATGCAGATCGCAATTGTGAAGTGGGATAATTTTCTGTTCTCCTACAGTGTGTGACTTTGTAAGCATGCCAGGACACTGGTTACAATATCTGTTATGATTGCTAAGGTTTTCAGATTTTTGTTTCAGAAAAAAATTGATTTAAAAGTTCTGGCTTTAACTGATCATGTTTATCATGCACTTTGAATGAAAGAAACAACATCTGATTAGCTGCTTGTATTATTGCTGAATAAAAATAAAAAATATAACGAGAAAAATACCTTGTCTGAATAGCTCACCTGTGTAAGTAAGCTTGAAAAGTAATTACTGAGAGTCATTGTGCCAGATAGTTAGTGAAATTATATATCCTACTTATCAGAGTTACTCTGTGAAATAATGTTATAAATATACAATGGACATCTGCTAAGCTTTGAATTGCATTCGTGTTTTACCTTCTGCACTTATTCCTCCAAGCAAATCCAGTGGGGCCATACACAATTGCACATTTTACTTCCATGTCAAATAAATCAAGCACTGCAGTAATACCTAATTACACCAACCAAAGATGTGGATCAAGAGGAGCAGTAAAGTCATTCAGAATCCACTTTGGAGATTTGTGTAACTCTTCTGGCACAGATATCTTGTGTGTGTATTTTTTTTAACCTCAATTTTCCAGCATTGAGGGTATGTATACTTATAAAGCAACCACAGCAAGCAAAGCTTCTGCAAATGGACTTAACTCAGACTTCTCTAAATATACTTAGCAAGTAGGTAATAGTCCCAGAATTGAAATACAGATTTTTGTGATTCTAGAACGATGGTCCTAATGCTGTGAAGCCTAACTTGGGAAATGTTGGAGGCTAATTGCCTAAAGATGTTTCTGAACTATGATTCCAAATAGTTTTGTATTTTTTTTCCAAAGAGGATTTTCATGTTCCCCAAATGACAAAGAGTACAAATCCTAGCCCGTTTAATTTACTTTTGTTAAGACAATCTGAAAACAATTTGCTTATCTTAATCTTAGTGTGGGATTGTTTCACATTTTGATTTTTATTCATGGTTACAGATCCTGATGTTTACAACTGAGAAGACTCTTGAACTCCATTCTGTCCTAAGGTGGATATTCCTGATATGCACTTTTACAGACTCCTTTTCCCCCACTCTCTAGCTACTCACTGTGTTTTGATGACCCAGCTAATAAGAGGTCCCTGCCTGGAAGGTACAGATAACAAAATCATCAGAAAGCTGCTTTTTCTGATGTCGGAGGCATTTCATGAAATCCTACAGTTTGGTAAATGTCCAAGAACCACTGGCTTTATCACCTTTGATTGAGATAAAAGCATCTATTGGAATTCTTTGTAAATGAGGATATTTTAAACCTTGTTTTCATATCCTATAATTTATATGTTTGTTGAAAAACAACCTGTAAATGAGGTATAGTTCTTAGATGTTCTAAGGTATAGTTCTTAGATGTAAAGTAAATCACATTCTTTTTTCCCTTTGAAATTTAAATTATTGAAATGTTCATAGGTTTAGCTGTGTAATATCTAATAATTTAATCACATAAAATTGACTGGATACAAGAAAAACTTGGGAGTGGTAGATGTTTGGCTTTGATCTCATAGAACTTCAATGTTTTGTTTTAGATTTTGAAGGCTTTTTGCTTATTTCATAGCAGAAATAAAACATTTTAACCTGCTGATTCTAACAATTAGGATTTAAGCATTCAGCATTTCATTTTAGAAACCCACTCATGAAAGGTTCAGGCCACAAGCTGAATTATGTAGGTTTCATTATATTAAAGTAGGGTTATATTGCCTGCTACTCAATTATATTTTCCTTCCTTCCTCCCTCCCTTCCTCCTCCCTTCCTTCGTTCCTTCGTTCCTTCGTTCCTTCATTCCTTCCTTCTGTGTTTGGTAATTATAATTAAATAAGAAAATACCTCACAGTTATGATTAAATAAGAAAATATCACACACTTAGTACCAATTTTTTAAAAGCTTTGAATATGAAAATGAAACTAAAAAGTTAAACCTGAGACAGATATTCTTAAGATTATAAATAAACAAGAACAAAGATGAGGACTGGAGACTTAAAAATGTTGGAAGTCTATTACCAGGCAAATGGGAGGTAGATGAGAGCAGCTGACTTAGCAGATCCCAGAAAGCCACATCCTAATCAGATGGGAGAAAGCAAAGAAACCAACTGATCTGTATCAAATGACCTCTGAAAGTCTGCTGATACTGGACTTCACTGTCAGTGGAGGTGAACTTAAATCCAGTTCTTGTTGAAAGTTTTTTGGGAAGTACAGTGCTTCAGTTCTATCCCTTTCTCTGCAGCGCAATGCTGCTCCAGTCTAAGGCTGGCAGGCTACTTCTGTACAGGTTTTCTGTCCTCTTTCTGCTCTAAAGCACATAAGGAACAAAAATGCCTCACTGTAACAACAACAACAACAACAACAACAACAACAAAACGGCAGAAGGAAGGATTTATGCATGCTCCATTGCAAGAACATTTCAGAACAAGCTTCAGAATATGCTTTTTTTTTAACCTTTAGCATTCCTCACTTTTTAATTGTCATTGCAAAAGTGATGTACAGAGGGGGTTACATTTACATAGATCAGGTAATGAGTATATTTCTTTTTGAACATTGTCACCTCTTCCCTCATTTCCTCTGAGTTTTCCCCAACCTCCTCCCCCCAAGTTGTATAGTTCATTTTCAACATAGTGCCTAGTGAGTATCATTGCTACATTTTTAAAAAATAAGTTCTTTTTATTGTGAAAATACTGTACATAGGGGTTACAATCACATGAGCAAGGTAATGAGTACATTTCCTATCAAGCATTGTTGCCTCCTCCTACGTTTTCCCTTTACCATCCCTTTCCTCCCATCTCCACAACTACACCTCTCTCTTCCCTCCCCACCTAAATTGGAAAGTTCATTTTTCAACATAGCATCTTGTACATCTGATTGTTGCAATGGGTCAACCTGTACCCCTATTTAAACAATTTGTTTTTTCCCTTCCTCTCCCTAAATTATACCAATGTCAAATACAGTGTAAACAGGGGTTATACCATGGGGGGAGGGACATACAAAGCAACCAAAAAATCACCTGGTACTTTATAAATACTTTAGAAACAATAGCAAGAAAGAAAAAACCACTTGTGTCCTTAAATTGGGGTTCATTTCGCTTAACATCATCTTATCTGATCTTTTCTGCTTGTCTCAGATATATACTAGTTATTGCAAATACATTTGTTCACTCTTTGTCCCAACATTTCTTTGCTCCTCTTAACCTCCCCAAATAGATAAACTTACACACAAGACAAAAAGTATAGAAATAAAAAATGATAAAGGAGGAAAAAAAAAAGCAAGAAGCAAAATAACAAAAATTTATTGTTTCAATTTTTGGAGTTCATCTCTATACACATAGTTTATATGATCATATGCCCATAGCTATTGAGCCTGTGTAATCCTTTGGTCTCACTGTGTGAATGTTTAGTGTCCTGTACAATTTATCATGTCTCAGTACATTTTTTTTAAACATCCAGTGTGTTTACTTGTAGATTTATAGAAACAATTTAGTTACCACAAATGGGGGAAACCATGAAAACTATGTTTCTTTGGGTCTGGTTTACTTCACTAAATATAACTTTTCCCAAGTCTTTACATTTTCTTATGATACAATGTCATTCTTTCTGGTGGAAGATCATAATTCCATTGTGTATACATACCACATTTTCTTGATCCATTTGTTCACTGAGGGACATCTGCATTGATTCCATACCTTAGCATCTTAGCTATAGTAAACAATGCTGCAATGAACATGATGTGCTGATAGTGTGACCTTGCTTGTTATCTATTTGTTAAATGCCCAGGAATGGGATTTCTGGGTTATAAGGAAGCTTTATGTTTAGTCTTTTGAGAAATCTCCATCCTGCTTTCTCCAGTGTTTGAGTAAGTTACACTAACAGTGTAGTAGTGTTCCCTTTTGGCTACATCCCTGCTAGCATCTGTTATTGTTAGTTTTCTTCATAATGGCAATTCTAACTGGAATGAGGTAGAATGTCAAAATTATTTTGATTTGTGTTTCTTTTATGGCCAGAGATGTTGAACATTTCTTCATGAAAAAGACATATATGGTTTAGTAAAGGACTTTACTAGGAAAAGCTTAAAAATGAACCAGTCTTTATTGATTCATGTCTGTGGGATTTCCTCCCTCTTCACTCATTATTTTTTGTAATACTGGGGTTCAAACCCAGGATGCTTGGGAAGCATTTTATTACTCAGTTTATCCTCTAACCTTCTTCAATTTTTCTTTTTCTTCCTTCCTTTCTTTTTTTTTTGAAGCCTCGGTTGGCTTCAAATGCAGTATTTCATCTGCCTCATCTTCCTGAGTAGATAGGATTATAGACATCATATTTAGGTTGGCAGGTTCTTGACAAAAATTTTGCTGAGAAATATGATTGTGTATATAATGTGTTTGAATTAATCTAGAGAAAATTTAAGCAATGGATGGGAGAATGGCTTGGGAGAAAGGCCCAGGTACGGTGAGTACTCAGAATCATAGCTACTACAGAAATGAAGGCAGAGGAAGTAGGGTCACAGAGGAAATCCTATTGGAGGGACAAACTGAAAGCAGGAGGATTGGGCTATACTTGAAGTGATGGAATATTAATCTAGTGAGTGTAAGGCTCTGCGTTCAATCCCCAGAACTGTGAGACCAAACAAATGAAGAAAACAGGAAGTTTATTAGAGGAATGCATACAGAAATAACATATTTATTAACAGCAAGGGCAACCAAATGGAAAGGCATAGTATTATAATATAGTATTTTAGAGGTTAAAAACACCAATTCAATAAAAATATGAATGGATGTCTAGGGGAAATGGAAAATGGGAAGCATGAGTAAATGATATCAGAGGCTTCTTTATATAGTTGAAAAATAGCAGTGTGCAAAATACAAAGAAGAAAATGTCAATTGCCCAAATTTAGACATTAGAAAAAAATCACTAAAGCATTTGAAAGTGATTGTTGCTGCTGACATCTAAAGTCAGTGGTATCTGTCTGTCTGTCTGTCTGTCTGTCTATCTATCTATCTAAATATATATCTGTAAATTTATGTATGTGTCTATGTATCAGTGATACAGAGAGTCACATCTAGCTATATAGATCTATATGAATATCTATATAGATATAGATTTCTAAATACATGTATCCATATACATACATGCATATCTATCTATCTATCCCAATAGAATATGCTGGCAGATGCTCTGACAAGTGATTTCTATACTGTAATTGATTGTTGCTGATCTAAGAAAGAAGACGAGTAATTAGTAAAATAATTGTGAGTAAAAATTGCTGGAGGAGGAGAGGTTATCTAAAAAATTCATAAACTGTTCCCTTACAGAATCAATGCAGCTATATTGATCAATTAACTTGTCTCCTTATTAGGTTTAATTAATGGTGCACAATATTTTAGACAATCTTTTTCTATTCTATCATACATAAATACAGCAATCAAAATGATAACTTCATGAACTATTATTTTTACTTATAAGATATAATCCAAGTACTGAAATTTCAGATGCCTTTTCTAAAGTATTTAATTCTTTTTAACTTCTATAGACATTGTTGTGAAAATTTAAGTTGAATCATTCTGTAAAAATTAGATTTAAGCAGAATCCATTTAATACAGAAAGAAATTATACTAAAAGCACTATAAGGACACAATGCAGTAGGGGAAATGTACTGCTTATCAGCTTAATGTAGCAATAAAATTGTCCAACACAACTCATTGATTCAAGTATTGACATTGTGTACTTTGTAACTGAGCAGTGAAGTATGACAAGAGCTTTTCAAAAATCCATGTGAGTTTCAGCGTATAAATAGAAATATCGACTTACAAATATGAACTCATTTGAGAATGACTCACCATTTCTTTAAGAAGTGCTTCATCTGAATAATAATATTCTGATGTTTGCATTTTATGATTCAGTTTTTAGATAGAAAAATGCACATTTCTTTCTTGATGTCTGTTTTCTTATAGTTTGTCCTGAGTAAAAAAAATAATTGCATGGATAATATCATGCTTTAAACATCATAATATTCTTTAAAGTAAGTTTTGTTTGGAGAGAAAAAGTTATGTTTTTATTCCTGATTCCTTAGCAATTAATAAAGTAGTCTTTAAATCTTACTTCTATGTGAATAGGTGTCTGATTGTTTATGCATTCAGAATAGATATTTCTAATTAGAAATACACAACTTAATCATCTAATTTTCCTTGCTTTGGGAGCCTCACTCTCTAAGCTAACCATTCATCATTGGCCTTTAAATTGCTGTAGGCAAACAAAAGAAAAACCTTTTTTGAGTTTTCTTTTTTTCCCTTTTTTCTTTTTTGTACATTTTTATTGTAAAAATGCTGTACAGAGTGGTTACAGTTACATGAGCAAGGTAATGAGTACTTTTTCTATTGAGCATTGTTGCCTCCTCCTTTGTTTTTCCCCTACCATCCCTTCCCACCCACCTTCACAACTAAACCACCCCCCACCCTACTGAGGGGAATATTTTTTCAGAAAAGAAAATTAATAGGTGTGTGGAAAATTCCCTGAGAATTTTTGTAACTATTGCAAGTTTAGAGGTGTTATTGTTTTGTTTTGATGTAAGGCACAAAATTAAATAAAAAGTGATATGGGGCTGGGAAGGTGGCTCAGTGGTAGAGTGACTTGCCTTGCATGCATGAGACCCTGGGTTCAGTTCTTCAGGACCACATAAGCAGAAAAATCTGGAAGTGGCCCTGTGGCTCAAGTGGTAGAGCACTAGCCTTGAGCTGAAGAGCTAAGGGACATAGCCCAGGCCCAGAGTTCAGGCCCATGACCAGCAAAAAAAAAAAAAAAAAAAAAAAAAAAAAGAGAGAATGATACAATATGTGTACTTTGCTTTTTAAAATATTTCTGTGGTGAGCAAGGAAAAAGTAAGGTGTGAGCTGCCAACACAGAGTGATAGCATAGCTGAGCAGAGGTAAGATGTAAACATACACCCTCCCACTAACACAATTGTCAGGTAGTGCCATGGAGACATAGCCAGTCTAGGGTTTCATCATGATAATTCCATATACATTTTAGGTATTTTTAAAAATCAAAATCCCTTCCTCTATTACTATTGTTAGTCGGAAATGACTACTGAACTGTGTAAGTTATCACAAATAACCCTAAATATTGAAGGGGCAGAGTCTGGTACTAAAGAAAATATGAAAAAGGGTTTGTGTAGAACAAATTTTGTGACATGGTTGACATTAGGAATAGTACTAATTTACATTTTGTGGATAGTTGTAAAGTGCCCCAAGCTGTTCTTATCACTTTGCATTCATTAACCTACTTAATCCTCCTTACTGGCCTAGAAAATGTATTTTGTCATCCTTCTTATTTTATAGACAAGTTGGACCTTGGAGCCAGAGAAGCTGAGGAACCTCTCCAACACTGCAAGGCTATCCACAATTTCAATGACTATAAGCATTTCACTCATGAAAGCATATAGCTCCTGTGGTTTCCCTTGTGTAATCCTGCTCTTTACCATCACCTGTACCTGAAGCCCAATAAAAAGTATTTTGCTTGTTTTTCCTATCTGCTCATTCTAAAAATAAAACCTGTTTGTCTCACTCTTTGCATTTTGAGAGACTGTGTTGGGACTCTTTAAAACTTTTGCTTCCTCATAAAATTGAAGACTAAAAGGAAAACAAAAGTCTGAAAAATAAACTAAGCAAACATCAAGTGAAAGATATTGTCAATCTTGGTATCAGAAAACATAAGGCACAAATCATGATACAGAAGGGAGGTTTTAAAATAATATTGACAATATTAAATTTCCACAGCAAAAATATCAGAACCAGGAGTGTTAAATCATCAAATACAATTTAAGAATCACACAAGTAAAGATACTCAAAACTCAGGAAGAAATATATGTAATTATAGTTATCTTGGAACACTTTCACAGATTCATCTGTGAATCAGGTTCACTGTGTCCTGGTTAACAACTCGCCAGTCTTGTGAGTCAGAACACCCCTACACCCAAATTGAATGAAACCATTTCTCCCTTAACAGATAGGCAGCAACTAGGGTTCATTAAGTTATCCCCCAACACTTAGGAAAGTTTCTCCAAGCAGATGAGTCTTTATCAGTGATAATGATTATGTTAACAATTATAAAAGAATAAAAAATGAGAATCAAAACAAAAGTCTGGCTTACATGGACTTACAAATATATATCACAATAACATTGCAATATGAATTTGCAAAATTCATGATGAGCGGTAAAGTAGGTAAGTGCAGATTTTTTTCCCCTTCCTCACTTCCCTAATGATAGAATAGGTCCATTTATAAGGTTAAAGAAGATTTAATCATGCCATAATGTAAGCAATAGTGGCATTCTGAATTTAATATAGTTTTGAGTGTGTGTGTGTGTGTGTGTGTGTGTGTGTGTGTGTGTGTGTGTGTGTGTGTGTGTGTGTGTGTGTGTATGTGAGATATGGAGGTCAGTGAATATTTTGGTAGGAATTCATCAAAACTCAGATTCTAGGACAAAAACAACTTGGGAGTGGATAGTTTGTGAAGTATCTTCAAGAAGCACATGAAGAGAAAGGGAAGGAAGAAGCGCCAGTAAAAGCACACCAATAATATGAGTATAGATGAGTATATACTGAAGAAAAGAGAATCCCTGGTACACTGAAGAGAAAAGACCTCAGAATTGTCCTACTGAGCAGTTCAGAAGATTCATATTTATAATTCCTCTACTCTATGTGTTTAGAGTATGAAATCCTAAGAGTATGAAATCACCAGCATTTTCTTTTTACCCTGTCAGTAAGCAAATTTCTACAACTCTGCAGAAAACCCTAGGAGTGATAAGCAAAGGCATACAAGTTCTGAGATGGGCAATTGGCATGTATGCAAGGGAATACTGATCAGTGAAAGGTATAAGGCATCAACAGCACTCACTACTAAGAGACTTTTATTTTGTGTTCAGAATTCCTTACTCCATCCATGAGAACACATCCCAGTGTTTTCTCAGAGCCAGTGTGTATGCTACTCTCATTTCTGGAACACATTTACTGTCCTCAAACTTACTACCCTTCCCTCTCCTTGTCATCTGCAATATGCTTCTCTCTGTACCTCAGACTTCCAGGCATACCTGAATATATCTGAACCCCAGAAATGAATACAGGTCCAGTTATTTCCCAGGAGTGCCATCCGACTTCAGTGCAGATAGATTTCCCAATAGTTCTCAATATATGGAAGTGATATTCTTGTGTTCTCACCAGTGGACATGTGTGCAGGCTGAGAATGACACTACAATAAAAATAAAATTTTTATCTTGTATGCCTTTTCTCCTTCTGACTTCTACCTGCTGGTATTTGACTTATTCTATATAAATATCAGATTTACTTATAGTTTTACGAGGCTTCCTTAGAGATCCTTATCGACTGGCTTCTTTAAACTTAAGCTTTAAGTACAGACTTAAAGTGACAGCATATCTATCTATCTATCTATCTATCTATCTATCTATCTATCTATCTATCTATCTATTTATCTATCTATCATCTATCTGTCTTTATGTTGGTGTTGGTTCTGGCCCTGGGCACTATCCCTTAGGTTCTTTATTCAAGTCTACCACTTGAGTCACTGTTCCACTTCTGGCTTTATGCTGGTTAATTGGACCTAAGAGTTCTTTGGATTTGTTTTCCTGACAATGCTTACAGACCTAGGGATCTAAAATCCTCAGATCTCAGCTCCCTGGGTAGCTAGGACTACACCAGTAAGGCCTGAGCACCCAGTTGGTGTTTCAGTATTCCATTATAAAGGAAAGAAAATTAACTTGTTCTATCAAATAATTATTGTCTCCTTTTCTCTTATTATAAGTGGTTGCCTCCAATTATTTACTTGCAATAATTTTGGAAGAAATACTTCAAAGGCCTTTGACATTAGGACAATTGGCATTCTGTAGGAACCATTCCACAGTCAGAAGAAGAAGCACCAGATGATTGATGAAATTATTCTTCTTCCATGGAATTATCTTTTGTTTCCTTTTTTTATTGTGAAAATACTGTACAGAGGGGTTACAATTACATGGGTAAGATAATGAATACATTTCTTATCAAGCATTGTAGCCTCCTCCTTTGTTTCCCCTTCTCATCCTGTCCTCCTTCCCCCCCCCCCCCCCCACAAAGGAATTATCTTGAAGCTCCAGGCAACTAGGTCAGTTTCTCTATATTACTTTAATTGTAAATACAGGAATACTAGTGTGCTAAAGAACTCCAGGGAAGTAAACCTAGAGCAACAATATAAGCTGCTTATAGAAGAATAAGAACAGGAGACAGTTGGCAGACTTGACAGAAATTGACAGTAGATGAGATTAGATTGAGTTGGGGTCTTTCTCCAGTTAGAAACATGGCTGTAGAATTTCTTGAAGGAATTCAGGGCTTGTTAATTGGGTAGTATAGGTTGTTCCCCTTTGAATGCCCATTGCAGTATAGTTGGTATTATTTGTAAGGTATTTAACAAATTATAAATGAATATTGCACAGCTTCCTGGACCTAGAAGTTTGTATTTTCCTGTACTTTAGGAGACATATGAAAAATGAATGAAGAATTTTTTTATTCCCTATAGTTGCAGAACTGAGGGACCTTAGGGTTTCAATATCTGTCTTCATTTCTCTTCAACTTGCATCTCAGTCTCCCTCTCCATTTCTACCTTACACACACAACTCAAGCCTACAGACACACTTGCCTTTTCTCTTAAGGATATTCCCCCATACTTAAAATTAGTTTTGAGCCATCTAAACTCTCCAATAACCATGAAAATAGTAGTGGTAGAGTATAAAAAGCCTAGGTTTAGACAATGCACAAACCATTTTGAACCTATGTCTACCATTCAGTAACATGTACTACAAGTTACAAGAACTTCTTTGAGCCTTTGTTTCCTGACAATCTATCTATTTATCAGCCTTTTGAGGGACAGGATGGTTTCTTGTACTCCAAGCTCATGGTATTTCTCGCTTACTTCTTCAATGGCATCTGCATAGTCACAAGGATTTCAGTAGTGTAATAAGGGATGTGGTATGATTGCACTCCAGGCCTTTTCTTTTATTATAAAGTTGAGTGTCACAGAAGAGAGTTGTTTCCTGAACACTGACCTAGGAACACAGGAGACACAAAGTAACCTTTAGCATAAAGTGACATGTATTTCCCAACCTATCAAATGGAAGCAATGTGATCCATTTTGGCAAGCTAATGTCAAGAGTTTAAGATGCCATGGAGCTCTGAAATATTGTAGTCAATTAAGTATGGAGACTATGTGGTTTAGTTGTGAGGGCTTTTTTTTTATTGTGAAAATACTGTACAGAGGGGTTACAATTAAATGGGTAAGATAATGAGTACATTTCTTATCAAGCATTGTAGCCTCCTCCTTTGTTTCTCCTTCCCATTTCATCCTCCTCACACTCTCCCCACCCAACCCTCCTCTCCCCCTACCAAAGTTGTAAAGTTCGTTTTCGACATAACGACTTGTATGTCTCATTGTTGCAATGGGTCTACCTGTATCCCTATTATAAAAGATTTGTTTTTTCCCTTCCCTGTTGTGAGGGCTTTTTAAAAGATTGACCTCTGGAATTCCTACTTCATTATTGGTAAAGATGCTTCTGGTCTGGGGAAAACACTCTTTTTTCCTTTCTTGGAAAACAGCAGTTTATAAACAAGAATGCAGTTCTAGTCATAGCTCTTCTCTAAGCTTTATCTCAATCATCATTGGTCCCTACAAAAAAGTATTTGCATTTATCACATACAACATTATGTTATGAATGTAACTTTGCCAATGGTATCTGAGGGTTTCGGAGTAGAAGCTGATTTTCCTCAAACATCTGAAAAGCAAATGAATAGATACAAGGGACATGGTTATGTAACCTGAAGTTTTTGTGTCTTTTCTCATTTCTACTCATGGGTCCCTCTCCCACTCCATTAACAGAATACTGCAAATCTACTTTTGTAGTGTAGATTGGTTTGCATTTTCTATAAAGAGATATATGTAGTGTATAGTCTTTTGTTTGCTTCTTTTATTCAGCATAGTTATTTTGAGAAGAACATTTGGGTTCATAGTTATGAGCTGTTATGAATAAATCTCCGTTGAACATTTGTGCATGAGTCTTTGTGTGGGCATATATCTTAAAAACCTATTATTTTGAGCCAAGGCCTTACTGGTGGCCTAGACTGACCCTGTACTCACTATGCTCCTGCCTCAGTTTCCTGAGAGCTGGGGTTATGAGCATGTGCCACCACATAGAACTAAAACCCATTACTTCAAATAGGATGTTTGGTTGAGAGTTGTTTCTGGCAAGAGATTAAATTTGGTCTTACCAGAAGTCCTTCAAAATTTAATTTTGATTTTGTGATTATTTTCTTTATTAAATTAAGTCTATAGAAATTAATTACTCTGAGAATTTTTTTTAATGAATAAAGCCTAGTTAGGCCCAGGTATAATTCAGAACCTATTAGTTATACTGTGAAGGAGTCAATCTCCAATATAACTTATAAAATGATTTTGCATTTAGGTATATGTATATTTAGGTACACATGATCAAATATACCAGTATTGATGGTTGATGACTTAATTTGAAGTAAATAATGTATATGTAATTATACATAGTAAATGTAGGAAGGATAGGGGAGAATAATGAAAGAGGTGATATTGATCAAGGTGCATTATACTTATAAACTGATTTGTTGAATGATAGCTCCTTTGTACAACTAAAGATAATAAAACTGCAATTAAAAATAGGACAACAGGGCACCGGTGGCTCACACCTGTAATTCTAGCTACTCTGAGGATCTGAGGATTGTGGTTCAAAGTTGGCCCAGGCAGGAAAGTCTGTGAGACTCTTATCTCCAATTAACCCCAGAAAACTGGAGTGGTGCTGTGGTTCAAGTAGTAGAGCACTCACCTTGAGCTGAAGAGCTCAAGGACAGCACCCAGGCCCAGAATTCAAGGCCTATGACCAACAAAACCCAAAAATAGTCAATACATTTATATAGTTATTTTTGCAAAATTTGATTCTCATCTTAAGCTTCCTATTATTCTATCACAAATTTTCCATTGACAAATGTGGTTTTGAATTAACAGATTTAATCTTACAGTTTTTGAATATTAATCATAATAAGTTTGCAGCTGTCCTGTCAGCTATGTTTATCTGCATTTACTATGCCCTAAAAGGTAAAAAAAATTACTTCCACATACTATGCTTTTGTTTTGGTTTTTGTTTTTTTGTCGGCCGTGGGGCTTGAACTCTGGGCCTGGGCGCTGTCCCTCAGCTCTTCAGCTCAAGGCGAGCGCTCTACTACTTGAGCTACAGCGCCACTTCCGGTTTTCTGGTGGTTTATTGGAGATAGGAGTCTCAAGGTCTCTCCTGCCCGGGCTGGCTTTGAACCGCGATCCTCAGATCTCAGCCTCCTGAGTAGCTAGGATTACAGGCGTGAGCCACCATCGCCCGGTTTACTATGCTTTTAAATAGAGGTAATTTTTAAATTAACTCAGAGAAAGATTTAATTCATTTACATATTTTACCATTATAGGAAATTATATCTGGCAATTTCATTGGTTAAAGCTTACATTATAGACAGGCTTTCTAAAATTGGAGTGGCTTATTTTTGCTCATGTTTGACAAATACAGAGTGATTGCTTCCTTCTGGGAAAACATCTTAGCACCAAATGAAATGTGATAAGTTTTATATATGATATGTATTTATATATATATTCAAAAACATTTATGGAATGAACAAAGGAATGAATGAATACTTGGGTGCTTTGTTATATCCCGGACCATAGATTTTGCTCTTTAATTTTTATTTATTTATTTATTTATTAAAATATTTCGAACTCTGGGCGTAAGCATTGAGTTTTTTCACTCAAGGCCAGTGCTCTACCACTTTGAACCACAGAATCATTTCCAGTTTTCTAGTGTTTAATTGGAGCTAAGAGAGTCTTAAGACTTTCCTACCTGGGCTAGCTTCAAACTGCCATCCTCAGATTTCAGCCTCCGGAGTAGCTAAGACTATAGGCATGGAACCCTGGCACTCAGTTTTTAATTTTTTAATTTACAAATATTCATAAACTACCTGTTCAATCCCAAGCACTAAATGACAGAAAAGGAGTGCACCTTGAGCTGATACACTTACAGAGTTGGTTGTATGGCATATGACATTAATCAATAGGCACATGTTTTATTACGGAGAAGTATGCAGTTCAATGTCATAAAATAATATAAAGAAATTCTGCATGCTCCCCCATGCTATAACCCCCGTTTTCACTGTATTTGATGTTGGTATAATTTGTGGAGGGGAAGGGAAAAAACAAATTGTTTAAATAGAGATACAGGTGGACCCATTGCAACAATGAGATGTACAAGACGTTATGTCGAAAAACGAACTTTACAAGGTTGACGTAGGGGAGGGGGTGGGAGGAGAGGGGAGGAGATGATGGGAAAAAATGGGAAGGGGAAACAAAGGAGGAGGCAACAATTCTTGATAAGAAAGGTACTCATTACCTTGCTCATTTGGTGTAACCAAAAAAAAGTGTGAAAAAAATAAAATTTTCTTCCTTAGCATCTAAAAAAAGAAAAAAAGAAATTCTGCATGAAGTAGAGCAGGCATCTGTACTTGGGAGGAATGGGAAGGTAATCTGCTAGTCACTCAGAACTTAAAACGGAAGGCAATATAGTTAGAGTAACTGCAGAGATGATAATGTTTTAGAAACCACAAAAATGAGGAACATGAGTTTGTTGTCAATGTCACCATGCAGTTGAAAGAAATGTGTGTATTTTAGCAGGAATGCAAGTATATGCATGAAGGACTAACCACTGAACATAGGAAAGACATGGGCAATGAAATGTGCAAGCTCAAAACTGAAGCAAAAATACTTCTGGCAGTCCACAGCTGAAGTGGAAAATGCTAGACATATTAGAGGTAAAAACAGAATGTGATAGTTGATTGAATGGGAGGGGTAACAAGTTCAACAAGAAATGTACTCACTACCTTGCTTATATAACTGTAACATCTCTGTACATCATCTTGAAAATAAAATTAAAATTAAAAAAGGAAGGAACTGGGAATTGGTGGCTCATGCCTGTCATCCTAGTTCCTCAGGAGCCTGAGATTTGTGGATCATGGAAACAAGCCTGAAGATTCTTATGTCAAATTAACCACCAAAAAAAAAAAAAAAAAAAAAAGCCAAAGGGAAGTTGTGGCTCAAGCAGCAGTTTTGAGATTAAAAAAGCTAAATGAGAGGTTCTGAGTCCAGTCTCTAATTAAGTAAATAAATCTGTAAGGGGAAGAATTTTGCAGCTGAGAAGAGAAAGAAATTTACAAATTTAGTTTTTTTTCTCACATTTCCAAACAAGAGATCACAGAATACTGAACCTGTCGATGAAGTGAAAGCACATGGACATGTGAAAGCAAATTGTATCCTGAGGGTCTGGATACAGTAGCTGAGGCCAGACAAGTTAAAAAAGCACAACAGAGTAAATGAAGTCTTTCAACGTACTTCCTTTAATAGCTTCCAAATATTAATTTGGAAATTCTGAACTTGCATTGCTAAGAGAGTAAGCATAGTACTAATAAAACATGGAGATGCAGGGAACGAGTTGATATGGGTCACTATCAAACCCTGAACACACAACTAACATATAGAGCATGTTCTCTATCCCCTCCCTCTCTCTCTCTATTTTTTTTTTCTTTATTCTTTATATTTTATTTACTTGGTATCTGATGTTTTCTCCCATTGGCTGCCACTCTATTACCTGAGTCACCTCGTCCAAGTACACAGCATCTTCTTTTGCTTTTCCCCAAATTATTTTGTATTCAAGCTGTCAGGCCAATTTTTTTTAACAGCAGAACTTTGGAAGTATTTACAGAAAAATTGAATGAGCATTTTAAGAATTTCAAAAGACCATGTTTAAATTTATCCACTGGTAGGTCCTTAATAAAACATGTAAATTACTAGTTGTTTCCTCAGTTAAAATTAAAATAATAATCTATTTCCAATATTGATCATCAAATGTTTTAGCATCTTAACTCCAGTAATTATTTTTGTCTCTTACCCATTTTATGGATTATATAGACACAGTTTTTTTCTTTTGTGTTATATTAAAAAAAATTGTCCCTGATTTCAAGTAACTTTTCCTATATCCAAATACCTTCATTTTCACAACATTTAATATGTTGACTTGACTTTTATATTCAATAAAACATGTCTCTTCTTGTTAGAAGTCACAGTATTCCTGGAAGTGGCACTGTGGCTCCAGTGGTAGAGCTAGAGCTCTAGCCTTGAGCTGAAGAGCTGAGGGACAGCGCACAAGCCCAGAGTTCAAGCCCCATGACTGACCAAAAAAAAAAAAGTCACAGTATTCCAACCAAATTTTCATATACCAAAGATGATAGGACTTGTGTTCATAACTGTTGACAATTGCAAACACACTGAGGGTGAGCGAGAGCCATCAAAGATGTCAAAATGACTAAAGACAGCGCCAAAGCCCCATTATTTGAACACAGAAAAGAAAAAAAAATAGTTCTTCTTTCCATAAATATCTGTAGATTAGGAAGTTCAGACCTTATGCTTCTAGTGGATTAAAGGTCTTTCTATTTCTGCTGATCATCCAAAAAGGTGTAAATTTTGGAAAATTAAGGCCTTTTCTTTCTGCACTAAGAGAAGCTGCATGATCTGATGATCACTTCCTTAGAGGTTAGGCAGTATCAGGAGTGCCCTCTGTCTGAAACACTTTCAGTGAATGTATCAGTAAAAAAACACCAGTAATTTACCAACCTTTCTTCTGGTATTTTATTCTAGGAATCTTAAAGGCTTGGGACTTTTGCCAAGCTTGTGAAGGTTAGAGTAGGGATTTTCTTCCCCTCTCCCCAAAATTGTATAGAGACAATCCCTGCAATTATATATTTTTCTTATCCCGGAAAAGAAGTAGGTAACATAATAGTCTCCATTACATTCCTCCTTGTAAATTAGTTTTAGATTTTTCCCTTCAGCAATTATGCTTTCCTTTTCTTTAAATGGCACTGACTCCTAAAGTACAAAGGGAAGGAGAGTTTAGAGGGCACTTCTGGGACTTAAGAGACATTAATTAGTTGCCAGGAACTAACACACACACACACACACACACACACACACACACACACACACACACGCACACACACACACACACACACACTCACACTCATTCACTCATACACACAGCCAAATTATGAGGCTGGAAAGTCAACCCAAATGTATTAGGAGCATAACTTGTAGGCAATATAGTGAGCTGATTATATTTTCTTTGTTCTGAAAAATAAAATTTAACTCAATGTTGTATGAAATCATTGTAATTGCATTTTCAAAACCTGTATTATTGAGTTTCAGAGAATTTGGGGTACTCAAAATTTGGTAAGATTTCATTTTCCTTATAAGTGAGAAGTTGAGAAAACATCTCTAAGTACTGAAATTGTTTTAATACAGAAAAAAGAACAATAGTGAGAGCTATGTGAAAATGGTAAATATGACTGCAGGTAAATATGACTGCATTTACTCTATCACATCTATTGAGTAGAAAGTAGGTTACAGATTGGTTATTGATCAGGTTTAACACGCCAAGCCAGAGTTGTATACAATTGAAATATTGCTTTGTGTTAGTGCTTGCATTGCTTTTTAAAAGTGAAGTTACAATATATTCTGATTTAAAGTAGGGATTTTTTTTTTTGGCTTGAACTCTGGGCCTGGGAGCTGTCCCAGAGCTCTTCAGCTCAAGGCAAGCTCTCTACCACCAAAGCCATAGCACCACTTCTGGTTTTCTGGTTTTCTGACTTTGATCTTCTCAATGCAGGACACAATGTCTAAGGTATAAGAACTACAATTTCAGGGTATAAGAATGCCACTGGCATCTTGTGGATAAAGTCTAGATGCTGTGAAACATACTGAAATGTACAGAACAGCCATCAAAATGAAGAAATTATGCATCCACAATTGACAGTAATGCTGTGATTAAGAAATGCCAGTTTAACAAAGTCTATGCTATTGTCCATCATCATACTTGCCAACTAATTCATTCTACTACTCATAATTAGTAGTCAAAAAATACTATCCTGTAATTTTATCCCACAGTGAATTTCATTTATGTTGAATTTTACAATCAAAGTATATTTTACAGTTTTTATTCCTCTGATACAAGATGTCTAATATAACACACAGAAGCAAATAAGTTTTGTTTCATTTTAACTCTTCATCAACCTTTCTGTAATTATTTTGGTGGAAGCTTACTACACCAGTTTTCTGCTGAATACACTTTCTAAATTGACCATAGGATGCTTTTGCAAACATAGGAAATATCAAGATGATACTTCCTACAAAAGTTTAAGAATTGGAACTTTATACTATTTTATGGACATGTGCAGGAAAGTCAGCATATAATAAAGTTATCTACACATGCAGGTTTATTACAGCAATATTCACAATAGCAAAGACACAGAATCAGCTTAAGTGCCTATCCATGGATGAATGAATAAAGAGAAATATATATATATATATAATATATATAATATACATATAAATATAGACATGTGAAAGAAATCTTGTTGTTTGCAGAAAAATAGCTAGAGCAGAAGGTCATGGGGGTAAATGAAATAAGGCAGACTCAGCAAGACAAATACTGCTTGTTTTCTCTCATATATGGAATCTAGCTTTTTAGCAAACAGACACAAAAGTTTAAAGGCTATTTAGAGTCAAGGGCACCGAGAAGAATTTGGAGGAGAGACAAGAAAGGGCATTGGGGTGATGAATATGACCCAAGTAAATTATATGCATGTATGAAAATGTTATAAGGAAACCCATTATTTTGTACAATTAATACATACTAATAAAAATTCTAACGTCTAAAACGTGTCTTTTCTTTCAACAACCTTTCCTTTATTTTAGTTTTCACAACCATATAGAAAGGCACTAACATTCTTAAACTTGGACTGAAGGTGAACTTTGTACCCAGTGGTTGCAGAATGACTGAACATACTGTTCCTCTTTCCCCGGCTCTCCTACTTCACAAAGGAGCCATTTGCGGCCCATGCGTACCTGGTGCTGGAGTACAGCTGGGACCTATGAGTGTTGTGAATAATCTTTCTGTGGGCTGAGTTGCACCCAAGAACAAAGTAAGACCTGAGTCTCAGAATGCAGCCTCTGTACTCTCTTTTAAAGAGTTTTATTTATCTTTAAGTTAAATAACATTCTAGAATATGTAAGCAAAGTCCCTCAGGTTCACGGTGTAGTGATCTGAGCAGACTGTACAAAAGCAACGCTTGTATTAGACACATCGTGTGCCTTGTGTTTGACCAACGTTCTAGAAGCATACTTTCTTAAAAATTAGATGTTCTATCAGTAAGTTATTTTTTGGATGGACCCTAATATTACCCATCTGGAAGTGTTTCTAGCAAGCATAACTGCTCAACTAAAAGGTCCATAGAATTATCCTTACCTGCTTCTCCTTGGCCTTACAATCTAAGTTCACTACAGACTGATATTTTTTTAAATGAATGGAATAAAAATGTCTTTACTGTCTTCCTAACTTCCGATGAAGTTAGGAAAACCAGTTGGTTGTGATTGAGTTAATTTGATACATATATAGTTAATTGATTATGTATATATCACATTCAAACTGCAACTGTATACTATTTCACCTCCTTCTTTCACTTTATTCATTCCATAAGAGTTAAAATATATAATCTGAGAAATATTAGATTCACTAAAAATAATCAATTAAGAATAAACCATTTCTTTTTTTTTTTTTTTTTTTTTTTTTTTTTGCCAGTCATGGTGCCTGAACTCTGGGCCTGGGCACTGTCCCTCAGCTCTTCAGCTCAAGGCTAGTGCTCTACCACTTGAGCCACAGCACCACCTCCAGCTTTTTCTGCTTATGTGGTGCTGAGGAATCGAATCCAGGGCCTCATGCATGCAAGGCAAACACTCTACCACTGAGCCACCTTCCCAGCCTAAACCATTTCATTCTTATATGCAATAAACATAAAACATGCATTGTTAAATTTCAAAATCAGTGTACCAAATTGAATATATAATGCTGGTATTTACTTTTCATCCTAGGACATAGTTTTTTTTTTCAAGAAATTAAGTTATTTTAAGAAATTTAACAAAATATTTTCATATCGTAGGTGTTTTCTTACTGGCTTTCTTGAAGGCAATGGCTTTAAAATGAAGCTCATTATTGTTGTGAGACAAGAGTAAGAACTAAAGGAGAGAAGGTACTGAGGTATGGGAGTATGATAGAGATAGGCTTTGCATGTCTCTACATATCACAGTATGGAAAATTTTTATTGTCAACACTTTTGTAGAATCCTCTCCCATTATCTTTGTTCCTCTTGGGTTTTGAATTTTCCGGTTTAACAAATCACCTGCCTGAAATAAAATTTTCTATGTCTGTTCATCCTCTACTTTTTTGAAAACATTTAAATACTCAGTGCAAAAATGCTCTACAAGATCTTGTTGGGTAGAAGACAGGAACTGATGGTAATTGTTTGAGAAACTGTTAGGCACAACTGCAAGATGTACAGACTAGCTAATGTGACATCTTACCTGAGTTTCCCTTTGTTTGTTCAGGGACTTCCCATTTTTACTCAATGTCAAATTTTGACCTGAAGTTGATATAATTTTTCTTAAGCCCATTTTAAACTTTTTGCAAATTTCAGAGATTATTAGTTTGATAAATACCCACGGAGTGGGCACTGATTTTGTGTCACCATTTCTATAAGCAAACTACTAGATGGTCTTTCACAATGAAAGCTAATATGACACTGCACTATGTCAAAGGAAACATTTGTTTGTGACTTAAATTAATAAAATTAAAAATTAATTAAAATTAAATTAAAATTAAATTAATTTTTTTATCGTGGGGCTTGAGCTTGGAGCCTGGGTGCTGTCTCTGAGCAATTTTGCTTAAGTCTAGCACTCTACCACTTGAGCCATAGTGTCATTTCCATTTTTTTTCTGGTGCTTAATTGGAGGTAAGGGTTTTATGGATTTTCCTGCCTGGGCTGGCTTTGGTTCACAATCCTCAGATCTCAGCGTCCTTCATAGCTAAGATTACAGCCGAGAGCCACTAGTGCCAGCTTTTATATTTACTAAAAAATTTTTTTTTATTGTGAAAAAGTTGTAAATGGTGCTGTGGCTTAAGTGTCAGAGTGCCAACCTTGAGCACAAAGAGAGTCAGGGACATCACCCAGGTCCTAAGTTCAAGCTCCAGGACTGGTAAAAAAAAAAGAAAAAATAAAATCAAGTGACTTTGTTGAACTGCAGTTGGTCTTTATACTGAGGAATTCACTGTTTTATTGAAAATAACCTGGTATTCCTTTCTAATAAGCTTCTTTCCCATAAGTGTGTAGTTTTCATCTCTGTACATTTTCACTTGTCTCTTGTATTTATAACACACACACACACACACACACACACACACACACACACACACACACATATATATATATATAATGCTATCTTTGGCAGTGGAAGGGTGTAGTATTGGACTGGGCATACACTCATCCTTTCATCACACTAAGGCAGTGGTTCACTAACTGAGCTCACTAAGGCGGTGCTCACTAAGGGGCTCTCTATGGGATAAGTTCTAAATAGCTGTGTGTCTTAAACTCTACTCATTTCACAAAGGGAAAACCACTTCTTGCACTTACTATGCTAATTAACAAGCCCTTTGCTATAAATTCCAACAACTTCTGTGAATAGAATATATTAAAGACTTTGTACAAACATCACAGATTCAGTTGAGTGCTGAATAAAGGAAATTGTACTGAAGATCTTGCTCTGGCTTTTTCTTATTTTCCTCCTAAATAAATTCCATTCACCTTTATTTCTGCAGTTCAATAGCCCCCTGCCCACCACCACAGTGGTATTTTCTGTCTCTCATTGTTTTTCTTCTCTTTTTTTTTTTTTTTGGTAGCAACCTTTATAACAATAGTAGATTTACCACAGAATGTACTCTTGCTTGACTTGCAGATATTTTCTTCAAAGAATAGATTCTAGAACCCTCTGCATTTCCCATGTACATTTCAGTATCCTTCTGCACAGAATGCTCAATAAGTGTAATTGCTATGATGGTAAAAGAATGAATGAATATATGGAGTCAGCAATCCCACTTTGGGGCATTTACCCAAACGATCACAAGGTCATACCAAAGCTACCATCACAACCATGTTTATTGCAGCATTATTTACCATAGCTAAGATATGGAACCAACCCAGAAGCCTCTCAGTAGATGAAAAAGAAAATTATATGTATTTAATATATATATGAATTATATATATATATATATATATATATATATATGAATTCTATGCCTCCATCAGAAAGAATGATTTTGCCTCATTTGTTAGGAAATAGAAAGACTTGGAATAAATTATATTGTGAAGTAAGCCAGACCCAAAGAAACATAGTTGCCATAGTTTCCCTTGTTTGCAATGACTAGTACATGTCTAGGACAAGCAGAGAAGATCAAAGGCTATGTACATATGACCACATGAGATAATGTTAAACAAAATGTACCCCAAGACAGGGACACAAGTGTTTTTTTGTTTCTTGCTAGTGTTTTTTAATGTACTCATAATGGGCTATATGATTCTTTTGTTTCTTTTGTATGTTCCTCCCCCATGGTATAACCCCTCTTGTCACTGGATTTGATGCCAGTGTTCTGCCTCTTGTATATACATTTTTATAATTTGGGGAGGGGAAAGGTTTGACCCATTGTGATGATGAGATGTACAGGACACTATGTTGAAAACAAACGACAATGTCGAGGTGGGGGTGGGCGGGAGGAGTTGGGGAGGTAGGCTGGGAAGTGATGGTAGGGGGACAACAAAGGAGGAGGTAACAATGCTCACTATGAAATGTACTCATTGCCCTGCTCATGTAACTGTAACCCCTCTCTAAAACATTTTTACAATAAATATATATGATAAAAAGAATGAATGAATAGATGAATTTAAAATATTTATATTTTTGAAAGCTTTTTCAGAGTTTTATCATGAATTCATGATATTGTCTACTTCTTGAGAATGGAATATTTTCCATTGGAGAAATTTCAACCATGAATATTCTCTGAAAAACTGTCAGATTGATGTTACCACACGAAGAATATATCTCTCTAGTTTATATGATTATGAAATCTGTACAAATAGATTGTTCTTTTACCCTCTAATTGTAACTAGGTTTTATATTGTTCTTTTCCCCTCTAATTTAAATTAGGTTTTACTTTGTTTAATTACTATAAGCCCCCTACTTTCTCAAATTGACTTATTTATTATTGGTTTATTATATAATAAATACCATTTGGGTCTGGGTGTCAGCTTAATGACTATGCCCCTTATGAGCCTGGCAATGTCCTAGAGAGATAGAAGTGTTAGGCAAACATCTTTATTTGAAGTACATGCCTATTCTACAGTGTTACCATGGAATGGAAAGTGGCCTGCCAATTAGCTTCCTTCATGACCTTGAAAAAGAAATCATCATTTGTTAACTTGGTTTATTATAAGAAGATATATGGGTTAATCAGGTCAGCAAGTCAGTTATAAGTCATTGTGCAAGGTTTGTAAAAATATTCATCCTTGAAAAGTTGATTTGACTGGGTTAAAAGAAAAAATTCCTACATATCTTACGTCTAGAGCCATGAATTTACCTTATTACGTGATTTAAAGCCTTTCTCTGAAGAGAAGAGCTTATGTAAAGATATAAATTACTAGAAATGCAAAAACTTCATGGTAAATGCTATTTGCTTCTTGATACATTAGAAAACATTAAAGTTTCAGTACTTGCTGCAGGTTGTCAATTAATTGATTTTCATATGGCATAATAAAAATTGTTTTTTTTTCATAATTTTATATGTAGGACATGCAGAACTTGGGAGAGGAAATTTCTCTCAGCTTCAAGGATTCTTAGTACTTATTAGGATGATGCAAGTATAGTTCATTGAATTAAAGAAGAATGTTCCTGCCGGGTGCTGGTGGCTCACGTCTGTAATCCTAGCTACTCAGGAAGCTGAGATCTGAGGATCATGGTTCAAAGCCAGCACAGGCAGGAAAGTCTGTGAGACTCTTATCTCCAATAAACCACTAGAAGTGGGGCTGTGACTCAAACGGTTGAGCTGAATTGCTGAAGGACAACCCCCAAGCCCAGAGTTCAAACCCTACGATTGACAAAAAAAAAAGAATGTTCCTGAGAAAATTAGCATACTAGACAGGGTTTTAAATATGAGAAGGGAGAATGTCTTCACAATACAATGCAACCCCTCATCTATCCTTCTCATTTCTTCAGGATATACTCCACTTCTAGCTCCATACTTATTTTCTGCCCATCTTTGAATCTCATGACTCCTTCAGTTAGCCTTGGTCTTCTGCCACATCATTTTCAACTCAGAACCCAGTGATTCCATAAGAGCTGCACATCAAATTATGCCAGTCCTCCGAATGACTTCCCATCTCATTCAGTCCTAAAACCAAGCTGAGTAAGATACATAATGATACAACGGTATTTAGCCATATGATATAGCCTATCACTATCTTTTTCTTCCAATGCTTTAAGTAATCCTTACCTTGTTCTGGAATAAGATGTTCTCTCTTCCAAAGCTCTTCATATTTTCTTTGACAAAATAGTTCAGAACAAAGACACTCAATGCTTCTCATCATAAGATATGCAAAAATGTGGTAGATCTATGGAGAATAGTCTCCTAATATCTATATATCTTTTTGTATATATTTTTACTGTAAAAATACTGTACAGAAAGGATTACAGTTACATAAGTAAGGCAATCAGTACATTTCCTATTCAGCATTGTTACCTCCTCCTTTGTTTTTTCCCTTCTCTCCCTACCTCCCCAACTCCTCCCTCACCATCCCCAAAGTTGTAAAGCTCTTTTTCAACATAGTGTCTTGTACATCTCATTGTTAAAATGAGTCAACCTGCATCCTTATTTGAGCATTTTGTTATTTCCTTTCCCCTCCCCAAATTAGAAAAATGTATATACAAGATGCAGGGTATTGGAATCAAATAGAGTGAAAACGGGGGTTATACCATGGGGGAAGAAAATACAAAAGAAACAAAAAAATCATATGATACATTATAAATACATTAAAAACAATAGCAAGAAAGATAAAACCACTTGTGTCCCTCTCTTGGGGTTCATTTCACTTAGCATCATCTTGTATGGTCATAAGTATATAGCTTTTGACCCTTTCTGCTTGCCCTTAGATAAATATCTTGTTTTTCTTATTTTCTAGCTATTTCCTTCACTGTACTTTAAAATCTAGGAGAGGACTATCTCCTTCTTGATCTGTCACTGGTATTAACTTTTAGAATTAAACCTCATAACAGATACTTAACACATATTGAATGACCAAGTTAACAAATGTTTATTTCTTTTTCAAGGTCATAAAGGAAGCTAGTTGCCACTTTCCATTCACTGGTAAGAGTGTAGAACAAGCATGTACTTCAAATAAAGATGTTTGCCTAATACTCCTACCTCTCTTGGACACTGCCAAGCTCATGAGAGTCATGTGAGAAGCTCAAAAGATCTATAGCCATTAAGCTGACATCCAGATCCAAATGGTATAGATTCAAATTTGAGCTAAAATTTCAGAGAACCAGGTAGAAAATCGTATAAGTTCCAGTCTGGGTTTGAAAGCAGAAGAAGACTTGCTGTTTCAGATTGACAGAAGATGGAAAGAGGAGATTTCTCTTTGTCATGTTTGACTCAGATCTTCGGTGAATTTGTTGAGGCCCACCCTCTTCCAGGAAGGCAAATTACTTTACCTAGTCTATTCATTCAAATGTTAACTTCACACAGAAATGCCTCTCAAGTAATAGAGAAACAATGTTCAATTCAATGCCTAGCCACCCTATGGTCCATTCAAGTGAACACCAAAATTTAGCATCATGCTTCATACAGTCCTGCAAATTCTTATTGAAAACCAATACTCTATGTAGTTCCATAAATTCTTAATGCAACTGAATACTATATAATACTGTTTTAAAGACTCAGTGAGCTCACATCATTCAGTATCATCTTTACCACACACAAAAACTAGATAATTAAAGGTGTCAGAGAATCATTTCATCTTTAGCATTTTCATGCTGGTTGATTTTGATGTTAACAAGTTCATGCTAAACTAAACAAAAATAATGAATTAAAGGCTATGAGATACTTTTTTATTATAAAGATACACTTATTGTAATGAGTACATTCCCTACACAGCATTGTTACCTCCTCCTTTGTTTTCCCCCTACCATCCCTTCCCTCCCCACTTCCCCAAATACTCCCTCCCTGCCTTCCCACAGTTGTAAAGTTTGTGTTCAACATAGTGTCTTCTACATCTCATTGTTACAATGGTTCAACCTGTATCCTTATTTCAGCATTTTGTTATTTCCCTTACCCTCCCCAAATTAGAAAGAATGTATATACAAGATTCAAATATACTTTTTTTTTTTTTTTTTTTTTTTTTTTTTTTTTTTTTTTGCTGGTCATAGGGCCTGAACTCTGGGCCCGGGCACTGTCCCTCAGCTCTTCAGCTCAAGGCTAGCGCTCTACCACTGGAGCCACAGCACCACTTCCGGCTTTTTTTTTTCTGCTTATGTGGTGCTTAGGAATTGAACCCAGGGCCTCATGCATGCAAGGCAAACACTCTACCACTGAGCCACCTTCCCAGCCCTCAAAGACACTTTCTAAATGTAGGGATCCTGATATAAATTTCCTCTTTGTGTTTGTTCATGGAATTGTACTAGCGACAAAAATAGAAACATTATATATTGGAAAAAAGCTTAATTTTTTAAACCAAATATCTAAAAATTAGAAGCTATCTTAAAGAATGGGAACTAAAATGGTAAATCTGGTAAACTAGGAACACTGGAGGCTCATGTCTCTAATCCTAGCTACTTCGGAAAATGAGATCTGAGTATTGCAGTTTGAAGCCAACATGGTCTGGAAAGTCTTTAAAACATATTTATTTATTTATTTATTTATTTTTTTGCCAGTCCTGGGGCTTGAACTCAGAGCCTAGGCACTGTCCCTGAGCTTCTTTGGCTCAAGGCTAGCATTCTACTACTTGAGCCACAGTGCCACTTCTGGCTTTTTCTGTTTATGTGGTACTGAGGAATCGAACCCAGGGCTTCATGCATGCTGGGCAAGCACTCTACCACTAGGCCACATTCCCAGCCCTCTTTGAAACAATTATCTCACAGCTCTCTTTGAAACATCAAAGACCTGGAAGTGACACTGAGGCTTAAGTGGTTGAGTGCTAGCCTTGAATAAAAAAGCTAAGGAAAAGATCTGAGGCCTTGAGTTCAAATCCCATTATCATCAAAACAAAAGAAAGTCACAAAATCTGTTCTTTTTCCAACACCTGTTCTTTTTGTTGTAAATATATGAAACTTTCGAATTATCTAGATCACAGAGCTGAATCTTTTATTTTCTTTAGACTTACACATAATTTATTACATTTAAGCTCATTTATAAGTAGTTCTGCAGAAGTTGTTTTGAAAATGTGATTCCATTTTCCATATCTAACAAAGTAGTATAAAAAGTAAGTTAGAATAAACAAACTATTTTATCTTCTTAAGCTTTCTTAAATTAAAGTGTTTGACAGTTAAATTCACAAAAATTTTAAAACAACTTCATAAATTACAATCATCCAGGTTTCTTCTGAAAAAGAAATTTAGAAACAGTTTTTTTTTTTCTGTTGCTTTTTAGTTCTATAAGAGTTAGAATTTCATACATTAAAAATCACCCATGGTTATTTTCCTTTCTGAAAAATGATTTTAACTCATTGGAATCTCACAAGACTTCAATTTATTTATGCTTCACCCACTCTCTTAGTAACCAATTCATGACTTCCTGAGACAGACCAATCAATCTCCTAGGTAGAAATGACTAGATTTCTAGAAATGGAACCTCAGTGACTCATCATTTGGCCTGAAAATCCCATTTCCAGAGGTTAATATAAAAAACATCATCAATAGTGGCACACCCATTATGAGACATATGTCAGCAGAATCATTGAGTTTATGTGTTAGTTTTGAGTTGAAAAGTCTTGGATACAAAACAGAGACTGAGCTAAGTAAGGAGTCACTTGGTGAATACAGTCAAGTGCTGGTGTATAGAGTAGGGTTATGCTGCCTATATTAAATGATTGTTTGCAGAGCAGCTGTAGAATTAAGTAGACTGGGAGGTAAGAACAGAGTCCAATGGAAGCAACTCCAATTATTAGGGATCAGAATCCCAAATCCCAAGGATCAGGTGACTTGGATAACAGAATTCGCATTAGAAATGGAAAGCCACAATTGGAAATCTATAGGAACAAACAGATTTGGTATGGGTTTAGAAAATAAATGTAAGATTTCTAATGAAATTGATAGAAAGAGATTCATATGATCTCTACATGTATATTTAAAATTAAATAAATCAAGAAAATGAATTAGTATCTTTGAAATGTTAAGGATTTCCAACTATGAATATATACCCATATGTTTAGAGCTGCTTGTGTTTACTGTAGTAAAACTATTACACCTCCTAGAGCTTCTCAAAGTTCCTAAGCTTTATTCCTGGCTTTGTGGTGATTTTAGTGTTGCTGTTGTTTACTGGGCAGGAATTTTTAATTATGTTTTCTCTTTGATAATTATTGGTATGATCAAAACTATATAATTCCTATTCTTACCTTGTATCCTATATATTTTGTGAAATCTATAGTGAAAATTTCAAATGATCTCAATACATTGAATTTTATTTCCAATATATTGAACTATATTGGTTATAATTCAAATACTATCTATATTTATTTTCTAAATGTATTTTTAAAATTAAGTTTTATAAAATATTTTATATTATCTTTTTTATCATGTGACTTCTCTAATTCTTTTAGTTATGCTTAGTTTTTTTTAATGTGACATCTATTTGTGTTCCTGAAATAAGTATACATAATTTATAGTATCTTATCTTATCAGCAAATGATAATTTTGGTATATTGTTTAAAAGTTTATCAAATATATTTAGAAAAATAAAAAACTTTGGATTTTATTATAAAATTACATCTAGATTTTATTTCTTTTTTTAAAAATTTTTGTCAGTTGTGGGGCTTTAACTCAGGGCCTTGGTGGTGTCACTGAGCTCTTGTGCTCAAGACTAGCACTCTAACACTTTGAGTTGCAGTTCCACTTTCAAAAGAAAAAGGTTTTTGTGTTTGTTTTAACTGTAGTTCTTTTGTCTTTTCATTTTTGGTACTGGGAATTGAACCAAAAAGTTGCACTTACTAGGCAACTGCTTTGTCACTGAGCTACATCCAACCTTGATTTTTCTCATTCTTCATGATATAATTTTATTTGTCTTTCATTGAGATTTTCACTACAAATGGAAGCTTCAACTATCCGGAGGTTTCTTTTCTTGTTCTATGTCTTATTAAATTCCAGCCCATTTACCTTTTCCTTTCTTTTCTTTTCTTTCCTTTCCGTTTCTTTCTTTCTTCTTCTTTTTTTTGGTACCAAATTCATTTAGTTTCAAAGTACTTTCTTTTTCAAATAAATTAAGTATGTTTCCACTTAGAAGACCAATGGCAAGAGCCCTACGTTTTACTGTGAAATATGTCCATGGAAATTTACTTCTAATGGTTTCGGCATATGTCTATCCTCTCCTATCTAACTTGCTCTGTTCACCTTATGAGCAAAGTATAAAACACAGTATGTATGATAATTATTTTAAATGTTCAAAGACAACTGTATTCTCTAGTTTCTGTCAGGTTTTCAATTGTAAGCTTGCTTCCACCCACATGTACATTTTAGAAGTAGGTCTTACAAGTATAATTTAAGTTTTTTTTTTTCCCCGTAGTGTTATTGAATGACATGGAAAATTCCAGTGATGATTTCTTCAGGTCTCTTGATCCCACACTGTGTTATGTTCACTGGCTTCTGAAGGCTGCTCTTCCAAAGCAATGGTAACCATAGGAAATGCTTGGGAGTAGTTTGTTGTTGTTTTTGTTGTCAAGTGTCTTTCCATGACAGGGTGTGGGCCATAGAAAACTTCTTTCCTGTCTGTACCTCAGCCAGTGATCCTTGACTCACCTGGAAGAATTTTGGTTTCCTCTCAGAGGTTGAACTTTTGGCCACTGTGGTCTGCATTTGGATGCTCAGATGATCCATTGGCTTTAGGAGTCACTGAGTATCTTGAATATATTTTCTATTTGTGAATTTTGTTTGATAAATAATTTTTCTTTTTTGTGTAGTTTGGCATTAAATATTTTATATGATGTATCTGGATAAATATATCATAGCATACATTTCTTGCATTCTATTGACAGACATTTTAATCTTGTAGACATTTGGAGTTATTTTTTTGTGGCTAATATGTGACGGATATCAAACATTTTTCTCTTCAAAATATATTAATCACATCAAATTGATAAGATAATTCAGTTCATGCTGCTGTGAGATTTAAAATGTCACAAATGGTGACCTCTGGTTGAAATTGGTTTGGAATGGAGCTTTAGGAACATCTTTTTCCATCCTCCTTCTTCCTCCCTTCTTCCTCCCCTCCTCCTCTTCTTCCTCTTCTCCCTCCTACTTTTCCTCATTTTTCTTCTTTTGATATATATATATGTGTGTATACACACACACACACACACACACACACACACATATATATATATATATATATAACATTTACATAGGTTACATTTTGGAAATAAAATAATTATGAAAGTCAGCTAGGCAAGTTATGGCCATAAATGCACACTATATGTATATTCTTAGTTCAGGTACAAGTCCTTTGAATTTTAAGTTCATGGTTGCTATTTTTTTTTTTTTACTCATTGGTAAGAAAGTTTTTGAAAATTTTATTCCACGAAGTGTTTCTCCTCCTAAATGTTTATACATAACATTAATGCCCTCAGTTTGCCAATGGAGTGTCTACAGAGGATATGGTTACTGGTAAGACTAAATATTCAGATCAGTATATAAATAAAAGCTTGTAAATATTACTGGACATCGCTTGGCTTTAGCCAAGTGTTCAAATAAGGGACATAGATTTTCTTTTCTTTTCTTTTTTTCATTTCATATAACACCAAACAGGGGACATAGATTTTCTAACTTTAAGGCACAGATGTGCTTATATCCAGAATCCAAATAACTGAAATAATAATAATACCTGTCCTTGGGGAAACATATTTATGGTATGTAACTGGGGGTGATGTGATGTCTAGTTTTGTTAGTTAAACATTCTTTATAAAATATTAACAATTTGGAAGTCAAGGTGAAGAACATATTAATTGTTTGTGTAATAATCCTATGTAAGGGAATATTTCAAATAGGAGGAAAAATGCATTCATGGTCAGTAAAAGATTGCTACCTTTTGCACTCTTATTTTTGCTATTCTAACAAGAATTTTTCTTGGAAGCTACAGTATCACATTTTAAAATTATTCCCTTAATTCTTCTAGGTAGCTAGTGTCTTAAGCCATGGAGTACCAAAATTTCATTTAATATTACTCTGCTGTCTCAAACTTTATATTTTACAAAGTGTAGTTTAAACAATTGAGAAGGTTTGACTTAATTTAATGTTCAATTTTAGGTACAAGGGGCTATTGCATGAGATCTAGTTCTCTGCCTGGAGGGTTATGGTAATTGCAACAGGAACACTGAACTAGTATCATACTTAGCATTATTTATTTATCCCTGCATTAGGCACACAAAGGACCTATTTAGCTGGTGAGCGCATCCAACCCATCATTTTCGATTTCTAAAGAAATTAAGTTTTATTCTAAATCCTTTCTATTTCTTACTAAGACTCTCTGTAGCCATAATGAGCTATTCACATTCTCAAAGGAACACTAAGTATTAATAACAAATATTCATATGGCCCAAAGGGATTATCATTTTGTCTACTTCTAGACTTCCTATTTTTTTAGATTTGCTGACTGTAGTACAATTTTGTAGTATTTTTCTCCTATTATCTTTGTTGTCATTACTGTTAAACATCAAGACAGTTTTACAATATGGTTTTAACACAATTTTATGAAGCCCTAGAATTTTTAATTCAGTATATATATTCACAGTTGCTATTGCCCAAGTTTAAGAACAATTCTATTATAGCTGCCCCAAGGTTAAAGTGTGTGCCCTTCAGTGTCCTTTCTTTTTTCTAAGTTTTATTATTTCTGTTTTGTTTTTAAGTTTGCTATCAATAGAAGTTCTTTGTGTGTGTGTGTGTGTGTGTGTGTGTGTGTGTGTGTATGTGTGTGTGTGTGTGTGTGTGTGTGTGTGTGTGTGTGTGCGGGGAGGAACTCTGGTTACTCTTTCATTGCTCATTACTTTTGAAGATAAAACCATTTTTTTCCCTGTAGGTTGATGATCATGAAGCTTGAACTTAACATTTTGCTCAAGTCCAGCATTCTACCACTTGAGCTACAGCTCAACCTCAAGCTTTTTGGTAGTTAATTGGAAATAAGAGTCCCATAGACTTTCATACTTGGGCTGGCTTCAAACCATTATCCTCAGATCTTAACCTCCAGAATAGCTAGGATTTCAGGCATAAACAACTGCCACCTAGGTTTACAAAACAGTTTTTTCAAAAAGGATTTTATAATTACTTGCAATATAAAATAATTGTGAGGAAGTATCAATTATGAAAAAAAGTGTTTAAATAGAGTCACACATATTTTTATCTACTCTTCCTTCAAGGGTAAAAAAAGAGTAGACTGTATTTCTTTTCTTACTTTTTTCATTGAGAATAATTATTATCAAATGTCGATTGCTGTATTTTCAGGCACTAACCTAATATTTATTTTACAAATAATTTCTTTTTCTATTTTATTTTTCACAATATATATTCAGGTTGCATTCTACACATTCCAGGTTGTATGCCTTCCTAAAAATATAACAAGATACAAACAACACAATGAAACAATATTACATGCTTATTTTCATTTTTAGAAGTAAGTACTAAGCTATTTTTTATATTTATATACACTTCTATAAATATTTTTGCTTTTGTACAATATTCACTATGCTTCTTTTTTTGGGGGGGGGGTCCAGTCATGGGGCCTGAACTCTGGGCCTGGGCGCTGTCCCTCAGCTCTTCAGCTCAAGGCTAGCACTCTACTACGTGAGCCACAGCGCCACTTCTGGCTTTTTTTTTTTTTTTTTTTCTGCTTATGTGGTGCTGAGGAATCGAACCCAGGGCCTCATGTATGCAAGGCAAGCACTCTATCCCCGAGCCACCTTCCCAGCCCTTCACTATCCTTTTATCAGCTAAGCTATTTTGGGGAATGGAAATTAATGAATCCTAGATATGTCTGAATGTTTGAGTTTCATTTATAAAGAAAAATGACATATTGCATCATTGTTTTCTGGAACTGATGAATTAATAACAGGATCACTTCAAGGTTAGGCTTCCAGGAACTTAAACTTACTTACTACTGTCTACATGTGAGAAGTTAGGAGCAATATGAACACATGCATTCCTACAGTGGTTAAACGTACTCCAGCAAAGGAAAATACCTATTAAATAATGAAAGATAAAAAATGCTATTTTTTAATTTGAAAGAGTATATTTAATGGACTATTACGAATATGCCTACAATTTGCAATTCTAAAAATGCAGACTATAAATAGTCTTCCTGAGAGAAACACTCTTAATTTGATTAATCTTGTTATATCATTGCCTAAATTTTCCAGTTATAGTCACTGGCACTCTATTAGAACTACAATACATTTCACTAACACACATTTGAGTGAGGTACAGGGTTTTACAAATGTAATCTTTTTGTATATATATTCTACCTCAAGCCACATGGGCTATAACTGTCATTTTCAGTCTGTGTGTGCTATAGTTTGAATATTGCTTCCCTTCAAATCTATGTTGAAACTTACTCTGCAATGCAACAATGTTTGAGGTAGAGCTTTTGGAGATGATTAAGCCAGGAAGTGTCCACCCTAAAGGATAAGATAAGTGCTGGCCTTTTAACATGGGAGGATACAGTATCTGCACCTTCTACCATGTGAAGACAGAGCAACAAGCTGCCACATGGGAAGTAGAAAGGCTGATCCATACCAGACATTGGCGTCTGAAAAATGATGAAGAATGAAGTCTACTACTTAGAAATAACCATGCCCAGGGTATTTTGTTAAATGTACAACACTGGATGAGATCAAAGAGCATATAGTGGAAAACCCTGAACCAGATGAGACTTATAGGTGTCTTTAGATTTGAATAACCCCTTCCTCCCCACCCCCACACACTTAAAATACTAGCCAAAATTTAAAATTGAGATAACATACATAAAACTGTAGGCTCCCTGTTTTTCTTAATAAATTAGCAGGAAATCTTGGAATTACATTCAATTTTAACAACTGGATTAGATTTTGTAATACCCTACCTGTAAATATGGGGTGTACCTCTCTTGCTCTTATCCTATCTAAACAATGAATCAATGCAATGTTTTTCTGACATTTTCTACCAGCTTACTTAGGGTTTTCTTCCTTTATTTTCAATGATAATTTGGATGAAATTCTATCAAAATATTCATTTCATTTATGACTAGATAGTGTGTTTGTTCATTTGATTGTTGTCAGGCATCAAGTTTTTCTATCTCCATGCTTGTTTCTTAAAAGCAAGGGTCATGGTTCACACAGATTCAAGGTGTCCATGTCCTACAAAACACTTGGTCAAAGTATCAACATTTGTTGAATAAATAATTTATAGTTAAAACATTCTATTGAAAACAGGCCTTTATACACTCTACTATTACATTCATCCATGCTTTATTTGACAATCTTCATTAAATTACCAATTCTAATCTTTGATAGGATCTCTCTTCTCCAAAATTATTTCCTCCTTTCTCTTTCTTCCCTCAATTTGGTTTATTATTTATTTATTTATTTATTTTTGGCAGTCCTGGGGCTTGAACTCAGGGCCTGGGCACTGTCCCTGAGCCTCTTGTGTTCAAGTCTAGTGTTCTACCACTTGAGCCACAGTGCTACTCCCCTTCCCTCAATTCTGTAGGGACACACACACACACACTTCTACCACCACGATGATCACATAGATCACAGAAGAGGTTAGTAATACTTAATAAATACCTGCTAATTTGGAAAATTCTAGTAATGTAGCAATACTGATTTCAATTTTTAATCCTAACAATAGAACACTGTGTGTTGTTATATTTTAATAAATTTATTTTTGTTTTCTTTAACAGCAAGTAATGCCAATAAATTTTATTTAGAGATAGAATTTGAAGAAAGGGAAATTCAAAGGGTTCAAAAGCTGTTATGAAGCGTGGATCCTACAACAGGGTTGCAGTTATAAAAGAACACAGGCAATTTTAGTCAGGATTTTAGTTTAGCTACTAAGGAAGTGACTACTATAAGCTTCTTCATAATATAGTATTACATTTACTTATAAAAGTGGACCCCAAGTGCCTCATCTATGTGCCTACACTGGAATGCTTGTTATGATGGGATTTTTTGCACAGCTGACAGCTAATGTAGGTAATTAAATGCAACATCTGACACTGATGGTTTCTCCAAATGATATTTCGATTCATAAATTATATGAGTATGGGTAGGACCATTCACTTATAAAATAACACAGCTAACACTTAGTAATGCAATTCAAAACACCCTTTGCTTTTTTTAGTCACTTTTAACTCCATTACATGTGATTGTGAAAAGAATAAAAATTGATTAGACAAGGCATGAAAAGAGGGCAAAAGCATTTTCCGGCATGATGCTTGACTTGTGGCAAAATGACAGAGCCACAATTTTATATCCTAATGAGGACATGTTTCTTGCTTAGTGTGCCTGTTTCTGATTAAAAGCATCTTTATAACATAACATTTACTGCTATATAAAGAAAAACACACTCTGTACCAACATAGACTCTAGTACTAACTGGAAAAAAAAGATGTGACTATAGCCAGACAGGATATGGTTGGTGGTAAAGCTTGAAGATGGCAGGTCTTGAGAGGGTATCAAATTATGTCCCTAAGCTTCCTTTTTCTATGTTCAGTAATGATAGATGTATAAATGATGTATCCATTACTCATAAATAAAATCACAAAATGAGGTAGATTTTTTCAGGGCTTTCTAAGCATTAGTCCCATTAAATTTATTGATAAGTCAAAATAGCCTCAAGATATGGACTCATCATCCTGTTTCACAGAGGAGTACGCTGAGGCTCACCCAGCGTGACTTACTCAAGGTAGATAATGAGTGCTTAGCTCCATTTGGCTGGTTCACACTTAGTACTTTTTAGCTCCCCAGTAGGTAGCAACAACTCCTTTTCTCTCATTCTTGTATATATTTCCTCATTTGTGGAGAGATAGGAAATTTCCCTTGATTGTCTACCTCCATGTGGTCTATAGATCTTTGTGTTGGAGAATTCTACTTATTTTCACGAGCTTTTTAGATTTACAATGAAAGTATTTTTTTAATTATTATTGTGAAAATACCATACAGAGGGCAAGATAGTGAGTACATTTCTTATCAAGCATTGTTGCCTCCTCCTTTGTTTCCCTGTACCATCCCTTCCCCTCTCCACCCTCCACCCCCACCCCCCATACCTCTACCCCCCCATCCCCCCCACCCCACCAAAGTTGTAAAGTTTGTTTTTCGACATAACATCTTGTACATCTCATTGTTGTAATGGGTCCACTTGTAACCCTATTTAAACAGTTTGTTTTTTCCCTTCCCCTCCACAAATTATATCAACATCAAATACAGTGAAAGCAGGGCTTATACCCTGGGGGAGGTACACATAAAGCAACAAAGAAATCATCTTATAAATATGTTGAAAACAATCACAAGAAAGAAAAAAAAATTTTAATCCTTATCTTGGGGTTCATTTCGCCTAACATCAACTTGTCTGACAGTTTCTGTTTGTCTTAGACATATACTAGTTATTGCAAATAAGGGAAACCATGGGACCTATATTTCTTTGGGCCTGGTTGGATTCTTAATTTTAAATGAAAGTATTTTTTAGGAAGTTATTTTATGTCTGGGAGGATTATTCCAGTTGCGACTCTGTTCTTGTTTCTCAGAAGGGGCAGGGAGAGCACATGTTGCTCTCTTCCATGGTACTGGAGGAATCATCCAGAAGACCATCCATTATCTGTGGGCTCAGATGCATCCTTTAGTACATTTGCTGCACAGGTGCTACTCCAGAAGCAGCTCAGATTAGAACCATATGAGGAATAGCTTGTCAAAGGGTAGACATATACTTTACATTTGCTTTTCTGATATGTGGTATTAGGCATTAGAGCCTTGCATTTTGAGCAAAAGGCTATGACTTTCTCACATCAAGAACTGCAAAACTAGTGAACAGTATACAGTTTAGAATAATATGTCTCAGGTAGATTGTGAGTTATACAGCTGGATGGCTTTTAGTTCCCCAACGACTACTACAAAACCTTATGCATTCTTCATTCATTAATTTTACTTCTTGGCACACTTGTTTATATAGGCATAAGTTTTTTACTTCAAGGGAAAATATCAATTTCAATGACAAGTAAAGGAATAAATACAATAAAACATTTTGCAATAAAATGCAATCCTACAAATACAAAAGAGATAAGAAATAGTTGGCACCATTAGTTTATACCTGCAATCCTAGATACTTTGGAGTTTTAGACTGAGAGGATCATGGTTCTTGGTCAGTCTGGGCAGAAATGTTTATAGGAGCCCTTCTCAAATCATATCTGGGTACAATGGCATACACCTACCATTCCAAGATACATGGGAGACTGAGATTAGAAGCGTGGTATTTCTAAGTTAGCCTCAGCTGAGAAGTCCATGAGACTCTATCTCAATGAAGGGAAACTAGGCGCTGTAGTGTATGTCTGCCATTTTTAGCAATTATAGGAAACCTATTTCAAAAAATAAGTGAAAACGCAGGCCTAGAAGCATGATTTAAGGGGTAGAATGCCAGTCTAGCATGGGTACCGAGTTTAAACCCCAGTACTGTCAAAACAAAAGAGAAAATTGAAATACTAGGATAACATCTGTGTTCAAATCTTTTCACCATCTCACTTTCTTTTTAAAGTCAAATGTCTTGTTAATAGCAGATCTGTGCATAAATTCTATTTTAAAGATATGAAGCTCACTGAGCACAGAACTGTCTTTGGCTTTTACTTTTATTTTGCTTCTTTTCCTGAATCCTAGTGATTCTGCTAGTACAATTTAGTCAGTTGGACTCAATAATTGGAAGAAAAGGGAAGAGTTTAAGTAGCCATGATCACCATGACACAGGTATTCTAGTTATGTTAAGGAACAAGGAGAACCCTAAACAATAGATGTAATTACAAAGTGTTTCTTTCAAATCCCTCCTCTCAGCTTGATGCTTGTAACCTGAGCATAATTTCTGAAGCAACTGTCACAGATAGATTATAGAAAGCCAAAGGAAAATAAATCCTATCTTTTTGGTATTTATATATTCATTAGATTCTTCACCCTGTTTTGCATAACTTGAAAGTGGTATTGAAATTATTAATACAGCACAGATGGCCTTCTCAAGTCAGTCTGGCCTCTTCATACTCCTTGAGCAGATTATGTTTGTTTCATCCCAGATGGGTCATTCTGTTCCTGTCTTCACCTGTCTCTGTTCATGCCCTCTAGGGTCCACACATGACCCTTTTCCCTTACAAAGTCATTTCTGCTGAGTCCAGCCTTCCCTTGCCTCAGATGAATGGTAGCATCTAATTACAAATTGCTTAGTATTCTTTGCTATACTGAGCTTTGATATTAATTTACCTTCACAAGTAGATAGTGAGCTCCCTGAAGACAGAGAACCTGTCATATATATCCCTTGGCACAAAGCAGAGCTTCCATTCTCAGGAGAAACTCTATGACAGAGAACCTGCTCTGTGCTATTTCATTTTTATTGTTTAATTGACAAGATTCTGCAGAGCATAAACAATGCCCTTGAAACCCAGGCACCCTTGGGAGCTATATTAATTTACGGCACATGGACCCTATTTATTTACTGTTTTAATATACTGAGTTGGTCGTGCTATCAATCACACAATCTGACAGCATTTTAAAAATGCAACACTTCTTCTATATGTTTTGGCTTTGTTTCTCTTGTGACCTTGGGGAAGAAGTGGAGTGGGAATCAGGGAGAGGAGCAGTTGTCATGCTCTGCTCTATCAACTTAGAGAACCTGAAGAAGAAAATGCAAAACAAGAATTCTTTTTGTCATTTTTTTCTAAGAATGAAGAAGTATTCTTCCTCTCAATGTAGACAGGCACAGGTTTTTTTATTTTCCTGCCAGAATTACATGTAATGGAAAGGTGAGCACTTTGCTTACTGCAGCAAGTGTTGGGCTGAACCTGAATTATATCTGAGTCTTTATATTTCCTGTGGGATGTGTGTGTGTGTATGTGTGTGTGTGTGTGTGTGTGTGTGTGTGTGTGTGTGTGTGTGTGTGTGTGTGTGACATGACATAGATGAGTGGGAAGCCTGAGTACCAGTACCCTGGGACATTTTGAAGAAGTAGTCAAGATCTTATGTCCTGAAATGTCAGGTTTTCTGACCACTGTAGTAAGGATGAAAGAATTAGTGGCAATAATCTCAGAGTAGCAGAAGAGAGGATAGATTAATCCAACAGAATAACTATAATCTATATTAACAACTCTTTGGTATAAAGAAATTCACATTAGTATGAATATACTAAAAATTTTAATGTGTGTCATATCCATCATTTGAAGACATATAAACAGAAACATAATAACAAAAACTTAAAGCTGGGTTCAGTCTAACATTAAAGAGATGCCAGAAACTCTAGCAAAAGGTTTACTCTATAGTGGAACTCTTTAGGCCTGACAAGACCTTGCTCTTGGCAGGGGTCTGAGTAAAAACCTGTGAGTTAGGTAAAAGGTTCATTAGGCAAGTAAGATCTCCATGTGGGTAAAGGTAGAAAGATCTAAAGGCTAATATCCTTGCTAGTATTCTGAGAGCTAAATGTATCTGAACAAATCGGGATATTTGACAGATCTAGCACTGACCTTTCTTACTTGGATGTGATATGCTTTCAAATAACTATCAAATCTAACTTTCACTTCCAGAGGCTCCTACACCTCGCACATTACTGACCTCAGAAACTAGGTCACTTGGCTTTAACGGGAAGATCATGGCAATAGCTTCTTTTCTGTCGTGATATCAAAATACTTGAGGCAATTAATTATAAAGAGAAGATATATGATTTGATTTGTGGGCCTTCTATTCCATCATCAAGTGGCCTGATTGCTTATGGCCTCTTGATTTTTATGCTGGTACTGTGGCTTGAACTCAGGGCCTCCCCCTCTCACTTAGCTTGCTTGCTCATTGCTGGTGCTCTATCACATGATTCACACTTTCAGAATGATGCTTTGTTGGATAACTGGAAATAGAATTTTACAAATTTTTCTGCTTGGCTGGCTTCAAACTGTGATCCTCCAGATATCAGCCTCCTCAGTAACTAAGCTAGGTATGCAGTGATGTTTTCAGCCTCTTTTAAGGGTAGCATATCATATTACAAGTATGTGGTATAATAAACAACTCCCTATTTAATCCAGGAAGAAAAGAGGAAGAAGGAAGAAATGGGGGTCTCCATAATTGCTTTTGAGAGTACACCTGTAATGACCTGAGGGAAAAGCCCTCAACCTCCCCTTTCATCATTCTTTTATCTCCTAATAGTCATCTTTGAGACCAAACCTTTAACACATGGATCCCCAGAGGATTCTTTCTAAATTCAAACCATAGAAATGCTACACTGGTGTCCAACATCTATTTAGCCTTGTAAGTCCTGTGTCTGGCCTAGAGTGAACTCTCAATCTCCAGATTCCTCTGATAAGTCTATGGGCTTTCCTGACCATGATGTCCCTTCTTGTCTGGGAAAGAGCTGGCTTCAAACTCAGTGTATTTCTTTGGAATCCATCTAGAATGTAAATAACCTTCCCTTGGTAGGCAGCTTGTGTGGGGCACGGTGTTTGCTCAGCACAGCTCATTTTCCTTGTACAGGACTGCAGAGGGAAGACAGGGCTGAGGTAGAGGTTTCTCAGAAATGTCTGTGTAACAAAGAAGCAGCTCTGTTTCTCAGGTGAATGACTTTGAGCTGATTGCTTTTATTTTTTCTCAAATATCTATCAGTACTTTGTAACTTATGAGCAAACAAACTGAACCAGAAAGTCATTTTTAAGTTAATTTTATATTTTGGCCCAGGATTAGAAAATAGTCTGTGTTCACACACCAGCTATATAGCCTGTAGCATAGAAGCCGTGGTTGCTCTTCCACTACAGAGCAGGGGTATTCACTTAGAAGGAGATTAAGGAGAAAAGAGAAATAAAGAAAGGTCAGTTTCTGTTTGTAGTTAATTCTCAATGTCCCCTCTCAGAATCTCAATTGCTTCTTCTTCCTTATTTTTTTTTTCCATGTGTACCATGGCCTGGAGACACATTGGAAACACTAACGTCCTACATTCTCATCAAGAACCGTGGATCACAGCACCATTTACTAACACTTTATTACAGTGTCCTGAGCTGCCCAGTCACCTCATTCTAAATTTAGGTTTAAATAAATAGAGCATTTGAGTCACAGTGCCACTAGAAAGTAGCTGAAATAAGGACAGATTGGTGTACTACTACTGTAGCGTGCTAATGTGAGGGGTAGCTTTGAGAGTTATTTTGTGTTTTCTTTCTTTAACTATACAAATATTCAATATAAAGACACTGATCTTTTCTTTCTGGGAGATGTTGAATAATTAAAAATGTATCCAGATTTACTTTTATTTGAAAAGTTCCAAGAAGAAACAAGACTGTTGACCTCTTAGCCCCTTTAAAACCCTTGAGTAGTCCAGTTCCAGACTGATGATATTACATTAGCATTCTATGCCTAGATTCATGATCCTATCAACAATTGTCCCAGGAAGATGATATCTGTTTTTCCCACACTCACTTACCACCTACTGTGAACCAGGACATACAGTGAAGTTACCATGAAATATTTACTGAAATGCCATGCACTTAGTTTTTCAAAACAATGTTCTTGAAGCTAAGTGTATAAAACTTAGTTCAAAACACTTTGTTTCAAAACATTGCTTTTGGATACATATATAGTACCAAGACAAAAGCCACTATAAAATAGAAACTTTAAAAAGATGATCTTTCTTACCTCTATCTCCTGGTCACCCAGTTTTCCTTTTCAATATTCCATTGGAATATACAAATATACTGCATTCATTTATAAACACAGAATATATAGATATATATGCATACATGTTAGCAAAAATACTTAGGCTAGCAAAATATATACACTAGCAAAATACATATACTGTTTTCCACTTGAGTTCTGCACTTAATACTATATTCTGGAGAATTTTTCATCAACAACTAAGGAGCTAATATACTCTATAAAAGCTTCCTAGGATACATTCTGTAGATCTATATTTCCCCAAACATTTTACTATGATAAATTATATAGTAAGAATTTCTTTGTATATATGTCACCTTATAAAGGAATAAGTATAGCTAAAGGATAAATACCTAGAAATAGAATTGCTGTGTAAAAGCATTGACAAATTGCTCTCTACCAATTTTCTCTCCAACCAACTTATAATGCATGTGGTGACTATTTCCTTGACATGCCCTATGACAGCCAAGTGAAGAATGTGACATTATTAATGGCAAGCACTTACATGGTACTTAGTTTGTGCCAGGCACTGGTCTATGTGCTTTACATATATTATCTCAAATAAGCCTCACAGGAACCCAGTGAAGGAGGTGCTTTTATCATCTCTCTTTTACAGATGCAATAAAACAATTTGCCCTAGGTCATCCAGCTGATAAATAGCAGATGAATTGGAGTTCAAGCCATCTAGCTCCAAGAGTCAGTTCTTGTAACCATGATCCTAAACTGCTCTTCATGACACTTTTCCTAAAATATTCCACATGACACA
The DNA here is from genome assembly GCF_024711535.1 of Dipodomys merriami. NCBI lineage: Eukaryota > Metazoa > Chordata > Mammalia > Rodentia > Heteromyidae > Dipodomys > Dipodomys merriami. Next base: position 18,605,942 of record NW_027203382.1, on the reverse strand, counting down.
TAATAAGAATTTCAAGGCATAAATGTCCATCTGCTGAATGAGGAGGTTCACATTAGTCTCCACCACAGCTATTTCCTTTACAGCAACCCAAATTCTTCTCCATCATTCACTGCAGATTTTAAGCTCCAGGATCACAAGTATATCATCTAACCTCATACCTGTCTTATCATCAATGTTCATGTAGGAGAATATCAATGTTCATGTAGATCAACTTGTCCTTGCTTTGTCCACTCAGTTACTCAACCACTTCTTTCACTGATGGCCCTGAATTCCACCCTACTTCAGTGTTCTTTCCCTGATATCTTAACTGAGGTTGAGGTCTTGTCATCATGAATAATTGCATCCATCTCCTTGATAATGACCTCTTTGGATTTCCTAGCCTCAGTGCAATAGTTCCCATTTTACAAACGCGCTCTCTTTCATACTTCAACTCTGTGTTAGGCCTCACTGATCAATATTCTATTGATCTCATATTTTCCCATGGCCCCTCCCAACCCCATGCTGGTTTTGTCACTTGATGCTTGCACAGATATGCTTCACATTTCATTCTTGTAATTATTTTTGCTATATTAAAACTTCCTAAGAAGTATTCCTGCTAGTTTGACCCTTTTCAATGTACTGGTAAAAATACAAGTTACTATTAAAATGTAAGTGAAAATTAGTTGTTTAAACTGCCTCAAGATTCTCTCCTTTCATTTGGGAAAACAAAAAGCATTTTAAATGGTTCATGTGGCACTACAAAGACTTTTTTACTTTTTACTTTAAACTATGTTCCTGCTTTCTCACCATAATTAAGATATGCTTGTCTTGTCTTTGGTTCGTTCAATATTTCAGATACACTTCTAACCTGAAGTCGTCATGTTTTATGGTATTGCAGGTAGAAACCAGAGCATACCAGGCAAGTTCTCTACAACTAAACAATATCTACTAATCTGCTTTGACTTCTTTGTATTTGTCTCATGCATTTTCGAGAATATTCTTTTTTCAGATATCATATAGTATGCTTGTGTGGACTTTCACTACATTCTGAATTCAGTGTCACAAGTAGAATTTCAGTCCTCAAAGTCAATTGCACAAGTACTTTCTCTGTTGCTTTTGGGGTATTATGACTCAGTGTCAATTGGTGATAAAAGTTGAATTATTTATGGTTATAGCTTGATGTCAAATTAGGAGTCTCACACTCTCTTTTTCATGATCTCCTTATAAATCATACAAATAGATGGGTTTTAGAAATGGAAGGTATAGTGCATGGGAATATAAATGTCTTTGTCTATGTGGAGTAGACTCTATAGACAGTCTATAGAATCTACTGTCTTTGAAAATGTATTTCCTATTTCATTGTTTGCAGCTTTGTTTGTAATAACAGACAACTGGAAATAGCTTCAATATTTTCAAATAAAACAGTGTGATGGGCATATTTTTATGGTCAAAAGCTATACAGCTTAAAAAATAAACATAAGAAATACCTAGAAATTGATCCCTAGCATGAAAAAAAGAACAAAAATGTCTGAAAATGCTGTGCAAAGATTGTTCAACTAAGGTAAATATATAAATTATAAATGAGAAACTGCATAGAACTTTATATACAGTAGTCTACAAATTGGTGAAAACTTGAGCTCTAGTTAATGTTAAATAAATAGATAAAAGCCATTTTGTTGTTCGGAGTGTAACTGCCAGAGCTCTGGGGAAAAGGAGGCTTTATTGTATTGAGTCTTTATTGTATTGTTTCTAGAGTTTTATTATAAATCTATACACACTATTTTTGTTCAAACTTTGTTATGCTGAAATATTGAACTAATTCACCTAGCAGAAACCAAGACATTGTTCTTCAGTAGACAGTTCATTGCTGTTCAACCTATGTTATGAAGGTAGCACCATTTTAGGTTCTGGGAAGGCATGAAAGTAGAAATCATCCCTAAACTAAGAATTAGCAAATTATGAGATGGGAAATTAGCCTTACAGAGACAAGAGTCCAAACTTTGTGTAGTTTAGGCAATAACCATAAGGTTGATGGTAGATATTATATGATATGAGATGGGGACATGAGTCATCAGGAGATATCAAGTGGTGAAGACATAACCCAAATTTGGTGTTGGAAGATACGTAAGAATTAGAGGAAAGAAATGGAGCACACAATCCAAGTGTGGGTGACATGTAAGAAGAAGATTTAATAATGACACAAGTTAGAAAGGAGTAAGGCAAAAATGTTTCAGGGAGATGAACTGGCACCATGAAGATTGATAGATATGGGTGAGTCTGGGGAGAAGGATGAAAAGTGTGAAAATCAACACAGAAAGCTAAGGCACTATATTTCTACCTGAAATAAAAGGATAAAACTTTTATGGACAGAAAAAGTTACTGTAGAAACCAAAGCACAAATATAGATCCAGATAAAATACTTTTGAAAAAAAGTTTTGATTTTTCTTACTTTGGGTACACATTGATATAACATATGTTGAAATTAGATCATGCCTTTCAAATTAAGAGCTGAGGTATAAGAAGCAATCTTATATAGATCTGTCAGTATGGTTATTGACCAATAAAGACACAAATGACAATAAATATATTAATACAGTTGAATGTAGACATAACTCATTATCAAAAGTGCATACAAGCAAAATAAAAGCTAAACATGTTAATAATTTAGGTGGAAAAATCTAGATATAAAAGGAAATGTTGAGAAACTTAGCAGGCAGAATAAGGAAAACATAAACAGAAAGATACTGATTGTCTCTGAGAAGAGGAGAATACTTTTATGAAACTCCTAATACAAAAATTTAACCCTGATTCCAGACATGAAAAAATAAAGTCTTTTTATCTACTTCCTTAGGTTTGGTACAACCCTCTAGGATGATAAAAAATAGAGTAGGATCCAAAGTCTGAGCTCAAAAGGGCAGGACAGAAGCATAAAATGTAGACTGAGTAGGTTGCCCCAAACTCATATGGAATATATGGATATCTGCTGTTACCCAAACAGTATATCTTAATAAAGTAGGGAGCATATAAATAGCATTCTCATAGTAAATACATGAGACAAACTTGAATGTGAAATGACTTGTCTTATCACTTAGCACCTAGTCCTATCAGAGCCAGTAAAAGCAGTAATACCTAAAAGCAATACCTATACTTTTTCTGTTTTTGTTCTGCCTTATCACTGATACCATTCTGAGTCCCAATCAAAAGTCTTTTCTATAGTCCTCTGGAATTTTGCTTCAACATAAAACTCCACACTACACATGGCTCCTCCCTAATCATCTTCTACCTTACGTTTGTTTGGGTTTTTCTTATAATTCATTTTTATAAAGAAGAACCTTTTGTTACATCACATATAGCTTTGATCGTTAAGCTGTTAAGTTTTAAGCTACCCGATCTGATTTCTGATAGTTTCTGCTATATTCTTCTATAGCAGAATAAATAATGACTATCAAAATGTCCACTCCTTAATTCCTTGAATCTGTAAACTTATGTTAAATAGCAAAAGTACCGTACAAATGTGATTAGGGTTATGGCCCTTTTAGTTATCCTATTTTATCCATTTGAATTGAATCTAATCACAGGAGCCTTTGGAATAGGAAACCTTTCCTAGCTGGAGTCCCTTAGAGAAATGCAGAGGGAGGCCTCTACCTGCCATTACTGATTTGAAGCTGATTTGGTAACTAGACTGTAAAAGAAAGAGAGAGTAGTCATAAGGTACTATAGTACCTTATGTTTGTAAACCCTCAGCTGACCATCATCGAGAAAACAGCATTTTCAGTCCATCAACTTGTAATGAATTCTGCCACCAACCTGATTGAACAAGGAAGCAAATTTCTCTGGGAGCCTAACAAGGGATCAAAATATACCAGTTTGGCATGTGGGTTATTTTGAGTTGTGGGAAAGTTTTGAAAGGAGGCTTCTGGGAACATTATCTGACTAAAAGCGAGAGATTCTGAGAAATGAGAATTGCCATCAGTCCTCTCTTGTGGCTAACTTTTATTCTCTTGGAGAGCGTGGATAGGTCATGACAAGATGGTCCATCACAACAAATCTTCCTCCAAGTGTTTGCTTCATATATTTACCTTTCCACAGTTTGCTGCCTTAGATGTCTAAAACCTTACCTTTGTCTTGTCACTCCTCTGAGAATGTATTGTTCTGGGAGGTGCTGTACACCAGGCCCAAGTCTAACTTTCCCTTTCTGTTGATCATCACTAAGTTCCTCCTATATGTATGTAGCATATATATTGTGTTCTGCATGTATTGATTAGCTTGTTTTTCTCCTACTAATCATTCTTTCATCAATCAAATTCCCAGGATTTCTGACCTACAGAAACTGTGCATTTACCATTTTATGTGGGATGAAATTATTGAGATTTTTCTTCTGGAGTAGTACTAAGTTTAGATTCAGGACTTCGTGTTGGATAGATGGGCCCTTACCACTTCAGCCATACCTCCAACCCTTTTTTGCTTCAGTTATTTTTCTAATAGGGTCTCATTTTTTGCATAGCCTATCCTATACCACAGTCCTCCTATTTATACTTCCTAAATAGCTGTGTTGGAAGGTATATACTAACATACTCAGCTTTTATTAGTTGAGATGGTTTTATTAGTTGAGATAGGAATCTCAGCAACTGTTCTTGACATGTGATCTTAGCTCATAAGCCTAAGACAGTGCTTGACTTAAGCTACTAATGATGTGATAACAAAAGAAAATGAATATATCTTCTTTGTGTTGTTAAGAAAATACAAACTATTCTCTGGGACTAACTTTGCTCTTGTTATTTTCATTTCTACTCAGAATGTAGCTGATAGGCACAGTTCTTTATTTCATAAAGTAACTCCTTCAGTTGCTTCTGGGTAACTCTGATGCTTACCCATGTGTACTATACAGCAATAAATTCATCTTAAAATCTAATACTTAAAATATTGAAGTGCCTAGTATTTATTGCCTCAAAACAGAAATAAACACTATAATATTGAATACTTAGAAATCAAAAGCCATAAAGAAGCTGTATGGAATATCACCAAGAGATTACTTGGAGAAAAATTCATTAATTAATAAATCTGTAAGATTAAACAAAAGAGCAACATAGTAAAGAACTAAAGGTCTTCCGATAAGTAAATGAAAAATACAGGACAAAAAACAGGTAAAATGTAAATTGTGAAATTAATTTCAAGAAAATATTACTAAGTAAAACAATGAAAGAAGGTCACATCTTATCAAACATTAGTCATATTTATTCCAATATTATCATGAGTCATAGGGCAGGAGAAATTTTTATGTATATAGTTTTCATCAGTGTTTAGTCCTCAAAATTAAGCAGACTGTTCTGATAGAAATGTATAGTAATGTCCAGTAACTCACCTTTAAGAACATGTATTTGTTTTAAAGTTCAGCTACCCCAAAAGATATGAACTATAAAAGTCAATGCCTAGTGAGTTAGTCAGGTCACTTTGTTGTACAATGATGAGAAAAATGGGGCACAATAGTTCACTCATGTGGTTTTGGGAGTTCTTCTTATGCAAATACTTCAGCTCATCTTGTCCCCTACTCTTTGTTTAGTGCTACAGCCATAACCAACTCCTCTCAAGCCTTGAAAAAATGTGCACAGGTATAATTTCACCATAACATAATTTAACAGGCTATACATACTTGTGGCATATGCCTAGGTTTTTAAAAATGTTTCTTATATTATGTAAAACTTAATGTCCACAGAAACTCACTTTGCATTTGTGCCTTTAACCCCCAAAGTGAGTGTGTGTGTGTATGCGTGTGTGTGTGTGTGTGTGTGTGTGTGTGTGTGTGTGTGTGTGTGTGTGTGTGTGTGTGTGTGTGTGTGTGTGTGTGTGGAGGGGGGAGTATCTTTCACCTAAGAGGAAGAAGATCTAAAGACATTTTCTTCTCCTCTCAGTCCAGGTTTCTGTACCATTTACGCACAGTGAATCCATGTCATATTAAGCTCCTGAATCATCTTTCATTCCTTCCATATGTAAGTAACATGCTCTTCACTTCTATCTGGAGTACTTTCCAAGAATGCATGCTACCTCATGAGACAAAAAGAAAGATGTTCTGAAAGGCAAAGAAGAGATTTGCATTTTGCTATTGATTTTTCTATGTTTATTAAAAAGTTACAGAAGTATAAAGATCTAGGGAGCAAAAATTATACCATGTAGAGTTTTATGCTCTTTGGCAGTTGGAAGAGGGGGTTAAAGGGCAGGAAATAAAAATATTCTTCACTTTCCCCCCTATTTTTCTTTTCCCTTCTTTGTGATTAAGTAATGGCACTAATTTGAAAACGTCTTTTCACACCTAGGGACCTTTTCCCTTGAGAAAATTCACCCCTGTAATTTTTTAATAATGACTGTGTGCAATGCTGCCAATGTATATGTGTTAGACTGATGTTTTAATGGCTACATATTTTTTAATGAATGATTTTGAATGAAAGGTTAAAAAGCTCATTTTAGAAAAGTCAGAGATGCAATGACAGAATTTTTGCATGAAGACCCTTTGGCATTCTTTCAAAAAATTTAAAACTTATTCAGCAAGAGAAAAGACTGTGTTAATACTCTCTGTGCTCTCAGAAAAATTAACACTTTGGCAGATGTCAGTGATGCAGTTTTTATTAAGTGATGACCTTGCTTCAGATTTAAGGTTTGGAGTAATTTTTCTAAATGAACAGCCATAAAACGTTTATGAACTGAAATGATTTATTATAGGAAGTTTCTAAATTACCTCATTTGAGGAAATAGAGAAAAAAGTAGAAATCAAAAGCAAGGGATGCAATAGATGAACAACTGTAGATGGCACTGATATTTGCTGTGTTTCTTTCAACCTTCAGGTTGTAATCTGTATAGCATGACATAAACTGATATTTTTTTAAAAAAAGTTTTAACAAGATTTATCTTAATGTTACAGATGTAGAGAGAAATAGAAGGAAAAGAGGGACTTGGGAGTTGATGACTCAAACTTTTAGCTCCAATCTGTGTAGTGTTTATACTTTCTGAGTTGGGAGAATATAACTCAGATGATAGTTTTGGGTGGATAAGATAGGTAAGACCTACCCAAGACACAGACAACAGGTAACCATCAGGACATCTGTTTACCAGATATGTCTTTCATTCTTTCTGTGTCTCTAATTCACTTGAGGAGCTTTGCAGCTTCTTAACATCTCAAAGTTGATTTTGTGCTGTGTGGTGACCATAACACTGGTGATCTAAACCAATTTTTCCTAAAAAACTCTTCATTGTCTGTCTTGGAAACATCACTAGGAATGAACAGAGATGCAGACCTGAAATGACTTTATTCAGCCTGGAAAAACTAATTTGCTCAGAAACAGAAGCCTTCCATGAGCTGAAGTTGGTTTGGATTTGTACAAATTTATAATGTCAGTATTAAGATAGGAAATTCAGAATATGGGGAAAGAAAAGTAAGGACATTCTGGAAACAAATTCAGAGAGTCAGAGTCAGCAAACCGCCAGTCAGTGTTTTACTCCAATCTTGAGTACTTTTTAGCTAACTGCTCACTGCTTCATTCTTCCTGTTCTTGAATGTGAAGAGACAGTATAATCATTTGGTCTAAAATTTCAAGTCTGCTTTGGAAAAGTGAATAGTGGAAGAGTGAGAGTTAGATTTTACGCTCATCTTTACCCTTTTTATTTCTTCCTGCGAGTCAAGGGAATTATATATGAACACTACTTAATTGTCTTGAGGTTAGAAATATCTATTATTGAGCACCAAAAGGTACAGAAGTGCAGCCTATTTCAGAATTCACGCTCTGCTAATTTCCTTTGGGTCAGGGAGAGAAAAGGCAATGTCATGAATTTAAATTCTCAAACCACAAGAGAAAATAATGTCCAAGAAGTAAATTGTTCTAGAAAAGTAATCAGATCGCCATCTAGCCAGGCCCCATTAGAGATTTTTATCCTCTATTGTAAAAGATTCAGAAATGAAACAGGTGGCACATATCTTTGAATAGAGGTGAGATATTTTCTGGAGTGCATTGTATCCAAGTATTTGGATACAAGTAGGACAGATTCTTCAGAAAAGAAGGTTCTAGTCAGACTTTCTAAATTCTCTTCTATCTGTAATGTCTACTTTCTTTTCTTGGGGTTTTATATTTGCAAATTAAAACTATAAACAGATTAGCAGTTAGTCTGATTGTTTGGGGCAGCTAGATGAAGAAGCTTAGATCCTAGTAAAATATGATTGACCCCAATGACCTTATCTAGTGGTTTGCAATCAACCAGTTGACTCAGATGTTGGCAAATCTCTATTCACAGCATTACTACAACACTTGGAACCAATGCTTTAAGTATGAGTCCCAGGAGACTTTATCTGTTCAAGATTCTAATGAGTTTAGTTTCACACATGTTACATGCTTACAAGTCCTTTACTGACTCAAATCTTCTCATAGAAATAAATAGAAGACTACAAGATTGTTAGGAAATTAGGTGACGTTTGGGAAGCTGCTTTAAGTAATGCCTTTATAATATAGTAACAGGAATATTTCAGTAGTTAGGGAGAATTAATAGTTACATTTCTTCTTCACCGTCACTGGGGATTGGAGTTAAAATAGCCACCAGATTAATGTGGTCTCTATAATTATAAAGAACAAGTTCTTGGTAACGTCTATTTGGTGACTTTGTCTAATATTTCTCAGAAAAATCTTTGAGTCTTCACTTGTGGAACTGTGGTGAGACAGCAAGTCTGTCTGAGAGACCCCCATCCCAGGCAGATTCTGGTTTGTAATGCTGCCAACCAGAATGGCCCTGAGCCCAGGCTGAGTGGCCAAACCTGCCCAACTTGGCTATGGAGACCTGCACAATGCACAATGCAGCAAAGCCTGGCTTGCTAGGCATTTGGGGTCATGGAAATTTAATTTCTGCTTTCAAGAATATCCTTGAAGCAAACAGTAAGCAGTGCATAAGAGATCTTTGTATTCCTCTCCCCATTCTATATTACTCATATTTAAGTAAGAGTTTACAAGTTTACAGTCTAGTAGAATGTTCTGTAGGGAGGAAAAGTCGTGATGGAAAAATATAGTTCAAATTGAGATCAAGGAATCAAGTGATAGGATGAGTTGTTATATGAGAAATTTTCTCATTGCCAATGCTGGGTGTGTAATTCGCTCATTTATACCTCCTCAAGAAGAATTCTTCTAAGGATGAAGTTTGGTTCTCAATGTACACATCAGAAATGAAGATGTAGTAATAATTTTAGTCTCATTAAAAGACAAAACACATCTAATGTCTTTGTCTCAAACATCACAGAAAATAAACCTATGCATCTCTCTAAGTGCAAGAATAAAAACAATATAAAAATACTAAAATAGGACAGAAAAATGCCATCTTAAAAAATACTGTCTTACTACAATCAGACAAACTTCTGTTATGTATTAGGTGCTTTCTATTTTGAGCTCTGGAATTTTTTTTAAGAAAGCAGTGCTTTATGGTTGTTAAAATATAGTTTTAGGTGAGATTTAATTAATTAAATATTTTAGGTGGCATTTTGTGTGTTTGCTTTGATAGTAGTAAAATTTAAACTCAGGAACTCATATTCATGACTTCAGCCATTTTGGCTCTGATTATTTGGGGGATAGGGTCTTGAGAATTTGCCTAGGCCAATCTGGATCATGGTCCTTCTATTCATGCTTGGGGCTCTAGGTCTGGTGACATGACTCTAGGTCATGACTCTCAGAATTTTCTGTTGAGATGGGGTCGTGTGATTTATTTCCCCTCAGAGGGAGTTCAATGGAAACAATTATGTTAAGTGAAGTATGTCAGGATCAGTGAGAAAAAGGGTGCATGTTTTCTCTTTTATGCGGAAGCTAGATTTAGTATGTAAACTTGCAAGTCAATATATTAGGTGGTATCCAAATATATACAAATGTATTAACTGAATTATAGTAGATTCAAAGGAGAATTCTAACAGTGTAATTCCTTAGAAAGGTAAAGCTTTGACTAGTTTAACACAATAAACATCAGGAAGCTAGTAATTGAAAGGGGTGGGATGGGGTCAAGGGGAAAAGGGTAATCAAATGAAAAGGAGAAGAGTGGGGAGAATGGGGCCAAGAATTCAATGTGTATCTACAAAATTAAAAATAAACAAAGAAAGGGGTAGATGAGGGAGGGATGAATGAGAATGTTGAAAGGGGTGACACTGATCAAGATGCCTTGTATTCATAAACTGCTTTGTTAAATGGGAACTCCTTTATACAACTACTTAAAGATAATTAAAAACGATTTTTAAAAGATTCTCATAATCTTAAAAAAGATTGCCATTGTCTTAGCCACTGGAGTACCTAGGATTATAGGTGTGAGCCTCCTCATTAGACTTGGACACTAAAAGTATGTTCGATCTTGAATTTTATTATTTACTGTCTTGATAACCAATATTTTCTTTGTCACTGGGAGATACAAATAACACAAAGTACACTAGCCTCTTTATAGTCTGTATAGAAATGCCTTTCTAAGAGCCATATAACAGGGCAATACAAGAAAAATATACTTAAATTCATAGAGAAACCAAAAATCAACAGCTGTGTCTCCAGTATTGTGCTATGCCAGGGTTCATAGATTCTGGATTTCACAATGATTGTTGCTGTTCTCTTTTCCCTCTTACCTTCTGCACTCCATCTAACAGCAAGTTTTCAACACCATTAATATTAAGGTAGTCATTAATATCAGAAGTGTGAATTCAAAATCTTGAAAACATTCTTGGATTCTTAACAAGAGTTTTAAGTGTTAGAAATCAAACAGTAAAATTTAAATTCCTGTTGTGAAAACTCTCAGGAGTGGGACTTCTCACTCAGGTGAATGGGGTTGAGTGGAGAATATCCAACCTTAAATCATTTGGTACAAGAAAGGCAGACATATGATGCTTCTCATTGGCTGACTATATTGATAACTTTAATAGTCCATAATGATGATATGTGTCAAATGGCAGGCAGAAGGTTCTCCACTCTTAGTGTCATAGGTATAGTCCATATTCTGATGGGAATATCTACTGTCTAATTCAATCTAATTGAAGTATTGGTTTACTTATTCTTATTCTCTCTAGAGTGTCATTTAAAACATTTTTGTTATTGTTGCTTATAGATGTATTTTTTTCCATAGACTTCTGGAATTTGGGCTAACCTGTTACCAATTATATGCACTCACAAAGATCCATACTTCATTATACCTTATTCTTTCTCAATGATTGTGATAAAAAATTATTTGAACAAAGGAAAATTGTTTGAAAGGATGTCAAGAAGGATAGAGAACTAGCACTAGGTACAGAACAAGATAACTAACTATTATTTAACCATCAGGTGAGAAATATGCCAAATATTCCTTAAAGTACAGAAACTCATTTTTAGTGGATTATTACTTTATTAAGCTCAGACTAAATAAATGTGTTGGCTACACCACATCCTTGTATTCACTAAACTTACCATCAACACCACTGTAATCCTCAACAATAGCTTCTTATTCAGTATAAGATGATAAGAATTGGCCTGAATATTCATACAACTTTCTGATATATATATATATATATATATATATATATATATATATATATATATATATATACACATACACATTTTTTTTTGGTCAGTTGTGGGGCTTGAACTCTGGGCATGGGCGCTGTCCCTCAGCTCTTCAGCTCAAAGTCAGGAAAACTTGACTTGAGCCACAGTGCCACTTCTGGTTTGCTGAGTGGTTTATTGGCAATAAGAGTCTCACGGGCTTTCCTGCCCAGGCTGGCTTTGAACAGTGATCCTCAGATCTCAGCCTCCTTAGTAGCTAGGATTACAGGCATAAGCCATCAGCTCCTGGCCCTTTTTTGATATTTTAAAAATGATATACTGTTTTTAGCCTGATTGCTGGATAAATGAACATAATTATGACAAAAAATATGGGCAAATCAACACAAATTGTTACACTAACTTTCTTGAAAGTTACTGCTTGCTGTTCTAAGGATCAGCCTTCCTTTATGCCCATTTGGTATTTTATTATCCCACGGCCCCTCTTAGATACAGTTTTTAGAGACAAGCACCATTCATCATGTATATAAATTTTCCTGACCATGAACTGCCCAAAGTAGGAAGTCTATACATTTGTGGCTCCCCTAGGGAGGAAAGTGGAGTGTTTTCTTCCAGCACTGGAAGTGTGTTACTGCTCTCTACAAGTTGCTCCCCAGGGCCAGTTCCCAGCAAAGATTCAAAACAGTGAAATGTGCTTCCAGAGCTCTAAGCCTGCCCATTTTTATTCCTCCCCATTCTTCAAGAGCACACTACTACCCTGTGAACATTTACTCTTAACCCTGTCAAAATTTACTCTCAGAAAAAGATCTCATTGAAATCTTTTGAAGCCTTAGGTTAAAAAAGTGTGTGTCACTTCTCTTGAGGTGATTTGTAAATGTTAATCATAATTCTCACTGTAGCATTAAATGATCTGTTTCTTTTAAGGAATTCCCTTGCGTAGGTAATGAAGAGATTTGGAAGGGATAGCAGGGAAAGCTTCTAGAATACTGGAATGCTACCTAGAATACTTGAAGTTTCTCCTCTTTTGTCTGTCTGTCATTTCTTTCTCTCTCTCCCTCTTTCTCCCCGCCCCCCCCACAAACACACACACTAAAAGAAAGGATTATGTATTATTTCTCCAACACTAATTAGGTAGAACAGTAATTACTATTTGTATATTTTTCTACTATCATTTTTATTATAATAAACATCCATGAGAGATTAAGTTATTTCTTAAAGGTCACAAAACAGAACTAGCATTCACTAGCAAGTACAAAATCAAAATGTCAGCTCATATTTAGTCTTTTTCTTTGTTTACTCTACTTATATTTGTTGATTTTGTTGTGTACTAAAAGTATTAACAAGCATTTTTCCTGGGTCAAATCCATGTAAAAGTATGGGAGATACCTAGCAAGAAAACTTAAATGCAAAGTTTTTCTTGGAAAGTTGCAGGAGCAACCACAACTATTTTACAGTCTGAGGTGTTCATTCCATTGCTTTTTCCCATTTCTGAACTGAAACTTCCTTTATTATCTTTGTTTCATCTTTTGTGTTAGTTAATGTATGGTATTGCTCTTGAATTACTAACTTATCTGTTACAACTTAAGTGTTGTGAGGAATGAAGATATTATATCTCCAACTGGGAATTTTCTCTACAGAATAAATATTTTATTAGAAATGTTTGTCAACATCTTCATGCCTTATTTTACAATTCCTCATAGTTTCCTTTTATTAATATTATTACCATTGTCCATATTATATCATAATTTTTTCTTATTTAAAGAGTGTAGACCCTTTAGTAAATGCTACTGTAGGCTCTCCTTCCTATGCAAACAAATGTCTATACATGAGGACTTTCCGGCTCTCAAAATAAGTAAAAAGGATAATATTGATACTTGAAATATTGACTTTCTCATGCTGTACTTATGACTCTTTAATCAACTCTGCATTCAATAAAAATTAAAGAGCATTAATTAGTAATTTCATATTTTAATGTTTGCTGCATTAAGCAAAGGGTATCATAAAAAAGTGTTGACTTCCATTACTAGTTAAGCACCTTGAAATTCATCTACTTTCATTAACTTAGCAAGTATTTAATATTCCAGGCACTTGTCTTGAGCTGGAGGAAAAAAATGGGCAAAAGAAGCACCCTGCCTCTGCTATGGACTAACTGGGGAGACAAACAATAGTCAAATAGAAATGTTAGTGAATTGATGGCTACCAATGAAAATGAGTACTCTGAGACAAGCAGGGGAGAAATTCTAACTTTCTAAATTTCTAACTTTGCTATAACAAACAATCTGCCCTAAAGTGGAAAGCCGGGTAACAAGGAATTCTAGAGTAAAGGATTTACTTATAAGCTGGGACCTGAAGGATGAGGAGGAATACTATTTAGAAGCTGAACAACAAAGAAAATAGAATGCTCAAACCCTGGTATTTGAAGAAAAAGGAGAGCTAAAAATGGAAGCAGAATAGTTTCCTTTAATCCCTACTCAGAGTGAGAGACTGATGATGAATGAGGCCAGGGAGATGAGCTAAGTAAGGGCCAGACTAGGTGGATGTCTTAGGTAATGGTAGGGATATTGTTCTTTGCATAAAGAGCAATGGAAACTTGCTTCACAATTTTAAGCTTAAAAGCATTGTGAAAAGATTTCTTTTTCCTCCTGATAGGAATTGCATGATGAAAACAAGTAACTCAATCATCATTTTTACCTAAATTTCAATTATTATAAGGCTTGAAGGGAAGGGAATTAGTAACATAACCTATAATATGTAATTGTGTCTCTGTTCTCTCTCCGAAAAATCTGACTTATCCAAATTAATGAAAATATATTTACAAAAATATTTCCTAATATTCACTTTGGAAGATATTATAGAAAATTTTGTGTTCTCATGAATGGTGTAAAGAAAATATAATAAGTAATAACCAGTGCCTAAAACAGATTTATAAGTTAGATATAAATGTACTCAATGAATATAATTCTGTATAGGGAAGACATTATACACTTCATTATTTATAAAGATATTCTAATCATCTGTGTAATTTTCCCCCCAAGAAGCATGAATGTTTTAGAGAAACATGAGATCAAAAGGAGATTCTGTTTGGACAGAAATACACCAAAATATTTTGGACAATATTTATATTTTTCTTAATGCTAAAAAGCACCACATATTTTATAGATTGATACATTCTTTTATTTATTTATTTATTTAGTCTGTCCTGGGGCTTGAGCTCTGGGCTTGGGTGCTGTCCCTGTGCTCTTCAGCTAAAGGCGAGTGCTCTACCTCTTGAGCCAAAGCACCACTTATGGTTTACTAGTAGTTTATTGGAGTTAAGAGTCTCACGGACTTTCCTGCCCAGGCTGGCTTTGAACCTCGATCCTCAGATCTCAACCTCCTGTGTAGCTAGGATTACAGGCGTGAGCCACAGACACCTGGCTGATATATTCTTTTATGAGACACATTTTAAGGAATGTAGACTCTATGCCAGACACTGGTTCTATGCACGTGGTAGAAAGCTAAAAGAAAATAGTTCTTTATTATTTATTAGTTCCAATAGTTCTTTATTATCTATTTACTCCACTAAAAGTGTATATAAGTATATAAGCAGGGTAATACAGTGTATAGCCTGTTGGATGCTACAAAAAAAATGTGACTAGTAGAGTGTTATGAAGACTTAACATATACATACACATTTATATAGTATATATTTGCATATACAAATCAATACCAATGGTGGTGTTATTTGAGTGGGTCATAATGCTGACACCTGCAATCAGTGACTATCTTTTTTTGGGGGAGGGGTCTGGCTGTGGGACTTGACTCTGGGCCTGGGCGCTGTCCCTTAGTTCTTCAGCTCTAGGCTAGCACTCTACCACTTGAGCTACAGCGCCACTTCTGGTTTTTTTCTTTTTGCTTATGTGGTGCTAAGGAATTGAACCCAGGGCCTCATGCACGCAAGGCAAGCGCTCTACCACTGAGCCACCTTCCCAGCCCCATCAGTGACTATCTTTAAAACTGTACTTATTACCGTACTTATGAAACTGTACCCTTTCTGTTCATCACCTTGACAATAAAAAAGGAAAAAAGCTCAAATTTAATGATAAAAATTCATTCCTACTCATAAAATAATACATAGTCATCTTATTAGTTACTTTAAAAAAAACATCAAGCTTAATATTAGAACATCATGTTGCCATGCATTAACAAGCCAGTGCTACCTCGCCTCCACTTTGGTATATTTTGTCTGCTTTATTCCTAATTTCTGAAAGCTGATCAACTTCTGGCTCAGCCTGACATGCTGCTCTTTGATGACTGTGGATGCTATGAATAGCATGTTTGGGAAAAGAATTCCTTCATTTGCAGCACAATTTAATTATAAAAGAACTTTTTCAACTAATGTTTCCTTGCTAATTTCTTTCTTAAATTTGGTCTTTCTCTTTTGCTTAGCAGATGTGTTTTCATTACACACCCATTTGGTAATTATAAAACAAGTTCACAATGGAGCCCATTTACTGAACAAATCTGTACAAACATACAAGTGATGTATTTCACTTTCAGCATTATAGCCGCAACAATGAAGGGATGGGTAGATTTTTTTTAATCACCAATTTTGAGATTAAAAGTTAAATTATTTAAAGTAGTGAAATGCATTTTCAGGTAAGAATCTGCAAATGCAAAACAAGGCAGTATCATAAAATTCTACTTACTGTATTAATAGACAGAAACTAAAAATTATAGATATATTTGTACCATCAGTAATTTTCAAGTATTAATCTAATAATCTACTTCCTTAATTCAATAATATACAAATATTTGAAGACAAATTTTATTTTATTAAAAATTACTTTCAGGATAAAGGGCCCCAGTATTAAGCTTTTATGAAAATCCTGTACAGTTATAAGTCTGTCCTTGACCATAATATATGTAGAAATCTCTCATAGTTGGTCAAATCATTCAAAGTTCAAATTCAGATTGTATTACCAGCTGTTATGAAGGAAAGGTTTGTACCTTCTACAGCATTATATTGGGAAGCTCCAAACCCATTGTCATTCTTGTAGATAAGGCTTTGGAGCAGTAATTACCTCAACTCATGCACAAATGGCTCATGTGAGCACAAAGTGAAATGCTGACTGCCAGAAAACCAAGAGAAGTCGACTCAGAATAAAACTTGCCTTGCTATCATCTTGATTTTGGACTTCCCATTTTCCTAAACTGTATTATAGCAAAAATTCTATTGATTAGTTCACTCAATCCTTTGTGGCAGGCAATTTGGTATGTTTCTTTCTTGCTATTGTTTCTAACATATTTATAAAAAATAGAGATACAGGTTGACCCATTGCAACAATGAAATGTACAAGATGTTATGTTGGAAAAATGAACTTTACAACTTTGGCGTTGGGGGGGGGGATGGAGGGTGGTAAATAAGAAGGGATGGGAAGGTGAAACAAAGGAGAAGGCAATTTGTGAAGGGGAAGGGAAAAAACAAATCGTTTAAATAGGGATACAGGTGGACCCATTGCAACAATGAGAGGTACACGTCATTATGTGGAAAAACGAACTTTACAACTTTGGTGGGGGGGGGAGGAGGGTTGGGTGGAGAGGCGGGGGAGGACGGGGGAGGATGGGATGGGAACAGGAAAGAAAGGAGGAGGCTACAATGCTTGATAAGAAATGTACTCATTATCTTGCCCATGTAATTGTAACCCCTCTGTACAGTATTTTCACAATAAAAAAAAAGAAATGATAAGAACTGTACTCATTACCTTGCTCATGTAATTGTAACCCCTCTGGTATTTTCACAATAAAAAAAAACTTATTAATAAAAAAGTTCTGAAAAAAATCATATGTATATAAAACTGACCAAATGAATGTGATTCAAAAGATTTAAAACATAAAGGAATTGAATAAGACATTCTTAAATGTTTAACTGTCATGGACATTTAAGTAATTTTTGTGAATAATAATGTCACCTATCCAAATGCTCTTCTATAGATAGCCCTTATCCAACATTTGTTAGCCAGCAGGCATGTTTAATGTCTTCTTGAAGCTCTCTATTCTTCAAGATGAACTAATTATTAATTTATATATATGTAATATCTTATAACAGACCCTAGTCTAAATGAAAAATTCTTTTATTCACTGGTCATATCATTTGAATTCAAATGATTCAAGTGGAAATAAAAGAATGAAACTCAGAAATATTTAAGTCAATTTACTTATTTTGAATAGATTTTGTTTAAATAATTAAAAGCCATTTATAATACTTGTTATGGTAATTAAAAAGTGCCCACTGTCACCTATTAAAGTTCATTTCTCAACTCCAAATATATTGCTTAAGTAAATACTTGACTTTTGATGGAGAAATGCAATGAAAACATTTTGAGCTGTTTTGAGTACAGATTTCAGGAGCAGAGTGTCAGGGAATAACTAGCACACAGCATAATCCTAGTTGCCAGAGGAGGACTTAGTGTCTGAAGCCAGCATTAGTGTGTCATAGTGATTTCTAGGACAGCTTGCGCTATATAGAAATACACTACTGCAAACATTTAAGCAATCTGATTATAGTAGTTTAGACTTGTTGTCCTAGCTATTCAGGAGGTTGCATTCAGGAAGATCATGTTTGAGACCAATCTGGGCAAAAAACTTGTGAGATTGAATCAGGGATGGGAGTGGAGGGGGTGGAAGAGTGGGTGGGAGATGGGAAGGGATGGGAAGGGGAAACAAAGGAGAAGGCAACAATGCTTGATAGGAAATGTACTTATTATCTTGCTCATGTAATTGTAATCCCTCTGCATGGTATTTTCACAATTAAAAGAAAAGAAAAATAATAATTTTCTTTGGAAAAAAAAAGCTGAGAGTAAGGGTCCATTTCTCTCATCCCATCTATGCAAATGGTGTCAATAGAAGGATCTCAGTGTAGGATTTCCAGTATAAAAAGCAAAACTATAAGAACAACGAAAAAGGATGGAGGCATCTTTAATAAGTGATAGAATGCCTGCCTAAAAAGTACAAGGCTCGTTACTGCCCCAAATAAAGCAAAACAAAACAGATTATTGCCAGTTATATAACACTATGCTTTACAAAAGAAATTAAATAACAATGAACTAGCTTTCATCCTACTTATTATTGATTGTCAATTAGAATATATCAGATACCAACCACATATCCTGAGGACACCTGCAATACATGAAGAGTAGTAACAATCACAATACCTTTGTTTTAGTTAAGCATTATTCTAGTTGTTTTTGTGCTGACTTTTTCCATTTCTTCAGTGCCACATTGAAAGTATGCCACACATTGTATAAATACACTCGTATTGCTGAACTTAGGCTTGGCCACACTACTTCATTTGGCTAATGGACTGTAAGTGGAATACTTCTATGAAATTTGAAGAAGCTTCATTGTGTTACATTTTCTTACACATTATTGACAATGCTCCAAATTGACAATCCCTAAAATTTGGGTGTTGAATTAAAGAAAATATGGAGAAAAGCCATGGTTTCTATCTTGACAACATTTATTCCAACTTTGTGATTTATTTATTCCTTCTTTTCCATCTTATCAAAACAGACAATTATAATATAATAATTATATTCCAGAAATTAATGTATGGAATAGTTGAGATAATGCATTTAAAATACTTGAGACTATAGAATTTATTAATCATTATTAATCACCTTATAGTAATTTCATTGACATCTTGAGGAATAGTCTCTGTATATGATTCCTTTTGGAGGACTGATATAATAGTTAAAGCAATATTTTTCATAAATGCATGCCACTTTTTATTCTTATATTTATTAATACTAACAATTCATTATTTTCAGAATAATGCTTATTTTTATTGTGAATTCATGTATAGCTTGAGAAATTTCTGTGTGTTTATATATATGCATACACAAATACCATATCTGTTTGTCTATCAATCAATCTACCTACCTACCTATCATCTATCTACCTAATTTTACTAGAAAAACCTTATGACATTGGAAAACTGGAGGATTCAAATGAGTTTCTTCTTTGTAGGCAATATCTATTTGTTTTGTTAAATTAGTAGGAAAAACTGGAGTTTCAATGCATTATCCACCAAGAATAAAATACTACTATTGTATTTTAAATTTTTAACAAAATAATCATATGAATCAAAAGCAAAAGAAAAGTGTCAATTTAAATTTGCTTATTTTTTTTAATGCCTGACTTGATTTAAAAAATCTGGATGTTCACAATGCTTTGCATTACACTTGTTATCATATATTGCTTTGCTTGAAGGAAATATGGCTTCATGCAGATTAACGGCACTAAAAGGAAGGAGTACTTTAGTGTTATTTTCAGATGATATGAGCATCTTCCTTTGATATCACATCAAAATTTTTCATGTGGCATTTTCTTACAGTTCAGTAGCTATATAAACTCTAATGTTCTATAACTAAGTGCTGTGTACTCTTCAATTAAAATCCATACAGCAGCTTGCACTTTGAAGACATCTGTTTTGTAACAGCACATGTTGATTACTTGTAAAAATCAGTTTACTGAATCCTGTTCATTTTTCAAATTCTGATATATATCACTTCACATTTTCTCTACAATTACATTTATGAACAACCCTATCCAATATTTAATCCTTATAGGTTATAGATGTTCTCAGATTCTCAGTAGATTCCCAGTTTTAGTTTTTACTTGGAAATTATATTTTGTCTCTTGTAACAAATATGGCAAGTTGTTTTCTTGAACTGATAAGTTCATTTCACTGATTTTTGATTAAACATATGCCAAATACTTGAATCAGTAAACTGTAATTTGTCTTCAGTCTTTCAAATAAAAAGTATATCCCACAAATATGTGCCATAAAGTCCTCAAAATCATTTTCATGTATGGCAGCAGGTTTTACATTTACTTTTTGTATAATTATGCTGACAATTTTAAAGATATGTCCTTGGGCTACAGTGTAGCTCAGTGGTAAGGCAGTGATTTGGCACATGCAAAGCCCTGGGTTCTTCAATTCCCAGCACCATATAAAAAAAGGGCAAACAAAAACTGTCTTCAATGTTAGAGATTTAGTAAGTAAATTCATTATATACAGCAAAGATTCTAGGTAAAATGGGGTAATCAGCTCTTCTTCCAAACTGATAGATGATATAAAAGAACACGATTAAGAATAATACAGATATGTGGCAATGCCCTGAATTTGCTAAGATACAAATGGGTTTATCTAGCAATGCCTTTGCAACATCAGGGCAATTGTCAACTATAAAATAACAGAACCAAAAGAGCTTTTACCTTTAAGACATGCTAAAATATCTTAGGAATTAGAGGTATCTTTAAAGATACCTAGAGAATTGTTTTAGATCAAGAGCTTTCCACTTTTGTTTTAGCTCTTAAAAATAATGGTATCTTTAAGAATTTGACAACAAAAGAATGAGAATAATAATTAGTAGAAAACCTAACATGCCAAGTATAAACTAAGCATCTTACACACTATGCTATAAGCCATGAATACTGTATTATTGTATCACTTTAATTGGGAGGAAATTGATAGGCTTGAAAGCTTAAATAATATTACAAGTTAATTTATTTGAAATTTGTTAAGCTGAGGATAGAATCCTGGAATTCTAATACAAAATTCTTAATCTTCTTTTTTTAATTTTATTTTTATTGTTATTGTAGAAATGATATATAGAGGGGTTACAGTTACACAAATCAGGTAATTAGTACAGTTCTTTTTTTTTTTTTTCTTTGTCAGCCATGGGTCTTGAACTCTGGGCCTGCGCACTGTCCCTGAGCTCTTCAGCTCAAGGCTAACACTCTGCGTGTCACTTCTGGTTTTCTGATAGTTAATTGGAGATAAAATCTTGCAGTATTTCCTTCCCAGGTTGACTTTGAACTGTAAGTGTGGTCCTCAGAGCTCAGCCTCCTGAGTAGCTAGGATTACAAGTGTGAGCCTCCAGCCCACAGCAGTAAAATTCTTTTTGAACGGTGCCTCTCTTCTCTCACTCTTAAGGTTTTTCCCTTCAGACCCCACCCACAAGATGTACAGTTCATTTGTCACATAGTCTTTAGTCCATATGTCCAAGTATATATAATTCAATGTGCTTACTTGTAGATTTATAGGCATATTCTAGTTACTACAAATAAGGGAAAACATGCAACCTGTGTTTCTTTGAGTCTGGCTTATTTCGCTTAATATAATTTCTTACAAGTCTTCCATTTTCTTATGAATGGTACAACATCTTTCTTTACTGAAAATAAGTAGAATTTTATTACGGATATATGGCAGATTTTCTTGATCCTCCCATCCACTGAGGGAAATCTAGGTCGATTTCATATATTGATTATGGTAAAATATGCTTCAATAGTATTCTTTGTGTTCTATTGGATAAATGCTCAAGAGTGGGATTGCTGGGTCCTAGGGGAGCTCTATGTTTAGTCTTTTGAGGAACTTCCATACTGCTCTCCAGTGTGGTCGAACAAAATTACATTCCCACCAACAGGGTAGTAGCATTCCCTTTTGGCTGCATCCCCGCCAGCAGTCTTTATTGTTAGTTTTCTTGTTAACGTTCATTCTAACTAGAGTGAGGTGGAATCTCAATGTTGTTTTGATTTGTATTTCTTTAATGGTCAGAGATGTTGAACATTTCTTAATTTGCCTACTGGCCAATTTTATTTCTTCCTCTGAACAGTGTCTCTCTAAGTCTTTTGCCCATTTGTTCATTGGGTTGTTGAGTTTTTAAGGTTTTGGGGTGCTTAATTTTTTGAGCTTAAAGTATATTTTAAGTATAAGGCCCTTGTTTTATACATAGCTAGTAAAGATCTTCTTCCATTCTGTGGGCTTTCTGTTTATCTTGCTAGCTATGTCCTTTGCCATGAAGAAAGTTCAGTTTGATGCAACCCATTTATCCAGACATTCTTTGATTTGTTGTATTTCTGGATCTCTGTGCCTAGAAGGCCTTGTATTTCCCTTACAACCCTGTAATTTGTTATTGGTTTCTGGCCTTACATTGAAGTCTTTGATCCATTCAGAATGAATTCTGGTACAGGGTGATACAAGAGTATCTAGCTTCAGTTTTCTACATGTTGATAGACAATTTTGCCAGCACCATTTGTTGAACAGGATGCCCTTGTTTTTTTAAAACCATTTATTTATTTATTTATTTTTCTATAAAATATATGTCTGTACAAGAATTTGAGGTGATTTAGAGATGATGAAAAGTGAATTTTATATAATCAATTATTTTTCTGGAATTTAGAATGCATAAATATTCTAGAGGTTTTCCCTGGATACTTGGCCATACAGCAACACTTTATACTTTATTCCTAAATAAAATGAAGATAAATAAAATGAAAATAAATAAAAAAAATCATCTGTTTTATTCTCAACTTTGATCTATAGTTTTAGTAATAATAACCTATATCCCTTTTTATTCTGAAAATTTAGACTCTTCAATATCTTTTTCCCTTCTGATTTTTATTCTGAAATTTTAGACTATCAATATCATTTTCCAGTCTAAAGTTTTAGATTCTCATCCAAGTAAGCTCAATATTTTCTTTTGAACTGGTTAAACTTAACAAGCTCCTTTTAAAAATCCTGTTCTTTTTGTGAAACTGATTGAATTTCAGTGGCTCCACATAAACATTTAAGAGTTGTATATCATGCTGTAATAATCGGAAAAAACTTCCTTTTCCGGAGCGTGTTATTTCTTTTAGCTGTTTGACCTATGGGAACAGGAAACTTGTTTCATCCCTACAATGTCTCCTGTGTGACATCATTGGTGGTACTCTCGATAAGCAAGTCATGGTGATAAGAGGCTGTCTCTGTCACTTTACCCTGTTAAGGATTGATAGTCTCACAGTCTGTTCATTTTCAGTCTGTTCATTTACTTGGTTTCTACTTTACTGGGTCTCTGTTCTGGGCTACTAAACTGTAGTCTAAAAAAAAACAGCTTCCTAACTTGTTACCCTCTCCTCATGTTTCTCCCTGTTTTCCTCACTCCTAATCTCCCCAAGTTGTAATGATAATTTCCAACAAGAAATGTACTCACTACCTTACTTATATAACTGTAATCCCTCTGTGCATCACCTTGACAATAAAATTAAAATTATAAAAAAAAACAGCTCCCTGTTATTTCTTCTTGCTTAACACAAATGCTCTCATTATTTTTACAGGAAGTTACTCATTCTTCCAAAATAAGTCACTTATTTATGTTGCCCTGGAACTTTGAGGAAGTGAGAAAAGTTCATGCCTGCCTTCTTACTAGTTGGGATTCAGACTACTATTAGTATGAGACTAGTTCCTTAAATTCTCCCAGCTTTAATTAAACCTCAACTAGTTTATGTATAAGATAATACATAATATGTATAAGATAGTATATTATAAAATGTTATAAAATACCATTTATTTTATAAATGATGCATACTAAATACTCAATTTATTAGATAATAATAAACTTGTGAGTGCATTTGATCTTTTGTGGTATAATTATTTGTGTTTCTGTTTACAACATGAATCTAAGTGAACATTTAAAACACATATTAGAACATTTAACAAACTCTGTTCTAAGCCCTACAATGACTCTATACTTAGCCCTAAAGCAAGGTGAATACTCTACCTCTTTCTGCCTCTATTCCCTTTTTATTTTTTTATTTTTTTGTTTGTTGTAGGGCTTGAACTCTGGGCATGGGCGCTGTCCCTCAGCATTTCAGCTCAAGGCTAGAGCTCTACCACTTGAGCCATAGTGCCACTTCCAGTTTTCTGAATGGTTTATTGGACACAAGATTCTCACTAATTTTCCTGCCCAGTCTGGCTTTGAACTGCGATCCTCAGCTCTCAGTCTCCTGAATAGTTAGGATTAAAGGCGTGAGCCACCAGTGTCCAGCTTCTGCCTCTATTCTTGCCTTCTATTTTCTCTACTTTCTTGTGACAGGCTTCCATTCTGATTTTACAGTTCAGCCATCTCCTATCGTTGAGCTTTTGCCCTTATTGTTGCCTTTGTTTTTCTGGAATTGATCTTTTCTCACTTGGCTTTCTAGAACCCAATTCTACCTCTGTCACCATCATTTCCTACACTATCAGGATTTCTTTGTTACTCGTAGCTTTTATCATAGCTATATACTTTGCTATTTTCCTTACAAACCCATCTATTCTATAATGTGAAAATTTACCTCTTATTTATTTACCACCAAATACCTAGGCACAATGTTAAGTAGTTATTTAGCATTGTTGAAAAACAAAGAAATAATCTTTCCCTTTCTTGAATTCCCTTCATAGTTTGTTTATGGCGTGGGTACACAGTAAATGTTCATTTAAACAAGTAAAATATATAACACACACACACTGTGTGTGTGTGTGTGTGTGTGTGTGTGTGTGTGTGTGTGTGTGTGTGTGTGTGTGTGCAGGTACTGGGACTTGAGATCAAAGTCTGGGTGCTATTCCTAAACTCCTTTTGCTCAGGGTTAGTGCTCTACCACTTGAGTCATAGCTCCACTTCCACATTTTTCTTTTTTAAAATCTTTGTAATCAACAATGAAAGGTAATTTTCTGTGTGAACAAGCATTTCTATTCCATGGTACTGTGGATATTCACTGACCATTCCAGGGTCATTTTCAGAAAACCCTTATGAAGTGTTTATTTTTTAAATGTTCCTTCTAACACTCACTTCACAGCTAGAAAGTGTAGAAAAATGCTAGGTGTTTGGCATTTAGGTATGCGTTTTCTCTCCTGTGTCTGGAAATATGAAAGAAGGTAGAACTTACCTTTGTACTTGTGAGATTTTTTTATGGGCTTTTGAATCATAAGAATTTTCATCAAGAGGTTTAGATCATCCATGACCAGTTTTTACTCCAACAAGCAGTGTTGTATTTATAAAGGCTTAGAACAAATAATTTTGGTGCAATGTTGGATTACAGCCAGCATTTATAGAAATTGGCTTTCCCATCTTTCCATTCATGAATTAAATCCCAGCCAAGTTGCAGTTCCATTCTTTCTTATCTGCTCATTATTCTACACTATAGGCTTTGGGGAAATACTTAAAAATCACTTTCTCAAGTTTGTTCTTTTGGAACTTGTCTTTAAGCTTTTACTAGTTTTTAATCTTAAATATGTTACAAAAAGCCTTTTGTTAGAAATAAGAGTGATGTGTTTTGCATGCACTGCTAGGAAATATGAACAGACATGGGTGTTTTTAAGCCTTCTCCAGTGTAAGGGAAGTGGTTAAGTAGAGTGTTAGGTATTCTTAGGTGACAATTGCTCAGAAAAATAGGTGCTATAGTCTTTAAGCTTTTACTAGTTTTTAATCTTAAATATGTTACAAAAAGCCTTTTGTTAGAAATAAGAGTGATGTGTTTTGCATGCACTGCTAGGAAATATGAACAGACATGGGTGTTTTTAAGCCTTCTCCAGTGTAAGGGAAGTGGTTAAGTAGAGTGTTAGGTATTCTTAGGTGACAATTGCTCAGAAAAATAGGTGCTATAGTACCGATAATTATCAAACTGACCACAGAGACTAATACAGAAAATTGTGAAGAAGCCAGGTTAATTTTTATATTATGGTTTATTATAATTTTTGCTTAATAAAGTCATTAGTGTCACATCAAATATAAAACATGACACCACACATAAAGCGTGAGGCTATGGATGGGAATTTGACAAATATAAATTATTTTATCTTCAAAGAAAATGCAAAAATTGTGTACCTGAGCCACTTTTTGATTTGGAGAATTTGTAGATGAAAAATATTTTAGGCGCATTCATGGGTCTTTCTGTGAGAAATTATTTCCCCTCCAATTGTTCTCTTATTGGAAAGCAGTCACTGAGCACCTGAGGCTTCCTGGCAAGACCCTGGGCAACAGCAGCCAGAGTCAGAATACTAGCATCATCAGGTCCAAAGTCCAATGACATAGAACTGTGAGTAGATGTCCATCTTTCCATAGTAGAGTCTTCAATCTTTCCAGGAATATCATTGGCCTTAGCCTGACAGTTGCTCCTTTCGTCACCTATCTACAATTTCAGGAAGCTGACTTGTACCATTGCAAGACAGCCTGCAAGAATGTACTGGCCAGGGATGGGAAGGTGGCTCAGTGGTAGAGCGCTTGCCTTGAATGCATGAGGACCTGGGTTCAATTCCTTGGCACCACATAAGCAAGAAAGAAAAAAGCCGGAAGTGGTGCTGTGGCTCAAGTGGTAGAGCGCTAGCCTTGAGCTGAAGAGCTGAGGGACAGCGCCCAGGCCCAGAGTTCAGGCCCCACGACCGGACCCCCCCCCCCAAAAATAATAATGTACTGGCCCACCACAGTCATTATCATAGTATCCATACATCAAGAGTGCCTTTTGCTAAAAGACATGCTGAGGATCAGGCTCTGTCTAGTCTATCAGCATGAGTAATGTTCAGATGACAGGCAAAGTATATGGCTTTTCTGGTACCATTATCAAAGAAGAGCATATCCATTGCATATCTATCTATCTATCTATCTATCTATCTATCTATCTATCTATCTATCTGTCTATCTATCTATTTTGATCCCCATCTATCATCACTTTTGTGAAACTTACCTGTATATTCTCATCTAATTTTATCATCACTTAGACACAAAAAATATTTTGAAAGAACAATGTCCATCTATTTTACTAGGAGCAGAACTATGTACTAATATTCCTCATTATGTCTCGGTTTACTCATTTGTAAAATAACAAACATTAAATTGGTTGTAGAGATTAAATGGTTTTATGAATATAAAACATAATTTTGCCTTGTTTGTAGATGTGATTGTAAGCATTGGATACCTTATTGTCAGAGTGACTATTTTATGTTCAATGTTATATCTAATGACATTGAGACTGGCTAAATATCACATATGAAATGTAATGTGGGGTTATAAAATAGTACCTACATTACTGAATACAAATTCTGTTGAACAAAGATTATGTCTGACATCAATATATAGCCATTTAGTAAACATATTTAGTATGTAGGGAATCCTTCATTATTCATTGAAAAGACTTCAGATTTTAAATTTTGTGTGCAATAGGATCACCTGGAGAACTTGTTAAAACCCCAGTTGTTTGTT
The DNA here is from genome assembly GCF_024711535.1 of Dipodomys merriami. Taxonomy (NCBI): domain Eukaryota; kingdom Metazoa; phylum Chordata; class Mammalia; order Rodentia; family Heteromyidae; genus Dipodomys; species Dipodomys merriami. The sequence goes on along the minus strand of NW_027203382.1, from coordinate 18,578,401 downwards.
TCTGTCACTAAAAAAGAAGATTCACTGGTCTAAGCTAGCAAACTTACAGGTTTCTTTTCTATGAATTCACATGGGATTTGATACTGCTTGTGCAGTGGTCCAATATCCCTGGAGCTTATCAATCTGCTTATATTTCCCTTGTGTTTAACTCATGTCTTTATCTTTACTAGTTTACTTTTAGAACTTTTAGTTTGGAGTATCAGATTTGAAAATAAGGAGAGCTGAATCCTTGGATGTTTGGATAGGAAACCATAAGAAATAGAAAATCATCAAGGACAAATATTTTTTTTAAATTTAATTTAATTTTATTTGTGAACATACTGTACAGAGGGGTTACAATTATATGGGCAGGATAATGCATACATTTCTTACCAAGCATTGCAGCCTCCTCCTTTGTTTACCCTTTCACATCCCTTCCCAGCCTCCCCCCTCCCCCATCCCAATCCTTCTCTTCCCCCCCCCCCCCCCCCCGCCCCCGCACAGACGTTGTAAAGCTCGTTTTGGACATGACAACTTGTACTTCTCATTGTTGCAACAGGTCCACCTGTATCCTTAAACAACTGGTTTTTCCCCATCTCCTCCACAAGTTATATTGACATCAAATATAGTGAAAGCAGGGGTTATACTGTGGGGGAGGGACATACAAAGCAACAAAGAGATAATCTTATAAATGCATTAGAAACACATGCATGAAAGAAAAAAACATTAAAATACACCTCTAAGGGTTCATTTTCCTGACATCACATTATCTGACCTTTTCCGCTTGACTCATACATATACTAGATATTACAAATAAGGGAAACCATGGGACCTATGTTTCTTTGGGCCTGGCTTACTTCACTTAATATAATTTTTTCCAAGTTTTTCCATTTCCTAACAAATGGGGCAATGTCATTCTTTCTGGTGGAGGCATAGAATTCCATTGTGTATATATATCACATTTTCTTGATCCATTCATCTACTGAGGGGCATCTGGGTTGGTTCCATATCTTAGCTATGGTAAATAATGCTGCAATAAACATAGTTGTGCTGGTAGCTTTAGTGTGGTCTTGTTTGTAAACATTTGGGTAAATGCCCAAAAGTGGGATTGCTGGGTCATAGGGGAGCTCTATGTGAAGTCTTTTGAGGAACTTCCATACTGCTTTCCAAAGTGGTTGAACAAGTTTACATTCCCACCAACAATGAAGTAAAGTTCCTTTCTGTCCACATCCCCTCCAGCATCTGTTGTTGTTAGAGTTCTTGATTATAGCCATTCTAACTGGAGTGAGGTGATACCTCAATGTTGTTTTGATTTGCATTTCTTTTATGGCTAGGGATGTTGAACATTTCTTCATGTGTCTATTGGCCATCCTTCTTTCTTCTTCAGAGAAGTTTCTCTTTAAGTCTTTCGCCCACTTATTTATTGGACAGTTGTTTCTTTGAGGATTTGTTGTTGGGGGGGTTAATTTTTTGAGTTCCAAGTATATTTTAGATATGAGAACCTTGTCCGTTGTATGGCTAGTACAGATCTTCTCCCAATCTGTGGGTTTTCTATTGATCTTGCTTGCTATGTCATTTGCCCTGCAGAAGCTCTGCAACTTTATGCAATCCCATTTCTTTCTTTGATTTGTTGTGTTTCCGAGTCTCTATTCAGAAAATTTTGGCCTGAGCCAAGGAGACCTAGGGTTTCTCCTATTCCATCCTGTAATGTTTTCAGAGTGTCTGCTTTGAGTTCAAGGTCTTTGATCCATTTGGAGTTGATTCAAGGACAAATATTTTGATAAAATGGCATTCTTTACCTTTTTACTGGTAGTGTTTTTCAAAATAAAATATGCATTAAGTATTTAATGGAAATTTTCTCTCTATTTTATAGTAGTTTTGAGAAGATCCTAGAGGTTTCCTCTTATAACCATCTTATAAGTTACATGGCTATCATTTGTGACTGTGTGGAACAGTAGAAAGTATTAGTCATGAGTGATTCACTCTGAGTATTTCCTTCTACAAAGGTTAAAGGATGTCTCCTTGATGAATTCCCTTTCTCCTGCTTTCGTGGAATATCAGATTCATGCACTGAGTAACAGGTCAGATTTAGAATGTGATGTGTTACAGGGTAGATGAGACAAGAACGTGAATGGAAATGCTTTTCATGGCTAGTTGTAAAGCTGCTTTGGTATTTTCACAATAAAAAAATTAAAAAAAGAACATTATTAAGAGGAACAACAAAATCTCACTTCTAAAACTACATTTTTCTTTTTGAAATTTGTAATTCAGAATTTTAAATGAATACTACTCAGGCTGAATATTCGGATCTCAAGATGAGTTATAAAATTCTTACTTTTTTTCTTTCAAATTAGAGGAAAAAGTAAAAAAGCATCCCATCAACTGTAGACATTCAGTAAACTTTGGGGCATATAAAATGAGCAATTGATGGATATTAAAAAATTCCAGCAATCATAGGCAATATCTACAAGCTGCTGCTACTTATATGTACATTTTTATGCTGCAAACTCTTTTTAAAGAGACTGGGCAGTAATACCAATTATAAATGGAGCCCTTTCAAGTCCAAAAATGAATTTACTCATTTAATAGTGAAGACTTACCCAATATGGGTGTGAACAGTTTCCATCACACCTGTATCTAAATTTGACCTTGTCTTGGAAACACTTCACCTTGTTGGGTGTATGCATGTAAAAACACTCATTTTACTTTAAAATATCTAATTTAGTATATTCAACCTAACTTTACCAAGTAGTGTGACTCAGAAGATACTCTCCTAAATACCTAAATCAACATGTCCAAAAACAGGTGACCACAGGCATGAGGCCTGGGGAGACAGTTTTGAAATAAAAGCCAAAGAAAACTGTCCCTTGTTAAATAGGCATGCTATTTAGAAACAAAGTCGCCCTTTTCAGAAGTGTGCTTTTGGAATGTTTCCAGCTTTGGGATGACATTAAGCAAAATAGAGTCCTTCAACCGTGTTCTCTGCTGATCTTGGAAATCAGGCATGGACTCAGGCTTCCCACCGGAAGTACCATTTTGGGGCTGGGACAGAGAAACAGCTGAAGACAGAAAAGCTTGTTGCTAAGACAAGATGTACTTGAGCCTTTCTCCACACAGCTGCATCCTCAAAGAGGATAAATGAGGGCATATTCACTTATTAATCAACCAAAAGGATCATCGTCACAGAAAAAAAAAAAAAAAAGCTCCAATCAAGTTCTCGGATGTTTTGGTTCTTACATACAATTACTAATTGCCTGGAAGTCTGCCTTTAATTGTTGGCCCTGGGCCTCTTTTCTCTAGCTATCCAGTCAAGTAGCTGAGCCAGCTCCTTCAATCATGTCTATGGTGAGAGAATTGGATTTTGACACATTCATCTGTCTTTTTTTGAATTTGCTAGAAAGGCAATGGTAACCTAAGTTTGAGTGGTGGAGAAGCCTAGTGATTGGAGAGATACAGCCCATAATGAATATTCCAGCTGGAATATTGCATATCTTTTGGTAGAGTCCACTTACATTTGGTTCATATGTTTTGTTTTTCTTTCTCCTCATATGCAGCTTTCACTTCTACAAAAATGCCTATTGAAAACTTCATGTTTAATGATGTCAGTAAGATCGTGCCTGTCTGCTTCAGGTTGAGCTTCCTGTGAGCCAGAGAGAAGAGATGTTTCCGGGATGGAGCCAGTTATAAGGCCATGCTGTGCTGTGAGATGGAGACAGCAACTCTTCCCAGCAAGTGTTCACTATTTAAAGACAGATTCAGAGACACTTTGATTTGTTATGCTCTAAGGAGTCCTCCATTCAGGCTTTGATCTCATCCTTTGTATTCCCTGAGAGGAAACAGAGGCTGCAGAGGGACAATAACTTGCAGGGCTTGCTCAGATGTGAATCCATGACTAGTTCCCATGTGTTTTGATTCTCAAAACAAGAGTATGAGTTTGAAGAGAGTTTCCAGAATTGACAAGCTGTCTCTAAGACCTTAGATTAAGAACCAAAAGACATTCTGAAGTATACGATTATGATACTTTTCTTATAGAATATTTTGCTTTCTTTTTCTTTATTAGGAATAAGCCAGCTGTTAACAATTTGCAATGTATATAGAAAAAGATGAAGAGATTAAGAAGATATATGGATCTCTTCCTTGAAGTGACAATGTCTCAGGAAGACTTTAGAGGTAGGTTTAAGAACTGAGAGGAGATAAAATTTTATTATTAAGGGCTTCTGTTTCCTTTTGGGTGTTGCTGTTGTTGTTTCCTTATATAATCTTCCCTTCAAGTTGCAAATATTAGAAAATTTCTGTATCTTGTAAACCATATAGACACTTGAGAATTTCTACCTTTGAACCAACTGAATAAGCTACTGCCAAGGTACAGGCAAGTCTTGTGGAGCTGTATCTAGGGAGAAGATTACATCCAAAATACTAAAATATAAGATAATGAACAAACTTTTAAACAAAAGACTTTGTTTGTAATACAGGAAAATACAGGAGAAAATCATCCTTTATGAGTTTGAATACAACAGGCAGGTTTTCCTCATTTTGACACCATTAATCAGAAATCTAATCTTTATGAATCTTGTCTGCTTTGGAAATACAACCTTTACATTCTTCACAGTCATGCTTTTTCTTCAATAGCACAAATTTTGAATTTCAGTTGAGAAATTAAAATACATTGAACCAAACTTCCTCCCTTCCTCTTCCTTCCCCCCTCCCTCTGCTCCTCCCTCCCTCCCTCCCTCCCTCCCTCCCTTCCCTCCTTCCTTCCTACCTTCCTTCCTTCCTACCTTCCTTCCTTCCTTCCTTCCTTCCTTCCTTCCTTCCTTCCTTCCTTCCTTCCTTCCCTTCCTCCTACCCTCCCTCCTTGCCTGCTTCCTTTCTTCCTCCATGTCTTTCCTTCTCTTACTTTGTCCTCTCTCTTGTGTGTGTGTGTGTGTGTGTGTGTGTGTGTGTGTGTGTGTGTGTGTGTGTGTGTGTGTGTGTGTGTTTATTGCTAGTACTGGGGCTTGAACTCAGAGCCTGAGGTTGTCCCAACATTTTTAGTTAAAGCTGTTTCTCTGCCACTTGAGTCATTGAGTCACATCACCACTTCCAAGCTTTGTGCTGGTGAATTGGAGGTAAGAGGATCATATCCTGGGCTTTTTGGCTTGGGCTGGCTTCCAAAGGTGATCTGCAGATCTTAGCCACTTGAATACCTAGGTTACATTAGGTTACAGTCTTTGGCCACCAACAGAAATTTACTCTTGCCTTAAAAAATATAGCAAGACCCTAAAATACATTAAAAACAAATAAACAAAAAATCACACAAAAAAACCCTGAAGATACTCTCAATAACAGAAGGTTAAATGGGAGAAGAAGGTACTCAATGACTGTCATTGGCACTTTAGCCACATTTCACCTCATCTCTCCTTTAGACTCAGTCTCCTTTCCTGTTAGCGATAATAGTTACGAAAATCTGTTTTTAAGGATGGTAATTTTAGGATGGTAATGTGTTAGTAAAGGTTAGAATCAACAAATAAGGGTATCAGTAAGTTTTGGAAGGGAGTGCTTATGTTCTGGGATAAAGGGGGGCCATACTATTAGGAAGGGGCAAGAATGAGCAGGCTGAGCCGTGGTACTAACTCCAAAAAATTCAAACTGAGAGGATATAGGTGCTCAGCATGTTTGTTTATTCATCTTTATGATCAGAACACAGCCACAGCATCTTATGACTCTTAAAAATTATTTATGTTAAAAATACATGTTCACTGCTTAACGATGTTGAAAATACAAACAACTGTAGAAAAGACAACCTCCCAGAATCTACTGTTCACATTTCAAGGTCTTTCTTTCTACATATTAGTCACAGGAATCTATTTTCAGAGCCATAGCTGGTTGGGGCTGTTATGAGTGGATATTCCACCATTGAAATGATCAAGGCTCCATTGCCTATGAGAATTCAGGGCATTAGTATGCTTTATTAACACTGTGAGTTCAGCAATGATATATCCCTCCATTTCCCGTAAGACTCATTCTAATATCTTGCCCTCAGCAAACCATTCTTTCTTTCATTTTGACAAATTACAATGAACATATTGTTTTCTCTTTGGTCCCTAATTAATATCTTTATGTTTATATTTGCCTATCATGATGTAATTTAAACAATATTAAGTTTTATTATTCAATGTTTTATTTTTATTTTTTATTTTTTTCAGTCTTGGGGCTTGAACTCAGGGCCTGGGCACTGTCCCTGATCTTCTTTTGCTCAAAGCTAGTGGTCTACCACTTGAGCCACAGCATCACTTCCAGCTTTTTCTGTGTATGTGGTACTGAGGAATCGAACCCAGGACTTCATGTATACTAGGCAAGCACTCTACCATGAGCCACCTTCCCAGCCCTATGCAGTGTTTTTTTTAAAATTATTTTTAATTATCTTGAAGTAGTTATACAAAGGAATTTCAATTCGGCAAGTAAGTTTGTAGGTACATCTTGATAAATGTCACACCTCAAGATTAATTTTTTTTAAATTAGGAAACAAGGAAAACCTTTTTATAGTAAATTACTTGTACTAAAAAATGGAACTATTAGTCAAATGATTATGGCTCAACCCTGGAATCCTAGCAACTCAAAAACTGTGCTCTGGAGATCTTAAGCATCTTGATTTAAAGACAGCTAAGACAGAAAAATTAGTATGACTCCATCTTCAAAATCACCAGCAAAATGTTGAACTAGAGGCATTGATTAAGTAGTAGAGTTATAACCATGAACATGAAACCTAAGTAAGAATGAGAGTACTGAAGTCCAAGCCAAGGTATTGGCACACTAAACAAGATTACAACAAAAACCAAAATAAAACAAAAAAGAATGCAACTATTACCCTAAAACTATATGGAAAAAATGTAAGGATTTGTACGTGTGTGTGTGTGTGTGTGTGTGTGTGTGTGTGTGTGTATGTGTGTGTGTCTGTAGTGGGTCTGGGTGCTCTCCCTGAGCTCTTCAGCTCAAGGTTAGTGCTTTACCACTTTGAGCCACAGCACTACTTCGGTTTTTTTCTGGTGGTTAATTGGAGATAAGAGTCTCATGGACTTTCCTTCCTTGGCCGGCTTTGAAACACAATTCTCATATCTCAGCCTCCTGAGTAGCTAGAATTACAGGAGTGACCCACTGGCTTCCTGCTAATGTAAGGATTTTAAAACATTGAAAATTCCACTGTAGAATGTTGTTACTAGTTCACTTAATATAATGATGTGATGTCATTCTTTCTGATAGAGGCATAGAATTCCATTGTGTATATATACCACATTTTCCTGATCCATTCATCTACTGAGGGGCACCTGGGTTGGTTCCATATTTTAGCTATGGTAAATGATGCTGCAATAAACATAGTTGTGCTGGTAGCTTTAGTATGGTCTTGTTTGTGATCATTTGGGTAAATGCACAAAAGTGGGATTGCTGGTCATAGGGGAGCTCTATGTGGAGTCTTTTTTTTTTAAATTGTGAGAATACCATACAGAGGAGTTACAATTACATGAGCAAGATAACGAGTACATTTCTTATCAAGCATTGTTGCCTCCTTTTTTTTTTAAATTTAATTTAATTTAATTTTATTTGTGAACATACTGTACAGAGGGGTTACAATTACATGGGCAGGATAATGCATACATTTCTTACCAAGCATCGCAGCCTCCTCCTTTGTTTACCCTTCACATCCCTTCCCAGCCTCCCCCCTCCCCCCCATTCCTTTCCCCTTCCCCTGCACAGCTTGTTTTCGACATGACAACTTGTACTTCTCATTGTTGCAACAGGTCCACCTGTATCCTTAAACGACTTGTTTTTCCCCATCTCCTCCACAAGTTATACTGACATCAAATATAGTGAAAGCAGGGGTTATACTGTGGGGGAGGGACATACAAAGCAACAAAGAAATAATCTTATAAATGCATTAGAAACTCATGCATGAAAGAAAAAAACATTAAAATATATATCTAAGGGTTCATTTTCCTAACATCACATTATCTGACCTTTTCCACTTGACTCATACATATACTAGATATTGCAAATAAGGGAAACCATGGGACCTATATTTTTTTGGGCCTGGCTTACTTCACTTAATATAATTTTTTCCAAGTTTTTCCGTTTCCTAACAAATGGGGCAATGTCATTCTTTCTGGTGGAGGCATAGAATTCCATTGTGTATATATACCACATTTTCTTGATCCATTCATCTACTGAGGGGCATCTGGGTTGGTTCCATATCTTAGCTATGGTAAATAATGCTGCAATAAACATAGCTGTGCTGGTAGCTTTAGTGTGGTCTTGTTTGTAAACATTTGGGTAAATGCCCAAAAGTGGGATTGCGGGGTCATAGGGGAGCTCTATGTGAAGTCTTTTGAGGAACCTCTATACTGCTTTCCAAAGTGGTTGAACAAGTTTACATTCCCACCAACAATGAAGTAAGGTTCCCTTCTGTCCACATCCCCTCCAGCATCTGTTGTTTTTAGAGTTCTTGATTATAGCCATTCTAACTGGAGTGAGGTGGTATCTCAATGTTGTTTTGATTTGCATTTCTTTTATGGCTAGGGATGTTGAGCATTTCTTCATGTGTCTATTGGCCATCCTTCTTTCTTCTTCAGAGGAGTTTCTCTTTAAGTCTTTAGCCCACTTATTTATTGGGCAATTGTTTCTTTGAGGATTTGTTGTTGGGGGATTTAATTTTTTGAGTTCCAAGTATATTTTAGATATGAGACCCTTGTCCGTGGTATTGCTAGTGAAGATCTTCTCCCAATCCGTGGGCTTTCTATTGATCTTGCTAGCTATGTCCTTTGCCATGCAGAAGCTCTGCAACTTTATGCAATCCCATTTGTCCAACCTTTCTTTGATTTGTTGTGTTTCCAGGTCTCTATTCAGAAAATGTCAGCCTGAGCCAAGGAGACCTAAGCCATCAAAGCTGACCAATTAGATGGAAAAGAGATAAAAAACAAAGTAGAAAGTCTTGACAGCAGGTTAGACCATGCAGAAGATTGAATCGCAGGGATTGAAGACAGCCTAGATATTATAGAGAAAGAACATACAACCATCCAAGACAAGTCCAAGAAATATGATAGATCTATCCAACACTTGGAAGACACCATCAGAAGGTCTAATCTAAGGATAATGGGTGTAGAGGAGCACCTAGAAACAGAAATTAATGGCCTCCTTGTCTTTTGAGGAAACTCCATACTGCTTTCCAAAGTGGTTGAACAAGTTTACATTCCCACCAACAATGCAGTAGAGTTCCCTTCTGTCTACATTGCCTCCAGCATCTGTTATTAGAGTTCTTGATTATAGCCATTTTAACTGGGGTGAGGTGGAATCTCAATGTTGTTTTGATTTGCATTTCTTTTATGGCTAGAGAGGTTAAGCATTTCTTTATGTGTCTGTTGACCATTCCATGAGAAAGAAACATAAGTCCCATGGTTTCCCTTATTTGCAATAACTAGTATATATCTGAGACAATGAGAAAAGGCCAGATAAGATGATGTTAAGTGAAATGAACCCCAAGATAAGGAAACAAGTGTTTTTTTTTACTTTTTTGCTATTGTTTCTAACTTATTTGTAAGGTACCACGTGATTCTTTTGTTGCTTTATATGTCCCTCTCCCATGGTATAACCCCTGTTTTTACTGTATTTGATATTGTTATAATTTGGGGAGCAGAAGGGAAAAAATTGTTTCAATAGGGATACAGGTTGACCCATTGTAACAATGAGATGTACAAGATGCTATGTTGAAAAATGAACTTTACAATTTAGGCAGGGTGGGGAGGAGGGGAGAAGGGGGAATGGACTTCTAGAGATGGAAGGGAAGGAATGGTAGGGGAAAAACAAAGGAGGAGGAATAATGTTTGATAAGAAATACACTCATTGAGGCTGGGAAGGTGGCTCAGTAGTAGAGCGCTTGCCTTGCATGCATGAGGCCCTGGGTTCGATTCCTCAGCACCACATAAGCAAAAAGAAAAAAAGAAAGAAAGAAATACACTCATAATCATGCTCATGTGATTGTAACCCCTCCATACAGTATTTTCTAAATAAAAAACTTATTTAAAAAATAAATAAAACTACAAAAGGGAAAAAAAAAGTTGTTACTAGTGACAATTACACCAGAATGTACGAAAGAAGACTTTTGTCAATGGCTATGTCAACACTGGAATTTGACTTGAAGCAAAGCAACGAAAAAATTACAAATACAATCATGACCAATTTCATAGATCACTTATTTTGCCAGATTGTTGTTATAATTCACATTGTTTTGTTTTGGTGCATAGCAGTATTTTAATTGCTACTAGATACAGTGAAGATTACTTTTATTTTCATTTCAGTTTTTAGGTCAATTCTTAATGTCCTTTAATGATCTGTGTCATCTCTCTAACTGAATTGACTATATGTGATATAAGGTGTAGTTACAGTTTATTTGTTATGTTAGAGATGTTTTTATGGAATTTATGTTTTGTGTACTGACTCATTGGTTAAATTCATGAAGCTATGTGCTAGCAGAGAGATTTACATTTAGAGATTTATATTTAGAATGATCAATGAATGTTACCTTTAATATTTTCTGAAAGTGTCTTCCTTTTCATATTATTCTAGAACTTATCATTTTTTCTTATTTAAATTTAATATAGTGTACCAGTTAAGATACAGTATTGGATAATCAGTTCATCTGTGCATGCTGATATAAAATCATATGTATGTGCACATGTATGTGTGTGCTTACACATTATATATGTGGCTGGGTTTGGGATTTTTTTTTTTTTGTCGGTCAGGAGACTTGAACTCTGGGCCTGAGCGCTGTTCCTCACTCTTCAGCTCAAGGCTAGTGCTCTACTACTTGAGCCACAGCAACACTTCTGGTTTTCCATTGGTTAATTGGAGTTAAGAGTCTCAGGTCTTTCCTGCCCAGGCTGGCTATTAACTGTGATCCTCAGATCTCAGCCTCCTGAGTAACTAGGAATACAGGTATGAGCCGCTGGTGCCCTGGTGGAAGTTTTGATTTATCTTTCATATGTTCTATATGAAAGCATTACTGTTTTAATTTTTACTCTGCTCTTCCACAATTTATTTCTATATAAAGAACAGTATGATGTACTCATTAACATTTTAAATAAATATTTTCTCAAAATTTCCTAATCATGTATCTATATACTGTATTTATAAAATTATCTATATGTAATATATAATAATCTACACATGTGTGATATATGCAGAATAATTCTTATTAAAATTTGAATTGAATTCCACTAGTTCACTAATTTTTTGTTCTATAATATTAGAACATTGAAAAGTTTCTAGCTTTAAATTTTAATTGTAGTTTGTACCTATAACTTTTACCATTTCTTAAGGAATGGTTTAAAATATAGCTTTGTTTTGTAAAATATTAGACCTTAAAAAAATTTACTGAAAAAAATTTACTGTCAAGGTGATGTACAGTTGGTTACAGTTACATAAGTAAAGTAGTGAGTACATTTCTTCACTTTAAGTTTGAGAAATATCTTGTTCTTTCATATAACCAGACAGTTTAACTCCATGCATGTTGGCACTTTATAGTGTGACATGTTGAGAGTAATAGTTATCTATAATTACATTTAAGCTGGGCGCTGGTGGCTCACACCTGTAATCTTGCTACTCAGAAGGCTGAGATCTGAGGATCACCCTTCAAAGCCAGCCTGGGCAGGAAGGTCCCTGAGACTCTTATGTCCAATTAACCACCAGAAAACCGAAAGTGGCACTGTGGTTCAAGTGGTAGAGCACAAGCCTTGAGTTGAAGAGCTGATGGACAGGTCCAGAGTTTAAGCCTTATGACCGACCAAAAAAGAAAAAAAAGAAAATAGGGAAGAGTCACAGTCATGATCTATTAAAAATTTAAAAAAAGAACTACATCTAATGGCAATTAAAATAATTATTTCTGATCTAATTTTTTATCTTGATGTTTTTTAGGTTATCACAATTTGTGTTTACATTTCCTTAGGGAGTATTGGTTCACTCTTTTAGTTAAACTCTTACTTTATTTTATTTTAGATAATTCTCATGCAAAGAAAATTTTTATAACAGGATAAATTACATAATTTAACATCAAATTGACTGCCACAGCATCTGTCTTCAGGAACTGGGGAAGAGTATAGAAACAGGTGGTGGCATAATTTAAAACTATGTGAAAAGAAAGTCTCTAACTCCTTTGAATTTACATAAGCTTGTAGAAGAGGGTAATGGATATTGAAATTGCAGAGCCTATATATACTGTGAAAGGTAAGAGTAGAGGAGAAGGGTTTTTGAGCAGTATAATAAGGCCAGAAAACAAAGGTAGAATAGTGGTCTATTTTCGGCTCAAATAGACTTTGATAAACTATTCTGCTTAACAAAGCAAAGCTTATTGCACTTTCTGCAAAATGATGAGAGCTTCTTGGAAATCTAAGAGATCTAGAAATGTGTGCAGAGTTTGAGAATGAAAATAGGACACACAACAAATCGATATCATACTGCCATGCTACCAAAGCATCATTGATAACTGCCTAAGACCATTGCCTTTCTAATGAGATGGGGTGAGGAAACCTAGGACGAGGACAGTATCTAGAGTTGGAGAGTTAAGCTGGGTGTCAGTGATTGTAATCCTAGCTACTCAGGAAGCTGATATATGATTTTCGTGGTTCAAAGCCAGCACAAACAGGAAAGTCTGTAAGATTTTTACCTCCAATTAACCAGCAGAAAAAATGGAAGTGGTGCCATGGCTCAAGTGGTAGAGTACTTGCCTTGAGGTGAAGAGCTGAAGGACAGTGCCCAGGCCCAAAGTTCAAGCCCCATGACCGACAAAAAACCAAAACTAAACCAAACCAAAACAAAAAACCTCTCCCCATCAGTATTCCTAATACATTAGCTTTCTGAGTTCTCTCTGATTCTTCCTCTCAGATCTAACATAGTTCACTGTATTATCTTTCTAGGATTTTTTTTTTTGAGAGCTGGATTGTTTTCTAGAATAACACAACTTACAAATCTTAGAAGCCAGGTGTTGGTTGCTCATGCTTGTAATCCTAGCTACTCAGGAGGCTGAGATCTGAGGATCATGGTTTGAAGACAAGAAAGTCAGCTCCAATAAACAACTCAGAAAAAGCCTCATGTGGCACTGTGGCTCAAGTGTAGAGCTCTAGCTTAGAGCACAAAGAGGTTCAGAAGCAGAGCCCAGAATAAAAAAAAAAAAAGAGAAAAAGGAAAAAAAAAATTAGAATCTGATCTATTGCTCACTCTATCAAGGATCAGAATGCAGGTGAGAAGAGATAGTTTTCTATAGTGACTTCAGAACAATGATAAACCTACCTAAAAATGGGCTGGGAAGGTGGCTCAGTGGTAGCGTGCTTGCCTCGCATGCAGAAGGCCCTAGGTTCGATTCCTCAGCACCACATAAACAGAAAAAGCCAGAGTGGCACTGTGGCTCAAGTGGTAGAATGGTAGCCCTGAGCTGAGGGACAGTGACCAGACCCTGAGTTCAAGTCCCATAACCAACAACGAAAACAAAGACCAAATAAAACAAAACAAACAACTCCCCCCCAAAAAAATACCTATCTAAAAGTTTGCCTGTTATTATTGCTATGTTCTAACAATAATAATAATGTTGGGTGAATGATTTAAGCTGTATCTCTAATATTGGTGGCAATATATACACTACGTTTAAAAGAGATTGTAAAAATCATTAATAATAATGCTAATAGTTATTTCAAGTCTGTCTATGGGACCACCTGGAATTTTTTATTTGCACTTTAAATTTAAAGTAGTGAAATAGTGCGAAGGTCAATTTATGTAATGATGTTTTAAGTATTATTTTTATAATAAAATATATTCCTTTAAATGTTTAAAAAGAAGTTTAATCAATCAGGATCTTTCTCTATGGGATAATCATTCCTTCTTCAAGGAAGCCCCTATTTACTGATATTACATTCTTGCTCGTGACTCAAGAATTAAAAAAGTTATAAAAACAAAGATTCTACTTGATGTGGCCATCTGGTTTACTCTGACATCTTTTTCCCTCCCTGCACCCAGCCTTCTGTGAATAGCACTATGTGTGATACTTAAAAATTTTCCCACACTTCCTTCCTTCTTAGACAAGATGAATTTATGCCTCTTTTGGTCCAGTAGTGTCTGAACTTGGTCTTGAAGAAACTCAGTAAAGCTTTTGATTTTTTTTTTTTACGACACCCCTCTAACATTCCAGATGGTTAGAGGTTTTCTCCTGTTTCATATTTTTATTTCCTTAGTTATTTGTGAGGGTGATGGGAGGACATCTTTGTTCATGGCATTCTTTACTTTACCTAGTGCCCTCTGCTTCTTATTGATGTAAGTTCCTCAAATTTTCACTCCCCTTATTAAAGGGATTTCTGTAAGAGGTGCTATTAAACCAAGAATATGTGTGAGTGTATACACACGTGTGTATGCCATGGCGTGCTTAACTGTGTATGTATTACTTTGAAAGACTTGCAGCTGTTCAGAGGAAGCTGTTAAGTAATCCTATAATTACAATGTACTTAATAGCTTTAATGAATCCATGAAGTTTTATTTTTCTTTCTTTTAAAGGAATTCAACTAAGAGTCTGCATAAGGGTACTGTTATGACAAATTATTGACTTAGAATTTTTAAAGTATATATACCTGCTTGCATTCATAAAAGAGAATACACAGAAAATTCCTTACCCTTATTGAGGAAATAGAGCTTTTATGATCCCAAAGGGATCATCTACTGTAGCTTGTAAAGGGGTAGAACAGGTTAAAAATTATTGTTTTGGACTGAAAGTTCACAATTGGTTTAGGGACTTGTAGTATACCAAGGCTTTAAAACTCTTTATTTCTATCCTATATATATTCAGAGATTGCTTGCCCTTAGATTTATTCCAAGAAATGTGCTTTTGGAAAAACTGATTCTACACAATGTGATGGAATCCCTGGCCTCTGAGGAAGTATCATTAAGTCCAAAATATTGGCTGTAAGTATGACAAGAATATCCAGTTCTGGAGAAATATGAAAAAAGGCTTAGGTTATTCAGTACTGAGCTGAAAATGTCAAAATAATAGGAAGAATCTTATTACTGAGATAGGGTTATAGGAGTAATTATTTGTATGCTTGAGAAATTAATAGTTAAGGTACTGAGGAGGTAAGTCCCTAACAAAAGGAGAAAGAAAGAGATTTGATAATCATAAAACTCTTAGATAAGAATAATACCTAGGCTTGGCACTCATTTTTCAGGATGCTGAGGATTCCTGTTTAAATGAGCAAGCACAGTAGAAAAAGCCATGAGTTTTCTTAAATCTTCAATTAACCAAAAAAACCCTGGAAATGGAGGCATGGTTCAAGTGTGAACATTTCAACCTTGAATAAAAATGTTTTAGAACCTAAGTTCCTACCTCAGTACTGTCTCTCTCTCTCTTTTTCTTTCTCTCTCTCTCTCTCTCTCTCTCTCTCTCTCTCTCTCTCTCTCTCTCACACACACACACACACACACACAAACACACAAATAAAAGCATAAAAAATAATAGCTCATGGGAAAAAAACACCCACAGATTTTGTGTATGTGGGAAGAGATGTTTCAATTTCTCATTTCCTCTGGTCTCTAGCTCAACTTCTCAGAGTACGCCTCTATATAGACTCTGTTACTTCAAATACAGATTATGCTCTATGTCCAATAAACTAATTTTTTTCTGTACATACTCTTATTTTCAAGCATTATTTCGTTGTATATGCTAATAGTGGAAATCACTTTTCCATTCCTGCTTGGTGGAACATTTCTTATTCTTACATCAAGAGCTGAGTTCAGGCATCCTATCTTTTCCAAAATGCCCTTGCCAGGATAAAAGTAAATAGCAGAAAGTAACTATATTTCACTGCCCCCTCCTCCAACAGGACCACATGGCCTTCATTATATGTAGCATTTTGCTCCTACAGCAATACAAACCATTTATAATGTATGTCTTTTTCGTTTCTCTCCACTGTACTACAAATTCCTTGAAAAACTGGTAATGTCCTATTTTACTTTGTATTTCGATTTTTATAAAATCTCAAACATGATTAATGCATGCTGAAGTAAATTTAAAAATCTTATAATGTTAGCCATATTTCCATAACAGATTTAAATTAACTTATTAAGCAAGATGGATATATAATTGTATTTCTTTTACTAAAGTAAAAAGTACAGAAACTTTACTACTGGGATAACTTTGGAGAAGAAAATTTGAGACTATTAAAGATTGACAATATTGTTCAAGTGGACTAGAGCACTTGACAGATGAGAAAGTCATCTCACTTATGTTAATGTTTGTTAGGGAATGGACTATTTGTAAATATCCTCTTAAAATGGAAATATGTGTGTTTATAAATATTACTGGATTGAGTTTTCCTCTAAGTTCTTAAAGAAATGCAGTGTAACAAGTCACCAGTATAACAATACTGGGCTTCTTTCTTAACATTTGTAGGACTCAAAAGGAAAAGAGTATTCTTGGAAGGTCAGTAGAGGAGATAGAAAAAAGGCTCCATGGTGTGCTAGAGCAGCACATTCTATAATGTCACTTACAATTGCTTCATCTGGTATCTTTGACTAAGTAAATTAAGTATTTATAGCAGGTGTGTACATATGATGTTTCTCTACCATCTGTGATCTACCTGCAATGCTGTGAATCATTCATACTGGGTTGTGATGATTGTTATTATTGGCTCTACATTTACCAAAGATTGTCTGTATAACATAAATATCTCTTCTTTACTGAAAATTTCTTGAGATTTCCAGCTAAGTATTAGCAAAAATGAGCTTGTATTTGTGATAAAGTGTCCACCTTTAGTGCACTAACAAATGTGTGTGAGTTGCTGAAGATAAACTGATAACTAAAACATAACTTAATTGATCATATCTACATGCAAATCCATTCCTTTTTTTACATGCAAGGTATTATTTCTAAAATTGATAGCAATTTAAATGACATATTTCAGTGTCTGTCTCTGTCTTGGAAAACTATGTTTGTAGTAGCTTGTTACAGAGAATTGCATTAGAACTTCTCAACTGTGTGTTCCTGGAATAGCATAGTATATGTCAAGATATTGATTCCCTTCAATCTCAAGGGTAGGCAGAAGAAAGCTCTAGGGTGATACCTCTGGCCACAGCAACTTCAGAACATACCTCTGTTACTCAACTCTTTTTGCACCTGTCCATTTTCCCATATCAATTGGCTTCCTCTTTTAGAATTTATATTTAATAGGTTATTACAAGGTGGAAGTCCTGAAAAGATATACAATTATGATGGAATTGATTCAAACTATAAAGCTTTATATCTAAAAACGGCAAGCATGTGATTATAAGACTCCTTTGAATTGAAAGTGGAAACAGATGTTATCTTTTGATCTGTAGTTAATATTGACAAAGATTTCATACTTTAGAATTTTTTTGTTAGTGGGACCCAAAGAATTGCTATATGAGCTGACACAGTTCAGAGGCTTTTTCTACAAACATTATTATGTTTGAAGGAGTCTAAGAAAGGTTTATATTTTTTATTCTGTACTGTAAATGCAATGTTTCAGTTCATTTCAATGGAACATACATTTGATAACTACTCCCTCCCTGAAAATTAAGTCTACCCGTTAACCAACACCGTGATCAAGCCATAAATTAGTCATGCAGTTAATTCACCCCACTGCACCAATCATATAGCAGTAGCAAAATGAGAATGTGAGAGAGAGTAGGTTGACTAGGGGAGTGTACAAAATGGCACCTAATGACCTCAAAGAGCTAATACATTTACGCGAATGCCTAGCTAAATATCACAGAGTGACTTGGATGCTAGGGAGAAGTTGGCTCATTATTCCACACTGCTGAGCTAAATCATTTGGGCTCTCTTTATTTGCTGTTGGCCTTTTTCTTTTCCTTTCTCCGCTCATGCATAAGGGATATTGATTTAAATAAAATATATTGTCAACATGCACTTTGTGAGGGAAATCTGACTATGCAAGTATAATTTCAAAGGTCAGAGTTCTTGTAATGCATGGTTTACATTAATTTGTGCTTGAAGAAAATGCCCTACTTGACTACATAACTTTTAAAAAATGGATTCACATATTGCTCTCTACTCTTCTATCATGTTCTCCAAGAGCTTATCAAAGGGAAAATTGTATATCCTGGAAAACTTCTTTCCTGAGATCAGACCAACATAGTATAATAGATTAAGCCCTTGAAAACAAACAAGTAGATAGCATTTAAATCTAAAGAAAATTGGACTGGCATTCACAGATGTTTGATATGATGAAATAAACAGATTTTATTTTTACAGATTATTTTGCAATTCTTTCAAAGATAGCAAACTTTATAACTCCACAAAGAAATTTTAGAGATATTTATTGATGGGGAAATCCTGATATATTAAAAAAATACTTCTGTTATCAAACCAACAAATTACTAGACCGATTTATCCATTGCAATAGAAAAATTTATCTTTAAGTGCCTTTATTGTTAGAAATTATTTTAGTGTCCATTTATTTATATTAAAATATTATATTAATAAATATTTTCTTAAATTGATGTTCCTCATAAACAAATTAAAATAGTTTACCACTTACCTTAATTCTTTTGTAGAGACAAAATATTAATTAATTAAAATTATGTCAGTTAATGACCAAATATAGTTTGTAGTAATATCTTTCTTTCTTTAAGGGTAATGGACACAAACAAGATCCCACTATCTTACCTTTTACTTTATTTTATTTTGTTATTGTCAAGGTGATGCATAAGTAAGGTAATAAGTACACTTCTTTTTTTTGGGGGGGGGTCCGGTCATGGGGCCTGAACTCTGGGCCTGGGCGCTGTCCCTCAGCTCTTCAGCTCAAGGCTAGCGCTCTACCACTTGAGCCACAGCACCACTTTCGGCTTTTTTCTTTTTGCTTATGTGGTGCTGAGGAACCGAACCCAGGGTCTCATGCATCCAAAGCAAGCGCTCTACCACTGAGCCACTTTCCCAGCCCCAATAAGTACATTTCTTGTCAAATTTGTTACCCCATCCCTCTATTTTTCTCCCACTTTCCCTCCCCTTACATCTCTCCCTACTCAAGTTGTACAGATCCTTTCCAACATATTGTCCTGTGTATTTCGCTGTTGCATTGGTTCTCCCCTTGTCCTTTGTCTCACCATTCTGTTGTTCCCCTTCCCTTTCTTAATTCAGATAAATGTACATACAATACCAGGGTACCAAAATCAAATACAGTGACAACAGGGGATCTACCATAGGGGAAAGAATATACAAAAGAAAAAATAAATCACATAGAACATTAAAAACAGCAACAAGAGGGACTGTTTTTGCCAGACAGATTTAGTTCTAAGTTTTAGCTTTATGAATTACTAGATAAATTATAAAATAAGTTAATAATTCCCACTTTATAAATGTTAGGAAATTTATAGTAATAGTGATCATTTGGTAAGCATTTTATTGTGTTCACTCTCTGTGCAATATGTTAAGGGCTGCAATGCTCTGTATCATTTTTATGACAAATTTCCTAAGTAGGTGGCCAGACTGGCGTATTTATAGCTAAAAATGTAAAGAGTTGTTATGTGATCATAATTACTTCTCTATAAAAACTTTAAGACGAAGATGGGAATGTTGGCATTATGACTCTTAAAAGTAAAGAATAGTTTTATCATTAAATTGAGTTGCTTCTGGCTCTTGGTAAAGGTTTTAAAAGACATAGACTATTACTTAGAATCTGATGGAATCTCACAAATTGATAGCTATGTGTAAAATTTGCTATTGCTTTGATTTCTAATGGAACCTATCTGAATAACCTAGAAGTGAAGATTAATAAGAAAGTTAAGTTTTTACATATCTTGGTAGGTGAAATTTCAGGGTCGCTACTGGCAGGGTTTTCATAGTACATATTTTTAATGATATGTAATTTTTTGAGTTTTAATCCAGATTTTTGAGTTTGATATTGCCTGCTAACAAGTTCTGCAGAACTCTAAAGAATGTTGGCAGGTTAAAAAAATTTTTTTAACAGTCAGATGCTAATACAATAGCCATCAATGCCATTTCTGTTATCAGTTTACATGGGTTATTTGTTTGCCATTTCATTCAGCACCTGCCATTTCATTCAGTGCCTGCTGGATGAACACTACTTTCCTTCAATGAATTATTCCCCAAACTCCAATTTACCTTTTTTCATCAAGCTTCTTTATTATTGACTCCATGTTTATTTTTTTGCCAATATAATTTACAATAAGGAATATACATAATGTAATTCTATGTTAGTATATTACTTTCCTGGCTGACTCTGTCTCCACATCGCCAAAATTCCTAGCAACATTTCCTGAGAGAATTGCAGTGCCCAGGTGGTTCATATACCATGTTTCCTATGTACTGTTTATCATTTGTAGTAATTTTGTTTGAAGGGGAACACAGGGCTTTGTTGTTTCATGATAGGGGACATTTTTTAAAATATATTTCCAGAGCATAGTATACCAATAGAGAATTATAATGAGGTTTTGGAAAACTTGTTTTCATGTGGAAGCACGTCTGTCCTAAAATAAGTACAGGTCATTTTTTGAAGACAATGCAACATTATTTTTAGAGCTGCTTAGTTTTATATGATTGTATTTTAATTGTTTAGATGATGACATTAGTTGCCTGGCCAAAGATGAATGACTGTATTTCTTTTTAAAAATGTTTTATTGAAAAGGAGATGTACAGAGGACTTACAGTTACATGATGTAGGTAATGAGTACACTTCCTTTTGAACAGTGTCATCCTCTCCCTCATTCTCTCCCAGTTTTTCTTCTTTTTGTGTAGTTCTGGGGATTGAACCCAAGGTCTTGAGCACGCTAGACAAGTGCTCTATGACTGAACAGCTTGCCAGCCTCCTTTAATTATACTAAGAATTTGAAGTTAACTTCATCACTATCGCTGTAGTATGCACGGAACAAAATTCTAGTCAAAAAGAATCTTAGGACTTTAAGAATCTTAAGACTATAGTTCCTTAAGTGAGATTCTTTCTTATGTATCCTGTTTTGAAAATGAGACTTGTGGATTTGTTTTTCATAAATAAGTAATTAAAACAAATGTTTGAAATAAGTGCTGCAAGTTTTTGTTTTTATTTTATCCCCCTTTTGGGATTTTTATAAGACATTAATGAGGAAGGAAAAATTATCCATTACTTGTTTTTCAAGTTCTCTTTACAATTCTATAGCAGCATCTTTTTATGGGAAAGCATGTCCTAAAATGGCTGGAGGTAATCTCTGTGGGATAATGGTTTATAAATACATTTGAGTTAGTTCAGTGATAATTAGTGACACATGAGTGAAGAATCATATTTTAAGTCCATGGATATTGAGCTTAGTGAATGATGTTTTGCCTTAGAAGAGTCTGTGGGGGGCTGCTATGAATAATAATGAGGAAATAATGTATATTTGCATCTATAGCGAATGCCCTCCAGCAGCAAGGACTGGAGAATCCTGGCAGTCTGGGTTCCACTGCCTGAGTGACATTCCAGACTCACCTCCCCAGAGGATCTAAGATTCAATCAGCCTGTTGCTGCAAGGATCATTACCTTTTTGACATCACTTTCATTGCTTCTTTCATCCTGAGAAATAGTTTTATTCATTCTGTAACAATAATAAATAGAGTTTTGACATCTTTTATCAGTAATTACAAAAGAACCAGTAGCCTGGAATTTGGAGCAATTTTGATATTATTTAACTGAACTATAATTCTTAATTTTAGAAAGCTTTAGATATACATACAATGAGCCAAGTTGCCTGCCTTGCATTCTGAAGAGCAGGGAAGAACATCTGTGAAAATTCCCCTCATTAGAGGCAAGCTTTGCATGCTCTTCGTAAACCAACAGTACCCCATTTTTCTCTATTTCCTTTTCTTGCTTTTTCTTTTCTAGCATTCCCAATTGCCTGTCATTAGAATATTTAATTGTTCACTTGCTCAGTCATTCCCTAGTGGAATGTAAGCTCTGTGACAATAAGATTTTGTCAATGTTATCTTCCATTTTTTTTTTAGTGTTGGAATGTTCTCTCATACATTTTTACTGGATAAATGAATGGTGTGATTCTGAATTACGAGACATTTGAAATTGTGTAGTATATCTATATAGTATATACATTGATTACACACACAGACACACACATATAATATTCATTCTATATAGACTGACCATTCATTCATTGTAAGCTATAGTATTTATTCCACATCAGTTAAATACTGTGTTCTAAGCAATAGATATGTGAAGGTAAGTAAAATAGAATCTCTTCCAAATAGAGCCATCAACTCTTAGGATGTTATATCAACCTAATTTTCTGAGGATAAGTCATTGGAGATGGGAGGGCAAGGGAAGGTAGGGGAAAAACAAAGGAAGAAGCAACAATGCTTGATAAGAAATGTACTCATTACCTTGCTCATGTAATTGTAACCCCTCTGTATGGTATTTTCACAATAAAAAAACTTATTTTAAAAAATTAAGCTGCTGTGTGAACCATAGCTACATATTTTATTAAACATATGGATTGAGCCTACTGTGTACCATGTATATTGATATATACTCACAAATTACCAACAAGTGTCAGAGCAGATGTTTAAATTTGTATAAGATGTGTGTAAGGCCTTGGCAGAGTCTAAATGGAACATAGGGTTCCCTCAGACATTTCAGAGTTATTTATCAAGGATAAGCAGTGAGAGGAGAGGTCAAAGGACACTGCAGACAGGTATTAAGGGGATCAGGAAGTCAGATACATGAGGCAAAATTTGTAGGGAATATGATTTAGGACTTGCAGATACTGAGTTATGTGGCAAAACAGAAATTACCTGAACAAATCCTTCTTAGAGATCCAGAATGAGGGTTGGAGAAAAGATTGGTGACTTGAGCATGATCAGCACTAGATAAATTTTTTTCTGATCATTTACCATTGTTGTCTTTATTTTGGTTGTAATACCTATATATATATATATACATATATACACATATACATACATATGCACATGTACAAATATGTGTGTGTGTGTGTGTGTGTGTGTGTGTGTGTATGTTTGGTGATCTTCACTTCTTGTCTCCCCTTATTTTAGTCCCTGGCTTTTTCACTGACTCTCTGAGAGTCTAGTGCAAACAGAACAAGTTATCCTCTGGAAATTCTTATGACTTCAATACATCTCAAGTTGAATGACTCCAGGGACACTTTGCTACTTACTCCCTGACTTTTGCTGAGAGATCAAGAATAAAAGTTATCTACTGTTAGCTTGACTGTAATGGAAAAATGGATGGAAGTTGCATCAATCATTGTGCTGTAACATACCAGGTAAGGACTGTGTATAACAAGCCAAGGAAGAGAACCTGGAGCAGAAGGGTGGAAGAGGACTTTGGAACCTGGTGTAACTGTTGGAAATTTGGCAATGGAAGAAATATCACAATCATTCCCTTGCTTCTCAATTATATGAGCCATTAAGATGATTTTACTTATATATGCTTAAAATGAAGATGGACCTATTTTTTCTTTTGTGATGTCAATATTCTACCAGATACATCTTTGTTCAGCTTTCACTTTTACCCTTCTATGGACACTCACATAGGTGAATTCATCTATGTGTTATGATTTCACTTTAGTTCTAATAATATTGCCATATGAATAATATACAGGTTGAGAATACCAAGTTTGTATAGAATCTCTAGGCTTTAAGTCTCCTTTTCTTTTCTAAAAGCTTCAGAAATTTCCTTAAGCATTCTTTTCAACTCTTTCAGATGAAAGACAGAAATTATATGTTTCAGGTTACCAGCTCTTTAGCACAGACCTTGGTGTGGCATTATAGCTATCTAAATGGCTAATGGAAGTTAGATTGTTCCATGTTATGCTAATTAGCCTAACTTTATTATGTTGCAATGTGTACCTTATCCCCCAAATATGTATGTACATGTACATACATGTATGTACTTGTATACATACACACATGTATAGTCATATAATGATTACTTGTCAACTGAATGTGAAATTATTTTAAGCTTTAAAATTTTGAAAATGGATTTTTAGTAAGTTTTTTTATTGTGAAAATACTGTTCAGAGGGATTACAGTTACATGAGCAAAGTAATGAGTACATTTCTTATCAAGCATTGTTGCCTCTTCCTTTGTTTTTCCCCTACCATCCCTTCCCTCCCATCTCCAGAACTACACCCCCTCCCCTGCCTAAATTGTAAAGTTTGTTTTTCGACATAACATCTTGTACATCTCATTGTTGCAGTGGATCCACCTGTATCCCTATTTAAACAATTTGTTTTTTCCTTTCCCCTCCCCAAACATCAAATACCAACATCAAATCCAGTGAAAACAGGGGTACTCCATGTGAGGAGAACATACAATAGAAACAAAAGAATCACATAGTGTATTGTAAGTACCTTAAAAACACTATCAACAACAACAACAACAACAACAACAAAACCTCTGGTGTCCTTGTACATTTTGTTTAACATTATCTAATGTGGTCGTATAGCCTTTGACCTACTCTGCTTGTATTGACCTACTCTGCTTGTCTTAGACATGTACTAGCCACTGCAAATGAGAGAAACCATGGGACCTGTGTTTCTTGGATCTGGCTTACTTCACTTAATATGATTTTTTCCAAGTCTTTTCATTTCCTACGAAAGAGTCAATGCCATTCTTTGTGATGGAAGCATAGGATTCCATTCTATATATACCACAAAAAATGGATTTTTTAAATATGGGAACAGTGGACTCTTTATTCTTTCATTCAGTGTTTCTACTTTTAAATTTATTTTACATCTTTACCAATTTTGTAATCTTTATTTAGTGAATTAATTTTTAGGAATTTTATTTCTTTCTACTGTACTCAGAAAATTGTGTTGGGATTTATTTCCACTTCAATATGAATAGGATATTTAATAAAAAATATGTCAGCTAATAAAACATCCTCAGAGAAATGACCTGATCCATATAAATTTATTTTGAATTTGTTCTCATATAATTTCTAAAGATACTTCTAAAGGTTTCAATGTTAAGCTGGATGCCAGTGGCTCATGTCTGTAATCATAGTTACTCAGGAGGTTGAGATTTGGGGATTGAAGTTTGAAGCCAGTTTGGGCAGGAAAATCTGTGAGACTATTACCAATTAAATCACAGAAAAAGCCAGAAGTGGCCTTGTGGTTTAAGTAGGAAAGAACTGGCTTTGAGTGAAAAGAATTCAAGTATATCGTCCAGGCCCAGAGTTCAAGCCTAAGAACGGGCAAAACATAACAAAATAAAACAAGTTTCAGTTTAGAGATCCTAATCATTTTTGCCCTATGATATCATTCCATGCTTCTAAAATATATACTAAAGCAGATAGAAACATTCATCTTTTCAGTGCATTTGTAATGATGTTATTTTTCTCCCAAGAGTAAAAAACACATTCTTTTCTTTTTGCACTGATATTGATAGTTCCCTCTCTTCTCTCTTTGTCTCTTTGTCTCTGTTTTGTCTCTTCATCTCTGTCTCTTGTCTCTGTCTTCTCTCTCACTGATATTTAAAATTTCTTATCAGTTTTGGAAATTACTTTTTTGAAGGGGTTTGGAATTCTTTGATTATTTGTAAAAAGTTTTCTCATCATTGTGATAGCTTGGATCTGAAGCACATTTGTAAGTTAAAATGGACCACATGTTGAGAAGAATAGAATAACCTTGGCAATAAGAATTTAATAAGTACAACGATCTCAGACTCCAAAAGTCTCTTTACTTGCCAATTAATGAGACTCTGTGAACACTGGGTAAATCTACAGCTAGATTTTCCAGTTGCTTTTCATTTCTTTTGTATCATAAATTTTTTTTATGACTGGTGCTTTTTTTTATTCCAACTAAACTACAAAACCATGTTTGAAATCATAGAATAATTTTTGAAAAAATATTCTTATTTGTAGTTCTTTAAGCAGATGGATTCTACTCTATTTTAGGGTATATGTTCTGAGGACCTTAAAGGTATTGTGAGTGGCATAGAATACAACCTTTTTTTTTTAAATTTTTAAGCACATAGTAATACCAATGTTTTTGGAACACTTCTGACTTTGAGCATCACAAGAAGAAACACTTAGGTACAGTTCCATCTTCTTGACAATGCTACAAAAAAAAAAAAAAAACAAGCCATACAAAAACCTGCCATTATTAAAACTGACTCAACTCTGCTTTTATCAGAACTAGCTCAGCCTGGTAAGGAAAAACCTACTATTGCCAGAATCAACTTGACCAAAATTTGCTTTGCCTTTACTCTTCAAATGATTTTCAAGAAATGGTGACAATGGTGGTAAACTGAAACTCAACACACTTGTACTTCACCCAGAACTAAAACCCAGAACCTAAGTACTTTCAAAGGATGGCACTTCTGTCTGTCAGGGCTCAGAAACAACTAATGGCTTGCTGGTGTAATAAATATAAGTTTTCCAACTCTCTGAATGCCACTTTTTTCTTGCTAACTTGGAGAGATGGAGTATTTCTTTAAATTAATTAATTAATTAATAATCACTATTTATGAATTTAGAATTAAATTGAAAATGAAGGTTTTTGGCTTCTGTGGGGTAATGTCACATGGGGAGAAGATGGAAGATGTGACACTGATCAAGATGCATTGTAGTCATTATACAACTGGTGAAATTGAAAATTACTATTATTTTTTTTAAACCATTAGCATACCAGTTTATTTAAGATTGTATACTTTAAGGTACCTTTCCGCTGGTTATAATAAATGGATGAAACTCTGGATAATTGTTGGCCTGTTGCTTGCTGTACTTTTAGAGAGCTATACAGCACACAATTTGATGGACAGTCATTTTATCTTAAAAAAAAAGCTATGCTGGTGGCTTATGCTATTCAGGAGTCTGCCATACAAAGATGGATGCTAGGCAGAAAGTATGGTAATCTCCAGTTAACCAGCAAAAAGCCAGAAGTGGAGATATAGCTTAAGTGGTACAATGCCAGCTTTGAGTCAAAAAGCTAAAAAAGTACCAGGCCCCAAGTTCAAGTACCAATACAGGCAGAACAGTAGGAAAAAATGAAAACAAAAAGCAGTTAAGTCTTGGAAAAAATGGTGAAGTCCTTTGCTTTTTTATACTTGAGAATGGTTTCCTACAGTTTCATAACAAGAGCTTAACACAGAGATAGCTGCTTGCAATAAGTTTATTGTCTTTCTGAAAAAATCTTCATAGAAAATTGGTTTAACAATAACTAGTATATGTCTGAGTCAAGCAGAAGAAGTCAGATAAGTTGATGTTAGGGAAATGAACCCTAAGATATGTATTCAAATGTTTTTTTTTCTTTCATGCGATTATTTCTAACACATTTATAAGATTATTTCTTTGTTGCTTTGTATGTCCCTCCCCCACAGTATAACCCCTGTTTTCACTGTATTTGATGTTGTTATAATTTGTGGAGGGGAAGGGAAAAAATAAATCGTTTAAAGAGGGAAACAGGTGGATCCATTACAACAATGAGACGTACAGGTTGTTATGTCAAAAACGAACTTTACAACTTTGGTGGTGGGGAGGGGGAGGAGGGTTGGATGGGGGGGTAAGGGGAGAATTTTGTCCTACTTCCTTCCGGGAGCTCAATACACTATGGTAACATAAATATCTGCCTTTTATTGCACAGTCATACATGTATACACACATACATGTATACACACATATAAACTATATTTTATGGTACATGTTTCAAGGAAATTAAAAATATTGTGAGTGGCATAGAATGCATCCTTTTTACTTGACTGCACAGTAAAACCAATGTTTACACACACACACACACACACAACACAACACACACACACACACACACACACACACACACACACACACACATTTCTTTTTGAACAGTGTCATCCCTTCCCTGGTTCTCTTCCAGGTTTTCCCTCCCGGCCCTATCCACAAGTTGTTCATTTTCAACACAGTCTCTGGTGAGTATCACTGCTGCATTTGTTCACCCTTTCTAAGCCCCCTTACCTTCCTCAAAACAGATGAATTCACAAGCAAGACAAAAGGTAAAAAACATGATCATATGCATATAGCTATTGAACTTTTGTGATCCTTTCCTAAGAATATCCTCCTTTGGTCTCACTATGTGAATATCTAGAGACGTGTATATTTTATCACATTGTGGTGTACTTTTTGTCTTATAGCATCCAGTGTGTTTACTTGTAGATTTATAGGCACATTCTAGTTACCACAAATGAGGGAAACCATGCAATCTATGTTTCTTTGGGTTTGACTTACTTAATAAATTTTTTCCCATGTCTTTTCATTTCCTTACAAATGGTAAAATATCATTCTTTCTTATTAAGGTGTAGAATTCCAGTTTGTAGTTATACCACACTTTCTTGACTCTTTTGTACAACAACTGAAAATTTTTTTAAAAAGTTCAAAAAAGCCATGACTCCATAACTATCTATCTCCCTTACAAGCGTAAGTGGAGTGTGTGGGGAAACAAAGTCCAGAGCATGACTTACTTCTGTCCTTCTGTCTAGGAACTACTACAACATGGAACATATGTAAATTAGTCAGTTTCTTCATTGCAGAATATTAATTTCCTTGTAATGGTTTAAAATTTATGCTATTATTAATGTCTCACACCATCAGAGGCATGCGTGATAAGATAGACACTGGAAGCTACGAATTCCCAAACTATCCAGGTGAGCTGATTTGCAAATGGAAAAGAGCACATGTCCAACAACCCTGTGGTACCAAGAAGCTACTGCCACTGCTCTCAACCTTCATGTAATGCATGGCCCTAACTCTACTGGAAACTTGTATATTATACCCTCTGTCCCTATTCTTCCATGAAACTCACTTTAGTCTAATGGAGGCAGAATCTAGGTTGGGAGTGGAATGCAAGCTGCAAAGTCTGGGGAATCTAGTCTTCAGCCTTGAAAGCACTGGAGACAGATGGGCTTGGGAGGGTGCATATATTTTCCTAACTTAAGAATCTGGGATGCGATCTTTTTAGGAGTAGACAATTCTGATGACATTTTTGAAGTCTTTGGATTGTAAATATTTGCATGATCTGCCTGATAATAAAGGTGGCAAAGGAAAAGATAAGAAAGGATAGAAAGTGACCAACAGAAGCCAGGAGCCTGAGTTTAAACCAATCTAGATGATCTATTTATTTGTAGATCACTTCTGCCTTGTTTTCTTCATGAGAAGTCACTTGCATAAAACTCTCCCTTGGCTTACCTCTTCATCTTGTTCGCTTGAACTCTTAGTAGAAGATAGAAGCTATTTATTCCTGGATAAGAGTGATTTTGTTTGTGAGAAGTAAAACTTATCCTATTATACTTCCATTTTCTTTGTGACTAATATCAAATTCAATATTAACAGAGATGCATAGCCTACCAATACTATCTAGAAGAGGATTAAACTTGTCCTGTACTAGAGATACCCACTTCATACATTTGGATGTCCCTTTGCAGAGCTTGGTGACATTCACAGCAACATGAATTTAGAGAATGCTTGTCCTGGTAAGAATCGACATTAGTGCAATTGCAGGGATGGGAATCTGAGACATTGCATTATCTTATGGTCCCACATTAAATTCTCTATCCCTGAACTCTGCTGAGTTAGCGGCTTCTTTTTTTCTAATGAAGTAGCAACATCTGGGCAGAGACTTCAAGATGAAGAACATCTGTTCGCACCCTTGAAATTTTAGTTTCTCTCCAGGGCTCAGACCTGAAAGCCGTTGCGTTGCTGAACAAGTAAGTAAACTGAGTTTGTGTGATGGGTACTCCCCCTCTGAGTTCTGCAGCCTTGCTCAGGACCCTAAGACTGCCTCTGTGCGGGCAGGTTTGCATTGTGAACGTTTTTCTAGAAATGTCTTGTGCTACACTTCAATTCTAATTGTCTTTAAGGAATTGAGAAATTTTGAGCAATACTGGAAATGGTGTTTTTCTTGCCCTAGTCATGTGTACAATTACTGTGAATTATAGATACTTAGACTTCATCAGAGTATTTGGGATAAATATTCTCAAACCTTAGCTTGTTACCTTCAACAATTTCCTTGCATATTTTTTGTTTCTCTTTATAATAAGAGAATGTAAAAACCTGGAAAACTAATGTCAGTGGTGATTCTGAAAATTCTAAACTGGTCTGTGAATATTTTATAAGCTGCCAGGCATTATCAAAGGTCTTCGAAACAGGCTGTTCCTTTGCTGACACAGATGCCCTGTTCTTTGAAACAGCTCAGCACAGTTGGCTGGGTGAGTCAATCCCATTAATGTCTGCTGTTCTGAAGAAAGTTAAGTGGTCATTTCAGTCCAGTAAAGGATAGTAGTTATCATCTAAGTACATCAGAGAATATTAAATGTTGGATTTAATTTTGAAGTGCTAATTCTCTGTCAATTGAATAAATGTTTTTCTAAGAGAATGGATAATTCGGATGGTAGATACATTTTGCTCTTCAAACTTTTAGTCTTCAAGTTAGCAAAATTTAAATTAAATAGAAATATTTCCACATGAATACATTGCTAATCTAACACTTGGAGTATGATGCTACTATCATTTGGCCTGGCATGCATAACAATAATGCATTAATTTAAATGTTTTGCAACACTAATTTTTTAGTATTTTAGTATTAGCTATATTCGATTAGAGATAGCCCATGCAAAGCAAGATTGAGCTTATTGACTATAGTAAGAAATTAATAATATAAAGGGAAAACCTACATACATTAAAATATTGTACACTGTGCACTTATATGGCAAATCTGGACATTCTGTATCTGATTTAACAATAATTAGATTGAAATTTTGTTGAAGGATTACAGATAGTCATTGATTTACTCTAAAACAATTTATTGGGCAATTGAAACATGCATGCTAGAAAACAAATATTTGTAATCACTGTTTTAAAAGGGAAGATATTATATTGTTATATCAAGTGTTTAATATTTCATTAGTGGTCTTAGACACAATTCAAATAGCAGCTTATCAATATTAGATTATTTTATATTTCCAAAGGAAATCACTACCTTATAGAGACTATGCTGAAATAATTCTGTCATATGACACAAAACCTTTCTTATCTCATCAATAACTCCTTTCCAGAAATGTAGCTAACTAGTACATGTTAGAGCTTGATTTAGGTGAGAATGCCTAAAGCATACAAATTGTAGTGTCTCCTTTAAGGGAATGAATCAAATGAACAAAATAACATGTAAGTTTCAAGTGGAATAGAAATTTAAAATAAAAATCTACTACAAATATTAAAACTCATCAGATAATAGAAATAATACAATATTTAAAAATACTTGGTTCCTCTATGTCTAAGAGATTATTTTCTCTATTAGTTTTAATATGACCTCTTTGATCTCCTATGTACATTACAATAAAGTTCAGTCCCTTTCTATGGAGACAATATAGTGTAATCTTTTATCAAGCATGGTTAATTGAAAATTGCTTTGGCTCATGGTTATTTAGAAATGTTTCAGCTTGGCTATATATGCTTCAGCTTGACTTTTAAAAAATAATATCACATATTTTAGCACTTCTACCAAGTCTTGGAAAATATATATTAAATATTTTTGATTTGTGACATATACAATTTGGAAGAAATTTCTTTGGTACAATTCATGTCATACCTCATTTGTCTTCTATTGTAACTACTATATAGCAGGTAATAGATTACAAGTTCATATCCTGACTGGGTTCCAGCATATTTTTTGAAACTGGGTGAATTGACAAAATTATGGGGTAAAATTGTTCCTGAAAGCAATACAATGAAATACCCATTGATAGATTAATCATACATAGAAATGACTGGAACTATGTAATGTATTTCATTAAACCTAAACTCACCATATATGTAACTTACTCTGCCCTAATTAGATCCCCCCCAAGCCCAGGACTTCTTCAATAACTTCCTTTAGACAGAAACAAGACAGTAGGGAAACAAGAGTAGAAAGAACATACGAAAAACTTCTTTTTCCATAGATACAAAAAATACACCTAGTGATGTGAACATACAGCTATAAACCCCCATCACTATCATCACTTATAAGGGCTGTGGAAGACACCTGTCCAAGCCAAAGAGAAAAAGGGCAAAGATGATGCTTTCTTATTTCATAGTAAGATTGTATTTAGTTTGGTTTTTACTCATAGATCAGAATGCTTACTGAACATTATCCAACAATGCTTAAATAGTATTGGATGTTATTTTTGTAATAGTATTAAAAATATGGTATTTTTTTCCTGGAGTTAGGCTTTGAACTCAAGGTATAGCACTTGCTGGGTTTACTTGTTCTGCTGGAACTCTCCATTGAGCCATGCCTTCAGCCTGGTATTTTTGCTGGTTATTGTAGAAATTTAGTCATGCAGATCTGTTCTTCTTGAGTTCTCTTTGAATACTCTGAATTTTACCTTTCTGTCTCCTCATTACATCATTACAGATGTGAGCTACTGGTATCTGGCTCATTAGGAGGTAGCATTTCAGTGTGGCAAACTCATTCAGTTCCGTTTCTGACAAAGCTTATTTCAGGTATCATATCTATCAACAGCTAATTTGTTTTTAACCATTGATATTAATTAATTTTTTCTTTTTTCCTTTATTTTCTTTTATTATAAATGGGTTGCTGTTTCTTAAGTAAGGTACATTTTCTTAAAATTTTAATTTATTTATTCAACTAACCAGCAAATCCCACCTATGTGAGATGCCCGTGCTAAGCTCCCTAGATGATCAAAGAAGTTGAAGACTTACTCCTTGACCTCAAGGGATTATGAACAGGTTTTAACAGATAATACCAAATTACTAAATACTGTAAAATCTGTGCCTTTTATCTGACATTTTTTGCATAGTGATTACAGAAAGAAAAAAGTCTGCTTTCTTAAATATCTCAGAATATGTCTTTCTCAAAAACCACAGTGCTACATTTATAATATTCCTTTCCTCTATTTTGAAGTGGCCATGCTACATTCTAATAACAGTCCACAGATTCCAGAGGCTGTCTTTCTTTCTGCTCCATGTAGCTTTATAATTAAATGCTTATAGCTATATTTCCCCGGCAGAGACTAATGAAGAACGAAAAACATTTGAACATAGTCAATGGTCTTGAAATGTTGTCTCATTACAAGATACATGGGACTACCAAGGCAGCTCATTGTTTTTTTTATTAGCTTTCTCCAAGTCCTAAAGACACTGTACTTTAATATTTGCTTATACATATGTTAATCATTATGTGCCTTCTTGCATAGGAGGTGGTAAAATGGTGGCTCTTACTGATAAAGCACTAATTCCCACCTAATGTCATTGATGTATATATCATCAATGATTTTATCAATCACTAGTGAAACACCATTCCTGAGATGTATGTTAATTTTGTTAAGTAGTATGTATGGAATTATATCATGTTCTATGTATGGCGGTTATATTATTTTTTCCAAGAAGAGTATTTTAGTAAAAGATTACAAAAAAAGAATTAAATTGTTCACCTTATTTACAAATAGTGTAATAATGGAAAGAATTCCTTAGTGCTCAGAGAATAAGAAGCCTTGTACATCTCTGGCAGGAACACACTGCATTAGGCACTGTCCTTTAATTAATAAGCAGAAAACAATGCCTGAGAAAAAATTTTCTACTCAGTTATTCCACTTTTTACCAATTCCCATTCTTAATCAATTGTTTTATTTAGAATGAAATGACCTAAACTTCATTTTTGGAAAGGTGACTCATTATAACTTTATATATAATACATATTATGATTTTAATTATATACTTATGTAATTTATAGTATATATAATGATTTAATATAATATATGGTATATAATATATACTTAATATAATATAAAGGGAACCATGAATAAAATCATTGCATCCAAAGTTGGAGTTTTAAAGACTTCTAATAGCTAACAGGATATTGGATAAATGACCCATTTCACCAAAATATTCCTATTAAAACTCAGGAAGCTTAAGAATTTGTAAGTATTAGTTGAGTACTTTTAAAATAATGAAGAATAGCTCGGTTTCTTAGATGTGCCTTCTTCTTCATTCAGATTTCTCTTCTATCTTTGGTAAAATATTTTATTTTACAGGCATTCTTTCAACATATTTCTCAAATTTTTTCTTGATTATGTCACAATGATATAGTAAGAATCCAGAAAATAGCAAAGATCCACTGTGTGTGACTTTAAAGCACTCAGTCTAGAAAAGGCAAAACATAAAACATATGTATTAGTAAATCTAGCAAGATAGTATTAAAAGGGAACAGAACATACTAGTTTTTCACTAATTAATAGAGAAAATGCAGTTTCACCCATCCTTCTCATACTGACAGTTAAAAATAGTACTTCACAACAGGAGATATTGTATTGTATAGGGTATACAAATCTCTTGGGGAAGTGTGTCATAATAGATTACTTCTCCAAAGAATAGAAAAATACATCATCAGGAAGTGAATGTTAGGAAAAGAGTGTTCCTAAAACTTATTCTTTATAGACAAAGTCATGATTTTCAGAATCAGATTATCAATTTTCCTCATTGATTTGCTATACACAAACACACACATGTGCATATACTTTTTTTAAATTTCAAAACTTAGATCCTGTTGCATTCTAAATGATCTTTAAAGTATAGTATAAACAATTTTTCATTTTTTTCAGGTAAAAACAATTTTTCAGAGTTCATTAAAAATTTCAGGCCAGATACTGGGGTTATAAATGGCAGTGAAAATTTCAGTCTGATTTGTGGCATTTTGAATGAAGCTATACCAGTGTTAAAAACAGCTCTTGTCTGAAATAGTTATTCTCATTCTTTTTATATCATAGATCCCTAAAGAATCTGAAGGCATGTAGGTCCTCAAAAATGCACATATGTGCATTTTTGGGGGGGTATATGGAGGATTGTTTCAGCAACCCCAAGCTGATTATATTATATTATATTATTTATTTATTTTTATTGTGAAAATACCATACAGAGGGCTTACAATTACATGGGCAAGATAATGAGTACATTTCTTATCAAGTATTGTTGCCTCCTCCTTTGTTTCCTCTTCCCATCCCTTCCCACACCCTCTCCCCAAGTTGTAAAGTTAACATCTTGTATATCTCATTGTTGCAATGGGTCATGTTAGGCGAAATGAACCCCAAGATAAGGATTCAAGTGTTTTTTCTTTCTTGTGATCGTTTCTAACATATTTATAAGATGATTTATTTGCTGCTTTATATGTCCCTCCCCCACTGTATAACCCCAGTTTTCACTGTATTTGATGTTATTATAATTTGCATAGGGGAAGGAAAAAACAAATTGTTTAAATAGGGATCTAGGTGGATCCATACATGCAGTTTTAAAGGTTTCGTTGAACCTTTAATGGAGTCTCTATCTGTTGTTCTGGATCTTTTCTATGTCTTGGCCTTGCTCTTTAGTACTTCTTTCACTTAAGAGGTAAATGGCACATAATGAATATTCTGGATCTTCTCTATGTCTTGGCCTTGCTCTTTAGTACTTCTTTCACTTAAGAGGTAAATGGCACATAATGAACTTTTTTTTTCTTGCGTCTTATTAGATTTGTGAAGTGTGAACATAGGGTTTATAATTATATTGGGGTGTGGCAATAGCTTTTAACACTGTTGTATGTTCCTTACTTTAAGTATTTGTGGAATCTTCTTTACTAGAATATGATTTGAGCTTACTGTTCATGGATATAATGTGGCAGAAATAAGGAATAAGATTTCAAGAGAGTGCCATTGTTCTCAGTTTTATTCATTCTTTAACTTTACCTGCTTTCTGTTCTAATTAAGTCAAGAGTTAAATTGTTAGCTGCCTGGTGGAAATCCATAAGGAAAATAGCTTTGTAGCTTACAGTCAATCGCCAGGGACAAGGGACACTTGTCAGCAGCCATGCGAGCCAGGTTGAGAGTAGATCCTTCCCCACTCCAACATTGATGCCATCCAGACCACCAGGACTGGAAGACTTGAGGCAAGAGGACATAGGTAAACCCACTCCTTAATTGCTGGAACTGGTGAATATATAATAGGTTACTTGGCAAGGAAGAATTAAGATTGTATATACACTTAAGATT
The DNA here is from genome assembly GCF_024711535.1 of Dipodomys merriami. Taxonomy (NCBI): domain Eukaryota; kingdom Metazoa; phylum Chordata; class Mammalia; order Rodentia; family Heteromyidae; genus Dipodomys; species Dipodomys merriami. Next base: position 18,542,394 of record NW_027203382.1, on the reverse strand, counting down.
GCTAATTAGCTGATGTTACAATATGAAGATTAACTTGGATATCTGGGTAGCTCAATACAGTAACAGGAGGAGAGAGAGAGAGAGAGAGAGAGAGAGAGAGAGAGAGAGAGAGAGAGAGAGAGAGAGACAGAGACAGAGACAGAGACAGAGACAGAGAGACAGAGAGACAGAGAGACAGAGAGACAGAGAGACAGAGAGACAGAGACAGAGACAGAGACAGAGAGACAGAGACAGAGAGAGACAGAGAGAGAGAGAAGACAGAGAGACAGAGAGAGAAAGAGAGAGAAGACAGAGAGAGAGAGAGAGAGGAGAGACAGAGAGACGGAGAGATGGAGAGAGAGGGAGAGAGAGGGTTGGACTTAAGGAATGAGTATATGACATAAGTGTCTGAGCCCCCTATGGTACAGTTGTATAACGCCATGAACAAGGCAATCATGATCAGCCTTTAGGAACAGGATAAGACAAAGAAACTTTTTTGGTGTTTAATTGGAGGTAAGAGTCTCATAACTTTCCAGTTTAAGCTGGCTGTGGACCAAAATCATCAGAGCTCAGTCTCCTAAGTAGCTGGGTTTACTGGCATGACCAACTGGTACCTGAGAGATGTGCTGCACTTTAAGCCAGAAAATTTTGGTGTTATTTCTTGTTTATATTGATAGATCATGATTAAACATTATTTTATTTTTTTTCAACACTTCTCTAAATTATCAATTTTACGGAGGACTTCTGAGTAGATTATTTCTCTAAAGAGCCCAGGCTCATCACAATAGAGCAAGTATGTTGGTTGCAAGTTGGTTGATTCGAGAAGAGCAATACTCATGCTTTCAAAAGCATGCATTTTGTTTAATAACAACAATTAATGCATAAACTACGATTAGTGGCATTTGAATTAGTTATCTATTTGGGCATTAAAATAATCATAGAGCAGTATGTTTTATTTACAAATTATCTCAAACTGCATGTTGTAAATGAGCACAGATTCAGTAACATGGACAGAAAGAAGAATAAAGGAGAACATATCCCAGGCGCTGGTGGCTCATGCCTGTAATCCTAGCTACTCAGGAGGCTGAGATCTGAGGCTCATGGTTCAAAGCCAGCCCAGGCAGGAAAGTCCGTGAGACTCTTATCTCCAATAAACCACTAGAAAACCAGAAGTTGCACTGTGGCTCAAGTGATAGAGCACTCACCTTGAGGTGAAGACCTGAGGGACAGCGCCCAGGCCAGAGTTCAAGCCCCACGACCAACCAAAAAAAAAAAAAAAAGTAGAACATGTGAGAGAGAAAGGACAAGGAAATAAATATAATTCTAAATAACATCTTTTCAAAATAAATTCTTTATTTCTAAACGTCACCTTCAGGTGAGGTCCAGATTCCAAACACCAATTTGATGGGCAGAAAGTTTGTAAATGAGCATGGTGATTTTTATCTCAGAGAATGGTCAGCTTGACGTACTGGAACTTACAGATATCATTTCAAAAGAACCCTTGAGGCATTGTGTAATTCTAACTATCTAGCTACAGAATTAGATCAATACTATAATACTAATCTAAAAGACTGTCATTTGTATTCTACATATTTCTTGTGTTTGCGTGTGTGTGTATGTGTGTATTTATTTATTTATTTCAGACCGTTACTTGTAAAGGTAGTTTTTGTGGTTGTTTCCTGAAGTGTAACAGTTAGTTTAGAAATGACTGCTTAGGATATGGTTGCCTACACTTTCCACTGAAGAAAGGTCATCTTGATATTGTTAAGTAAATATCCTTCTCAATGCTATAATTATAGGAGAGATGCCATTATATTTTGTAGGTAATTAGACCTTTCCTTTGACCTTTTCATGTTTTCTTGGAGGTATTTTCCTTCAGCATTGCTATTTTAAGGATAACAATATACTACTTGATTAAAATAATTTAGTACAAATTACCAAATATAGGACTAGTAGAAAAAGAAAGGTCATACTAACACACAAGGCACTTATTTCTGTTCTTATATTTTCTTGTTATTAATTATTTGATTCAACAAAATCATAAATGAATCACTAAATACAGAAGTAAAATTTGATACTCTAAACTTTGAGTTTAAAATATCTGCTGTTTTAAAATAGGATAAGCAACAACAAGTAAAATGGAATTAACCGCACAAATTGGGGAAGTGGAAGAACACAGCTTGAGATTCTATTCACCAGGAGAACCTCTAGAATGGGCCATCAAAATAAGTAACTGAATTTTCTTCAAGAATATGATTGCCTAAATGATTTCTGCATGCTTGTATTCAGATTTTTATATATAGCAATCTGCAAATGTATGCACACATGAGTAGAAATATATCTTATTCACATATAGACAACATTAATATTTATTACATATAAAAATTTCATATGATATACAGCTGAACATTGGTGGTTCATGCCTGCAATCCTTGCTACTCTGGAAACTGAGATCTAAGGGTTATGGTTTGGAGCCAGTCTGGGCAGGTGAGTTTGTGAGACTAATCTCCAATTAACTAGCCAGATGTGGAACTGTGGCTCATTGGTAGAATGATGACCTTGAGCATTAAAGCTAAAGGACATTGCTCAGTCTCTGAGTTCAAGCCCCAGGAGCAGGACATACACACAAAAAGACTTCACATAACAAGCAATGATAAAATAATTATTTTAAGTTATATATAACATACATTGATATTATCAATATATTACACCTGTGTGTATTTTCAAGAAGATAAATTCCCCTGGAATAATTATATTATGTGTGTTGAAACTGCCTTTATTAAATTTCAGAAGTCAAAGCCTACAACTATGACTTTGTATAATGCATTTCAATTGTATTTACTTGACTAATTAGCTTAAAATATTCTTACTGATTTTATTGTATAAAATGTCCACAAATTTGAGCTTTTCAACTCTCTTTCCCCTAATCCATCTCCCGTTACCTTCATTTATTTTTCTAATTCCAAAATTTATACTGTTAGGTTTTAGTTTACCATTGTAAACAATAGCTGAAATTTAAAGAAAAAAAAAAACTTTTACTTCATAGTAGTGTTTCCCCTATGCTATAAAATACCTTCTAGATAGGGAGAAAATAATCTCCTGCCTAATATGTGAAAACAAAGAAAATCATGGGAAAATGCAGAAAAAAATCACTTGATAGTAAGAGAACCTTAACCAGGGCAATAGCTTTGTAAATATCTAGGTTCATTCAGGCCTCTGGAAACGTCAGTGTTACTGACCTGGAAAGTTTTTATTTACTCTTTGACTGGCAGAGGTTCATTGTCCTCTGAGGGTGGGTTGTCAGCTAATACATCTTTGAATTGATACTATTTTGAAAGAGTCACCAAGTTAATATACCCTTTCATTGTTTTCTGTGTATAGACTGACAGCTAGGCAGACAATATGAATGTAAAGCTGTGATGAAATCATTGAGAAGAGTTCTGTGTCACTCTAATTGCCTTCAGCATAGCCTAAATGTAATGGGAGGTTGCCTTTTGAGTCACAGTATATAAAGGGATTTGAAAAAACGAAACCAGCTTTCCATCCACTGCTCACAGAATATCAAATGAACAGGCAACTGGACAGAAACTGGGGGTGAGCTCTGAGTACAAGCAATGAGAATAAAAATCTACATTCCTATCTATCTGCAATTATGATTGTCATGTTGATTAATCACAAGACATGTCTTAAGCATCTTGAAACTGAGGGGCAGGTGAAATTAGAATAAGAGCTTTGATTTAAAATCCTGTGTTAATTGTTCCAAATGTAGTCTCTCCTTGTGGACACTTACTACATGGGAAGTGGGGGAAGGAAGGAGAGTTCTATTTGATCCCTTGAGCCCTGACTGGTAAGAACATCTGCTTCCATTGGTTCTGACAGGAGTGCTTTCCTAAGGGAGCCCATACTTCCCTCTTCCATTCTAATTATTCCAAATGTTCCCTCCTTCCCTCAGCTTCTTATATCAGAGCAAAGCTGTGCTCAGTGATTTCTCCGGAGATAAAACTCCTCTGTCAGGCAACTCACCATGGATAACATAGATGTGACAAGAAGCCCTCTAACAATTTGAAACTATAAACAAGGGGAAAAATACCTAAGCAGCTTAAGCAAAGAGGAAATTCACATACATCTCCTTGTTGTTGTTTCAAAGAGCATGCAGAAAGGAGGTCTTAAAATATGCTTTCTGATACCAATAATGATTTTCATAGCTGTGTCTCTTTGCAAGGACATACAGTGTAATAATTAGGACTCTCTAGCTCTGGAATTGGGCAGTCTTAAAAATTTGTTAGCTGATTATTCAGTACTTCTTCATACAGGGAATAATCCACGGAGGTTTAAAATATTGATGTCTGGATCTTATCATCAGCAATTCTAATTTACTTTGGCTTGACTGTTGGCTAGGCCTTGAGATATTTTTAAATCTCCTAGGTGATTTGTACGTACAGCAAGGCCAAAAAATCATCACCTAAATTATATTAGTTGCATATACAGTACCAAGTGTTTATTTTGTGTCAGCCCTATACTGAGGGACTTATATGTGGTATCGTTGCTTTGCTCATGAGCAAAGCAACTATATGGAGTTGAAGGTATTATGGATGAAGACACACTGTACAGACATGCTAAGTAAGTTTTTCAGTTGCAAGGCTGGATGTTAATAAAGGAAAGTATTTGAGCCCAGGTCTGTCTGTCCACCGTCCTGTGCTGCTGGCTGTTGAATATCTTCACGGGCAGAAATTTCAAGGTCAAAGGTTGAGAATAAATGCCTGATTGTAAGTGAAATGTGATGTGGGAAAGACTCCTCTCTGGGCTTGACATTGGCTGGCCTGATTTTGTTTTGTTTCCACCAAACTTTCATGGCAAAGAGAATATTTTGAGTTTTCCAAACCTCTTCCCTGAAAGCAGTTCCAGAAATTCTAGGTTGAGGGCCTGGGAATTTTGTTCCTGTTACTGTGCTATAGCTAGTATGTGCTTGGTTGATTTTTTTCTTTTCCAATAGCTCTGAGGAAATACTGGAATAATGGCTGTTGTGAAGTGGGATTCTGTGATCATTCTTTCTGAGTCCTTAAAAGGAATAGACTGAGGAATTATGATTTTGAATCCTGATGGCAGCAAGTAGCATCCTTTTCACCAGGCATTTCCAACGAGCAGGCTAATTTTTGTATTATTTGTCCCCAGTGTTTGGAACCTCTCAGTGCATCTATTGTGGAGGTCTTGGGACTAATGCCATTCTCATGCTGCTGGTCCCATTCTTTCATCTGACCTCCTTCATTTCAAGGGCTGATTTTGCTCATCTGTACACAATTCTTGTCATTCAGTAGCACATCACTGTTAAGTATCTAATACTGCATATGAAAGATACTTTCTTTGTTTGATATAAAAGGGAAAGTCTCACTTAAAATATTTTCCGATATTTGGAGACTTTTGCTTTTGCTCAGATTGGCTCTAGGAGATAAATACGAAGAGGTTGGGTGGTATAATGAAATGTTCTTTATTTCTTGATAAATTAACAGTACTAGTGAACGCATTAGAAAAAAATGAGGTCCATATTTTGTATCTCACATAATGAAATAGAAGAGCTCCTAAATTTGATTTGGAAAATTCTCTATGAAGTCAATTGTCTCAATTTACGTCTCTAGGTATGATGTGTTTATTTTTTATGAAGCATTTATATGACTAGAACTTTCATTCCAACCCATGGAAGAAATTTGTTTCAGATTTATTTCATTACAGGTTAATATGTCTAAATTTCCACCTTGGAGACTTTATGACTAATCAAGTATTCTAAAGGTTTTTGAAAAACGTTTCTGTTTAGGAAAGAAAAACCCTTGCCAATTATAAAAGCCATGTTATACGTCAAATGAATGTGAACTTAACTAAATATAACTCTTTGGTCAAAAGCAAAACCAGGTTTTTCCCCAATAAGTATTTCCTGCTCTTGCCAGCCACAAGTGATCCTTGCTCACTCTGATATATTGCTTCTTCCCCATTAAACTAGACTCAGATTCAGAGGACCTGATCTTACAAGGTTGATTTTCAGAGATCTTAAGTGAACTCCTGTTCAGTGAGGAATCTTTTGATGTAATATTCACCGCAATCTTACATTTTCTCATGTCTTGTACTTGGGAAAAATTTGAAAGCTCTTTTTTCTTACATTTGGAATTAGAAATCTCTGTTAGTCACTGAAGCAGAGTCAGCACCAAGGGCATGTGACTTCGGCAGTTGCTTCAGAATTTGTGATCAAAAGGACACTGCATCTAGGGGTCTGTTGCTATATTCGGAAACGCTAATATATTTGTTTTATTTATTTGAGTTATCTTTAAGTAGTTGTACAGAGTAGATACTATGTAACAAAGGAGTTTTTGAATACACTGTATCTTGTTTGTTGCTGGCATAGCCAGTTCTGTCTCTGGCTGTAGATTTGATTTGTTTAGGGTGTTGACTACAGGTTGTTTTTTTTTTTTTCTGGACAATAACCTTATTGCTTAGCATGTAATTACTTCTCCTTTAATATTTTCTAATTATGTGAAAAAGACTCCCTGCCAATCTCTGCTGACCCCAGCAAGGAGGATAAATAGTCTAGGGCTGTAGATGCAAAGCATTTCACAGTGGTAATGGGTTTTATGATGTCATTAAACAGTTGATAGTAGCCACAGAAAAGGCAACTTTTTAGGCAACAGACACATTAGACTATTTTACAAGGTCATCAACATTAAGGAAAAATTTTATGATGTGAAAATTTAGTGTTTTAACTTTGTGCATAATATTGTTCACAATGTATATTAAAAACATAATGCATTAAAATATACAGTTAACATGAAGGTACAAAAACCCAGTTGGTGAACATAAGGTTTGAATACTCAGTTAACAAAGCATTCCTTTCCTGTTTTATAAACAGAAAAAGAAAAAGGAAAAATGGTTTTGTTGTTGTTTTGTGTTTTGATTTTTGTTTTAAACCATGGACTCAAAGTGAACTTTCATTACTCAGTGGGAAACCTTAATCAGGTCATTATGTAAATGGATTGCAATGAAAAATAAAAAAAATGAGAAAGTCTTAGGTCTGTATTTTGATATATCGGCAAAATATCCACCAGCCACTTAACAGCCAACAAGACATATAAAACTGTTGAATTTAATCACCGTGGTTAATATTTGTTTGCAGGGATGAGAACATTTTGACATAACAGGAATGGCTCAATATTGAAGTCTCATCCATCCACTTCATTGATACCCTGTACCTAGTCACGAAACTCTTATAATCAAGCTTTTCACTGTTGACTGGGTTTGTGTGGGTAGAAGTTCTCAACATATAGTACAATTTTTTTTAAAGTATATTTCCTTTTTTTTTTTTGGAGTGGCAGGGGGAGGTGGTCAGTTCTGGACTCAGGATTTTTCATTTTCAGAAACTCTCCAGCTTGGGCCACACCCCCAGTTCCTTTGCACTGTGGTTATTTTTGAGATGGCATCTCCCTTTACCCAGATAAGCCTAAATGGCATCATTTCTCTTATTTCACTTTTCCTATTATAATTGGGATAAGTGCATCCCATGGTGCCCAGAACTGCTGTTCAACCAGTCTTACTCTTCTGAGTAGCTATGACAGGTGCAAAACACCATCCCTAGCTATTTGTTGATATAAGGGTTCATGAACTTTGTGTCAATGTTAACCAAAAACTGTAATCTCCCAATATCTACATTCAGGGTAGCTAAATTTTGGATGCTTGCCACATATTGTATTATGCTTTTCTGTTTAGACAATGACTAAAGTCTTTGGTATGTAGTAATTTAATTTAGTTTCCAATGAAATTGTGTAATTGGAGAAAATAACATCGTATTTTTTTTATTGTGAAAATACCATACAGAGTGGTTACAATTACATGAGTAAGATAATGAGTACATTTCTTATCAAGTATTGTTGCTTCCTCTTTGTTTCCACTTCCCATCCCTTCCCATCTCACTGCCCCCCCCACCCCGCCAAAGTTGTAAAGTTCGTTTTTCGACAACAATTTGTACATCTCGTTGTTGCAACTGGTTCACCTGTATCCCTATTTAAATGATTTATTTTTTCCCTTTCCCTCCACGAAGCATACCAACATCAAATACAATGAAAGCATGGGTTATACTGTGGGGAAGGGACATACAAAGCAACAAAGAAATATCTTATAAATATGTTAGAAACAATAGTGAGCAAGAAAAAATAATTTGAATACTTATCTTGGGGTTCATTTCACCTAACATCAACTTATCTGACCTTTTCTGCTTGTCTCAGACATATACTAGTTATTGCAAATAAGGGAAACCATGGGACCTATGTTTCTTTGGTCCTGGCTTACTTCACTTAATATTATTTTTTCCAAGTCTTTCCATTTCCTAACAAATGGGGCAATGTCATTCTTTCTGATGGAGGCATAGAATTCCATTGTGTATATACACCACATTTTCTTGATCCATTCATCTACTGAGGGGCATCTGGGCTGGTTCCATATCTTAGCTATGGTAAATAACGCTGTGATAAACATAGTTGTGCAGGTAGCTTTAGTATGGTCTTGTTTGTGATCATTTGGGTAAATGCCCAAAAGTGGGATTGCTGGGTTATAGGGGAGCTCTATATGGATGTGTGTGTGTGTGTGTGTGTGTGTGTGTGTGTGTGTGTGTGTGTGCGTGTGTGTGTGTGTGTGTGTGTGTGTTTTATCTCTACTGACCTTTTGGTCCATTTTTTTCTTTCTCATTCTTTTCACATTTTCTTCTCTTTTGTTCTTTTTTGTGTGACTTAATCGCTGTTCTGCTCATCCTCAGAACATTGCATTCTAATTTGAAGACTGAGGCTACCTACATATAACAGCAGGAACAAATAGACCATAATTTTAACAACATTTTCTCAATATTGAAAACTTGCCCTTTCTGGCCCAGCCGGTCATTTCTATTCACAGATGCAGATTAGCAAATAGTGGGTCTACCTTTGTTATTTTTATGTAGCCAAGTTCCATGTTGGGCACAGTAAGTGTCCAACAATAAATAATATAATAATTTATATCTAGTTATAGAAAATGAAACATTTTAATAGGATTGCAAAAGATTTGAGAATTTCTGGAGTTAGTATGGACCTAGTGTTCCTGTTGATAATGACTGGAAAAGACAGCATTCTGATTTTTTAAAACAAGGTGAATTATAAAGTTTTTAAAATTTAAATATAAAACCTTTATATGAGGTCATATAAGATGGGTTGGACAACAGAAACTATAGAAATAACATAAAAATTCCCCTCAAAATAATCATAATTTTTAAAATAATTTGTTTATAATTCACATACAGACCTAGATCCATATCTAGATCTATCAATCTATGTGTGAGTGTAACTATTTACTACTGTACATTTCAAACATTTTTTATTGTGAAAATACCCTACAGAGGGGTTACAATTACATGGGCAAGGTAATGAGTATATGTCTTATCAAGCATTGTTGCCTCCTCCTTTGTTTCCCCTTCCCATCCCTTCCTATCTCCCCCTCTCCCCTCCCCCCCAAAGTTGTAAAGTTTGTTTTTCCACATAATGTCTGGTACATCTCATTGTTGTAATGGGTCCACCTGTACTACTGTACATTTTTTACCTGTGATTTATCTGCTAAAATCTGTTTAGAAGAGGAATTGTTCAAATGTTAGAAATGTGATGAAAATATTGATAACATGATGAAATACCAGCACAAATTAGCAAAGAGAAAAACTAAAACCACTGATTACTTTTGAAAAAATGGCAAGAGAATAATAATATTATTATTATTATATGAAATATATTAAATCAGAACTTTGTGCATTCTACTGAAGAGTGTATTTTTAAGACTCTTCACAACAATTTTCCACTATTAGAAACACAGGAGTCTACGACTAAATTATAGATCTAGGTCATTTTTCCATTGTCTGATTGTGCAATTTATATTTATTTAAATACACACATATATGTATATATGTGAGGACATAGATTGATTAATTTCAGGTTGGGTCTATAATACTTAGGTCTAATTTCTAGAAAGAAGATATAAAGTGGGTTAAAAAATGCTAGGTTGGGGCTGGGAAGGTGGCTCAGTGGTGGAACACTTGCCTTGCATGCATGAGTCCCTGGGTTCGATTCCTCAGCACCACATAAGCAGAAAAAAAGCTGGAAGTGGTGCTGTGGCTCAAGTGGTAGAGCGCTAGCCTTGAGCTGAAGAGCTGAGGGATAGCACCCAGACCCAGAGTTCAGGCCCATGACCAGACCCCCCCCCAAAAAAAAATGTTAGGTTGGTTGCTTCTAAATGAGTGTAAAAAAAACAAATCTGGCTAATTGTCCGTGGAAGCTGACCCATCTGAAACCAAAGCAAAGTGTAGAACCCTGGGTCCAGCTAGGCATGGGGGGCCACTGCTGGTTTTCTGGCAGGCTTAGAACACAGCTTTCACCCTGTGGAGCAGGGAGTATAAAGCCTGAAGGCCAGAATTCTGGGAATGTTATATGAAATTTGAAAACAGACTTGCTATGAAATGTAACATTTTCTCATTAAACTAATGACCAGAGAACAGCTGTTGACTTTAGTTCAGTAAGCTTTGGACTTTCTCTTATTGCACCTTTTATAGTGTGCAAGTGTTGGTGTGAGGATAGAATCTTGGGTTTGCAGTTCAGTGACCTGAGTTTAATTCCCTTTCCAGTCTCAACAGGCTGTGTGGGCATCGTCAGTACTTTCCTCTACTGTGTTTCATTGCCATGTATGAAATAGGAACACTATAACTCTCTTTAGACACTTGATTATTTTTTCCAACACCGTAAACATTTATTATTTCTTCAGCTAGTTTTGTTTTAGATATTCTACTTACTCCAAGAGAAATAGAACTGCCGCTTTGAGAGATGAATTCTTTTTTTCTTTTGAGAGATGATTGCTTTTCCACTAACTGATGTTTTCTCTTGGTCTGACACATACATACACACACGCACGCGCACACACACACACTTTTGTGTCTAACTGGAAAATATTTGTGGCTAACCCTCCAGGCAAAGGTACCTCAGTGTTTAAGAACATCTGAAATTCCTTGTGTGAGTGTTCATTGAGTGTTCGTGATACTTTCCCCCCACTCAATTACAGTGAGTTTATTTAATTTTGGCATTCATATTTCCTACTCTGAGTTTATAGATATACACTATACACACCCTTTGGTCACATCTCAGTTTACAGATTATTTTCCTCACATCAGAAGGTCTATTAGTTTGCTTTGGTTAAAAAATGTTCACATTTACTTTGTAGAAAAATTTGAAGAATGTGACCTTTTGATTTAAATTTGCTCAGACAGAAAGGTAGAATCTCAATAGGTCATTTTTGTGGTTTCACAATGATTTAAATAGACTATTTTATTCAAATGGCATAATGATTTAAAAATCAAACATTAATAATTTCAAAATTCACTCATTCTATTGCAAAACTGTATTTTCTACAGTTTTTATTTTACTTTATGTTTTAAAACAAGATGTACTCATTACCTTACTCATGTATCTGTAACCCATCTGTACAGTATTCTTACAATACAATAAAATTTTTTAATAAAGCTAATGAGAATTCAAAATTCTATAGGAAATTAAAATAACTTTTTGCATCTAAATTTTTACAGAAGATTAAAATGGAGGGCTTTCTTTTCAACAGCCAGTTTATTAGATTTGAAGTCAAGTGACTTGACTAGATGATGTATTTAACAGTACTCAGTAGATTCTGTTGTTGCACATACTTTGTCTTTCTACCTTTATGGATTAACTGGCTTTATTCTATTCTTATCAAAGCTACCAAAAATAAAATGGAGTCTATAATCAAAGGGTGTGATGGAGTAGCAGGCCAATCATCTTACAATTTGTTGGCCTTCCTATATTATTCATCATCCTGAAACAGCCAGCTGACGGTCAGATGGATATTATACTGCCATACAATACATACACATATGTGTGTGTTATTGTGCATTATTGTAACCTATTTTCTAAACTGAATATGTACAGTGGCTGTCTATATACCATAAAGCCAGAGAACCCAGTAGGAGAAGCCAGTTGCTACTCCATCCAATAAGCTAGAAGCCTCAGAACAGCTGGATCTTTAAGCCACAACCCGAGGTTGAAGATCTGGAATTCTGTAGAGAGCTCTGTGGTATGAGTTTGAATGGAAAGACTGAAGAGGCAGGAGTCTGATATTCCTGGATGATGATGGCTGTAGTAAATGCTCTGGTTGAGAAAGAGTAGAGCTTTCCTCACTGGCTGTCTGTCCCTTTCTACCTTTCGCTCCATCTGGGCTCACAGCCTAGATGAGTCTTTCTCCCTCAGTTGCTATGCTAAGCCTCTCAGGAAATGCTCACAGATACACCCAGAAGTTCACTTTATTCATCTCCTAGGCAGGTCTCAAAACAATGAAGTTAACAAACAAGATTAATGATTATAATATTCTATCAAAAGAAAATAGAGAATAAAAATAGACAACAAATACTCACAGAATTATTTGATGAGAAGTCTGTAGAAAAGTAATCACTTGATAAATGAAACATTATATAAAAATTTGTGAAGTACATAATCAAAACTGCTAAATAATTAAAAGCATATTTGAAGATCCTTTCATTAGTGCTAATTTTAGGGTATAGTAAAGGTAGGACCAGTGAATGGAGACTCAAAATAGAATAAACTAATAAATTTGACACACAGAGTTATAAGTCAATTCACCTTTAAAGAGTGATAATAAAAGTTCTCAACTGATGCACTTTATTCAAATTACTCAACTACAACATAGGTGTTTGAAGTTTACCATTTTACAACATTAAGTCTAGGGTAGTTTGTTACCCTGCAATGATATCTGGAAAACAGTAGTGCAGGTGTTTGTCAGTGTATCCAGAGGGGGAATAATCACTATTACAGCAGTTAGTGCTCATGTAAAAACCTGTGGTGAATGTTTTCTTTCTTAGTCTAACTTATGCAGGGTGATCAAACCATGGACACATTAAAGTTTCTATTTTAGATATCAAGAATATATAAATACATCCTTAACTGTGAAACTCATATCTTTTTACTTTTCAATACTGAGAACTTTAAGATAAGGGCAGAGAATAGAGAAAAAAAATCAGAGCAATCAGGAAGAATGTGGGTCAAGTTCACTGTACGGGATTTTGAACAAGGCAAGGGGGCAAATTCAGCCAAGAGGAATAATTCCTCTTGATATCAGACCAGTGGAGCTCAGAGAAAGGAGAGTGAAGAGTTCAGGGGGTTTCTATGACCTTAGTTTCCTCTGCTCCCAGTGAGGGTCTCTTGATAGGGCTGAGGGACTGAATCAAGTGGTAATAGCTTAGGTTCAACCTGGCTAGGGGGCTCAAGGGAGGTGAGATTGGTCAAGGAGTGCCATTCATGTTAATGAAGAGCAAAGTTTGAGGGAGTCTATAGGAGTAAGAGATGAAGTTGTCATGGTCGCCATCTTTATAGCACTATGACTTTTCTTTAGGTGACACTGCCACCAAAAGCAGTCCTTGAAGAGATCTTTCTGAGACTGGTTTAAGGGAATAGACTTTCAGGATCTGCATGCTGGAAGCAGAAAGTGACACGGGAGGAGAGGGTCATTTACTCCATTGTAACATAAACATCATTCCTATTTGCGGTGTGCTAGTCTCTCAGTGAAGACAAAAATACTAGTGAGGTTGGTCTTATGATTATATGAATCCCTTCTGCCTAGAGAACAAAGAGCAATTAAATGAGAGTAAGGAAGTGAAATCCTGACAAATAGATGACTGTGGTTACAGAGAAGGATATTAAAGTTTAAACTACCAAAGAAGACATGAATCTTGATGGTGACAAAGTCTTGGAAATGAAATTGCTTCCAGTGGCATGAAAGATATGGTAGAAAGGCAGAAATCAAGGAACTGGGAAGCAACACATTATGGTCATTCAAATTGCCTGACACAAAGATAAGATGACTTTTAGGGATGACAAGGCTGCTTCCACAGGACACCGTTAAGATAGGTTATTATGATCATAGGAAAGAGCTTCCATAGAGGATTAGAAATGTAGAAATTAAACAAGCCAGTTGGTGTATAAAAATAATGGCAATAGAAACCCTAAGGGGAAAGTGAGGTTAAGCTCTGTCCTAAGAATCTTCCTCAATGGCAGTTCTTAATGTGTTTAGTAGTTGAATGAGATCAGTCTTTGCACTCACAAATTCATTCCCTTAATTAGGAGTGCAAGCACTGTGTCTAAAAAAATAGCAAAACTTTAAAAAGTTATGTGAAAATATCTAACACTTTTTAACATATCTGTGTTCTGTATCTTTAGTTTCATGTATACATAGAGAAGGAAAAAATTCTTGATGTGGAGCCAAATACTATTAGCCATGAAACATGAATGTATCTGCTTAATTTAGATCTTGGGAATCATCAGACATCTGGACGAAGGTTCTGCTTTTCCTTCTGTACACAAAAGAACATGAACAAATGGCTTTATGAGTTCATAATTCACAGTGTATTGTATCAGTTTGTCTGAAAAATTTAAAAAATAATGTTGGTAACAGTTCAGTGGGAATGATTCTATAGAATGAACCCCCCCCCCCCCCAGGCAGCAAGCAGTGCATGAAGAGCCTGTCACTAATTACTAGCTCTGCTTCACATGCTCTGCAAGCATGCCTGAGCCCTATGTGCTGTCTTGGGCTCAGGGGGGCAGTGTGATGCTGGGCAAAGGGGATGGGAACCGGGTTCACAGTGAAAGGAAAAGAGCAGGAATTAATGTTGGATTACAAAAGAGGATTGCCTGAAGTGGCTCTTCTCAGCTGCTGCTGCTCAGTGGAGCAATTTAATAATGCAGGCAGAAAGCCATGCTTCTGGCGATACTTGCCTAAATCCTGTATGTGCCAGTTCCTGGGTCTTTTGGATGTATGGCTTACAACATACAGACTTCCTCATCACTATTTCTACTGTCAGTGCTTCTCATTTGGTTTATCTATCCATAACAAGGCTGCTTAATATCCTTCTAATTGAGCTCTTCCTTCTCTCCATTCACTTTCTTATCTCTATTTTTTTCTTTTCTTCTTTTCTTTTGGGTGATACTGGGGATTTAAATTCAAGGTCCTCTACTTGCTAGGCAAGTACTCTGCCACTCAGCTGATGGTTTAATTCTCTCTCTTCACATCTTGAAAATTAAACACTATTTTTACGAATTAAGATTTCTTTGTAAAGTGAAGATTGTTAGCTATTTTTCTGCATCTATTCTCCCTTTCTGTGATGCACCAGATATTATAAGTGAGGAATGCATTTTTCTGATTCTTTTGTGGCTAGGCATGAACATGTGACTAGATTTTGTCTGAGGGATATTTAAGTTCTGGTTCATTGATTACATTTCTCCCTGGATCCTCCTTTTCTTTTGACTTTTTTGAGAGCAAAAGTGGGAGGAATGTATCAGTCATCTGAGACTGTTCATAATGGGCAGGTATCTGGTATACACAACAATATAGGACTAAAACAACGTGATGAAGCCCTGTCAGCAAGGGTTTTCTATTCTTGATTTATTGGGTAAGAATGGAATATACTCTTGTGTTGGCCATTATTGTGGCAGTGAAATGTACATTAAAAATGCTTTGTTGAAAAGTCTTCATTGGCTCCCCATTTGATTGAAGGCATGCCCTCACACCTGGGGAAGATTTTGAGGATTCCTACAAATGTTGGCTTAGTCCACATTTTTAGCCTAATATTCTGTCACTTGTGTACAGGTGGGCCTCAAATCTTTTGAATCTTCCCACATCCCATTATTTGGTGCTGATACATAGGCTATGTTTTTAAAATAAATACATTACTCCCTCTAGAAAAATATTCATAAAACCTCACTATTCCTTTTTTTTTTTTTTTTAAGGTTTAGTACTAACGTTATCATCTTGGTGCTGCGATTCTGGACTTCTTGCAAGAAGTTTTCTTATCAAACAGGAAGGGGCTTCCCAGAGTACTTATATACATGAGTACAGATCACATATCTTTGTATTTCTTTTTCCTTTCCTTTGTGTTTTAATTGGTGATCATGTCCCTCAGTTGGGACTATTATTATTTTTCTGCAGTAAACAGCATATTAGTGTTCTACTCTTTCCATTGTCACAGGTAATTAGTCAATAATTAAGATGGATATGCAACCCAGGAGTCTTTCTTTCTTGAGGTGGAAAAACGTTTGAAGGTAATTTATGTTCTTTTCAATTTAACTGTGTTGACAAATAAGGCAGAGTTCAGGGGACAGTGAGACCTGGAAATCAAACAGTGTGAGACAATGTCTTTGGTTACTGGATTCAAGCTGGAAAAACAGCCCTGACAGGCTATAGTCATCATTTGTCTATTTCTAAAACTTTGAAAGATAAGAAGGAAACCTGCAGGCTCCCTGGTAGGGCCAGGAAGGAACTAGACCAATGTAGTCTCTGAGAACCGACATATCTTGTTCCGTTAGAGAAAGAGATGAGCTTCAGTGTATCAGACATTGACAGCTGCCCTTTGACACACCACTTCCTGACTTACTTGGTTACCATGCATCACTTGGTACTCAGTGCGTGAAATCACAGCCAATGCATTATATTTAATAAGCTTTATTCCATAAACAACAAGAACGAGAACAACAACAAAACAACAGCTTAATAACCTCAATAGTCAGGACAAGAAATAAAATATCTATGTATCTTAGTAAATTATTATTTGCAGTGCTGAGTTTCCAACTCAGGGCCTTATATTTGTTAGGAAAACACTCTCCCAAGTAAGCTAAAATTTTCAATCCTACTTTTTAGTATTTTTTAAAACATTAACAATTTAACTGTCAACTTACAAGCAATTCTGTGATTTAAATAAACAATCCCCATGGATAGGTGCTATGTAATTGAATATATTAATTAAAGTGAAGGCAGGAGACAATTGGAAAAATAGCACATCTAAATTTACAAACTGATTTGAAAAAGAAACTTCAGGATAAGAACAAACAATGCACTCTATTTTGTCATTCCCCCCCAATTTCTGGATAAAGAACAGAATATAGTTAGCAAATTGCTTAATGAATGATCAGAAGCTTGTCACATAAACACACAGCAATAAAGAACAGGAGCTCCAAACTTAGACTATATGAGTTCATGACCTGAGTCCATTCTACACTAGCAGGACACTTAAACGTAGGTACTTTAGTTTCCTCATGTGTAACATGGAGATAATATTACCATCAAAGTCAGAGGCCTCCTACAAGAATTAAATGAGACAAATAAATGAGGTCTTCCTTCAGTGATGGCACATAATAAGTCTCATAAATATTAGAGCCATCCATTCGTGTTTTATGTAATATTTGTCAATTAATATTCTTTCCCTTGACCTCTTACACAGTTTGAGACAATGGGCTGTTACAAGCACATCCTCTCGCAGAGATCGGTGACCTTATAAAAAGAGAGAATGTCAAGAATCCAATATCTTCTTGTGGCATAACATGTGAATTGGTAGACTATAAGCTCCCATCTAAGTAATGATTTCAGTTTGCTATTACAGAAAGAATTTTTATTATATTGGCTTATGAGGGTGTGGATAAGGCTGACACAGGGTAGAATTTTGTAGGTAGGATTTTGTAGGTGGTAGTGAATTAAAATCATAAATGAAGTAGGAGAAAGAAATCTTAAAATTACCCCGTGTGACATTTTTTGGCACATATCTTTCTTTTGGCCACCCCTGAGACAGCATAGGGGTTTGAAATGGATTTGTGCCCAAATTCTTCATGGCTCAATTTGCAAGATTTTAAGCAAAATGTGTGGCCACAAAGAACACTCATTCTATTCTTTATGAATGACCTGTTCAGTGCTGTGGTCCTGCACAACTAGAAAAGTTGAAAAGAGACAAATTCATGCAGAGTCATGTAGAGGTACTTTAAATCTAATCCTCACTTCTAAATCTACTTTCAGCTACATTTATGTGTAGATGTTGCAGCGGAGTACACTGAGTCGTGCACCTTTTGAATGACTCCATACACTTCCCCGTTTAATGTAGAACATAAAGGGATGTGATTACCATGCTCCAGTGTGCTTTCTAGACAGTGTGGGTCTGGCTGCAGGAAATAGCAGCTCAATCTTTGAAGCAAGGGCTTTTCCTCTGCCTCTAAGAGTAAATAGCCAGGGAAAGCTATCTCACTCCAAGGAAGTCTGGATAAATGTGCAATAGCAGGAAGAGGTGTCTGTTGTGTCTGTCAGAATGTCACCTGAAGGAGGCAGCTGGCTCCTGCTGAGTGATAAGGGGAAGGTTACTGAGGCAGAGATAAAAGCTCTTTCAGTCAAAATACATTACAAACTGAAAGATCCCAACAGAAGTTTTTAGTATTGCACCCGGAGCCTTTTCGCTGAACAAAATGACAGTCTGTCCTGACTTTATTTTATTTTACTTTTGAGAGCACGTGCAAAGCATGTTACAGTAAGTGGGACAAGGGCATAGCCTTCACATATACACATACACATTCCATTCTCTCCCTTTCTCCTCTCTCTCTCTCTCTCTCTCTCCCCCCCCTCTCTCTCTCTCTCTCTCTCTCTCTCTCTTTCTCTCTCTCTCTCTCTCACTTTTTCTCTCTCTCTCCTCCCCCCTCCAGCTTTGGGTGGCAGACTTGCTTTTCACTAACAATTTCAGAAATAAATCTCTTCAAGAGCATGGACAAGAAAGTGGAATTCTTGCCTGGAGCAGAAGCTTTCATTGCTGCAGATACAGATTTTGTAGTTGCTTGTAGTATTTGTTGAGAGTGTTGTTAAAAGACATCCAATAGGAATAAAATACTAGGGGAATAAGCCATGGAAAATCTGTGTTTTAAAGAAAACTTTATTTTAGGGCCAGTAATGGGGCTTCTACTCAAGGTCTGGATGCTGTCCCTGAGCTTTTTGTTTTTAAGGTTTGCACCCTAGCATTTGAGCCACAGCTCCACTTCTGGCTTTTTTCTGGTTAATTGGAAATGAAAGTATCACAGACTTTCTTGCCCTAGCTGGTTTTGAACAGATATCCTTGAAGCCTATGGGGGAGAGGGGGAGGGGAGGAAGGGAAGAGGCTAAGATTCTAGATATTAGCCACCAGCACCTGGCTCTGACAGTCTTAAACTCTTACCTGCATTTGGAGATTAAGTGATTCTTACTTTGAAGTATCTCTTCCCTTATCTCCACAGTTACCCACCCACCCCAAACAGTAAAGCTTTTGTGGGGCCTTATCTTTAAGAAGACTTACATTTTTTTTGAAAAATCATGCTCACTTATTTGCAAAGTACAAAGTTATACTCTGCTATGATGGAGTTCCTTCCACACTTTGGAATACTTTATAGACCCACAGTCATGGAATTCCCATTCACACCCCTCTCAACTTTCATGCTTTTCACACCCCTGTTTTCAGATTGACATGATTTAAGACTAGCTTACATTAATTGTACAGAGTGGTTACATTGTAATATTTACAGCTTACATACAATGTACTTTGATTGAATTTGCCACATGTCTATTACTCTTTCCCTTATCCTCCCTTTTCTTTTAACAGCTTTGGTGGGGTTCATGTTGTTTTTTCATACCTATATATGATATACTTCTACAGTATCCATTTCCTGTCACTTTGTCCTTTCTCCCCTCCTCTTGCCCACTGGATCCACCCATAAACAGATAGAATCAAGATTTACATGCTTTTTTATATTCAAGATTCATTTTATCAAGATTTACATGCTTCTTGACACTTGGTACTTCCCTTGACTAAATAGGTGCTCTAATAAGGAGAACTAAATGGGAGGAAATTATTTCTTCCAAATTTCCATATACAACACTTCTATTTAGCTAGTTCTATTGAAAGGCCTTCCCAATCTTCATACCTTTTCCATTCATCCTAACAATTATATATAGTATTCTTACATTTACTGCCCAAGAGCTTCTGCCTCTTTACCAGTTGCTAATTCACATATGCTTTTAATGAGCAAGACCAACAGGGGGAGCCCTTTGAACAAATTTTTGTGGGTCTCAGGAGAACAGACCCATATTTACTGAGTGCAGAGGCATCAAAGGCCACCATCTTCCATCCTGTGCAGCTTGCTGCCAAAAAAAAAAAAAAAGACTAGTGGAAATAAAGAAATACTCAAAGTTTAAAAGGAGAGAAGCCTGGCATGATGGTGCATGCCAATAATCCTGTCACTCTAGAGATGGAGGCTGGAAGATTGAAAATTCAGTGCCAGATGGGGGAAGTGATAGATGGGGGAAGATGGGGTAATGTCTGATGTTTGGATGAGGAGATGGTTTTGAAGACAGTGTAGTGGCCATTCCAGGTAAGTCCAGTAATAGGTTTAGGATTATAGAACTGGGAATATGAATTAAACAACTCTAGTATGTGACTATAATTTCATGAGGCCAGAAACAGGGATTGCTGTAGTGATGTATTAACAGAGGTGAACAAGTACACAAGATGCTTTTCTTGGCACCAATACAGGATTTATTTGGGCAGAGTCTAGGAATAGCCACAATAATAATCTTTCAGAATGATGGAGGAAATGACATAGGCCATAATGGAAAAAAAAGATATCTGAACTTCTCCACAAATATCTTTGAGCCAGAAAAAAGACTTTTAAAGTGGCCATAGTTTCCACAGATTCTGTTTATAGTGGGAGAGTCATTTACTGCTTTGATGTCATATGACAATCCTATCATCCAATATGATTTGGGAGTATTAAGTGTTTTATTTGAACACAGACACCACAAAATATCTATACCACCGTCCAGAAGACATTTCAATGTATGTAAACCTTGAAAAAACAACCTTTGTATTGCCAGTATACCCAGATCCTGGTTCTCACTTCTTCCCATCCCCCATAAACCACTTTTATTTTTATAAAACAAGGATGAAAAAGAACAAGAACAAAATACAATGTCTAGTGTTTTTCCTACTCAGATTGCTTCCATGACAAATTTCTTATTTATCTCCAACTCTACTATAGTAACACTGGGCTACAATTTCTCACAGACAGTTTCTAGAGTTCTGTTTGGATAGGCATAGTAATAGACTTCTATGTGGCTGAGTGAATGACAGGCTGGTCAGTGATATCTCTAGCAGAAAAGTTATGGTTGGCACAGCGTTTGTGCTGTGAACGTTAGAAAGATGCCACCACATGAACAGTCCTCTGCAGGGTTATGAATGACTCCTTGAAAGCTGTGGTTGTCTGCTCTGTAACCAGTGGGATTAGCAAAGTTCTGTGGGCAGTAAGATTTTCCAGACCCATGGCCTAAAATAAAGAGGAGCATGCAACTTCCTTTCAGAAGCTGCCGAATCTTGTAGGGTGTCTGGGACATAGAAATAGATTGGAAAGGTAGGTTTCTAAATCAAACCTGCAACCTAAAGCACCACAGCTAAAATATGTTCAAAATAGTAAAATGCATGTATCTTTGGCCTTGGAATAACATCAAGATGTTTGATCTTTTGAAGAATGAATTCTTTCTTTGATCATAAGATAGGTAGCACAAGAAAGAAGACAACTTCTAAATGGATTACCACATTTGCTTAAAAGTTAACTTACAATACTGAAGCCAATTCATTAGAATACATCTTTTCTAATAAATGTTCTTGACAGTAAAGTAAATTTTAGTTTAGTCAAAGTCACTATTGTACAAATAAAATTTGTGATAGAGACCAATTTAGATTTTAATATAGTATTACATACATTCTGAAAACCAGAGGATAGTCTCATAGAAAGAAATGTGAGAAAATATTATTCTTACTTTCATGTGAAGAGAGTAGTGGATCTTCCTGAAATGTAAGCTAACTTAAAAGATGTATGTATTTTTAACAACATATATTTTATATTTATTGTTAGAATGTATAAGTCAGTGGCCCACAAATTTATTTAATTGTCTCAGTAGAACTTGTAGTAGAATCATTGATCAAGCTTTGAAAATCACAGCCTTGTGATCCATTTTCTTCTGGTACGATACAGTTTCATTCAGACACTAGAACACCAATGTACAAATTATTAGTTCTTTTTGCATTTTTAAATAAATTCTTGGTTCAAATAACCAATTAGTATGCACATAAGGATAAAGCAAGTAAAGACATTTTGCAAATGTCATTAAAAAGTCAATTTAAGAAGGAGGTAACAATGCTTGATAGGAAATGTACTCATTACCCTACCCATGTAACTGTAACCCCTCTGTACAGTATTTTTCCAATAAAAATAAATATGGGAAAAAATTCAATTTAGTGCTGGGAAGTTGGCTCAGTTGTAGAGTACTTGCCTTGCATGCATGAGGCACTGGGTTCAATTCCTCAGCACCACATAAGCAGAAAAGGCTGGAAGTGGCACTGTGACTCAAGTAGTAGAGCGCTAGCCTTGAGCTAAATAGCTGAGGGACAGCACCCAGGACCAGAGTTCAGGCCCCCCACTTGACAAAAAAGTCAATCTAGAGTAAACAAACATTTTAAAAGTTATAAACATTACCTTAAAGAAATTTCAGAAACAAAGGTCTTAGGCTCATCTAAAAGTGTTAATGCAATTGCGGTCACCCCTCACTGTATTTCTTCACAAAATTCTACCCTCATTTTCAGCAAGTTCTCTGAATCTAGACAGATAGGAAACATGGTTATCTGAATTACAAATCCATGAACACTGAGTATACTTAATCTGTTACAATCATACAATATTGGCTTAGTGATTTTTAAAGGCAAGACTATGACAAAGAAAGAGAGGGAGAGGAAGAACTACCATACTCATTTTAGGTTCCATACGCAAGCCATGGTCAGTGGAGGGAAGGTGGAACAAAGGATGGGATATTTTTGTGTGTGTTGTACTGTACTAGGGAGAGAATAATTGCAGTCCAAGATAAATGCACTGGAAAAGTTACATAAATAGTTATAGCCTTTCATTCTAGACAATTGACTTTAATAAAAATAGTACCCAGGCATTAGAACCCACCAAACCCTGGTCCTAGTTCAGAAAATATCAATTGGATAAAAGGTCATTTCCTGTGAATATGATAGATGCAGAGGCACTGTCTGTGGTCAGACTTCTTCCTAATTCAGATTATCAGTGTGAAAGGAAGCTAGATTTCACTTGAACTTGTGTTCTCTGGTGTGGCCATTTTGTGCTGCCTTAGGCAGCTGCTCTGATATGCATTTTGTTCTTGATAGTTTCACTAGTCTTTTCACCATTACTAGACACTCAGTAAATTTCTTAAATGATAGAGGTCCTGGTGCCATGGTGCCAATTGCATGGCTCTCAAATCCTTATTTGCTATGAAAATGGCTTTAGGGGAACAAAATAGGAATACATATGTGAAAATTTGTTGGAGAAGGAAAAGAATATTTGTTCCAAACAAGGTCTGGAACTGGTGACATTAAATAAAGATGGGGAAATGCTGAAGACAGAGTTTGAGTTCTGGAATAAAGTTATACAAGAATTTGGATTATTGTGCTGGGAAGATGGCTCAGTGGTAGAGCGCTTGCCTTGCATGCCTGAGGCCCTGGGTTCGATTCCTCAGCACCACATAAGCAAAATGAAAAAAGCCGGAAGTGGTGCTATGGCTCAAGTGGTAGAGTGCTAGCCTTGAGCTGAAGAGCTGAGGGACAGCGCCCAGGCCCAGAGTTCAGGCCCCACGACTGGACCAAAAAAAAAAAAAAAAAAAAAAGAAAAAAAAGAAGAAGAAAAAAAAAAGAATTTGGATTATGAATATTTAAGTGAGAGACAACTGTTAAAGGGTCAGCTTAAAAAGCACCGAAGAGCATTAGAACAAATGAAGAGGAGAAAAATTAAGACAAACAAGCAAACAAACAAACACCAAAATGAAAGAAACCCACAAAAAAAACCCCCAACCATGAACTTGCATTCTATTTTCCTCCAAGTGGAGGACCCCCCATGGTTAGACTTGATTCATGCTTCAGGCCAACTTTCAAGTGATACTTCATACTCTGATGTACATTCCTCTGAAAAACAACAATAAAGTTTAGTGAAGGAGAAACTAGGATTTCCTCACAATATTTTATAGGGATAACACAGAGCTTTGCTCATCATATGGAAAGAAATCTACACACGTTTTTCAATAGCTTTATTATTTTTCTCTTAAAACCCCTCCCAGGCTTCCAGCTTCAAATTTCTCTCTCCCTACCAAACCACTAAAAACCTCCTATTGACAAGATGCAAACAATTCTCTCAACTCACATTGGCCACCTAGCATGCCAAGCCATACAGCCAGCAAACACTATCTGTATAGAAAGCAGGTCTGAGCCTCAGTACTAATTGTTTTCATCTTTCACAATAATGTCTCAGAGTTATAGAAGAGTGAGTTACACTGTAGAAAAAAAGAATATATTTACTTTCAAAAATATAATTGAATTAAAACATTTTATAAAATGATACTCCAAATGGACACATATTACTCCCCCCTCATTTACTTCCTTTCTTGCTATTCTCATTTTTTTTTCTGGTGTGCAAGGGTATTATAGTAAAGTTCATTCATTTCTTTCCATTAGCAGTTTGAAAAACACTATGTTAATCTTACTATTCTTTGTAGGTAGCTCTTAGTGTCTTGGTTGTTATATTTGTCAAGCATCTAATTAAAGCATTTATACCATTAGAGGAGGCTTCTTTTTGTGTTGATTCTATTGCCAGAACCTGTATTTATTTATTAGCATATGGTTGCCAAGGATATTTGGGTACCAGGGAAATAAACCTTCTGATTTTGGTGATTTAGCATTTCCTTTGTGGTCTGTCATTTTTAGTCACTCTGTTCGGTTCTTCCTCCCTGGTTGTTTGCAGGAAATGTCATTATATTTCATTATCCTCTAGGAGAACTGAGTGACTCCCAGAAATGCAAAGCTTTTATTAGTATTATTATTATCATCATTATTATTATTTCCTTTTCATGTTTTGCTATGCTCCTCAAAAGTGGAGTAGTCATTAGGCAAATATGAATCTATGTTTAATTTATCCCTTGGCCACAGTAACACTTAATACATTTGTGCTTTATTTATCATGTGCACACAGTCAATCCCTGTCTTTCCATTAATTCTCAACTGTGCTTTGTTTTCATCTTTATATACATGACCAAAAATCTGTTTTCATTGGCCCTTGGGGTTAAATGTACCTTCAATAACTTTGCAGCCACATCCTTAAACAAAAAAGCAGTGGGTTGATCTTATATTGTAATCCCTTTCCCTTATTAACATATGTATATGTGAAGGGCACCACAGGCATTTTATGTAAGTATGAAGAGTGTGGTTCATGCTTTTGAAAACTTTAAAATTAAATTAAATCAGAGGTATTCACCACATGCAAAACTTAAATATGGATAGGGTGACCATTTCCTGGGGCCACTGTGTCATTTTTTCACGGTATTAGTGTTTTCCAATAACTCCATAAGCTTTGGCCAACTTATGCAGAAACAACCAAATAAGGTACCTTTTCCAAAAATGTTTTTTCCCCCTTACTTCTACTGAATTCATGTAAGTAACTCTTTGAATAAGTGCCACTTGTCTACTGTGGAAACTCTTATTTGGCAGTAATGGTGAAGCACCCAATATAAATTACAGATATTTACTACAGGAGAATCATGGAATTCCTTTTCCACTTTCAAAACCAATAAAAAAATTGCTACTTATACTAGGCATTCTCTGACTTTGTAAAGACAAAGGACAATGTATTTTTTTGGGGGGCAATTGTAACATTTCTGTACTGACAAAGTGGTTTAATACTCCACTTTATCTGTTGGAGTAAAGGGTCCTTTTGTACATCAAAGGTGAAAAATGGTAATTTTCACAAATAAGCAATATACTACTTTGTTAATTTCATAAAAACTTCTTGTAAAAAGAAATCAGTGTATCTCACAAGAACAACACATTTTGTTGACCTTCCAAAATAAAGTCATCCACTTAAAGCTGAAATAGTAGATACTTAGCTGTATTTAAAAGTTACAAATAACAAATATTTTTTTATTTCCTAATTTTTCATTATATGGTAGACACACATTTCAAATTGGCCAAGCAGTTATTAACAGAATGATTTTTTTACCCTGTATAGATGTTATAATAATTTATTATTAACCTATTGAAAGCATGGATGTTGTATAGTTGCTTTGAATTAAGAATCATATTTGGGTATGTGTGTGTACAAAAATTAGGCTAACAATAGAACCCTGTCAAATCATTCTCATTCCAATGCAAAAGTAGAAACATTTGAGAATATGTCAGTACATGTAAGAAGTCAATAATGAGACTTGTCAGAGATTCATTGAAATGCAAAGTTGCCAACATTAATATCTTAATTTTTTCCCAATATTTGAAGCTAAAGAAAATAGCAGAAAATGGGAAGTAAATATATTTAATATTTTCCTAGTGACTTTCATAGAGCCAGTAACAACTTGCGAAGATGACAAGTTTTATGCTTTTCATTATGTAATAGCTGAAGTGTGATGGAAAATAGATTGTTCGTGTCATGTCATTGTTTATTTCTGACTGTCTCATTTCATGATACTCCTGAACATCAATGGAATGAGTAAATAACAAAAACAATAGTAAAGTCATCTGAATATTATGGAGAGAGAAGTCTTAGTAAAGACAACTTTATATATATATGGAGCAAAAAATGAATGGAAAATTTCTACAAGAATAATGATCATGAGGTCTGAGCACAGGTAATCCTAGCTACTTAGGAGGCTCATGGTTCCAAACCACCCCAGGTAGAAGTCTCCAAAAATCCTTCACCAGTCACCACCAAAAAGCAAGGCTAGAAGTGTGGCTCTATTGCTAGAGAAAAACACCAGCCAGAACATGAGGTCTTGGTATCAGAAAAGGAGGGAGAAAGGGAAGGAGGGAGGAAGAGAGACAGGAACAGAGAAAGAGAGAGAGAGAGAGGGAGAGAGGGAGAGAGAGAGAGAGAGAGAGAGAGAGAGAGAGAGAGAGAGGAAAAAATCCCATAAGGCATGTATACATTTTAGTAATCTTCAGAAAACACATTGTACTCAGTGTGTATTAGACTATTATAATTTCTATTTTAATCACATTAATAGTTTTGTACAAATAAAAATAAACCAAGTATGTGTAATAAGTAGTGGGAATTCACAGACAAGTTGTGTATTCTTAACAAATATGTTTAATTATAACTGCTTCAAATGTACCACCGATTTTCAAAAGTTTATTTTAAGTTTGAAGACTAGACATGGTCATACTGATTTTACAACATTCTATGTGATTTAAGTATATATACAAAGAAAAAAACAACAACATTGAAATATTACACAGCTTGAAAGTTTGCAAAAGTAATGTGTCTTGGTTATTTTTTGTACTTACTGACACATCAGACGCCAGCATTGAGCATTCTATTTCATCATTTGTTGACTTCCAGAGTTACAATCATTAGTACTCCAAGTCTTCAAAATCCATTATCTATCATTATGAAGTGATTCAGAAAGAGAAAGTCAACCCTAATATTGGAGTTTGTATGGGGTGATTGCTGTCATTAAGACACAGATCAAGTGGAGATGCTTTTAATTTCATGTTACAAAATTAGTTTTGACATTTACTTAATATATGTAGGACTGGCTAATTTTTTGGTGTTTTCTGCTTTCTTGGCAATTAAAATAAAACATTTGCTTTCACTTTGATATCATTGATACAAACGACATACAAGCTACTTCATAATTATCAGTATTTCCATATGGGGAATCTCTGCCGAGAAATCCATGTGCCATGGGGAAAAAAAGAAAAAAACAAAGAAAAGCATATTAAGGTGTAAGAAAAAGCATAAGCCAGAGGAGGCCATTCCAGTGACTTCTGAAATGTAACCAACATAATCTTAACCAACTCTTTTGGAAAGTGTATTTTTTAAACAGCAATCAACAGAAAAAATTGAAAAATATCACATTAAACATTTGAAAACATTTACCAGTCACAAAGTATTATTCATAATCTTTAGAATATGGTCTACAGAATGAAGAATCAACAAAGAAAAAATTTAAAATTTGGTAGGACCATAAATCCTAAAAGAAAATAATGGAACAAAGGCTATAAAGTAAGCATGTGTAAGTTTTTCTTTTCTTGGTAGCACTGGTGTTTTGAACTCAGAACTACAGACTTGCTAGCAGGCACTTTTACCTCTGAGCCATGCATCTAGTTATAATTTATGCTCATAATTTTGGGGATAAATGAATCTGGGTACAATCCACCAGGCTTGCTGCTATCTAAGACAACTGGTATTCAACACTGTCTCTCTAATTTTTGAAAACTAGGCTCCCAGACTTTTTTTTTCTGGCCTGTCTTACCCTGAACAATAATCCCCTCAATCTCAATCTCTCAAATTGGTACTACTGTAGGTGTGAGCTATTGGTTCCTGGCCAAGTGTAGGTGTTTTATAAACCTGAATAACTTTTTATAAAATGATTTTTAAACTCAGCCATTTGTAATATGTGCAAAGTCTAATAAAATAAAATTAAAATCACCTAAAAGACATAGAAATTTTGTTTTGAAATGATATTGAAAGCTGATCCATTTTTAGACATTTTAAATCAACCATTACATAATAAGAAGCTGAAGAATAAAACATGAACATAGAACCAACATATGACCAATCAGTCCACTTAGATGGATAGATTTGCTCTTATTAATAATGTTATTGTGATTGACTTTCTCTTTAAATTCATTACTATGGTTGAAGAACACTCCATATATACATTATGAAGAAATGCTTATAACACATGGGCAGACAGGACAGTAACAGTCTAGTGGCTTCTGTTATGCAGTACAGATATTAAAGAAAAGAAAACAAACAACTCAGCAGTGTTGTGCAGGGCCTTAACATTTCATACACATTCCATCCTTTCTTTTCCCAGGACCCTTAATTTTAAACTCCAATAATTCTGTGTCTAAGCCTTATGAAAGAAATACTTGTAGACTTTATAAATTAGGTACTGAGGACATTTATGGAGGGCAGCATGTGCTTTGATTGGAGAAACATGTCAATGAAGCCTCCATTATCAGTAACAAAGTGTGATGATAATTGCTGATTTTTTTCAGAACCTTTGAAGCAAAATTCACAGAAATCAATTTTCCTCTTGAAAATGGTTTATGATTTTGTCATTAGTAAACACTTGGCTTCTTCTAAATAACTGCATATGTGCTTTCTTGAGAAATGACTACTAGCTTCAAATACAAATAAAATTTTCACTTCACAGGAAATATGGGGATTGACCAAGCACTACAACAACTTTTGTTTGCTCATTTTTAAATTTACAAAAGATGAGTCTATTCTTTTGAAGTAAATGTAAGGCTATGTAAATAAGATCAAAACGAAGATTTAAACTGAAAGGGACATGATAGCTATGTTTCTTTCTAACAAAATGATAATATAGAATTTTTCCATAAGGAAAAATTTCCATTTATGGAAAAATATATGTAATTTGGAAATTACATGTTTATAGCTTCCTTTCTAGTTAAAATTTCAGACTCATTTTAGTGACATTAAATACCAATCAATTTACTAATATTCAATGATGTTCCTTGTATATAAATAAAGATGACACTGTATTGTAAGTAAATAATAGAAAAAAATAATTTGGAAAATTTGACACAAAGGATTTACACAATCTCCAATTAAAATTAATGAAAATGAAAATGAGTATTAACAATAGTTAATACTGCTAATTACAGACTCTTTTTCAAAATTGTTATAAACTCTGATAGTATTAGGTAGGCACAGGGAAACAACATAATGTGGATTACAGGAAAAAATCTTATTGCTCACATTGTAATATTTCCTTTATGAAAATTAGTTGAGCTTTGAGTGTAAATGCTCCATCAACATTTATTTTTATTGTATTTTATTTTATTGTCTGTGATCTGACAACTGTTAAGTTTCTACCTTTGCTATCAAAAGAAGCCTACTTGTTTTCCTTAATATATGGCAGCCAATATAAGTAATTAAGGAAATAATGAAAAAGCTAATTGATAATAAATGCAATGTTACTTAGGAGAGCTGAACAATAAAAATATGACGAAACAATAGATAAGGCAGGCTTAGACCTACTTAAAGGACAAAATCTGAACAACCTTGTCACACACATACAACAACGCATTCAGTTTCCTACAGATTTTGCACAGTCCATTCCATGGAGATACTTTTGGGGAAACAGAAGAGTGCTGTGTGAGTTGGGGTCTTCTTATTCCTCCTCTGTGCAGCCCAGCAGCTCTGACCGCAGAGTGATCCTTCCATACCAGGACCAAGGAAGGATTCGTATGTGCCTTGCATAGATGGGAGGATCGATGACATTTTTTCTGTGGGTGTCATTATCAAAATTGCCCTGGAACACCTAAAAACGATAAGAGAAAATATCAACCATGCAGCTTTCTTTTTCTTTGGAATTTATTTCAATTTAAAAAATTGTATAGTATTTCCCAAATGCAAGATTTGATCATTATTTAATACATTAAAGCTTCTTTTAAATCGTTATTTTAAATGCCATTTTCATGTTTAACAAATGAGGCAAGAAATGTTTTTTAATTTTAAATATATATTTTTATTGTAAAGATACTGTACAGAGGGTTACAGTTATGTGAGCAAAGTAATGAGTCCATTTCCTATTGAACATTGTTACCCCCTGCTTGGTTGTTCCCTACCATCCCTTTCCTCCCCACCTGCCTACTCCTCCTTCTCCTCCCTTCCCCCATGCAAAGTTTTTTTTTTTTGTCTTCAGCATAGGGTCTTGTACATCTTGTTGTTACAATGGGTCAACCTATATCATTATTTCAGCATTTTGTTATTTCTCTTCCCCTCCCAAAATTAGAAAAATGTATATACAAGATGCAGGACACTGGAATCAAATACACTGACAATAGGGGTTGTACCACGGGGGGAAGAATATGCAGAGAAACAAAAAAAATCACATAGTACATTATAAATACATTAAAAAGAACAACAACAAAGATAAAATCTTTTGTTCCCATCTTGGGGTTCATTTTGCTTAGCATCAGGTTATAAGGTCATATATACATAGCTTTTGACTTCTTCTGCTTGTCCTAGACATATACTAGTTATTGCAGATAAGGGAAATCATCAGACCTATGTTTCTTTGGGTTTTTAATGCAGACAATTTTAGATCTAGCTCTGTGTGTGTGTGTGTGTGTGTGTGTGTGTGTGTGTGTGTGTTGTGCATGCGTGTGTGTGTGTGTGAGTGTGTGTGTGTGTGTGTGTGTGTGTGTGTGCTAATAGTGCTAATAGTTATTTTTTCCTCAAAGTTGACTTTCTATCACTTGAATCACAACTCTACTTCTGGCTTTTTAGTGGTTCATTGGAGCTAAGAGCCTCACAGACTTTCCTGCCCAGGTTTAAACTGGATTCCTCAGATCTTGGCTTCCTAAGTAGCTAGGGTTATGGGTACCCAATGCTGGTACCCAACTCATAGATTTATCAATTTATCTGCTTGGTTTTCTTAATTGAAAGCAAAGTTTATCAATTTAGCTAGTTAAATGACCTGATGCTGGTCAAGAGCTACCTCAATTTACTCTGTTCTAGAACAATGACTCAGATCCAAGTCATGCACAAGTAACAGCCATCATGTTGGGAATATGGCTCTCTCATTCAACAGAGGTATGGGGAAAGAGAGTATATTATAGAAAATATTTTCAGAAAAGAAGTATATCCCACCACTCAATATGTATGCATATGTATATGCCTATCTATGTATCTCTCTCTTTCTCTCTCTACCTACCTACTTCTATCTATCTATTTACCTATCATCTTTGCCTAAATTGTCAGACCTTTAACTGCAAAGGAAGAGGAGAAATAGGACTGTACAGGGGCTTTGGTGAAAAGGGTGTCTTTATCAGAATTCTTTGCTCAGTTCTCACATAGAGAAAAAAAATAACCCATCACCAGAAAAATGAGTCAATCAATGCCGGTTTTAAATTAAATTGTTTTGGCTTTTCTATCATTCATGCAAAGAAAAAATAATCTGTAGTCTTTAAATTCTCCTTTCCCTGTGAAAGTCTGTAGAATATCTTTAGTAAGTACCTGTTTCAGAAAGAAAAATAGGCAAAACACTAGGACCTTAATAAGAATGATTGTAAATTATAAATTACTGGGATGGAAAGTAAAGTATGTATAATGTGTTTTGTCTTTATATGAAGATTTTACTGTTTTTGCCTATTGATTTTGTACATTCTTGTTAATTTCTATGTTCATATTTTTATTTCATGTTAGATAATGAAAATCTCTTCATCTTTTAATTTTATTAGGCATCTTATGGTTGAAAGGTAATTTTCTTTCTTGTTTGTGATCAAAACAGGACCATAGAAGCAAAGGGGGGAACTGAAAATAAAATTCTCAAAAGAATGAAAGGTAAACAGAGAAAGAAAAAGAACAAAGAAAGGAAGGGAGGCAGAAAGGGAAGAAGATCTCTGTATGAGGGAACATGTAACCTATATTTTGAAATTAAAGGATGTGTTTTTGATATTCCTTTGAAAAAAAGTTGGTTCAATCTTTTACAGTCACAAAATATCCCTTAGAGAGAAAAATAAATTAATTTCTAAATCATTAGGCAGTTTAGCACTGGTAAATACAAGTAACAGGAATGATTTGGTAGTCTTTTTGTGGGTTCTATGGGAAGATTATTTGCTTTTGAGGGTAAATGCAAAGTACTGTCCCACGTGGTGGGAGAGTAATTCTTTAACTTGACAGATGTCATATTTCAAAGGCTATTTTTGAAAAGAATGCTGGTTTGTGCTAAGTCTATAATCCATCATCCTGACACATGAAAATATTCATTTAATTGAGATTTTATCTCCAGCAATGCTCTGCACTGACCAAGAAGGACATCCTTCTAGATGGATGTTTTACTAAGTGATTATATCTCTGTTAGCCAAAGCTCACACTTTCAATCCATACCATGGAATCACTCACCAAAATCATGGGAGGTTGTCATTGCACAACGGGAAACAAGGGCACACACTGTGGTTTTCTGATATTTTCTCTAATTTATGGTCTTGGTTTCAAATTCATCACTGAGATTGTACAGTTAAAATTGAATATTCAAACTAAGATCCAGTTTTCAATTCCTGTTAGAGAAGTATATGTATTTGGAATAATCTAGATTAGCAGTATAGTTCAAATTCACTAAGCTTTATGGCACTATCTATAATATTCCAAAGCACAGTGTTAGACCACTTCTTAGAAAGGACATTTTGGAAGAAACAATTTTAAATCTCTACTTTTCAGCAAGATTTCCAAAAGAAACTGTCAAGGCACAAATCATTATATGATAGATTTTATTTATTTATTTATTTATTTATTTATTTATTTAACAAGAGTACAGGTGGAGAATCTCCATTGCTCTAAAATTGAATAAAACCAAGAAATTTTTCATGTAAAATATGAAAATCATAGTTATATTCATGTTTGTTCCAAAAGAAGTGCTATTGTATAAGGCAAGATGATTTATAAAATCCAAGTGCCAACAGAAATATAGACAAAATGCACATTGGAATTGCTCAAATTGTGCTCTAAAATATTTAAAAATACATTTTTATTTTTAGAGGTCTATCAGTAATAATAGTATAAAAGCATACACTTGCTAATTATGAGGATACTTTGAATTTGCTATGTAGAAAGATGACATATGTGGCAATTTGCTGTTGCCAGCACTCACAATCTCCTACTTAAGGGCACCATTTCAACATTTTACCTAGCAAAACAAGACAGTATTTTTTGTTCAATTTATAAAATCTGTAAGATGTTTGGAGAAATGATATGCTTCACACACTCACTTTGGAGGTATGTAGCTATACTGGCATCAGATTCTAGAAAGGCAGTGGAAATTATTAAATATATCTATAGGAGGGAAATAAAGCTGTAGTTTGGGGCTGAGGTTAATTAGCAGATGATACATTTCATATATTCAAATCTGATCATGCTTGAATGCTCTCTCCTGCATTTTCTAACCCGTGTATCCTTTTTTTCACCTTATTGTACTCCTCAGTTTTCTTTTATTAAATTTGATTTTATTTTATTGTACTGGTGATATACAGAGGGGTTACAATTATATAAGTAAGGTGATGAGTACATTTCTTGTAGAACATTATTACCCCCTCCCTCACTTTCCCCCACTTTCCCTCCTCCTTGACTCCCCACCCCCAGCCAAGTTGTGCAGATCATTTCCAACATATTGTCTTGTGAGTATCACTGTTGCGTTGGTTCCCCCTTTGTCCTTTGTCTCACCATTTTGTTATACCCCCTTCCTTTCCCAAATCAGATAAACACATATACATGACACAAGGTACCAAAATAAAAAACAGTGACAACAGGGGGTAAACCAAATGAAAAAAAAAAAAGAAAGAAAAAGGAAATAACTTTACACAGTACATTCAAAATAAAAACAAAAACCAAAACCAAAACCAAAAATCCTCTTGTTTCCATATCTTGGTGTTCATTTTGATTAATGTCATTTTATATGATTATATGTACATAGCTTTTGAGCTTTTGTGATCATCTGCTAGGACTATCTGCTAGGACTATCCTTCTAATTATTAAAAATGAAGGAAAGCATAGAGCCTATGTTTCTTTGTGTCTGGCTTACTTCACTTAATATGATTTTGTCCAAGTCTTTCCATTTCACATCACCCCAGTTAGAATGGCCACTATCAAGAAAACAAGAAACAAATAACAGATGCTCGCAGGAATGTGTCCAAAAGGGAACACTACTACACTGTTGGTGGGAATGTAAACTTGTTCAACCATTCTGGAAAGCAGTTTGGAGGTTCCTCATAAAACCATATATAGAACTCTCATTTGATCCAGCAATCTCACTCCTGGTATTTATCCAAAGGATTACAAACAAGGCCATATTAAAGCTACCAGCACAACTATGTTTTGCAACATTATTTACCATAAATAAGATATGGAACCAACCCAGATGCCCCTCAGAATATGAATGGATCAAGCAAATGTGATATATATATATATATATATATATATATATATCACATTGAATTCTATGCTTTTGTCAGAAAGAATGGCATTGCCCTATACATAAGGAAAATGAAAGATTTGGAAATAACATATGTATCCTTAGAACACAGGCATTTAAAGTAGGTTAGAGATGCTTCCCTAATTATAACCATATATGAGAGAAAAGCACAATACTCTCAAGATGGATGAGATTTTGTATTTTTGTTTTCTGTTGTTAACTCTCCTGCAATATTAGTGAAAATCAAATCAGCATCTATTGGGTGCTTCAGATTTCAACACAGACAGGCTAGCAGATGAAATGTAAATGAAATGTTGCTTCCAGCAACACGTATTTATTTATGAAATCTGTCATTGTTTCTCAGGACTAGTATCTCTTCAGATCAGTGTATTTGTCATCAATACAGGAAACTGCCAAGGAGGAAAGTGATGCTCCTTTTCCCTCTGCCTCTGGAAAACTGGGATTATAGACCTGCATCATCATGTTTGGTTTTACAGCTGGCTTCATTTAGTAATCACAAAATCACACTCTAAATATG
This sequence comes from Dipodomys merriami, assembly GCF_024711535.1. Lineage (NCBI taxonomy): Eukaryota > Metazoa > Chordata > Mammalia > Rodentia > Heteromyidae > Dipodomys > Dipodomys merriami. The sequence goes on along the minus strand of NW_027203382.1, from coordinate 18,506,930 downwards.
GAAGGATATGGGGGATTATTTTGTGTGTGTGAGCACACTACTTTTTTTTTTTTTTAGAAAATTAGAAAACGTACATCTTTCTGTTTGTTGTAAACTTATTAAAAGTTTTAATTGGATTTCCATAGTTCAAACTTTCAGAATTGATGTTCACATTATCAAAATAGTGAATGGTTCTGAGAGGTTTTTTTGTTTGTTTGGTCCTGGGGTTGGAACTCAAGGCTTAGGCACTGTCCTTTGAGCTTCTTTAGGTCAAAGCTTTAGCCACAGCCCCACTTCTGACTTTTGCTGAATAGTATATTGGTGATAAGAGAACTCTAAAAACAACAGATGCTGGAGGGCATGGCGACAGAAGGGAACCCTACTGCATTGTTGGTGGGAGTATAAACTTGTTCAACCACTTTGGAAAGTAGTATGGAGGTTCCTCAAAGACTCCTATGCTCCCCTATGACCCAGCAATCCCACTTTTGGGCATTTACCCTAATGATCCCAAAAAAGACCACACTAAAGCTACCAGCACAACTATGTTTATTGCAGCATTATTTACCATAGCTAAGACATGGAACCAACCCCAGATGCCCCTCAGTAGATGAATGGATCAAATAAATGTGATGTATATACACAATGGAATTCTATGCCTCCATCAGAAAGAATGACATTGCTCCATTTGTTAGGAAATGGAAAGACTTGGAAAACATTATATTAAGTAAGCCAGACCCAAAGAAACATAGATCCCATGGTTTCCCTTATTTGCAATAACTAGTATATGTCTGAGACAAACAGAAACTGTCAACAAGTTGATGTTAGGCGAAATGAACCCTAAGATAAGGACTCAAATGGTTTTTTTTCTTGCTATTGTTTCTAACATATTTATAAGATGATTTCTTTTTAGCTTTGTATGTCTCTCCCCCATGGCATAATTCCTGTTTTCACTGTATTTGCTGTTGGTATATGGGGAGGGAAAGGGAAAAAACAAATTGTTTAAATAGGGATACAGGTGGACCCATTGCAACAATGAGATTTACAAATCTTATGTCAAAAAATAAACTTTATAACTTTGGCAGGGGGAGGGGGTTGGGAGGTGGGGGGATGGGGGACAGGAGGCAGGAGAGATGGGAAGGGATGGGATGGGGAAAAGTTAGGTTGAAAAACGAATTTTACAATTTTGGAGGGGGGTGGGGAAGGGTGGGAGGGATGAGAAGGGGAAACAAAAGAGGAGGCAACAATGCTTGATAAGAAATGTACTCATTATCTTGCCCATGTAATTGTAAACCCTCTGCACAGTATTTTCACAATTAAAAAAAGATACTCAATTTTCTAAACATTATCCAGCATCCTAAAAAAATTGTGATAAAATGGCAAGTATAGTATTTTTGATGGTTTGCTTTGTAATTGAGTCAACTAAACCCAGGAAACTCTGTAACAAGATTAGTTGATATATGAGTACATCCTTTCAAAAATAATAAGAAAATAAGAAATTACTTTCCAGGCAAAACCAATACTTTAGGAAGAATTACTTGTTAAATAGGGTATATTGAGCATCACAGACTAAGAAAAAGAAAAGAAGAAGATGGAAAGGAAGGAGGAAATAGGAAGGAAGGAAAGAAGAGAGAAAGAAAGAAAGGAAGGTAGAAAACAAAAATCAGAAAAGGAAGAATCAGCATATTTTGCAGTAGACTTTGCTAATAGGAGTCTATACAGATCATCAGTCTTTACTAAAATGAGTTGAGAGATCAGCTGCACTGTAAAATATCCCAATAATGCTGAAGCAGAATTCTTCATTGACAGAATTATTGCAAGGCATTCTGGGTAGAACTATTGCCCTCCAAAGATACAGGCAAATGACTACAATTGCTATCATAAACAATGTATAACAGGTGCATATATCTGTGTTTATTCTTCTTGGAATATTCAGAGGGGAAGAAATTTAATCAAAACATACATATGACATATTCTTTAAAGCCATAGGCAATGATAAAGTTTACATGGCTTGAGTTACTTTTTTATCCACTACTAGCTGTAACATCTTGAACAATTATCTTAGTTTCCATCTTCAAGAATAGTTATTTTCTTGTTCTCTTTTCAAGTCGTACATACAAACATACCTTTTTCTATGGATCTGTATGTACTATTTTTCAAATTGGTAACAAACCTTTCCTTCAGTGAATGCCTCTTATGAAGAGTTTAAGGAAACGATTATAGACATGGTATTTACAGGCACACATCATTCCAGTGATCAGTCTGTTGAATTATGTGAAATCTGAGTATTTGCAAAAGATTAATTAGACCCCAAGAGAGGTTTGTCTGCTTCCTGAGCTTCCTTGTGAAGTTCCATCTGAAAAGTTTTCTTGTTGAACAGGCTACTGTGGACCACACCAGATAATCTATGCTACCATTGCAATATTCAGTAGAAGCTTCAGGTCAGCTTGAGCTATATTTAACTAGCAGGTAGGTGATCATTATGTCTAACTGACAGAGCTCAAGTAAAAATTTTAAATACCAAGGCTGAGGTGATCTTAATGGTTTGCAAGTACTTTGGACTATGTCACATCTTTGTGAGAAAGTTGAGTTCTGTCCACTGAGAGAGAACAATGGAAGGTTCATGCCTACAACCCTTCTATATGCTTTGCCATACATAGCTTCTTCTTTTGGCAGCTACTCTCTGCATGTGTGTAGTCACAAGCTGTTAACTGAGTGTACTTTTTCAAATATGTTCTGCATGTGTTTCTACTGAACCATCAAACCTGAGAGTGGTCTTGGGGACTGATAAACATGTAATTGATGCCAGAAGTGAGGGTAGATTCAAAAATCTACACTTTGCAGTGAGTGGTAGGAAAGGGCTACGGGTTTCACAGATGGATTTTTAATGATTGTAACATTAAAAGTTGAAAAGCATTGTGGGTAAAAATTCTCCAATATCATGATCCTGTCTAAGATGGTGTATTCACACTTCAAAGTTTATTGTGAATTTGCTTGCTCTTTGATTTTTTTATTGTGAAAATACTGTACATTTTGATATAGCTACCTGATGAAATTTGCTACATTTTTTTGCTTCTGGATCTACACTCCAAACATTATTCTTAGATGTACTCCATAAATCATATTTTTAGTTTTCATTCTTTTATGTCCTTTATTTTCATAGAAATGATCATAATTAAAATTTCAAACTGTTTCTTGTCTTTTCTTAAAATGTATTTTAATAGCAAAATATTTCAACACTTTATTCTTCTGTATTTCTTTAATATAATTTCTGATATGCCTGATAAGTTATTGGAAGACATTACTTTATGTATCTAGTTAGGATTATTTTCAAATCCCTTACAAAACTGTAGCCTGGTTTTCTGATGGCTACAGGACATCCATTTTTTTTCACACTTTTCAAGGGGCGGTTTCCTGGTATTCATTTTATTGGACTATGAATTCATTGTATACCATTTGACTCCCCTCTTGCAGCTATTATACTTCAGTGTTTACATATGTGAACACTTGCATTTGTGAACACAAGGACATTTGACACATATAAAATATCTGCACCATCATTCATATTGGGTAACAGGTTTATCTGTATCCCTTTCAAAATGATGGTTTGTTCCATAAACACTTTAAAAAAATTCAGATCCCAGTTGCTTCAAAGATTTGTTTGCTTCTTAATGAAATTATATGAGATCTTCAAACTGTGCAAAGATTTAAGGTCAGTGGTCCAATTCTAGAAAACATTTTTGAAGGAGAAAGCAAAGAATCATTAGGACAGGTTTGATGGTCTTGCATCAGAACATGCATTATTTTAAATCATTAAATTAAGTATGTAATTTCCCTGAGAAAATTATTTTCACTCATATTATTGCTCTCAAGAAATATCTTTTGCCTCTAAATTTTGCTCTCTGTTGTAATTATGTAGAAATTAGGCCTTTAATGTCAGGCAATTCCATATTTTAACAATCTGATTTGACTTTGCTTAATACTCCTAATACATAAGTCTTATTATATTGTGATTTTTTGTTTCTAAGCTACATATTTAATGTTATCTTAGTATTCTTGTAACAATATTTTAAAAATTTTGATCTTACTGAATTTCTTTTTCTTTTTCTTTCTGTTTTTTTGCAAAGTAAAATCAGCAAGAAACTCCAATAATTGGTCAAAAATCTACAACTATATTATAGTGTTTTTCTTCATGTCTGATTCTTTATTGCTTCTCAGATTGCCATTCAGTCTTCATAATTTCCATGAAGTTGACTCAAATCCTGGTTGGCTTATTTAATTCTTAATTGGGACTGAAAGTTATGTAACAGTTTTCTAAAATTTATTCTTTGTCAGATACTTTGGGTTTTAAATTTGGGGAAAGGAAATAGTATATATGTACAAGCATTTTGTTAAATAATTTTGTTTTTTGTTTTGTTGGTAGTGGGGCTTGAATTCTGGGCTGGCACTGTCCCTCAGGTCTTCAGCTCAAGGCTAGAACTCTACCACTTGAGCCACAGTACCACTTCAGGTTTTTTAGTGGTTTATTGGAGATAAGAGTCTTAAGGTCTTTCCTGCCCGGACTGGCTTTGAACCATGATCCTCAGATCTCAGTCTCCTGAGTAGCTAGGATTACAGGCGTGAGCAAATGGCACCGGCTTTAAATAAGTTTTTTATTGTGAAAATACTGTACAGAGGGGTTACAATCACATGAGCAAGGTAATGAGTACATTTCTTATCAAGCATTGTTGCCTTCTTTCTTTTTCCCCTACCATCTCTTCCCTCCCATCTCCAGAACTACACTCTGCCCACCCCATGCCTAAATTGTAAAGTTTGTTTTTCAACATATCATCTTATACATCTCATTGTTGCAATGGGTAATTTTTGAGAAAGCCTTTAACCTTCATAGGACTCAGTTTACCCCAAAGTATACAGTATTAAGGAATACAGCTTTTCACTATAATATTAATGTCACTAGTACTAGCAAGCTGAAATAGATGGTCTTTATGATTCTTAGTGCACTGTGAGGATGACAAGTTCATCTAGAAATTGTTAAAATCCAGTCCATTCAAATGAGAGGTAATAGGGCCTGAGGCCGCCTCCATTCTTCCTGTGAAATGATAAACTGTTATCTGAGATTATATATATATATATATATATATATATATATATATATATATATATAGCAGCTATCTGATATATATAAATTGCTAGCTTATAGGTAGTTATAGTTGATATATTGCTGATATATATCAGCTATTCGTTTATTATATATATTCCTTTTAATTTCCCTGTAGAGACTTACATAATTATGCAGCCCTTGTTGACCTCAAACTCATGATCCTCTTTCATCAACCTCCTTAAAGCAATGTCCAGCAATCATTTTTTAAAAGAACATTATTAAGAAATTTTATATTACCTTTTGATTTTAAGACTAGGCTATGGAAAAGGACCCAGAGAAAACTCAAAGCAAAAATTTTTCATTCTGTTGACTGTTGTCTTTCCTCTCACAAACTCACTTGCATTAAGAATGCTCAGCCTAAAAGTCAGCAGGTAGGACACATCACCACATTTAACTTCTTGTATAATGAAAGTCTTCTTGTAACAAGAGTATCCCAGGAAATATATCACATTGGATGATTGCCTATAAAGATTTATGAAACATAAAATATGCCATTCTCAACTGTGGCTATATATTTAACTATGTGCCTTCTAGCACTAAGAATTTGACTGGGATAAGAAATATTCCTACCGAAAAAAATAGAATTGGAAAATCATCTGCTTTTCAAAGATATGTTCAGGAGATATTACCAGAAATAGTCAAAAAGGAAGAATGTCTAATTTTTTTTCTCTTTTCTGCCTTACATCAGGAATGTTAATATATCTTTCTTCTTTAAAAGTACAAAGCCAACTGTCTCTCCACTGAAGCTCAAAGCTCATCTCTTCGAATCTCCTCTTAAATCACACCAGGTATTTTCTATTTCATCAGAACAATTTGTAGCCTGACTCTACCCCTTCGAAGTAGATACATAAATGATGTGGCAGAGAGAAATTGATGTGTCTAGTAATTCACATCTAACATCAGGGACCTTCCTGGATCTAAATCTCTTTGAAGAGTCTCACTTTACCTAGGTCATAAGTGACTTGATACAGAGCTGTATGTATACACACATGGAGGTGACTTATACAGTCAGTCGTGACAGACTGATGGTGAGAGGAAAAGAATGTGAAGGAGGAAGGGAGAGATGATGATCCTACAAATGGAGGCCAAATGGAACTTTGGTGCTTTAGTAGCAGCAGCATCTGCATGGGGGATGCATGCATTGGCCTAGGCACAGAGAGAAGATGAACTAGTTATCTCCCTCTTTCTGCACCTACTCCATAAAGGACACAATACAGCAGGGAGATGAGGGAAATCCTCAACAGAGACAAGTTTGAAATATGAAATATTTAAGTCAAAATTATGCTAACAAAAATATATCGTTGTTTGTCCCAGATATTCAGAATAGATGGAAAAGTATGAAAATCACTAGGAAATAGGTCAAATAATAAGGTGTGGCAGATTTAGGAATCTTTTATGGCTTCTCATAAACATGGACATATAACAAAACACTTTTATTCTTTTTCAAGTTTGAACTATGGAGAAAGTGGGAAGTTATTAAAGTCACAACGAAAACAATAAGAAAAGACTTAATTTCCTGAATATTGCAACTGAGGGTTTTTTATGTTCTAGTCAATTCTTTATGTGTGTGTATGTTTTGTTTTGTTTTTGCCAGTACTGAGATTAAATGCAGAGCCTTGAGCTTGCTAGGCAGATGCTCTGGCACTTGAGCTATGCCTATAAGCGTTTGGCTTTAGTTATTTTAGGAAGTAAATCTTGTATTTTTATTCAGTCCAGCAGACTGTGATCCACATATTTATACTTCCCATGTAGCTGAGCTGACAGGTACACTTTGTTTTTATTGATTGAGATGGAGGTCTCACATTCCTGAGCTAGCAATGAACTAGAACTCTCGTATCTTTTCTTCCTGAGTAGCTAGGATTACACGTTTGCCAGTATTTGTAACCAGTATCTATCATTCTAATAACTAAAACAAAGATGTGGTTTAAATTCAGAGTGAGCAATTACTCCTTTCCTAGTAACAAAGCTACAAGACTAGATTCACATTAAACAAGACTCTGAAATTATTCAAATAAAATACTAATGATTTTCTTTCAGTTAATTCCTCCTGTTTTCATCAGATTCATTATTACCTTTTAGCAAATAATAAAATATAAACCTTAAACAATGTATTAAAGTTTGATAAACATAAACATTCTATTGGTGACCAATGACTGATCAATTGTTTTAATATGTTAGGTTTTAAGTAAATGTGTAGTCATATTGACCTAGCAAATGATGATTCCTAACAGTTCTGGCACATGTGTAACGTAAATAAAAATATCAATGACATTTTAAAATTCTGAACTGTTGTCATTATGAAATTGCATTTAGAATTATATAAATCAAACACAAATCAGTATTTTAATGTGAATGTTGTCATGTTGATAAGATAGAATGAAAAATATTAAAATTGAGAAATTAATAGGATATGTAATATTAAAACATGTTTTTATTTGATTACCATTTTTAATTTTGGTAGCACTCTATGTGAATAAAAAGTTCCTTACAGCCAGGTGCCAGTGGCTCACGCCTGTAATCCTAGCTACTCAGGAGGCTGAGATCTGAGGATCATGGTTCAAAGCCAGCCCAGGCAGGAAAGTCCCTGAAATTCATCTCCAATAAACTACTCAGAAAACTGAAAGTAGGGCTGTAGCTAAAGTGGTAGAGTATTTGCCTTCTGCTGAAGACTGAGGCCCAGAGTTCAAGCCCCACGACAGACAAAAAAAAGTTCCTTGTGCTATTTATACATATCTAAAAATTTTTCTTAAAAAATCTTTTAACCAGAGAAATTTTAAAGAGAAAGGATATGGTTTCAAAGTTTTATACTGGGGCATAAATAATTAACAACAAAATAAACACTGTTCAATCCTTCTTTGCTTTCCCTACACACTTACTGAAAATCACTTTTCACAGCATTTCATTAAATTTAGCTGTGGAACCAGGGACGCTCCCACAGTGCCTTGTCCAACCTACTCATTACAAAACTTCACAACGTTTATATATTTTATGTCTGACTTTATTTCTACCACCTGATGGAATTTTGATAGTACTCTTTATTTTCTTTGTGCTTTTTAATGTATTCATTTTAAAGAGTGCAAGTGCCATTACAAAATATCAATGCTTCTTAGGTTAAAACTAATCATATATTTTGCATTGCTACTCTTTAATATTAAACAATGTGAAATAGTATTCAAAGATTTTCTTAAAATTCAAGATTACTCCTGAAGGACAATCTGGCTCTCCATTGGTGTCTCCAAAATACCTGAATAGCTGCTAAAAATTAATGAGTTCCTTGTCATAGCGTGCTTTCTTGAGGGTCCTGTGGACATTCAGTAGTCCACACTTGACATATTCCCTGCTTCACTCTGTAATTGTAACTGCATAAGACACTATTAACCCTCACTTTTCTCAACTCCCTTACTCTCCTGTTCTTAGAACTTTAGATTCAAGAGCAAACATCACCAGGTAGATAGATCCATTGAAGCTCCAATTCAGCATAGAAATGGAAACACAACTTTCTATTTCCAGCCCTGTCTTTTTGGTTTTGACTGGCCAGTTATGGCCTTATTTCTGACCCCTAATCCAAGCTTCAGAACAGATTATGTAAGTCAGTCCTGATCATACTTTTTTTTTAAAATTTTCTGTAAGTAGTTGTACAAAGGAATTGTCGTTTAACAGAGCATTTTATGAATACAATGGATCTTGATCCATGTCATTCCTTTCAACATTCTGCACCTGAAAAATTTGAAAATAAGTTGCTCTCCTGTTGCAGATTTGTACAATTATTTCCATATCCATTAAGTAATTAAGTTTGAGAAAAATGTTCATGGTTAGATATATCTCATATTATATTGTCTTTTTAGTTATAAGCTTTATCAAATATATAAATATTCTATTTGTTCTAAGAACATGAAATCTAAAACTGCATATTCAATGACACAATTGTATCTATAGTCAGCGCTGAATGTATTTAATACTCCTTTCATATGAATATGCTGAAATTCCAACTCCCAAGACAATGAATGTTCTTGTGGAATAGAGCCTTTTGGGAGGTGATTTGATCACGGGGATGCATTTGTAACAGCACTTACATAAAGAGATTGTTTGTTCCTTTTTTTCCACATGAGGATAGTAATGGGACACTATGAACTCAAAAGTGCAGCCTCACTGGATGCTGAATCTTAGTTCTGAACTTCCCAAAACTGTGAAAAAGAAATTTCTTTCTTTTTTCTTTTTTCTTTTCTTTTTGGAGGGGAGGGTCGGGTCCTGGGCCTGACCTCTGGGCCTGGGCGCTGTCCCTCAGCTCTTTAGCTCAAGGCTAGCGCTCTACCACTTAAGCCACAGTGCCACTTCCGGCTTTTTTCTTTTTGCTTATGTGGTGCTGAGGAATCGAACCCAGGGCCTCATGCATGCAAGGCAAGCGCTATACCACTGAGCCACCTTCCCAGCCCTGAAAAAGAAATTTCTGCATATTATAAACTATTCCTATATTTCTTATAGCTTCCCTGTGCACAAATATCTTGGCAATAATAGATTTTTCTTTACCTTTTCACTAAAACAATATTTTCTCTATGCCTCATATCAGACTTCATTCAGTCATGAATATCACATTTATCCCTTAGGTTATATTTTTTATTATTGTAAATTAATTGTTCAGTGAGGTTTGTACTGTGATATTAATAACCTGTGTATAATGTGCCTTGTTCAAGTTTTCCCTGGTTTTCATTAAACTTACTTTATCATTCTCTTTCCCATTCCCTTTAAACAGACGCTGGTGGGCCTCATTCACTGTGCTATTTTTATTCTGATGTATAATATATTCTTAAAATACTCTGTCACTTTGTCCTTTCTTCCTTCTCTCATTATCTAACAAACAGCATGTTTTCAGGTTTAGATTCTTTACATGAGTGAAAACCTGAAATTTGTTTTCTCTGAGCTCAGCTTCTCTTGCTTAATATGATGATACCCAGTTCACCCACTTTCATGCAAACAACATAATTTCATCCTTCTTTATAGCTAAATAAAATTACATTGTGTATATGAACGCCATTCTCTTTACTCAATTATCATTTATTGAATATCTATAATGGTTCCACATCTTCACTATTGTATATTGACATTTTACTCTTTTAAATCCCTAATCCATGTTTCTTTAGTTCCTCAGACATGTGAGCAGTGACATCAGATATGATTCCTAAACAGGACTATTTGACATGACATGAACTCATCACTAAACTTAAAACCTACCAAAGTAGAAACATTCCATTTATAAAATACAGTAGCACCTATATCTATGTAAACATAGAAAATCCTGCATCAGTGTGTATACTAATCCAGTCTCATAATGTTAAATTACAATGAATAAAGCAGATAAACTTCTAAGCTGTTGGTACTAAATAGTTTTTTGTTTAAATAGCAATGCTCTTCTTTTTACACAAATCTAAAACTATATCATTGTCTTTTTAACTTTAATGAAGTCACTCACCAAACACCTAATTAAGGTCAAGGAGACAATATTGTTTACCAAATATTTTCATTTAAAATATTATTTTAACGAGTAAAACAAGGTAAGGACATGGTTATATATATTATTTATTAAAATAAATTATGGCTATAATTTACAAATTTATTATTTAATTATTGGTATAACTTGTATATAATATATAACTTATAACTTATTTTAATTACTATATATTAAAATAAAACATATAAAATCATTTAATTCTTGGAAATTGCTTTCTTTATTTTTTTTAAGCTACTTCATTTGTTTCCCATTCTGCCCTATTTGCAAAAAGTAACAGGATTCTGAGTAGATTTGACCAATTGTCTCCATGTATTATTAGGAAATTGCCTGTGATCTTGATGCTTAGCAGTGTGTAGCTACTTCTTCAAAGAATAATTCACTCATTTCCACCGCCACCACCACAAACCAGTAATTTCCTCCTTACTACTACTGTGGAATAAGTTTTATTTACTTCTCAAGGGTTTCTTTAAGTTTAACAGCCTCACCCCGATCAAATTGCAAAAGAGTAACATGGCAATTGATTATTCAGCTGACCTCTATCTTCCCAGGACCTTGGCCTTGGTGGCCTTAAATACTCAAATTTAATCTCAGCTCCTTGAAAGTGTTTGTTTTAGTAGGAGTGCTAGGATGTTCATAGCCTCTGTAATTACTGTCCTATTTAAATATACCCTTTAGTATAGATTATGGTTGCTTTATTAATGATGTCAACAGTTCTATTTTTTTTTACACATATTGAGAAAGGGAAGGACCAGGGACTCTTTTTTTCTATTGGACAGCTATGGTCTTTTATGAAAACTGACAATCAACTGGCTACTTCCTTCCTGGACTTATTTTCTCAGATGATATACTTGGTAGATTTATTTTGATTCCTTAAAATATGCTTATGGAATCAAAGTTTCTTGTAACTTTCCTGAATTCTTCCTTAGACAGAGGCTTGTTTGTGCCACTATGACAGAGTCAGGTGCTTTTCCCCATGCAGCACTTGGCACAAAGAAACCATGACAATCTTTTGAAGACTGATTTATGTGACTGGATGACTATAAATGCCACTTTTTTCTAGGGGCTTTCCTACCTAATTGTTACTACAAATTATTTAAATCATCTTTCACTTTCAAACTTGTTAAACTCTAGTAAATCTTTAATTTCAGATTTTAATGAGAAAACTGGTAAACTTATTAAAATCTAAATTAATTTTGGAGAAGCCAACTTTTATTGACTTTTCCATAATTAGGTACAGGCCAAGCAAAGTCCTAAGGAGTTATAATACACTCCATTTTAACAAGAATAAGACACAACTGGCCCTAATTCAAAACTTCAAGCTTGGTTTTTGGAATCATCTTTCCCACAGTTACTTATTCATGTTTTCTGGGGTCGGTATAAACATCTAGACCCCTTGCTCAAATTCAAACAGACTATGGCAGACAGAGATCAATCATTTTCAATAGGGAATCTCTATCTGGTTGTGATGAATTGGAGAATTCACTGGAGATGAGGTCATCAAGATACTGTAGAATATGTTTTAATGAATGTGTTTGATTCACCTTTAAGAACCTACAAAGTCTTGTTGGAAATAGAAGTTTTTTGTTCTTTCATAAAATCCTGAGTAAAGTTTCATTTCTTTTCCAAATTAGGTTATTGTAGCTCTGGATAATTTCAGTGAGGAAAACTGATAAAATATTACCAGCTTCCTTATTTCCTTAAAAAGAAAGCTTCCACAGTATGAATTCAGGTTTATTTAAGCACCATGTCCTTATGACTAATATATTGGATGAGAAAATGCATTTTTCATCTCTAATTTTCCATATATGTACTCTCCTTAAATTTATTATTGTTTTTCTTTGGTTTATAACTCAAAAATTAAATATTGAAAATGTCTGGGAAGTTTTGCAGTTTTCCTGTGAAATGTAGTAAAACACATTCAAAAGAAAACAAACAACAAAAAATGCAGCTCTGAGAGTATAAAACAGATGTTACTTTCATAAGTGCAAAGGAACATTTGAATTTCAAATAAAAATGTAGCTTAATCCATGATATGAAGCAATGTAAAAGTCAGCTTAATGTTTGAAAATATTGTACATTAGAAAAGAAATATAAAAACATATAGATGTTTGGAGGTGTCTTCAAAAACTTGGTTACCCAAGATTTAATATGGAATTTTGTTTTAAGACAGAAGGCTAAAGTAATTTCAGTTCTGTGAATGCTGTGGAAGGTAATCAGAAACTGTTATCTTACAGAAGAGAATAAGGCATCCTGTATTCTTCAGTTGACTTGTGTGTGTATACATATATGTCTATATATAGATACATATGTATGCATAGTTGCATTCATATGCACAGTGTCACTCTTATGTACATATATAATTTTCTTTAACTCAGTTCTGACTAACGAAAAGACAGAAATACTTTGATAATTTGATCTATACCATTTATTTTAAACCTAGAATTGCTATTATTTGAAGACTTTTCTGTAGTAACTTACATATAGATCAAGATTAGACTTCCAAAGTTTCGGAAAGCAAGCATCCAGTAGATCAGTCACAATAAGAGAATTAGAAACTTTAGTTTGTAATTATTTCCACTGCAATTTCCATCTATAAAACATCTTTTACATTTATGTAATATCCTGAAGCACTTAATTCACTTATAACATCTAGTTGATTGAAAGCTTATAGTTGAATATTGACCTGTAATTATTAGGGAGTAGTTTCTTTAAGGAATGAAAACACGATTAGTAAGAAACCAAAATTTTGTTAAATGGAAAAAAATGCAATACATAACTTAAAAGTTAAGAAAAATGAGGGAAGGTGGTGGGAAAGGTAAGTAAGAATGGAAAAGGAGTGGCATTCATCAAGAGGTACTGCATTCATAAACTGCTCTGTTGAATGGCAACTCCTTTATACATCTACCTAAAGAAAATAAAAATAGGGGCTGGGAAGTTGGCTCAGTGGTATAGCGATTGCTTTGCATGCATGAGGCTCTGGGTTCAACTCCTCAGGACCACATAAACAGAAAAAAACAGAAGTAGTGCTGTGGTTCAAGTGGTAGAGCACTAGCCTTGAGCTGAAGAGCTGAGGGACAGCACTTAGGCCCAGAGTTCAAGTCCCATAACTGACAAAAAAATAAATAAATGAATAAAAGTATATTTAAGAAAAGAATTTATTAGGGATATTATATTTGAACTCAGAAAAATGAATTTCTAATTAATAGTTATCCCTTGTGAGAAGTATACATTGGGGAAGGACAATATGTAAATATTTATCCTTATATAATATATATAAGGATAATATATAGAATAATATATAATATAATATATAGAACAGAATAGAATAATATATAATCCCAGAAAATATAACAATGACAACACTAAGAAAAGCATAATAATTATTTAATTTCAAAAAATATGTATCTTGACTGATATGTATATATATTTTATAAATATATAAAATAACAAATGCCCTTCTCCAAATGTTAGTGAGCTTATGTGATCAGTTTCACATTCATTTTTACTAATTTTCTTTCTATGTAGGATTAGAGAGGTCCAATGCTTTATAGCTTCTTTTCATATATAAAGTAATTTATTTTGTGGAAATATCTATTGCTGCCTTTTTATCTATGTTTCCTTTATGTTAATTGTATCTTTCTATCATAAATAATAAACGTGGGTTCTTCTTTAGTGTGCCTATATGGCTAGATGGAATTTTAAAACAATTAGGTAAATGATACTATTCAAGCTACTTGTTTATAGTTTTGAAGTGGTTTATTTTTTATTTTATTTTTTGTCCATTGTGGGGATTGAACTCTGGGCCTGGGTGCTATCCCTCAACTTTTCAGCTCAAGGCTAGTACTCTACCACTCTCACCACTTCTCTCTACCACAACACCACTTCTGGTTTTCGGAATGGTTTATTAGAGATAAGAGTCTCATGAACGTTCCTGTCCAGTCTGGTTTTGAACCGGGATCCTCAGATCTCAATCTCCTGAGTAGCTAGGATTACAGGAGTGAGCCACGAGCACCCAGACAAAATGGTTTAATTTTTCCAAAATTTTACCTTGCCTGTTGTCTCACATGAGAATTCGAGCTTATATTGTTTTCAGTAAAAGCATGTATTAACCTATACTATGTTTTACATTGCCTAAGTAGGAGTTTATTTCCTGACCACAGACTCAATTTGGTAGTACCCAAATATTCTACTTCAGTTCTTAGCTAGGCGTGGTCACACATACTTATCTCAGAGCTTGGCAGTCTGAAGCAGGAAGATGATGTACTTAAGGTCAATCTGTGCTTCATAGCAAGGCCTTATTTAAAATGACAATTATTCTTTAGTACGTGAATGCATACCATCTATTTTGTTTGTGATTGTGAAGGCAAATTCCTGGGACTGTCTATGCACTATATCTTCAGGTATAAAAAGATAGATAGATAGATAGATAGATAGATAGATAGATAGATAGATAGAGACAGATAGATATTTTATACCTATAAATGTAGTATGTATTTTAAAATATATTCTGCAATCTTAAAACCATCATTAAAACAAAATCTGATAAAACTATAGAAGCCTAGGTGAACTGTGGTAATATCTATCTTGAATGAATGGTAAATTCCTATTTCTTCTTTTCAGATTTATTGATGCAAGATTTTGGTCCAAATGTCACTACTCTTTCTTAAAAGATTGTATTATAAGTTCTTGATATGCTTTTGGGGATATTTTGGAGATGATACTTTTTGGAGATGATAATTGTACATAGCAACACTTAGTTCTAGACATTTCCTTCCCAAGAAGTTTGTATACTACTTCTTAAGACAAAATATTTAAACTTTTCCCAAGGGTTCATTAAGCATGAGCAGTTGTTTCACATGCAGAATTTGAGGCAGCAATCAGAGATAGACTGTCCGATATTCAAATGTCAGCTTTGCTCATTATTGCATGTATGAACTTGGGTAAGTTTAATCTCTGAGTCTCCATATCTTTTTACAGAGTTCCTATCTCATGGGACTCTTTTAAGATCATGTCAATCACGAAGAACAATAGCACCATGAAAACATTATTGCCACTATTAAGGCATGTTGGGCATGGTCGTGTACACCAATATTAAGAGCTACCTGGGAGATGAAGGAAAAAGTATTTCAAATTCAGGGCCTGCCAGAATAAAGTAAGGGAGACTTTGTGATTGGACCACAAAGACAATTCACAGCAAATGCTCTTACAGAGTCATGCATGAATGAACAAGCAAATTAAAAATTCAAGTTGCCTATGTAATCTCAAATCTGAAAAGCCAGGTGGGATAGGATAACCTTTTGTTTTGTAATCACAAATAGCAGAAGAAGTAGAAGTAAAAAAGATTTGGGGTGTAAGATACTTCTAAGATACACTGCTTTGGCTGGGTTCTGTTGCTTCATGTGTATAGTCCTAGCTGCTCAGAAAGCTGAGATCTAAGGAACAAAATTTGAAGCCAGTCAGGTTAGAAAAATCCCCAAGACTATCCAGCAAAAATTATAATGAGACAAATAAAATTTTAAAAATTGGATATGAAAATACTTTATAAAATAGTGTGTTATACTATAGTTGCACTTATAAACATATATAACAATTATAATCTATAATTATATCCTTTAATTGTATTATATTACATTGCATTTTGATATGTAATATTTAAATTAATTCACCAGTAACTTAATAATGAAATTTAAATAAATTATATTTGTAATTACATAATTAAACAAATTACAAATGTAATTTATTTAAATGAATTACTTTAAAAATATCAATTATTGAATTCCTTAGTTCAAATCCTAGCACTAACAAGAATGGCTGAAATGGAAATCTATGTCAAAACTATGCATGAAAGAGAATCATATAGTCTACCAAATACATGGTATGGTAAAAAATGGTATGATATTTTTCACAGTATAACAAAATAGAAAATAACTGAGGATAGTTAAAATAAATTCATTTCTAGCATACATACTTCTGTACCCTTTGATTATTTAATACTATGTAAGACTTTTATAACAGAAAAAATAAAAAAATTATATTTTGACAGGAAAACAATCACATTAAAGAATAGAAAAAGAGAAAAAAATTATATTTTGAAAATAAGGATTTGGCAACTGCTGTAGATTGTGTGTGTGTATGTATGTGTGTGTGTGTGTGTGTGTGTGTGTGTGTGTGTGTGTGTGTGTGTGTGTGTGTGTTTGTGAATCGGAAATAAGGAAATCAATGTTTCCCTAGTTGAAAAGTACTACAATAGATATTCATCCCCGAAAAAATGGATAAAGTGGCTAGAGAGGCATGTAGAAGGACTTCTTTTGACCATATGTGGTAAAAAAAAACTAATCACTAGTGTCAGGTGCTTCATACATAAAAAATGTGAGCCAGAATCCATAATGTGTACTGCAGATTGCCTTTGGGGATTAGCAGATCACAGGAAAGAGAAACAATAGACAATGATGCTCCCAAATAATTCATTTCAAAACCTTCAGAAAGCACCTGCTCATTAGAGACAGGCTGTCACTTCCTTTATTTGTATATCATATAAATTAATAGAGTCAAGACTGTGGATTTTCATAGCACCATTTCAGAATATTGCAACTGGAGCCTTGATTACCTCAAACCTGCTTTGGCTATTCAGACTTTTCTAACCTCCAATCTTGTGTTTGTTTGTTTGAGAAAATGCATTTTAACTAGCCATCTTAAGGAGCTGATGAAATAATTAGACAGGTGATTTATATTTTCAGTATTTTCTATGTAAATGCAGTTTCTTCAGTGAAACTAGAACCGAGTTGGCTTTTCTCCTCATGGACTCCAGAAATCAGTTGGATGACTTACCTTATCTTTTCTTTGCTTTTCATCTTGGTATACAGTCCAGTGTTCTCCGTCATTGCTGTAGGCTAGCTTGTATGAACCAACAAACTGTACATGACCAAAATCTTTAGCTCCTTGTGTGATGATGCCAGTTACTTTGGTAGGGACAAGGAGATCCACCTGAAAAGAAGATAATTCACACATTCAATGTTGCAATTAAATCCGTGGTAAATTTGTAAGTATCTTGTGTTGAAGAGGCTAAAAACTACATTTACTAAATGAAACAACAGTCTGGTTACTTCTATTTTGAAATACATGGCCAATGTTGCCATTAGCTTATATATTTTTTATTTTTCCAAGAAAAAATGTAATTCAAGATTCCTTGCAAAACTATTTCAATTTTTTTTAAATTAATAAACCCGAACCCAGTGGCTCAAGCCTATACTGTTGCCTAGACCAGAATATTGGCCAAGGAAATCTGTGAGACTCTTATCTACAATTAATCACCACAAAACTATAAGTGGAACTGTGGCTGATGTGATAGAACACCAGTCTTGAGTGAAGAAGGTAAGGGACAGTGCTGTGATCCTAAAATCATGCCCCACAACCAGTACAAAACAAATGAATAAAGAAATGAAATGATGGACATTTCAATCTACTGATTCATTTTACTTTGAACAGATTCCTCGATCTTTTCTAGTTGGATAACTTTGAGACTATTATCTCCTAGAGTCTATGTTTATAGTTCAATTTATTAGTCAATTAGATAAGAATACAAATAAAATTGTACTGTACAAGAAAAAGCATTAAATGTTTCACAATTAAACAGCCAATAAACAGTCAATAAACAGCCAGACCTTTCCACATATTTAATTAGTTCAAAATTACATATTAAGAATTAATTTATTTTATTGTAAGGATGATATTCATAGGAGTTACAGTAACATAAATAAGTTAATGAGTACATTTCTTGTCGGACATTGATACCCCTCTCACTCATTTTTCCCTCCTCCCCTTGGGCTTCCCCCCCCCTCCCAACGAATTATAAAGTTCATTTCCAACATAGTGTCTTGTGAGTATCTTTGTTGCAGTGGTTCACTCTTTGTCTTTTGCATCACCATTTTGTCATTCCCCATTCCTTCCCCAAATCAGAGAAATGTATATACAAGACACAGAGCACCAAAATAAAAAATACTATTAACAGGGGATAAACCAAAGGGGGAAAAATCAAATGAAAGAAAAAAGAAATAACTTCACAGTTATTTCTTCCAACAAAATCCTCATATCCATATCTTCGAGTTCTTTTCAAGAAAATGTGAATGTACAAAATGAAATTCTATGCTTCTGTCAAAAAGAATGGCATTGCCTCATTTGTAAGGAAATGGAAAGACTTGGGAAAATTACATATATATTGAGTAAGAATAATCACTATCAAATGAATATACTCTTTTAGAAAAAATACAGCACTTAAAAGATAAGAATTACTTGAAGGTAAGAATTTATATTAAAATTTCTTTACAACATAAAAGTAATACATAATGATGACTATAATAAAAAAGGAAATAAATGAGGGAGAATTAAAAACATGCATGCCAGGCTTGTGGACTCTGTTTTAAAACATATACCTAATGAAGAACAGAATATTCACCATAACTTAAGTAAGCTTTAAAACAATCAAAATATAAGAGATACAGGAGATAAGGATGACTTTCTTTAAAGAAGTATACAGTAGTTCCAAACATTCCTTTTGCATTGTCCAATTCATTCTTATGTCTCTTGCTTACATCATATAATTCTAATTAAAAAGAAATGGGATACAGTTTTTATCAGTATCTGTGGACCAATCTTCTAAGCAATTTGCCTTTTTTGGTCATCCTTGATCAATAGCATCAGTTTTCCTATCATAGCTTCCTGCTTGCAACTATTTCCTATGGCTGGGTGCTGTGCTACATCCTTGATCTTATCATCTGAAACTTTCAGGATCCCAGGCATGACGTTGGAGCTTTCAACTACCATATCCTTTTGTTTCTATTTCAGGTCCTCAGTTCTGTATGATGTAAGATAGTCACAAATAGTCTTCTATGGGTCAAATATAGGCCATGAATGAAAACAGCTATAAAGAGGGTTAATGCATAGATTAAGAGAATATTTATGTGGCATAGACATCCATTGAAATAGAAACACTTGGGCAAAGCAACTATTCTTTCAAAATATTACTGACAGTAAATAAAGGGAGAAAGGTAAGGAAAAGGAAAACTATTTTACAGAACTCATGGTGGTGTTATGAACACAGAGATATTTCCCCAGAGACACAAATGGCTCCAGGTCTGAATACTTAAATAAGCCCTAAAAGTTCACAAGCCCTTACTTAGCTATTCCAAGGACAGTCTTCTAGCATCTTCTTTTCTGTGGTAGATCTTATAGTCAGCTGGATATCTTGCTGAATGGAGATGTTTTCTCCTTGGTTATGTGTCTTGGGTATTCGTATCAGGTATGTTTTTCTCCTACTAACTGATCTCCTTCTCCATAATTTTCCCTTTCTTTTACTGATTTTTTAAAATGTGGAAATGTTTTTTTTCCTCTTTTTGTGTGTATGTTCCAATTAAGCCAACTTTTCTACTTAAGTAGGAAGCAATCTGTTTCAAGCTGGATTTTGTCCTAAAATTGGTTACATTAAACTTAGAATACCAGGTCTAAGAAAGCAATTTCAGAATAAAAATAATCAGCAAATTCCATGTTACTTAAACAAGGCTTGCACAGAATTTATCCTGAGATAGTCTCTAACCAAGATAACCAAATGTTCAGCAGGCAGGATGATTCCAGAAAGAATGAAAGATTTTAAAAAAAACAACCATTTTCCTTAGGACCTATACTTGTTCCTGGTATGTGATGCCTTTGCCTTCTTGTTGATCTGTTTAAACTACCTTCTGCTCAACTTGGCCCTTATCTCCAAGGGTTTGCCTCAAATAGAACAAGTTACTTAGGAGATTGAGATGATTTATATGTAGACATTTGGATTGATGCACTGAACTATCTGGAAGTTTATACATTTTTTGCCGGATTCAGTTGGAGCTACTTTCTAGGAAGATTCTACGAACAAGAATCTACTTATGGACAAGAATGCTATTACTGTATATGTTACAGTTGATGATATTAGTTGCTGCTTCTTGGATTCTTTATGTGAAATGAAATTTCTGATCAAAGAAACATTTGTCATTGCATCAGTTATTTTTACTGACAAATGCAGCTAGCTAAAAGCTCTTTCGAATGTTGAGGAATTCAATGGTGATAGTCAGCTTATTGGATAGTATGGATTCTTGAAAAGAACTATCATATTCCTTATAGGATTTTTATAAAAATAAAATAATTTAGTAGTTATTAAATGTGGATAAGAATAGATAGAATACAATAAGCTGCAAGGTGAGAGACTCAGATACCAAGATAAAATAAAGCTTAGGGAAGAATCTAATATAAATCTGAGAGAACCTTACTGTAAAGAAACAGAAACCAGGGAGAGAAGGTTGAAGTATTTCAGAAGTAGCTTCTGTATTACAGTATTTTTTGATCATATTCTTAGGTTGTAGATTATGCAGCTCAGATTGGCCTTGAACTTCTGATTTTCTTGACTAAACCATTTCCAGAAACACCTAATTCTGAGGGAAATGGTTAATAAATATTGTACATGCCATTTTATGATATAGTTTGTATCTCTTTAAATGTTGATTTGATCAGTCTCACAATTAATGTGTGAATAACTCTCTTCAATGCCCTTTGACTATTTTCTGTGTAGATTTTCTTGTTGATAAGTTTGTGTGTGTGTGTCTGTGTGTATAGAGTTTGAAACAGATACTCACTATTAACTGCTCTCTGTCCCTCATCCCCATTGTTGGCTTAGTCTTTTGAGTAGGGAACTATAAGCATATGCCACAAAGTTTGGTGCTTCCTGGTGGCCTTTAAAGAATGTGTGATACAAAAATATTATTTATGCTCTGTTTACTAATTTCCTTTTGTTTGCTATGCCTTTTTATCTGCTGGTACTAAATTTGAACTCAGAGCCTTCTGATTAGGGGTAAGTGTTTTACCACTTGAGCCATGCTTCTAGTCTATGCTATATACTTACATTTTATACATGGAAAAAAGCTAACGTGATTCAGATATGAGAAAGAATGAATATAAAGGTATTTTTTAAAAAGCTTAGAACTGACAGAAAACATAAATAATTTTTACTGGCTTCAATCAAGTTAATTTTCATATAAAGAAAATCAAGAAGAAATGAGGTTGGGGAAAGACAGAGAAGTATAGTATTATGTGAAGAAAAACATAATCATGTAAAAATTTGCAATATTTTATGCCACATTGTTTATTTATAAAATTAAGATGATTTAGATGTTAAGAAAAATGCATACAAGGAAACTCAAAAGGCAAACTGGAAGTAAGAAAATATTATTAATTTTTCACTGACCTAAATCAAGTAAAAGATCCTTTGGGCCACATAAAAATATGCAGTCATGAAAGGAGTGGCATGACACATTTTAGAAAGAAAAATTAAAAACCTATGTGTTTATATAAATACTATTTATAAAATAAAAGCATATAGCATATAGTATATATGTAGAATATGCATATATACTTAATTCTACTTGCCCTTGAATATTCTTAGATCAGGTTTTCACTCAGAAGTCAGTTGATTTAACCCTATTTTTGAATTTTACTTTTTATATATTTCATTACAAATTTAGTTTCATTGAAGCAGCAGAATTAATTGTACATGATTACAGTCCTCCTTCACTTACTGAGGCTGGAGAACCCTCCACAGTCATTTTCATCTTTTTCTGGTTTAGTTGCATATGCGAATCCATTTTGTTATTTATATGTGGGTTTTTTTTGCACTGATTTCAAGATTTTTACTTTGTTGTGGCTTCTCCACATTTTCTAATGATTTGGCCAAATCTGTGTTTACATGTTAATTCTCCTTGGAGTTGGAGGAGGCTCTTCATGTACATGCTAATGTTTTTCATCATTTTTGGAAAGGTTTTCTGATATGATTGCTTCAAATAATTTTCTGTTCTTATCTTTCCTTCAAATGCCATTACTGACGTTGTATATAACAGTGGGCCACAAGAGGAAGAAAAGAAAAAAAGCTCTTGTAATTTCTTCAATTTCTGATCTTATTCTTCATATTTATATTCTGTGAATTTTCAGGCTTATTTTGCTTCTAACAACTACTGGAAAGTCTTTGTAGTCAAAATCAAATGTCAGTTATCTCATTTTCTCCAACACCAGAATATATATATATATATTTCTCACTATAATCTCTTTTTGCCTTTGTACTCTGCTAAACCCTCCTCCTCCCTCCCTGCCTCCTCTTCCCCTCTTCCTCCTCCTCCTTGGCCTCTTCTTCCTCCTCCTCTGACTCTCTGGCAGTACTGGGGTTCGACCTCCATCTCATTTGCTTTAATCACTTTTCAGGTAGAGTCTTGTGTTTTTACTCAGTCTGGCCTGGTACTTAGGCCTCCTGAGTAGCTGAATGATAGGCAGGAGTTTCCATGTTTATTGGGGAAAAGTACTTTTTTCTTTCTTCATGAAATAAATACTAATAATCCAAAGTATTCACCATAATATACTGTGGTGAGGGTCTTTTTCATTCTTTCGGGAGAGAATGATAAGAATAGTACTGATGTCTGCCTCAAATTCGTCTTTTGGGCTTCCTCCACCTTCTGTCAGGCAACTGCAGTCGTTTTCTTTCAGACTCTGAATACTGACACTGTTTTTGGCTTCCTTCCCTTGGCCTGGCAGTGAAACTGAAGCAAGGCTGAGGGCACATCTCTCCTGTTCTCTCTGTTTCCCTCTGAATATAAGAAGAATAACTCATTTTCTTGAAACTATAATATTTGAAGGATGCTATTGTTTTTCATTCAATGGAAAGGTTACTTTAATAGTGGAATACATCTTGTTTACATTTCTGTTATATAATGTACTTTTAGTCATATTAATATTGGGCTTGTTTTTCACAATGTGAAAATTACAGGATCAGCCAACATAATTTATGTTGCTTACCATGTACCTGGAATGAACAGAGGACTTTGTGTATGTATTTGTGTGTGTGTATGTGTGTGTGTGTGTGTGTGTGTGTGTGTGTGTGTGTGTGTGTGTGTGTGTATGCTTGTGCTCATGTGTGCGTGTGCTTACTCTTACTGAGGCTTGGACTCAAGGCCTAGGCACTGACTCTAAGCATTTTTGCTTGAGGCAGCTCTCAGCCTCTTGAAATCTGATATAATTACAGGCATGAGCCACCAGCATCTAGCAACAAGGTGTTTTAATAAATATATTAAATTTTGTATTCTGAGCTTAATGTATCCAATACATGTTTCACATATCCCTTTATAGTTTGTGTGACTGGGGGGGGGCAGTTTGCTCTCATATCAATCACTTTGTTAAGAGGCATTCAAATATGGAACCCTGTCCCAGAGTGGAGTTTCTGATTAGGGTGGAGAAGCTATTGGGTCACCTCTAGCACTCTGAGCTCTGGGTCTTTGCCATTACAATTACAATTAAGATGTCAGAACCCACAGTGGGTTTAAGTGAAATTCTCAGAGCATTGAAAGTGGCCAGTAGGAAGCATGACTCATATTTACATTTTTACCTACTTAAGGATTTGTGGGAGAGTCAAAGGTTCCAGCAATCATGACTCAGAAGTTGAGTGAGTTAAAATGATGGAAGTGATTTACTCAGCTTAATACAGGAACACTTAAAATCAGCTCAGCTTTACAAGCTCGAAAGAAAGGTTTCAAGTGTTGTCCTTGTGGGAGAAGGTTAGAAAAAATTTATTCAGCTTCATCCATGTATAACGGTAATTTGAAGTGAAAGTCCGTTAACCCACATCTCATAATATTTTATAGATATTTAAATGATGAAGCAGCTAAATGTATAAACCTTATTGCTAAATATATTTAGGGGTTGATAAAATAATATTATGAAGATCAAATTTAATGTCATTGTTCTAGCTTAATTAAATGATGCTGTATTTTCTGTCCTTTCATAATGAGAAAGTTTTGAGATATTCAATAATATTTTTTTAGATTTTTGAATGTTTTTGAAAAACAAGCCTCAAATGGTTATAAGGTAATAAAGTTGTTGCCAAGAAAACAGTTTACCTATTACCCAATTTCCTCAACTCCTATATAATAAACAGTAAAAAATTTTTGAAGAAATTATAAAGCTTTTAACACTTTTACAGGAAAGAAACATGCTTTTCTTCCTGGCTTTATTGCAAGGGACTTTCTGCTGAACTTATTAAAAATAAAATTACCTTGAAATACCAGAATTAACATATACCTTTTTGTTTTTTGCCAGACATGGGGCTTGAACTCTGGGCCTCAGTACTGTCCCTGAGCTCTTCAGCTCAAGGCAAGTGGTCTACCACTTGAGCTATAGTGCCACTTCTGGTTTTGTGGTGGTTAATTGGAGATAAGAGTCTCACGGACTTTTTTACCCAGGCTGATTTGAACCATGATCCTCAGATCTCAGCCTCCTGAGTAGCTAAGATTACAGGCATAAGCCACTGGTGCCAGAGCAACACACCTTCTTTATTTGCATTTTGACTAGGATGAGGGTCTTGACTTGTTTCATGAATGAAAATTGAGGGTAGCAACCAAGGGCATTAGTCTATATTGTTAGAAATATTCATTGACTAATGGTTACATAACACTAGTTTCTTGTTATGTCCAATCACCATGATATGCATGATTTACTAAAGTATAACAAAACTCAAATTAAGTAAAAACAAAGAACATTGCCATTAAGTGATTTTATAAGACTGGTAAGTCACATGAAATAAAGTTGGAATTGAAATAGTTTGCTATTTAGTGCTTTTTTGGTAGTAATATATTAATATATTAATATATTAATATTAATTAATCAATTAATATATTAATTTTTATCAGGTCAATGTTACATTAATATCTTTCATAAAGTTAAATTTTCTGTGAACTGAGATTTAGTTCATCTTGGTGCACTGAACTTAAAAACTGCGTCATTTCAGTAGCCAAAATTTGACTTTTTTTGCCATGAAGTAGTTGCTTTGACAAATACTTTATTGGAATGTTATTTTATCACATGTATTGTGGCTTTTGAGATGGTGATATATTTTAGAGACCAATAGGTATAAACACACACTATAAACATCCAAGTTTGTGTAAATGTGTATATGTGAATATTCTTGCTCTGTGACAAAGTGATAAAACAGAACGGGGAAAAGAAAAGCTTTTGTAGTAAATGCAAGTCACACTGTCTGTTTTAAATAGTAACAAACTATGGGAATGATCACTGAGAATACAGTCTTTATTATCCTACATGCTACGAGGTCCACATAGATTAGCAAAATTGACATAATTTCAGTGAGTGTATATGTATGTGTGTGTATGTGATATTTATTTGGAGCTATGTACTTATGTCGATACAGAATTTAGTTATTTCCCAAAATCGTAATCATTCAGAATCCCATAAATCACTCATTTTATTAGATCATGAAACATGAAATACTAGCCTTTTGGCCTGAACTAGGTAGGTACATGTCTTATGGTGGTGGGATTATGGGCTAAATCAACAATGACAATGCTGATGCAACTTTTCTCCCCTTTGGTTTCACAAAAAGAAGTGGAAATTTCATGTATTGGACATAAAGTAAAAGCTTTATGCGGCTTTAGAAAAAGGCATCATCAATGCCAATAGTAAAAAAAACAGACAGTGATAGCACAAAACTCTAAAGAGTGAGACTGTAGAGAACGACTTAGCAAGTGAGTTCTACCTGTGGATTATAGTATTAAAATCTATTGACATGGAAAGATGTTCTTTTATTCACAAAATGTTGAGAAGGTAGACTGTATAGACAGTATGGATAAAAGGTATTTTAGCCAGCCATCATGTCAGTAACACTGTCAACATTATATTTGTGTATAATATCAGAAAGACAAGTAGGCTTCAGTGGATATTGAACAGTTAGTTGTCTAGTTCTTTCACCAGAAATAAAACTTGTAGTCTTAACCTCATAGAAAGACATTATTATAGCTTTTCTTCTTTTATATTCATAAAACAACATTTTTTAGCTATTTAATTCATGTTCCTTTCTTTTCAATATGAGTATCTATATTCTTCTGCAGTTATTGGGGCTAATTTACATTTTAACTTCCCGGTAGAAATAGGAAGTAGTCATTGTATGTTAGAAACTCTGACTTAAAACTTCTTTAAATCCCAATTTCTATTTCTAGTTTGTTTTCCATAATACTGTGTTCAATGTCTTTTGTGCTTCTTAAATGATAGGAAAAAAGAAAAAAACAGGCTCTGAGAGAAGATAAAATCTAAATACAATAAGTCATTTAGTTAAGCCCCACAGTATACTGTGGTGTGATATATTCATAATGAAGTTCAAAAGTAGTATATAGCTAACAATTATAATATCCTGGTTGGAATATAAGGTATCTAACTTTCATAAATCATGTTGCTCTTCCTTGCATGCAAACAATATGGTGTTTATCTTTCCTTCTCATGAGGAATGGCTCCACACTTGCAGGATGTTCTTGTATCTTCTTATCTCAGTACTTACACAGGGCTAATTTCTTTGTGCAATCAGCTTCAAACACACTCATACTGTTGAAATCACATTCTTTAACTCTAAAACTATTCATGCACTATGTTTTCTATTACTATAAAATAGCTCATAAACTGCAGTCTTAAATTAGATACGGAATTAATAAATCACTTGAAAGAAGCACATTATTTAAATTTTATGCGTGTGTAGCCCCGATTTTAAAAGCCTTCAAACTTATAGCTCACTTCATTGAGGACTTACTTAAAGATGTAAATAAAAAAAATCTGCTGGAATATCTAGTATATGTATGAGTCAAGCGGAAAAGGTCAGATAATGTGATGTCAGGAAAATAAACCCTTAGATATGTATTTTAATGTTTTTTTCTTTCATGCATGTGTTTCTAACGCATTTATAAGATTATCTCTTTGTTGCTTTGTATGTCCCTCCCCCACAGTATAACCCCTGCTTTCACTATATTTGATGTCAGTGTAACTTGTGGAGGAGATGGGGAAAAACCAGTTGTTTAAGGATACAGGTGGACCTGTTGCAACAATGAGAAGTACAAGCTGTCATGTCCAAAACAAGCTTTACAATGTCGGTGCGGGGGGTGGGGGAGGGAAGGGGGGGAAAGGAGAAGGATTGGGATTGGGGGGGAGGGGGGAGGCTGGGAAGGGATGTGAAGGGTAAACCAAAGGAGGAGGCTGCAATGCTTGGTAAGAAATGTACGCATTATCCTGCCCATGTAATTGTAACCCCTCTGTACAGTATGTTCACAAATAAAATAAAATTAAATAAAAAAAATCTGCTGGAAACCTTCACCAGTTGCATATCCTTGGCGTAAACTTTCTTTAATATCACTTTGGAAGATTCAGGCTCAAAACTTGCTGACATTTTAAATACAACTTGAAAAAAGTTAGAGATGACATGCATAGAAAACAGAAATATAATTTCTTTTGACTACTTATTTTAATGTATTTAAGAATCCCCCAAACAAAGAATTTTTAATGAATTTCAAACACTGATTCAGCAAAAGGAAAATTATGTTAAATGATTAGATAGAATGACACAGAAAGTATAATATCAGAAAATAGACCCAATCAGCCAGAAAGTACAAACACAAAAACAGAAATGAAAACCATTCACACTCAGAAATAACTGAGACGATTAGTCTCTGCTTGTTGAACCTAAGGGGTTATTTTGTATACCATTCTAATTATGGAGAAAGCAAGTACATTTAAAGAACTGCTAAAATACCTATTAGTTTAGAAAATCTGACCATAATGTCTGATACATCTATTTTTGTTCAAGAGATTCACAAAATGCCTTTAGTTTTCCCTAAGGGAAAGGACTCTCAGAATAGAGGCCACATGTAGGATTTTCTGCCATTTTAATATTCCTCATTCTGAACAACATGGCTGTGTTGGGAAGCAGTGCATACATTTTGCATCTCAAGTAACTTATTCTAAAAAGGCAACAGAAAATGAAAGAAATAACTATATGAACCATATGCAACAGGAACAAGAAGTATCTTGGTTGCTGGGAAACTTGAAAGGTAAATTGCAAAGAATAGTTCTGAAATAATGCATTCTTTAAAAAACTGTACTGTCAAGACAACAATTGTTTTCATTTTTCAAGTTAGAAGCAATAATTTAAAATAATCCAATATAATCAACCAGAAATATATCTAACATGTTTCAATTGAGAATGTTTTTGCTCATTGTGTAGATATATTTTATGAAATTAATATATTCCTTCTATTATTTATGTCCTGTGAAATTTTTATACATATGAAAGTGCTGAATTATAATATATATGTTCATCCAGTATGTATATTATTTTATATAAATATGAAGAGGCACTTGGACATTGCATCTTTGTGATTCTCTCTTAAGAATATCCTCTTTTGATCTCACTGTATGTGAGTATCTAGAATTCTGTGTAATTTGTCATATCCCAGAGGTTTAGTTCTAACTCCCATATATAAGAGAGAACATGTGCTGTTTGTCTATCTGATCTTGGCTTACTTCATTTAAAATAATTTTTAGTTCCACCCATTTCCCTGCAAATGACATTATTTTATTCTTTCTAATACCTGAGTAAAGTTCCATTGTATATAAGTACCACATTTATTGGCTCCAGTCATCTATTGTGGGTCATCTTGGTTGTTTTCATATGACTATTGTGAATAGTGTGGCAATGAATATGGATGTTGCAGGTATTCCTATCATATCCTGGTTTATGATGCTCATGGTAGATGCCTAAGGGTGGTATGGCTGGGTCATAAGAAAGGTCTATGTTTAGTTTTGGGGGGGAAACTTCAGACTGCTTTCCAGAATGGTTCCTACCATTCGGGCAGTAGGGTTCTTCCCCTCCATATTCCCACCATCATTTTTGTTGTTCAAATTCAAATTGAAAAAAAATTCAGTCTAACTCGCGTGTGATGGAATCTCAGTGTTGTTTTGATTTGCATTTCCTTTATGGCCAGGAATGATGAGCATTTCCTCATTTGTTTCTTTCCCATTCTTATCTCTTCTTCTGAGAAGTCTCTCCTTAGCTCCCTTGCCTATTTAGTAATTGGTTTATTAAATTTGGGAGAGGGCAGAGAATTCAAGGAAAAAAGGATGAAAGTGAAGCAGGGAAGCACATTGTCCATTGATGCAAGTGAACCTTACAGCTCATGTTTGGAGCTAGGAGGGAGGGAATGGGAGAGAATGAGGGAACACATGCCACTGTATGACAAGAAATGTACTTATTACCTGACTCATGTAAATGTAACCCCTCTGTATATCACCTCTAAAATAACAATAAAATAAAATTTTACAATATATCCATTCATGTTCAATAAATCGTTCAAATTTCTCCTTTATGTAACAAAAAACTGAAGCTACAAAACCCAAACTAAGGAACCCAAGGAATCCAAAATTGACAATACCTACTATTTTGTCCTTATATTTTCCCAACTGAAGTTGCCAATCATGCATAACCAGGATTTGTTTTTTACTGTGTATTTTTATTCTTACTTTATCTTTAATTAATTTCATTTATTGTTATTATAGAGGCAATGTACAGAAAGGTTGGAATTACATGAATCAGGTAATGAGTGCATTACCTTTTGTACACTGCCTTCTGTTTCTTCCTTCTCTCTCAGTCCTTCCCTCCCATCTCCACCCAGGAGTGTATAGTGCACTTTCATCAATGTCCAGTGAGTTCCACTGCTGTACTTTTCAACTCAAGTTCTGTACCCTTCCCTTCCCTTCCCAAAGATATACATATGAACACACCATACATAGTTAGGATTTGTAAAAATATGTATTTGTCAGATATAATATATACTTTCAGAATAACACTTCCAATATGCTATAAAATTTATAAAAATAACTTCATTTAGGATTTTTCTGAACCTATTTCAGTCTCAGTATGTTACTATTACAGTCATATGTTCATTTATACCAAACCCCTTTCATGTCACGAATATTTGGTTGTTTACAGTTTTTTAATTAGTGTGATGAATGTCATTGTTGTTACCTCTTGGTACAGATGTTTTTATTATTGTCTAAAAGTGTGATGGTTTTTGGAAGGAACATATATAAAAATTTAATCTCATAAGATAAGAACAAATAATGATCTAAGATGGCTATGACAACTTATGTTATTTCTGTAAACTACATTTGTACCTTCAAGGTTTAATAACCTAACTTAGTGATTATAGCATGATGATTTTGTTTAATTAAAATTTCCTGAAATAAATTATTATTTACTATTAAAAATATTTAAACTTTGGTGAACTTCATTACCAATGTTCTACTGAACACTTGCATCATTATTCACAAGTGAAATTTCTGATAATTTTCTTGGCTCCCTTCACCTGTTTTGGCACCAGGGCATAATGGTGTCACAAAAGAATTTAAGAAGCTTTTATTACTTTTTCTTCGTTGCAATACTTTGTATAAAACATGGAATATATGCTTTTTTGAAAGATGTGAGGCTGAATCATTGTCTTTAAGATAATATTCAGTTTCTTTTTAAATTTTTCCCTTATTTCAGTTTCTCTGAACATATAGGTTTTTATATTTTCTTTTTAGTATATTCTGATAATGTGTCTTTAACTATAAAAATCAAGTTTCATTGTACTTTCATTTTCTGAACAATTTATTTATTAAAATGAATTCTGGGAAACAGAAAAAATGGGTTATTTTTTGTTGTTGGTAGTGCTGGTGGTGTTTGTGTATACATGGATTGTTTGATAGTTATTAGTTTGTTTCCTATTTCCTTCTTAGGAGGGCCAAAGACATGCAGAAAAAAAGGAAAGAAGAGTGAACAAATGCAATCATGGTATTTAGTATACACTATGTGGAAATGCAACTTGTGAGCAGAGACAGGAGAGGATAACTTGGAGAAAGAGAATGAAGAGGTGCCCCAAAGAAAAATATATGCATTACTGAATTGTGAAATGGTAAACCCTCTGTACAGCATCTTAATAATAACAATACAATTATATTTAAATTGTTTTCTTTTTATTAGCTTCTGGTAATGTATCTTTTCTGCATTTTCTAACTTAAGTTTTATTGTAAAGGTGATGTACAGAAGTGTTGTGGTTATGCAAGTGAGATAATGAGTACATTTCTTTTTGAACAGTATTATCCCATTCCTCATTTTCCCATCCATCCACCCCAAAGTTGTAAAATTCATTTCCAACATAGGATCCAATGAATATCATTGCTGAATTGGTTTACCCTTTGTCCCACCATTTCTGTGATTACCCTTTCCTTCTCCTAACCAGATAAACTTATACACAAGACAGAGGGTACAGAAATACAAAAATAGTGACAACAGGGAATAAACCAAAGGAGGAAAAAAGAAAGAAAAAAGAAATAACTGTAAGCAGTACAATAAAAAACCTCTTGTTTCCATTTCTTTGAGTTCATTTTGATAAACATCATTTTATATTATCATGCACACATAGTGATTGAGACTTTGTGCTCCTCTCCTAAGAATATCCTCTCTTTTGTTCTCACTGTGTGAATGCTTAGAATGTTTAATTTTATTATACTTTAAATTTCTGGCATAAAGTATTTAGATTTTTCCTATTTAATCTAAATTTTCATTTGCTTTTTAATTTTTTATGTTTATCTCTAACTAGTTGTACAAAGGAGTTGCTATCTAACAAAGCAGTTTATGAATACCATATATCTTGACTAATATCACCTCTATCAGCATTCCCCCCAATTCTCCCCAACCCAACCTTTCCCTCACGATTCTTAATTTTGTAAGATATTCATTGGATTCTTTTCTGTGTTTCAATTGTCAAGCCCTCTTCTCTTCATCCTAACCCATCCTATTTTTATTCATTTTTTTCATTTCAATAAGTATTATTTATTTTATTTTATTTTTTATTTATTCTATTGTGAAAATACTGTACAGAGGGGTTACAATTACATGGGCAAGATAATGAGTACATTTCTTATCAAGCATTGTAGCCTCCTCCTTTGTTTCCCCTTCCCATCCCTTCCCTTTGTGAATACCCATTTCCTAGTGCTTTGTTTTGATGTACTTTGCTTTTAGCATTCAATTTGAGATTTCTCTTGAATCTACTATATTTCATTGGATACATTTGTATATATGATCATTCCATCTTATATATTTGCTTATGATTTTGCAAACCAAATTTAGCTTCTACATATAACAATAGTGTCCTTCAAAAGTTTAGTTTTTTATTGTAAAAAAATTTCATTCTTAGTTCTTCTGGATAATTTTTCCAGAAATGTTTGTTTCCCTTAAGTTTCTCAAAGACTTAGCTTCAAAAATGAGAAATACAATGTAATTTTCTTTAATGAATAATAAACTCCCATCACCTACATTTACCATGAGCAATAAATGTAGGCTGAGGTTGTAAAGCCACATAAAAGTCTCACAGTGTATGTCATGCCCCTTTCATCACTTGTCTTAAACATTCTATGGAAGATTTTTATTGGAAAAACAGCAAAAATAATTAGCATTTATCTTAGGGTTCATTTCCCTAACATCAACTTATCTGACCTTTTCTGCTTGTCTCAGACATATACTAGTTATTGCAAATAAGGAAACCATGGGACCTATGTTTCTTTGGGCCTGGTTTACTTCACTCAATATAATTTTTTCCAAGTCTTTCCATTTTCTAACAAATGGGGCAATGCCATTCTTTCTGATGGAGGCATAGAATTCCATTGTGTATATATACCACATTTTCTTGATCCATTTTGAAAGAAGAAAAGAAAAATTGCTGTTATGAATACACAGTTTGATAGAAAAGGGGAAGATTACAAAATCTGTATCAGATAACATTTTAGCAAGGCTCCTCAGCAAGATCACTATGAAGAAATCATTGACATTTCATCCTATTACTCTTATCCAACTAGAAAGTCTAAATTTTAAAGACCTATTAGCTACAATAACTAATCTTACAGAGTAAATATTTAAACAGAATTTCATGTTCTTATAAAAATGATTTGAACAGTCAAATTATGAGTCACATTTCATAGTAGCTACACAGATGAAAAGAAAGAACATATTTCATTATGTGAATAAAATACATTATAAAATCTTGTATTATAAAGAGGTATTCAGTTATTACTGTCTCTCTAAAATTTGAAGCATGTTCAACTAAAATTTCCTTGGTAATCTAGAGAAATGTGCTAAACTGATCTAAAAATGTATGAGGAAAATGGGAGTGCCAAGAAAATCCAAGTAGAAGAATGGTGGGTGGTTTGGGTAGAATGTGAACCCTTGGGATTAAGATTGAAACCTAGCAAGACACTATATAAATAGTTGTGTGATGATAAAGATACAGATGATCGCAAACAAACAGCAAATTTCCACAGTTTTTGCAAGTTTGGCATGTGATAGAGATGGTGATGACTATGATAGAACTAAGAAAAGCTCCAGTACTTCAACATGACCCTGATTCTTAGATTCTCAAATTACTTCTGGTGCTAAGGAAGTCATGAGCTGAAGGTTGTGGTGATAGGCCTATAACCTTTAACCTAGATGAAAAAAAAAATAGCATTACCCAGAAGGGTAAGACATTCATATTCTATTGTGTGGATTTTTGTCATCAACATTGAAAATGGGGAAAGTTCAGATAATAATATTCTTTTCTTTTTTTTTTTTTTTGTCAGTCGTAAGGCTTGAACTCTGGGCCTGGGCGTTGTCCCTCAGCTCTTCAGCTCAAGGCGAGTGCTCTACCACTTGAGCTATAGCGCCACTTCCAGTTTTCTGGTGGTTTATTGGAGATAGGAGTCTCACGGTCTCTCCTGCCGGGGCTGGCTTTGAACCGCGATCTTCAGATCTCAGCCTCCTGAGTAGCTAGGATTACAGGCGTGAGCCACCAGCGCCCGGCTATTCTTTTCTTTTTCTACCTCTTACCCCAAACACAGTACAGTACCACTTCATAGTGGGATCCTTCAACTTCTCTCTACACCCTCTGGGCACATCAACAGCTGATTATGTTCTTAATATTGCAGAATCAACTTCTTTTCACAGATAAGTGAGGAAGATGTGAAAATATCTAAAAAAATGTTTGAATGAATATGCAGGTCTCCTGAGAGAAGTACTCTCATGTAGAACATTAAGAATTTCATGTTTATCTTTCTATCACTGTGAATTCAGCAGTATTTTTCAGTACAAACCTTGAAAATAACAGATTAAATTAGCCAGAATGACATGCAAGCTTTGTAAGTAGCATGGCATGGAAAAAAGATGCCTAGATTCAAAGCCTAACAATAAAAATCAAGGGATAAAATGTAAGTGAAAAGACAGGACCTTTCTGCTTTCCTTTCTTTCTTTTTTTTTTTTTTTTTGATTTCTTTGTTCCTATCTCTTTCTTGCTCTGTCTCTTACTCATTGCTCTGTTCATATAATTGAATCAGAGTTTAAATAATGGCAGAGAGTACCAAACTGAATCCAACAACAGCCCTCAGGAATAATAGGGCTTATAACACATCCAGGTTAGAGAGGAACCCACAAAAACGATTTGAGCCATGAGTAGCTTCAGAATTAGTAAATCAAATGCCATTTTGCCAAGAAGTTTTAAGATCAGAAAACAAAGTGAAGAAAGACAGTTTGGCCCTTTTTTCTAACTAGAAAAGCCAATCTCAATTCAATATTGACTAAACAGACCAGACAAGAGAAGTATAGACTTAGGAGAATAGGTCAGAGTAGGCTGTCCAACAAACTTTGGGAAATTAGATGATATTAATCTTCAAGGACCCAAGAAGAGCAGAGTAGATGAGCTGCTGTTAGAAAGAAGCTGGAATTAGAGAAACCCACCAAGGCCTATTGATAGGAAGCAAAGTACATAAGAAAGACAGGGCATGAAATGGTGACTGCAAAAAGGTTTGGCAATGCCTGGCCAAAAAAAAAAATAGCAACTGAAGTTGCAAGGACACACACACACACACAAACACACACACACACACACACACACACACACACACACACACACACACACACACACACATTATGGAGCAGAGATGAGGGGAAAGCTCTGTCTCTTTCAGTGGATGAATTCTCCTCTCACAGAAAATGATATGATTAAATTTATGAATATATGAATAAAGCAAGGTAGGATTTGGGCCAGAGGAATAATTCAATAATCCACAACATAGCAGTTTAAAGTGCTGTGTGGGCTGAGTACTGGTCTGTGAACCTGGTTCACATCTGTCATCCTAGATACAGAGGAGGCTGAGATCTGAGGATCACAGGTTGAAGGCTGCCCAAGAAGAAAAGTTAATCATAGATTTTTTATCTCCAATTAACCATCAGAAAAGCTGAAACTTGTAGCTGTGAGTTTCTATGTTCAGGGCTTCAATACCCACCATGATGATAAAAAAAGTATGTCTCAGAATCTAAGGCTGTGAAGTATAAACTTTCAAGTGCACATGAAGACAGGTATGTGGATGTTTATCTAGTTGCAACTTGTGGGTGCTGTAAATTTACACAGGCCAGAAACCAGAGAGATCATTATCCTGGACTCATCTGAATTAATGAAGACCTGAGGGCATGGGCTGCACCAGAATTCATCAGCTCCTCAATTGTCCCTGGCCTAAAATATAGCCCATTCACACCCAGAGGGAATCTGCTTATGACAAAGTATGTCCATTGTTGAAGGACAGAGACAGTTGGTTACCACATTACTAAGTGAGGATAGTATTCATGCGCTGAACATTTCTTTGGTTCTCTCCTTAAAGACTAACTCGATTCTTTCTTCTTCTATTCCAGCTCAAGGTAAAGGTACATGCAGCACAATAGGTAATACTCTTTCTGTTTGATGATTGTAGATTCTCTTTTGTGGTAAATCTGTGTGATGTCCTTCTGCATGGGCAAATTTTTGAAGAGGAATAAATATAAATGAAGTCTTTCAAGAGTTACATAAGACTTGCAATATTCTGTTATGGTACAATGATTCCTCTACATTAGCAATTCTCAGTATGAACACCCCTAGGAAAATGTACATTTTTGTTTAAAATATTGTTCTTGGACAAAATATTCCCTAAAGATCTTTATTCATATATTCATTTGTGGTTGTGAATAAGATGTGTGGCTTGTGAGTTTTTTAGTGACAAGTTAATTTAATTATAATATTTGTTGTGGGTTCAGTGTCCAGAAAGCTCTAAGAAATAGTTGGGTTTCATATACTAAATGATACTAAATAATACTAAATGATAAATAATGTTTTCTTGATTTGCATTTCTTTTATGGCTAGAGAAGTTGAACATTTCTTCATGTGTCTTATTTCTTTTTCAGAAGAGTTTCTATTTGTCTTTAGTCCACTTATTAATTAGGTGTTTGTGTCTTTGAGTATTTGTTGTTGGGGGATTTAATTTTTTGACTTCTAAGTATATTTTAGATATGAGAACTTTGTCTATTGTATGGTTAGTAAAGATCTTCTCCCAATCCATGGGCTTTCTATTGATTTTGCTAGCTATGTCTTTTGCCATGCAGAAGCTCTGAAATGTCATGCAATCCCATTTGTCCAACCTTTCTTGATTTGTTGTTTCTGGGTCAAGAAAATACCGGCCTGTGCTAAGGAGTCCTAGAGTTTCTCATATTAATTCCTGTAATGTTTTCAGGGTGTTTGCTTTTGCGTCAGTGTCTCTGATCCATTTGGAGTTGATTCTGGTGTAGGATGACATATAAGTTTCTAGCTTTAGTTTTCTACAGGTGTTTAACCAATTTTGCCAGCACCATTTACTGAAGAGGCTGTCTTTCTTCCATTCTATTTTTTTTAGCTCCCTTATTGAAGGTTAGGTGCCTATCGTTCTGTGGGATCATTTCTGGGTCTTCGGTTCTATTCCATTGGTTCTCTGGTCTGTTCTTGTGCCAGTACCAAGCTGTTTTTGTTTCTATGGCTTTGTAGTAGTGTTTGAAATTTGGTATTGATATTCCTCCAGCACAGTTCTTTCTGCTAAGTTTTTTTTTTTTGCTGTCTTTTATTGTTACATATGAATTTTTGGGTTGCTTCTTCTATTTCATTGAAGAATGAGGTTGGAATATTGATAGCTATCACATTAAATATGTAGATAGCCTTTGGCAGTATTGTCATTTTCACAATGCTAACCCTTCCAATCCAGGAGCATGGAGGTTTCTCCACTTCCTGAGTTCTGCTTTAATTTCCTTTTTCAGGATTTTAAAGTTTTCATCGTAGAAGTCCTTCATTTCTTTGGTTAACTCCTAAGTATTTTATTTTTTGTGGGTCTATTACAAAAGAAGTTGCTTTCCTGATTTCAGCCGTGCTCTTTTCATTGTTGGCATAGAGAAAAGCCATTGATTTTGAAGGTTAATTTTATATTCTGTTAATTTCCCAAAGTTTCGGATCAGCTCAAGTAATTTGGAAGTGGAGTCCATGAGATTCTTTAAATACAAGATCCTGGGAGTATTCGGAGGAAGATGGCAGAACAGACCTGAGGACCAATGGAATAGAACTGAAAACTCAGAAATGAACCTACAGACCTATAGCCATCTAATCTTCGGTAAGGGAGCTAAAAAATAGAATGGAAACAAGAAAGCTTCTTCAGTAAATGGTGTTGGCAAAATTGGTTAATCACTTGTAGAAAACTAAAACTAGATCCTTATATATCACCTTGCACCAGAATCAACTCCAAATGGATCAAAGACCTTGAAATAAAAGCAGACTCCATGAAAAAAATATAGGATGGAATAGGAGAAACTGTAAGTCTCCTTGGCATAGGCCAAAATTTTCTTAATAGAGATCCAGAAACACAATAAATCAAAGAAAGTTTGGACAAATGGGATTGCAAGAAACCGCAGAGCTTCTGCATGGCAAAGGACATAGCTAGCAAGATCAATAGAAAGATTGGGAGAAGATCTTCACTAGCCATACAATGGACAAGGGTCTCATATCTAAAACATACCAGGAACTCAAAAAATCAAATCCCCCAATAACAATCCTCAAAGAAACAACTGTCCAGTAAATAAGTGAGCTAAAGACTTACAGAGACACTTCTCTTAAAAGGAAAGAAGGATGGCCAATAGACATATGAAGAAATGCTCAACCAATCTAGCCATAAAAGAAATGCAAATCAAAACAACATTGAGATTCCACCTCACCCCAGTTAGAATGGCTATAATCAAGAACTCTAATAACAACAGATGCTGGATAGGATGTGGACAGAAGGGAACCCTATTGCCTTACTGGTGGGAGTGTAAACTTGTTCAACCACTTTGGAAATTAGTATGGAGGTTCCTCCGAAGACTGCACATAGAGCTCCCCCATGACCCAGCAATCCCACTTTTGGGTACTTATCCAAATGATTACAAACAAGACCATACTAAAGCTACCAGCACAACCATGTTTATTGCAGCATTATTTACCATAGCTAAGATATGGAACCAACCCAAATGCCCCTCAGTAGATGAATGGATCAAGAAAATGTGGTATATATACACAATGGAATTCTATGCCTCCATCAGAAAGAATGACATCGCCTCATTTGTTAGGAAGTGGAAAGACTGGAAAACATTATATTAAGTGAAGTACGCCATGCCTAAAGAAACAAAGGTTCTATGGTTTTCTTCAATTGCAATAACTAGTATATGTCTAGGACAAGCAGGAAGATCAAAAGCTATGTATATATGACCATATAAGAAGATCCTAAGAGAAATGAACCCCAAGAAAGGGACACAAGTGGTTTTATCTTTCTTGCTGTTGTTTATAATTTATTAATAATGTACTATGTGATTTTTTTTTCTTTTACGTGTTCTTCCCCCATGGTATAACCTCTATTTTCACTGTATTTGACTCTGGTGCCCTACATCTTGTATACACATTTTTCTAATGTGGTGGAGGGGAAGATAAATAACAAAATTCTTAAATAAGGATACAGGTTGACCCATTGTAAAGTGAGATATACAAGACACTATGTTGAAAAGGAACTTTACAACTTGGGGTAAGGCGTTGGTGGTGGTGGAGGGAGCAATCGGGGAGTTAGGGAAGGAAGGGATGGTAGAGGAAAACAAAGGAGGCGGTAACAATGCTTAATAGGACATATGCTTCTTATTTTAATCACATAACTGTAACCCTTCCATATAGTAACTTTACAATAAAAATATATAGAAATAAAACAAAAAAGATAAATAACGGCCTTTATTATAAAATTCCTTGCTTGTCTTTGTTCCTGAAATCAATTGTTTGTTGTTTGTTTGTTTGTTGTTTGTTTGTTTGTTGTCATGGGGGCTGGGTGCTATCCCTCACTTCTTCAGCTCAAGGCTAGCACCCTACTGTTTGAGCCACAGTGCCACTTTTGGCTTTTTTTTTCCTGCTTATGCAATGCCAAGCCTCATGCATGCAAGGCAAGCACTCTACCACTAAGCCACCTTCCCAGCCCACATCTTATCTTTTCTAAGGAAGTGAATTAGCCTGAATTCTATGCCTGTACTCTCTTGCTGATTGCTTTATGTTTTTAACACCAGGTGTTGCTAGGTTTTACACACACACACACACACACACACACACACATACACAATATTACGTATAAATTCACTCTCTTAATTCACACAATTAAAAATCTTCCTGCTGTGACTATATGAAAAACATATATGCATATGTTTATGTATATATACATATAAATTTTTAAGGTTTATATTTGGCTATGTCACCCTAATGTTGCCATTAATGTGTCTTTAGCTTCTAAACTCAAATATGGTTTTTGAAAAAATAAAAATAAAGTCGCACTAAAAGTTCAGTGTTGCAATGCAGAACATGAAAATCAAATCTTGAAAACAAGATTAGTAGTAACTGAGAAAAACAAGGGATAGTTTTAGTGCTTTGGAAGATAAATACTCAGGTATTTCAAATGTGTAGTATCATTTCATCTTGCTTAAGATACTATATATA
Source organism: Dipodomys merriami (assembly GCF_024711535.1). Lineage (NCBI taxonomy): Eukaryota > Metazoa > Chordata > Mammalia > Rodentia > Heteromyidae > Dipodomys > Dipodomys merriami. Next base: position 18,466,507 of record NW_027203382.1, on the reverse strand, counting down.
TATATATATATATATATATATATATATACTATATATATATACTATATATATATATCAAACCATAAAATCAAACAAAAACAATAGCTTACATAAGAGTTCATTTATTTAGTATTTCCTATACTTGCATATTTTTATGTTTTCATGCAATGATAATGTTCTAAATATCCAAGTTGTGTAGTTTCTATACAACATTTCCATTATATTTTTTATGATGTCTCACTAAAACTAGAATTAGATTTTAATCTTGAATATATTATGCATTAGCTTGGTAACCTTAAGGACGAAGTTAACTACTCTAAATCTCATTTGCAAAATATAAACACAATTTTAGAAGTTTTCTTTCCATGTACAAATCCCTTTGCTTCTCTGTTCCACAACTGAATTGATAAAAGATATCTCTGTTTGATTTGACTTTACTGTATACAAATATTAGTTGTGCAGTTTACTGCATGTCTACTATGTGCTATACCCTCAGTTTACCATAACCACATTGTGAATCTCTGTGAACTGTGAGAGAAGCAGACTTGTATACACAGGTGACAGCACAGAAGTGTAGAGTCTTACAGGAGTCCAACTACTTGAAGTACCTGGACTCAAATTTTTGGTGAGTAAAGAGCTAGCAGAATCCAGGAAATTCTGAGTATGGAGGATTAAGGACATCTCATACAAGAAGTACGATTGCCAGTGTAAAGTATCTTTCAAAGGATTATCTTTGGAGAAGAGGAAGAATGGACATGGTTGAAGCAGAGTTGGGATGGAAAAAGAGACTGGAATGGAAAGTTTGACCTAGTTTCTGATGTGACTGTCTCTCTATGTAAGCATGTTGAGTAAGTTAACAAATTGACTGCCTAAGGAATCAAGATATTAACTTAAAGGAGCAATATTAAACCTGAAAAAAATTTTGTTCTCACCATACACTTGACATAAATAAATATCTTAATCTGTCTGGATTTTAGGGTCTTTGTAAACTGAGATTATTAAACTTTTCCAGACCTACCCCTTTTTCTTATATTTTTGGATTGGTCGTGGGATATGAACACAGGTCCTGAGCACTGACATTGAGATTTTTCACTCAAGGCTAGTGCTTGAGTACCACTTTGAGCCACAGTGCAACTTCTAGTTTTCTAGTGGTTAATTGGAGACTTTTAATTGGAGACTTTTAATTGGGACTTTTATGCCTAGGCTGGCCTTGAACTGTCATCCTCAGGTTTAAGCCTCTTGAGTAGCTAGGATTACAGGCATGAGGCACCAGCACCTGGCAAGACCTACCTTTTATTCAGTGTTACATTTCTATTTTTCAATCTTATGTTTATCTCTAAAACTGTGCAGTCTCCATTTGTGAAGTTTTATAGCAATCACTTCTTGTTTCATTCACAACTAACATAAAAGTCCATTACTAATACATAATCTGTGAGTACCGAAAGCATTCCAGTGCATTTTTATGCCTGTTTGAAATGGAGTATACCTTCATAAGGTCTGATGTAAATGTAAATCTTTTGAGGGAGCCAGCCTACCAAATAGAATTCTATCTGTAACTTCTGGTGACATTAGCATGCTGACATTTTAATGTTTACTATTTTTCAAAATATGTAGCACATTTTTCACCAGAATTTCTGGAGAAATGCTGCAGAGAAAGCTCCTAGATCACTTTTAGGTGTACTGGAAAAATACAGTTGCTAAAATATCATTTTTTTTCATTTCTAAAAAGTGCAGAAGTTTTTTGTGTAGCTGGGGTTTATCTTTCAAAGAATATTTGCTTCTTATAACTTAAACTTTTAAATGGCCACTAAAACTGTGCCTCATTGTCCATGTGTCTGTGCAATACATGAAGACTCATCAGTTGTATCCAAAGTTTATGTCATTAATTCCTGAGGAAATAATTATATATTATCTGAACCTAAGAAAGTTAATGCAAAATGTTTTGTTCAAATTATTTTTGTCCAAAAATCTTTTAGGGAATGTAGATAGCTAGCTATCTAGCTAGCTAGCTAGCTAGATAGATAAATGCATACATATATGAGTAATAAAATCTCAAATAGTATTGGTTATGCTATAAATAAATGTCTACTGAAAAGCAAAGAGGAGCTTGGGCTCTGGCTCCCAAGTTGAACACTGTGAAAATATACAGAATTCTCTTTGATAGGGTATGACTGCCTGACCACACAGCATGTACTTATTTGAAAGGGTTCTAGTTGAAATTGAACAGTCTTGTTTGGGTACCAACATTTAAATCTACACTAAAAGTGATAATAAAGGCGTCTTTATAAGTTGTTGTTCATAGCATATGGAGAAAAGAAACTCAACAGCATTTAGGCAGCCAAAATCAACACATTTCTTTGCTGAAATTTTCCAGTGATTTGTTTTCTTATCCAATTGCTCAGTGAAATAATCCATAATTACAAAACCTACTGATGCAAAAAAGAGTAATAATCTTATTTTTCTGACTCAGGTGATTTCTTTTCTAAAGAAACATGCAAAGTATCAGTTTTTTATTATATGTCAATAAATTTTCAGACAGAATAAAGAAATGATCGATTACAACTTTGCTTCTACCAGGAATGGCAGCTCCTGCCTGTAATTCTAGTTACTTTCAAGACAGAGATTAGAGGATCAAGTTGTGAGGCCAGCTCATGCAAAAATAATTTCTGGAGACTGCATCTCAACAATGCATAGGGGTAGCGGTCTGCACCTTCTATTTCCACTACAAAGAAAATACAATGACTGGGCACAGTGGTGTGTACCTGTTATACTCAGCAACATAAGGATGCACTCTGAGGAAACTTCAGTTCAGATCCGCCTTGATGTAAAGCAACACCCTCTCTCAAAAAACAATCAATACAAGAAGAGACTGCAGGCTTAGTTCACGTGGCTAAGTATCTTCTTTTTTTTGGGGGGGGGAGTCCGGTCGTGGGGCCTGAACTTTGGGCCTGGGAGCTGCCCCTCAGCTCTTCAGCTCAAAGCTAGTGCTCTACCACTTGAGCCACAGCACCACTTGCGGCTTTTTTTTCCAGCTTATGTGGTGCTGAGGAATCGAACCCAGGGCCTCATGCATGCAAGGCAAGCGCTCTACCACTGAGCCAACTTCCCAGCCCTAAGTATCTTCTTTGTAAGTGTGAGGCACATAGTTGAAAAGAAATGAAAATAAATCAAAACAAAGTATTTTAAAAAACCCACTTTACCTTCAAAGAAACTGCTCCATCTTTAATGTTTGTCTCTAGAATGAATGTCTGGTTTTACTGATAGTTCAATATGATATAGCTGGGCATTAGGTAGAAGAGCTCTCTCTCTCTCTCTCTCTCTGTAAAGTAGGCAGAGTAGATTCAATAGGACTCCTGTCATTTATTGCCTGGCATCCCTAGACAGCCATGTTTCCTCTCTGAGCTCTTCAATCTCCTGTAAAAGAGTTCACAGCTACCGTTCCTAATTTCTTATATAACTGTTCCTGTACTATTTCCATATAGAGCTGAGTCAACTGAAAGGGCTAGGGATTTCTTTTTTCCCTCACAGAGATGAAATTCTATAGTAAAGTGTATTTTAAAGCAGTTTCTCTTTATATTTAATCAAAGCAGGAATGATCTTGAGAAGCAACATAGGCCAAAATAACAGCAACATAAATCCAATAGTGAAAAAGGCCCAGGTATAAAAAAAAAATAACAGATACACAATGGCCAACAAAAACCACATTTCTAAATCCCAGACCAAGAGAAAGGATCACCATTTGTAGAATTGTTCAGTTCGTCAGTTTGAGAACCATCTGACTTAGTGTATATTTAAGTCATTGAAGAATTATTTTAAGAGAAAAAACAATATGAAATATTAAGTCTTTGCATATTTGACAGGGTTACAAAGTAAATTTTATTTTGTTTACTTTAACTTTCATGTAGCTCAGGATAATTGAATAGGTCTCTAGAAGTGGCATTACTGTTCTTCCTAAGATACTTAAACACTAGGAACTAAGCTCCTGTTTAATTTTAACAAATGCTCAAAGAAAAGCAATAGCTTCTCTCCATCTGTTCTTTTACACACAAGAAAAGATCAGCTCACTTGGATAAAGATCAAGATACTCACTGATTTTTTTTAATGCTTCTCCATCCCTATGTGTTAAGGTTATCTCTTTTTACTATCACAATACCCCAAGCAAAGGACACAATTTGACCAAAAGAATTTTCTGATATTTCTAATTGTAATCACTAATACATGAGTACGCCAAGTACAAAAGGTCAAAAGCTATGCACATATGACCATATAAGATGATGTTAAGTGAAATGAACCCCAAGATAGTGAAACAAATATTTTTTTTCTTGCTATTGTTTCTAATATATTTATAATGTATCATGTAATTTTTTTTCTTTGTATGTTCCTGCCTTATGGTATAACCCTTGTTTTCACTGTATTTTATGTTGGTGCCCTGCATCTTGTAGGGAAAAAACAAAATGCTTAAATAGGGATACAGGCTGACAATAACTTTGGTGGGGTGAGGGGGGTCAAGGGGTGAGGGGAGTTTGGGGGTTAGTTGTGGAGGTGGGAGGGAAAGGATGGTAGAAGGAAAACAAAGGAGGCAACAATGCTCAATAGGAAATGTACTCATTACTTTGACCATGATACTAAGTGTAAATCCTTATCTTTGGGAAGGCAGTGTGAACCATTTCTGCAGAACATACATGTACAGTTCAAAGTAATTTCATTTAGTCAAATTTCTCAGACTCTGATGCTTTGCTTCTGATTAAACATTCATGTTTCTTGCCTCTTAAATGTTATCTCTCTGTTGCATATTTCAGTTTCAGAGTGTGAGAATCCCAAAATCAACTAGTTTATGCCTACTTCCTTTTCATATCTAGTTGAGCTGTAAGAAATTGGTTTTCATTATAACACAATCAAGAGATACTTGACATCAAAAAAGTCCTTCTTTATTGGGGAGGAAGAGTTCAATGAAGTAGTTAAATCTTTTTTTAATTGGAAAAAGCTAAATGTACTTTCTGGTAACTAATCACACTAAGTGATTCTGCTTCATCAATTCACCATCTGTTTCCAAATTTCATCCAGCAACATGTTTTTCTTCTTTGATCACACCTCTTAGATTCTCACTTTTATTTAACATCACATAAACCCCATGAAAGTTAATGAATACAGGTCCAACTCTGTGCATACAGTTGTGGTGTGTAAACCATTTGCTGTCAATTAGGCTTGGCCTCAAATACAACAGGAGACCTTGTATCTGAACAACTTGATACTGATATTTAGGAAACAGAACTAACAAAAATTCAGCAAAGAACTATTGCATGATGTCTTTCATCCTGTTCAACTTTTCTACTTTTCTAGGATGTTTTTTGTGTAAAGGTGTAGTTAGGAAAGAAGGAAGGAAAGAAAGAAAGAAAGAAAGAAAGAAAGAAAGAAAGAAAGAAAGAAAGAAAGAAAGAGAGAGAGAGAGAGAGAGAGAAAGGAAGGAAGGAAGGAATGAAGGAAGGAAGGAAGGAAGGGAGAAAGGAAGGAAGAAAGAAAAAAAGATCAACGTCTCTATTTTTTTCCCTTTATATTCAGACCACAAATGTTGGTATTGAAAGGCCTCATTTTATATTGTTTCTTTTTTTTTCTTATACTGGCTGAAGAAAAGAATGATCTGAATAAAATTCTTAAAATCTGGAGTTTGGAAATTGTTGCATATTCCCTTTCTGAATGTCATTTTATCAGAAAAAAACACTATTTACCAACACCATATTGCTAAGTTCTTTACAAATTACTTCTTGCCTGGAGAGAAAACCTGGATCTACTACATGTATTTCCAGCTAAACTATATACAAAAGAAAGAATGTTTCATTTTTGTTTTTCAAGAAAACTTTTTTTCCATTGGGATATATTCATTAAAAATTAGATTACCGTACTTTCACTATATTTGATGTTGGTATAATTTGTGGAGGGGAAGGGAAAAAACAAATCGTTTAATTAGGGATACAGGTGGACCCATTGTAACAATGAGATGTACAAGTCATTATGCTGAAAAACGAACTTAACTTCGGTGGAGGGGTGGGGGGAGGACCGGGTGGGAGGAGGGGAGGAGTTGGGAAGAGATGGGAAGGGGAAACAATGAGGAGGCAACAATGCTTGATAAGAAATGTACTCGTTATCTTGCCCATGTAATTGTAACTCTTCTGTACTGTATTCTCACAATTAAAAAAATAGATTAAATTAGAAAACCTCATCACACATAAAATATTTCAGTTCATAATTCTTATCTCTTTGTCATGTGTATGTATTTCCCTAGACCAATGACATGTAAAAGATTCTCTCCTTTTCATGGAGAAAGTGTGTGTGTGTGTGTGTGAGAGAGAGAGAGAGAGAGAGAGAGAGAGAGAGAGAGAGAGAGAGAGAGAGAGAGAGAGAGAGAGAGAGAGAGAGAGAGAGAGAGAGAGAGAGAGAGAGAGAGAGAGAGAGAGAGAGAGAGAGTGAGAAAGAAAGAAAGAAAGAAAGAAAGAAAAAGAAAGAAAGAAAGAAATACAGAAAGAAAGACAGAGACAGAGGCAGAGACAAAGAGAGACAGAGACAGAGAGACAGAGAGAGAAAGAGACAGAAAGAGATAGAGACAGAGACAGAGACAGACAGACAGAGAGGCAGAGAGGTAGAGAGACAGAGAGATAGAGAGAAAGAGATAGAGACAGAGAGACAGAGACTAAGACCAAAATCCTGCTTTGCCTTTTTACTTAAGAGCAGTAGCTTTACTTAGAATATTGCTTTTTGATTGTATAAACACATAGAAAATAAGCTCTTAAAACTCAGTAACATTTCACATGTATTTTTATTTAGTTTCCAGCAGCAATACACACACACACACACACACACACACACACACACACACGCACACACACACACACACACACACACTTTCTCCATAGAAAACCTTCCAACTTTCTTTTTTCCCATCTTCCCCATTATCAGAGTTTGCAAGATCCTGATGGAACATCATTTACATTTGTACTTAAATACATGTTTCAGGTGAAAGTCTTGAGAAGGGTAGAAAGGCATTCAGTCCAAGAATATCATTTGTACAGTGTAACCACATCAATATCTAGCATTCAATTGAGGAGCCATTTGTGATGCTATTTCTACATCATTCTAAAATGTAGAATTACCTGGCAATAATCATTAAAGCTGCTGACCTGTTATATATTAAAAGGAATGTTAAATCTAGGAAACTGAAGCCATAATCCATTTTCATATACTCTTAAAATTTTTCATAAAATCCAAACTCAGTAAGTCTTATCACATAATTACTTCCGAGATTAAAAATATCATAATCTTTCCTGATGAGACATTTTAATGGCCAGTGAAATTTGTATGCTATCTTTGATCTTACTTAGTGGATATGTCTCAATTTCTGCCTTATTACATTCTATTACCATGTTTTATTCATTTGCCTATTTCTCCCCTGCTCAAAATTTCCAGCTGAGAACAAAAAATGCTTTAATGTTCATGAAAGCTTATTCCTCCTCCTGCCTAGGCTTTGAGTTTGATTATGTTCTTGACAGCCCGTTTTTTATTCATAATGAGTTAAGACAATGTGTATACTAAGTTTACCTTGGCTTATGTAATTGATCTATTAGGAAGCATAAAGAATAACCATATGCTCATAATTTTCTGTGACCTGTTTATGAGTAAGCTTAAGCTTCTTTCATTTCAGTAGTCAAATTTAATGACCTCTGGTAAATCTGAATATATTTTGGGATGAATATTCCAGACAAAAAGAGAGCAAGTTGTTTTTGATTAACTTTAATTGTTCCTACAAGCTTGTCAGCTATTATATTACGTGATTGCCATTGAACAAGTAATAATTTCTGTACTACTGGGCACAAATCAATTAAATAGTAAAATCTTTCACTATAGAATTGCCTATAATTTTTTCATGGGGCCTATATTTCTGGACAATTATAGTTATGCTTCTCACTTTGAAATGAAATCAGAACAAATCTACTCTTGGTAAATGTTAACTAAAACATCATTCGTCTGATGCTATGTGTGTAAGAATACACAAAATAAGAGAGGAAATGTTGCTTCTAAAACAGCATAAACAGCTTGTGATTTCAAACTCAGATGATCATTGCAAGTAGTTACAAATTCATTGTCCCTTGAACAAGAAGCATACATAGAATCAGTAACAGCAGAAGTAACCTTGGTAGAAGATACTACTGGAGGATCAGAATATGTTACTGGGCTTTTGCTGGGCATCTGACATCTATGATACCAGTATGATGATGTCACTCACTAAATATTGCAATACACAGGCAATAGCAATCAAAGGTTTTAAGTGTTCTGATATTTGGAAGTTTTCATAGGATGTCTGACAAGCTAGTCAGTCTTTCCAGAACGTATGTTATAAGAAATGAGTCCTAGAACCTTCTAGTTAGAGTGCATTCCACAGACTAAAAGCATTGGCATCCTTTAGATGTGATTATTAGAAATTTAATACATTATGCATTTGCCTGAATCCACTGAAACCTCTGTTTAAACCAGATCCTCAGGTAATTCATATGCACAGTAAAGTTTGAGAAATACTGTTGTAGAAGATAAGTCCTAAGTGGTCAAGTGAAAAGGCAAAGAGTCTTCTGGGCAGAGGTGTGGGGGGGGGGGGTGGAACCAACCTGGTGATAGTGATGGGTTGGGAGTAGGAAGATGGGAGCTGCATGTAGGGCAGGATGGTTGGGTTTAATTGCAAAAGGAGCTGTAAGTGGGGCAGAAGAAATGTCTAAAGGTTGAATACTTATACTTTATTTATAGATAATGATGCATTGCTTATGTACACCTAGACATAGATAATGCTAAATTAAGAATACATACTTCCTATATGGCAATGAGTAATGAGATCAATTATACATTTTGGTAAAATTGTTTTGGCCACAATATGGATAAATGATCCAGGGAAACTAGATATTGAAAAAGCCTGACCACACAGAAATTTATTTTAATAGTATAGGAGGATAAATAGTAGAGAAGTGCAGAGATTTCAGGAACTGCAAACTGAAACCATTGTGAATTGTTGATGATTAAATGAATAGAGAGACTGAGAGCACATCTCTGGCTCGGGTATTTCAGTAGTTGTGTAACAAATCACTTAAAGATTGAATCTATTTAAAATGATGTGCATGCTGTTGAATTCATTAAATTTAGAATATCTTAGAACACCCAAATAGTGATATCTAATAACAATTGGATATCTATTTCTAGAGCTATAAATTTGGAAGTCCTCAACTAAGATTACTAAGAGTGGATTACATCACCCTGAGCCAGAAACATGCAATTTGAATGGAAAACATGCTATACTAAGCATCCTTTAATGGACAGAGATAGAAGTTCCTTAAAACCATTTCAGAAAAGATTGGCCAGGGGGTTAAAAGCAAAGTAATACATTATTAAAGAAGGAACTTTTCAACAATACTAAATATAAATCATTATTGCTGATGTGACCTTGATGGAAGCAGTCCTAAAGAAGTAAAGGGGCAAAAGAATAAGTAGGAAGTGAGAGGAGGCGGAAAAAATGAGGCTGATAAATCATTAGCTGAGTACTAATGGAAGCATAGAGAGGGAATAGTTTAGTGCACTCCCACAATAAAAAAATCTAGTTTAAGAATTGTTACATGTAGATAGCCAAATGTGCTGAGCCAATCTAGGTTGTTTGTTTTGCTTCATTTCAACCCCCATTCCCAGAATGGGAAAAGTTAAGATCATTTCTTTGTAAAATTCTTTTTAATGAGGCTCATTTCTATTTGAGTTTGTTTCATCTTACACAAATATCAAAACTGGGAAATTATGAAAGTGATAATCATTAACCTAAAGATCATTTTGCTACAGGGCCCCAAAATGATGGAGCCAATGGAATCTTCTGATATTTTTTCCAAACTTAGAAGATGCAGAAGCAAAATGATGAGATGAATTTTTCACTCCCTGGACCTCATTAAGCCTTTATCTTAAATAATGAATATTTTAATATGTTGAAGTCACCATCTATCTGTGATATGATCAACTATAGAAACAGCCTAACCATGCTGTCATTGTTGTCAAACAATGAAGCAAATTCCAGGTAGATTAATGCCTAACTTAATGAGTATAACATTTAAATTAAAATCTTGTAAGATTAATGACATTGAGAAATGCCAAGAGTAAAGAACAGTGTCATACATCAACTGTTACACAAACTTCAAATCTCTCCTATCTACAGGGGAATTAAATGACTAGAGACTGGTGGGTTTGTAGGAATAGCTGGAAATCATGACCGTAGTCAGCTCTTTGAGGCATTGCAGAGACAATAATGAAGCTAACTTAAATAAAGCAATTCATGCAAGTCATGGCTAGCAAGAAAGTGTAGAAGTAGCCCTAATTTATACTTAGACAGCATAGCATGCTCATTAAGAAACTCAGTGAGTACTTCTCAGGATTGCCATAATGATTACTATACAAGCTTATCATTTTTTTCCTTTCTTTTTTAATATATATTTTTATTGTAAAGATACTGTACAGAGGGGTTACAGTTACACAAGTAAGGTAATGAGTACATTTCCTATCGAGCATTGTTACCAGCTCCTTTGTTTTCCCCCTACCATTCCTTCCCTCCCCACCTCCGCAACTCCTTCCTCTCACCCACCATTGAAGTTGTAAAGTTCATTTTCAACATAGTGTCTTGTACATCTGATTGTTACAATGGGTCAACCTGTATCCTTGTTTCAGCATTTTGTTATTTCCCTTCCCCTCTCCAAGTTAGAAAAATGTATATACAAGATGCAGGGCACTGAAATCAAATACAGTGACAACAGGGGAAGAACATACAAGAGAAAAAAAAATCACATAGTACATTATAAGTACATTAAAAACAACAGCAACAATCCCTATCTTGGGGTTTAGATCACATAAATCTGTGGCTTTTCCTCTCTGTATGAAACTTTCTCAGTGTTGTTTGTATTGAGGTGGCTTTTTCACATAATTATTTCAAATAAAATTTCGCTATAAGTTGGACACTTTATAAAGTGATCTTTTCTGATTACATTATCTGAGTCTCTATCACATGAACATGCACTTGTCAGTCGTCTGCAAAGCTTCTGACCCTCTTGCTTCATGCTATTTGGCACAGTATCTTCTACAAAGTTAAAATCTCTTCAGTATTCACAGTTCTACTTAGAGTTCATGAATGTAATATATGATTTCTATATTTCCATCTAGTTTTGGAAGTGTAATACAACCTTAAAATACTATACACTACTTTGTGCCTGATTCCTATTTTAGGAAGCAGATATCTAATTTAACAGAATATATGTTTATTATATATAGATGTTTATTGCATGTATGAAATATAGTATCATATTTAAAATATACTTATATAACAATATAAAATATGTATGAAGAATAAAATTTAATTTAAAAATAACCTGAAATGTTTAAATTTAGAAAGAACATGAAAGAAGAACATGTAAGATATTACATAATATCATATGATATAAACATCAATGTATTGCAAATTCTTGTTATTTTTAGTTTGTATTTTTATTTTTAAATTTGTATTGTAAAGGTGCTGTGTAGAGGGGTTACAGTCATATTCCTCAGGTAATGAGTGAATTTCTTTTTGGACAGTGTCCCCCTCTCCCTCCTTTTCTCCCAGGTTTTTCCCTCCCTCCTACCCCAAGTTGAATAGTTCATTTCCAACATTGTGTCATAGTGTCTAGTGAGTATCACCGCTGAAATACTTTACTCTTTGTCCCGCCATTTCTGTGTTTCCTTTTCCTCTCCCCAACTCAGATAAACTTACAAGACAAAGGATAAAGAAAAAAAAACAGCGATAAAAGGGAGAAAAAAGAAAAGAACCACAAATAGTACAATAAAAAAACCTCTTATTTCCATTTCTTGGGGCTCATTTTGATAAACTTCATTTTACAGTGATTATATGCACATAGCTATTGAGTCCTTGTGATCCTCTCAAGAATATCCTCCTTTGGAATCAGTGTATGAATGTTTAGGGTCTATGTCTAAGTGGTCATGTGATTTTTAAGCTAAATGAATTTGAAGTCTGTAACATTACACTGCTGTGGTTTGGTATGAGGATATATTTTAGGATCTTCACACTCATGGTTCATTGCTTCTAACAGAAAATGCTTTGAATGAAGCCTAAGAAAGTGTGAGTGTTTCATCTAGAATAAATCCTCCCAGTGATCTGGTTAGCATAGTGCAAGGTGAGTAAAGTGTTGCTTTCTCTGTAGATGTAATGAGATTCAAAACAAAACAAAAAACAAAAAACAAATATGTCACATCTCAACTTGGAGGCTTCAGCTGTGTTGGCTACTGTTTTATATAGCTTTCTTTTTAGTTTTCAAGACCCTCAGCATTAATAACATTTCATACCATCTGTATTTTATAGTTTTTGAGTATTTACTCGCATCTTCCTCGAATCTTAGTAAGTAGCCCCAAATGTGAAATCATACTTGAATTCTCCTTGACCTCAAAGGCTAAATTCATTACACGAATCATGTAACTCCACCTCAGAAGTTAATAGTATTTATTTGCTCTTTCTCCTTATTTCAATTAGTATTGTCATTTTCAAAATTCATTTTTTTCTTACCTCATTATTTTCATATTATTTGGCAACTGCCCCATTCAAGTTGTCAATGTCATCTTTTAAAAAATGTAATTTCAAGTTTATTTCATTTTGCTCAACATCTCTAATGATGATCTCTCTTCACAAAGCAAAACCAGAGTTTTATGATTTGGGTCAATGATTTGGGTGATTTTTTTAATTAATTTTTTTTTGTGAAAATACCATACAGAGAGGCTACAATTACATGAACAAGGTAATGAGTACATTTCTTATCAAGCATTGTTGCCTCCTCCTTTGTTTCCCCTTCCCATCCCTTCCCATCTCCCACCTCCCCACCCCAGTCCAGCCTCTGGACACTGTCCTTGAGCTTATGTTCTAGAGACAAGCACTCTACCACTTGAATCACAGCTCCAGTTGTGATTATTTTTTGTGATTACCTGAAGATAAGAGCCTCAAGTAGTGCTTCCTTGCCTATCTTCAAACTATGATTCTTAAAGCTCAGCTTCCTGAGTAGCTAGGATTACAGGTGCGAACCAATGACCTAGAAAATATACGCTTTTCATATCTCTTCAAGTTCATCAAATCTGATTACATTGACTACATCTCACTATTGCTCATCCCACAGTGATCTTCTCCAGGATATCAAGTTTTTCTAGCATGGACCTCGGGGTTTGCCTTTCTTCCCAGACTTAACCTTGCATGGTGTGTCCACACCCCTCATATTTTAACCAGAAGTGTTCAGTAATGTGATCTTCTGACTACACAGTCTTAAATAGAAACCACACACAAAACACAAACAGACACACACATACTCATACATAAATACTTTATCACTATTACCCTGTTTGGGGTTTATTTATTTATTTTTAACTTATTTTTTTATTTGATAGCATCATCACTTCAAATTGTTTGGAGAGTAGAAACTCCATCATTGAAATATACGCTCCTATTGAAAAGGGTCGGTCTTCTCTAATCCCAGGCCCAGTACATTTCTTGTTAAATATAATGTGCTAGTCAATATTTTTTGAATAATCCAAAAGAAGAATACTTTACTGGTCCTCTAAGAGAAATAAAGTTAGACAGTGGAAATATGAGGTTTGATGATCAACAGATTTGGACTTCCTGATTAACCAGTAGAGTAAATTCACATTTACTTATCCAACCATTTTGAACATACTCAAGTTATTTAACTCTAAAATGGATTTTAAATTTGACTTGCAAATAAGGCTGATAATACCATTTCTTATAATTTGGAAAGTTTGCATGCCTCTGGAATTGTTTCATTCCTTTAGGAATACCAGATGATTGAAGCATAGTCTTTGGCTTAGAAAAATGGACATTTTTCAGATCAAAAGGTAAATGTCACTAGGCACAAGTAGCTCATGCCTGTAATCCTATCTAGTCAGGAGGCTGAGATTTGAGGATTGTGGTACAAAGCCAACCCAGACAGAAAAATCCGTAAGACTCTTACATCCAATAAACTATTTGGAAAAAGCTGGCAGTGTTCCTGTGGCTTAAGTGGTATGCTAGCTTTGAACACAAAGAGGCTTAGGGACAGTGCCCAGACTTTGAGTTCAAGCTCCAGGATGTAGGAAAAAAAAGATAAATGTCAATCATCCTTTATAACTGCATTGTAGCCCATGAATATGAACAGTCCCCACATCAATTGTTTTTTATTTTTATTTTATTTTATTTTATTTTGTTTTTGTTTTTGCCAGTCATGAGGCCTGGGCACTGTCCCTCAGCTCTTCAGCTCAAGGCTTGCGTTCTACCTCTTGAGCCACAGCACCAGTTCCAGCTTTTTCTGCTTATGTGGTGCTGAGGAATTGAACCACAGGGCCTCATGAATGCAAGACGAACACTCTACCACTAAGCCACCTTCCCAGTCCTCAACTGTTTTTTTTATTATTAAAAAATGCAATACGGCAACATTTGAAAAAAATCCTACTTGCTATTATAACAAGGCTTTGCTAAACCTCAGATTTTAGTAAATTACATAGCAGACATTGAGCATATAGAGTAGATTGTTTTCTCAATAAGTTGAAAACATCCCATTTGTAACTGTAAACAAATGTTCTCAATTTGCTACATCCCATGGTTTAAGGCATCTTTATTAATTACAGTGATTTTATCCTGAACTATTAAAAAGGAAGATAAAGTAATCAAAGAAATTTCAAATCCTTCCAGATCTGATTTAATCTTTCTTTCTAACTGAAAAAGCCAACTTATTACCCTACAAATAGCATTCATTTTACATGACTCCAACTGAATATATAAAATGAAATAGGTACATTATCATTTATATGCAGATTTTATTGTGTTCAGATAAAATGTGCACTTCCATTCTTACAACTATTTCCTTCTAATTAAAGGAACATATGGCTGGTGGGTTTAAAGAATTAAAAAAAGCTTTAAATTGTTTTACAAAAATATAATTTTTAAATAATAAGAAAACCTCCAACCTTTCAAGAAAAGATTTTCAACCTACTGTGCTTATTTTATTTCTAAAAACAGAAGATAAAAGAATGTTTCCCTCATTTTAAAAGTGATCTCATATATACATGTAAACTAAATTAAGGTTGCTCAGAAATTAATTTTCAAGCCTTCAATCTATAACACTAGGTTGTAGTGTTCATTATAAAAGTGACATGCTATTAGGACATTTCAGACCAAGTAATAACTGTCATTTGTGATTCAGAACAAGGATAATTTAGAATTGAAATGGCATATAGCTTGGTATTTTCATGAATTCCTTAATCATGGAAGCTGAAACTATGAAATTATTTGAAGTTGATCAAATGTCTTCACAGACATGTCTGGTACCGACATGGAAATCCATCCCTTGGGTGATGACTATTCATATATGAGATGAAGAAAAGTTGAGGAACATGAGGCATGTACATCATTCATTATTCATGTATTCACTGCATTTTCACTGAATATTAATCATTGTTCAAAACAACTTTGGTGGGGGAGGGGGGGAAGAGGATTCAGTGGGGGGGTGGGGGGAGGATGGGAAGGGATGGGAAGGGGAAACAAAGGAGGAGGCTACAATGCTTGATAAGAAATGTACTCATTATCTTGCCCATGTAATTGTAACCCCTCTGTACAGTATTTTCACAATAAAAAAAATGGTTCTGAAGCACTGCAGAAAGAAAGCACTATATGTAAGTAGATGTTCTTTTGAAATCTAAATAATTTGATTAATCCAATTGATTGGTGTATGTCACAAATATAATCTTCTGGAATACAAATCATTTTGCATAGCAAACATGTTTTCCAGGGAAAATTCCTAAGCTTAATAAACAAAATGCTAAAATACTACATCATTTATATTAATTTAGTTGAAAAATTGACCATTATATCATTTGTATTGAATTCTTTTTTTTAATTTAATTTTATTTTATTTGTGAACATACTGTACAGAGGAGTTACAATTACGTGGTCAGGATAATGCGTACATTTCTTACCAAGCATTGCAGCCTCCTCCTTTGTTTACCCTTCACATCCCTTCCCAGCCTCCCCCCTCCCCCCAATCCCAATCCTTCTCCTTCCCCACCGACGTTGTAAAGCTAGTTTTGGACACGACAACTTGTACTTCTTATTGTTGCAACAGGTCCACCTGTATTCTTAAACAACTGGTTTTTCCCCATCTCCTCCACAAGTTATACTGACATCAAATATAGTGAAAGCAGGGATTATACTGTGGGGGAGGGACATACAAAGCAACAAAGAGATAATCTTATAAATGCGTTAGAAACACATGCATGAAAGAAAAAAACATTAAAATACACATCTAAGGGTTCATTTAACTGACATCACATTATCTGACCTTTTCTGCTTGACTCATACATATACTAGATATTACAAATAAGGGAAACCATGGGACCTATGTTTCTTTGGGACTGGCTTACTTCACTTAATATAATTTTTTCCAAGTTTTTCCATTTCCTAACAAATGGGGCAATGTCATTCTTTCTGATGGAGGCATAGAATTCCATTGTGTATATATACCACATTTTCTTGATCCATTCATCTACTGAGTGGCATCTGGGTTGGTTCCATATCTTAGCTATGGTAAATAATGCTGCAGTAAACATAGTTGTGCTGGTAGCTTTAGTGTGGTCTTGTTTGTAAACATTTGGGTAAATGCCCAAAAGTGGGATTGCTGGGTCATAGGGGAGTTCTATCTGAAGTCTTTTGAGGAACCGCCATACTGCTTTCCAAAGTGGTTGAACAAGTTTACATTCCCACCAACAATGAAGTAAGGTTCCTTTCTGTCCACATCCCCTCCAGCATCTGTTGTTGTTAGAGTTCTTGATTTTTGCCGTTCTAACTGGAGTGAGGTGATAGACTGAAAGCTCATTTTTATTTCTTTGTGTTTTACATGAGATGCAGTCCACCTTAGAATTATCCATGAGTACACACACTGTGTGTGACATTCCATCTTCCAACATGGGGTCACAATAATTGGTCGAATACTATGACCTTAATATGTAGAATGGTATAAATATTTTATTCTGTTCAAATAAATCTTGACATTCCTATGTCTAACAGAGTTTTCAATATGCATTTTTCAACTGACATTATATAAACATCAACTCTTGTGTCATTGACTCCAGTTGTTTGGTTAGCTTGAGCAATAAACTGGAAGTAATGTAAACCTATATCTTCATCATTACCTACACACACTTGATTTCTGAGAGTCAGGGCTTGACATTGAAGCTGGCTCACACTATTTTCTTTCAACAAGTCTTTGATCACATGTGTAGCTAAAATCTTAAAGATTCTAATAAGACTAAATGTGAAAAATATAATATTACAATTTTAACTAACAATTAGGAATTCTAACTAAAAATTCACTATGATAAGGATTGAACAGAAAAATAATACAAGGCAAACTAATTGAGGAAAGTACTTTTGTGTTTCCTAAAGGTCAGTCAGGTATGTGTTCTAGATTACTGAAAAGCAGAGAAGGATTGAACAGAAAAATAATACAAGGCAAACTAATTAAGTGAAGAAAGTACTTTTGTGTCTCTTAAAGGTCAGTCAGGTATGTGTTCTAGATTACTGAAAAGCAGAGAAATATCTCTGAAAAATCTCATTCACTCTAATAATTGATATGATTTGCATTTTGTTTATAGGACTAATACCTGAAAACAGAAGATTGGACAGGACACAATGATCTCTCTATCACAGATCAGTTTGTAGGCTTACCTCTCTTGGTGACTACCAAATAAACTCACAAATACTTCGGGGCAGAGGATGAATGAAGGAGTGATTTAGTATGTGGTTCTCTTGGGGCAAGCAGGGCTTTAACAGTGTCTGTTATGTTAATTATTGGGGAAGTGGAAACACTAGTTTGAGTGGGCACTGAAGGCCAACACTGAGGTTGAAGAAAAATGCAGGGCTATGTCAATAACACAATGGCAAATTAGAGCTGTGTAGGTGATACAAATCATTTAACCTAAAGGAGCAGGAAAACACATACTGCCTAGTAAGTGGAAGATCTTGAACTAAATTGCTAATCTGGTCCTTAGGCCATTACTTTAGGGATAAACTTTTATTTGCCTTCTAGAAATTACTCAAAATTTTCCTTTCTAGGGCTAGCGCTATCAATTTCCAAAGATTGCAAACATCAATTTGATATCAAATATAGAGATTTGACTTCTAAACATTGGGAATTAAAAAAGAAATAAAATAGATTTTTGTTTACTCTTTTTTATTACACTGAAGGGCATATTTCAGTTAAAACTTTTAAACTATACTGGGATGAAGTAGATGAAGCAGATATGAACATATACCATCAATTTATATTGGGAAATATCACAAAAGCATATGGATGGGGTTTCAAGAATCTGCTATTAAAATTGCAAACAATAATGCTTGTCATCAGCACTAAATTTTGTGGAACTCCTTTTGAAAAATGAACTATGTTGAGAAGTCTTTAAGATTAAAAGTTGGTATACTCATAGTAGAAGCCCTGTTGAGATTTAAATGTTAAAATGATGGAAGTAGTTCTGTGAGACTTCAGTTAGAATTACAACTTTTCTAGAGAACTGAGTTTCTTCTACACCTTCATTGTTTCACAAATCTGTTTATCACCAATTGTGCTGTAGTTCTTGAAGGAAATGTGACTCAGCTGATGTGTTGTCAGGTATCTAGTCAAAACACAGTGGTAAGTTAAAGTTCAGAGTAAGTCTAGATTATTTTCATGCATACCAAAACACTGAGTGGCTAATAATCTCATATCATTCCCTTCTTTTCTTTATCAAAAGCCTCATTATCATGCCTATGTCATGGAAATTAATGCTCTGAATTTTTATTCGCTATTGTATTTCACATATGATAGATGCTGTAATTCATCTAGCTCAACAAATACTAATTGACTGTAAAAGCTTTTTAGTAAGAGATATCAGAGATCTTAGATCATTGGCAAGATGTAGAGGACAATGAAGAACACTGCATGTGTGAAGGTTGACAGACTGAAACTTGAGACCTGAATTTCTCCTGTACCATTTAGTAAGTAGCTTTTGGAAACTTGGACCTGATGAGGAAAAAATCTGTTCTCCACGTTTCTCAAAATTCTACAGGGTCAGTGAGGAAACCTGCAATCAATCCTCTCTGTGAATGGTATCGCTTTCACACTTGCCCTCACTTATTACCTAGAAATTCTCTTCAAGTTTACAATTCTTTTGTAAAATGTTAAGTTACAAACATGAGGTATTATTATTCTATCTGGCAACATCTCAGGCCACTATAGAGAAACTTGCTACAATTCAGATTATCTTTTTATTTGTAATTCAGTATGGTTCTAGTAAGGTTCAGTGAGAATCATTATTATTATTATCATAGTGCATTTAAAAGATAATTTCCCTTTTTAAATATGTAGCTGATATTCTGCGACTGCTTTAGAATCAATATAACCTTATTTTTTTTAATGGATTTGGATACTTCATTCATAGGCAGCTGAATTTATTCTTGTGAAGCTCTGTGAGACCCAAATCATTTTAAAATTCAATGTTTATGATAACTCCAGGAAAAGAAACGTATTGTGTCATACCAGTGCAAATTTTCATCTTAAAAAATTGTTTCTAACATCAGTGTGTAATACTTATGTGAACTGCATTCAATAGATAGGAAATATATAATGAAGCATGCTTCGAAAAAAAATGACAAGCATATGTACTCATTGAGAAACATGACAAATTACGAAACTTAAAAAATTCTTTTGGTATTTATTTTTCAGTCGTTTCATATTCTGTCATCTATTAATATTGATCATAAATGTTGTTATTTCTAAGAAAATTTCTTTATATACCTAGAGGAACAAATGAACACTTTCCTAAAGAACACTTGTATCATTCCTTAGTGAGTCATTGTGGATGTCACCTTTCTTTAACCATCAGATGAAAATCTGAGTAGTGGACTCTACTCTCCTTCAACATTCCCTGAACCCTTCCTTCTCTATGACTCTGAGTAACCAAGTAGAAAGACTTCTCTTCACTTTAGGAATGTTTGTGGCATGGTATCTGAAGTGTATAGTTAGCTACTAGTGTGTACTAGCTTGCATTGTTGTGGCTCTTTCTATATATAAATCTTGTAATTTTCTTAATCTGGTGCTTTTTGGAAACTGTTGTCTCACTAGAATGTTGAAGAAATAATATTACAAAACCTTCCTGATGAGTTAATCTCTGATTCTTTAATTAAACAAATAATTTCCACAATAGGGAAAGTATTTAGGTTCCTCTAATCTTTCATTCTTAACACATTGATAGGCTAAAGGGTTATGAATGACATTTTCAATGACTTCATCTATTACTATCTTTCCTTGCATTTACTTTCCCACTCAATCTTATTCCACAAAAGCCACAATATGCTATCTGTACGTAGTTCTCTCACTCCCCAGTGTGATCTCTGTCTTTACAGTAATAGAGACAATCATAAATTGCCTTCTTTATAAAACTGAATGGGTGAAGAAAATGTTTACACACAATGGAATTTTACTCATTCATCAAAAAGAAAGACATTGTACCATTATTAAGGAAATGGACAAACATGGAAAAATTTATATTAAGCTTAAGTATGCCAGACATAGAGAGTGTGATTTCCCTCATTTGTGTCAGCTAGAATGTGTCTATAAATCTACAAATAAACACACTGGGTATGAAACAAAGGGTTATAATGGAATTAATGGAAATATAATAGACTTGATGGAGAGCACAAATTGTATAATTCTTTAAAAAGAGCAAGCCAAAGTCCAATAAGGACCCATTTCCTAATGGGTAGTTGCAAGAGGGAAGTGTGGGACGAAGACCATCCAGGTAGAAGAATGAAGGATCGAAGGAGTACACACAAGAATTAATTGTATATACCACAGAATTGAGAAATATAAAGGAGGAAATTAGTCAAAGGAGTGTGGAAATATTGAAGGGATGAGACAGATCAAAATGCATTGTATACGTAAACTGATTTGTTAAGTGAAAAAAATTAAATTCATAACCTGCAATTAGATTAGTAAGGGAAGGGGCAGGGTGGGAGGTGTGGGTGAGAATGTTGAACTGGGTGACAGTGATCAAGCTGCTTTGATGAATGGCAATTCCTTTGTATGACTATTTAAAGATAATTAAAAAATACTAAAAAATAAAAATGAGATCTTGTGAAGCTTTCCTTTGACTTCTAGTCTTAGTGACACATTAATGCTGGAATTCCAAACCTCCAGTCTGCAAAAGGAAAACAAAAACTGGACGCTTGATGCTGGCTTTAGTACCTTGCAAAAAAATTTATTCCTATGTTGTCATATCAAAAAGAGAAAGGATTTTGGGTACCCTAAACTACTGTTCTTGGTCTATCAATCCATTTACATGTATGAAGGGTTCATAGGCAAGATCTGTTTTTATTCATTTTGTAGTAAGATAATTTGAATGGGAAGCCCAATGTAAGCTGATATTATGGTTGGTGGTAGCTGAATATTAGGTTTAGCTATTCAGTTGTTGGAATTTGTGTTCAAATTTTATACTAGCTTCTGCATATGACTTTTTCTGATAGTTTCAGGAGCTGCTTGCAGTCATTGCTTATACTGGTCATAGGAAAATCCATTGGTTCCAAACAGCCTTCTGCCTAGTTAGAAAGAGGAAAACCATAGGAATAAACATACTTGAATATTCAAAGTGAAAATCAGTGCTTTAAAGATCCATAGTTAAAATCAATGCTTTAAATTGTATATATATATATATATATATGATATATACATATATATGTAATATATACTATATATATACAATATAGGTTGTATATATACATATAAATACTGCAGTATATATATATATATATATATAAGTATATATATATATACAGCAATGCCTCCCTCCAAAACTCCACCCAAAGAAAAACAAAGACTAAGCCCTTTGTTTTTAAATTTTTAATTTCTTCATTGTTCTAAAAACATACTGTAAAACACTGGAAATTATAAAGAATGGAAATTTCATAATATATATTGAAGGGGACTTAGAAACAGAATCAAACTTGTATTTACTTAAAGGAAATATGGTTTATTTTATGTGCCATTTCTCCAAAGATGGCTGCTAGAATTAAGGACAAAATGTCATGTCAAACTCATTTCTTTCTACAATCTAATGATCTAAATGGCAGCTGTTGAGATAAATGTAGTTTTAAATTTAGATTTCTTATCATTAGACAGGTTTATTGACTACTTAGTAATCAATTCTCTGCTACTGAAGTTTCTGGAAAAAAACTGATAATAGGTTAAGGACGCAGCACCCCGCCCCATAAATACACATATACACATACAAACACACCTAAACATAAACATATTAAGATACATTTTCATAATTCTACCTATCCTAGTGACTTATCTCATTGAATCTAGTTGATTCAGCAATAATAGTTAATATAAAAGTCTAAATATATATACATAAATTATTGCTTACTTTAGCATATATCTCTCTCTTTAAATTCCTTAGTATACCATTTCATGGAGAATATCATGCATATGCAAATAATATCCGCTCAAAGGTAAAATAATGAAAAAAATTGCAAGCTTCTTCTTTCTGCATGTGTGATGCTCAAAATTGAACCCAGAGACCTTGTCCATGCTAAGATTCTACCATAGAGCTACATCACCAGCCTGCATGAATACTAAAAGTAAGCCAGAGAGAGGAACTATCAAATAAGACAGTTAAGAAGAGAAAATGGGAGAAAATGAGGAGGAATAACACTGTTTGACAAAGAAATGTACTAATTACCCCTCTGTACATTATAGTTAAAAATTAAAAACGAATTAGTAAATTGAGCCAAGTGTAAGGTGGCTTACATATGTAATCCTAACTACTCAAGAGGCTGAGATCTGAGGATACAATTTAAAGCTAGCCTGTGCAGGACAGTGTATGAAACTCTTTCCCCAGCTACAAAAGAAAAAAAAAAAACAACTAGAAGTGGCGCTGTGGTAAAGTGGTAGAGAACTAGCTTAACATCTCAGGAACATGTCTCAAGCTTCCTACTAGCATTCTCTCTCCTCCCCCGCCTCCCCCTGTCTCTCTGTCTCTGTCTCTCTCTGTCTCTCTCTCTCTTTCTTTTTCTCTCTGTCATACACTCACACACACACACACAAAACACACACACACACCATTAGGAAATTTAGTAACCAATCTGTAGAAATAATCTACATAAAAAATAACAAAGTTTGTGGTATAAATGGGTAGTAGTGGATCTGCTAATAAATTTTACAGTGATAATACTGCATTATGGAACATCAATCAGGTAACATACCTTCAATATAAACAATATTTGTCAGTTAACTAGTTCAGAATAAAAACTAAACCAAGTACTCATTATCTTGCCCATGTAATTGTAACCCCTCTGTACAGTATGTTCACAAAAAATAAATAAATAAAAAAACTAAATGAAATGAAACAGAAGAAATTAAGGAGTACATTCTTTATATAGGAATACTCAGCTGTGAGATTAATTCTATTATGTCACACAATAACATATAAGGAATATTTACAGTATCCTTGCAAATCTTTATTTTAACCTTATATGACTTTAAGAACAAATAAATATTAGATGGCACACACATATTGAAAGCACTGGTGACATAATATTTTGCTTCCTGAAATAGCATGACTTTTAAGCACTATTTTGGCCTATATCTTTTTACTCTTAAATTTAACAATCTACTACAAATTTCACAAATATTTTAAATACAGATTATTTGCCTGGCACTGTAATAGCATACTTAACATAAATGCAATAGATGGATTTGTCTACTTAGATGATATTCAAATTTGAAGCTGAAGAGATTTGTTCTTTTCAAGAAACAGTTGGGTGTTAAGCTTCTCATTAAATTGTCTCTTTAGACATGCCATTTTTATTGTGCATCCTGAACCCAATTACTAATTAACATAAGGCAAAGTAACTAACCATCCCATTATCAGGGAGAAAATTATTTCAACATTTAAATCACTTGCAAGACCACAGTTAAAATAATACAATAGCATGGCTCAATTTAAACCTCCATCTTTACATATAGCAGAAAAGCAGATTAAATTTCAATAATTAATTTTAATGTTTTCATTTATACATAGTCCATTAAAGTTTTACTTGCTCTGAAGCATTGGTGTTGGACTATAGCCCAAATGCCAAGATTTAGATATTACTTAGTACAAATGGGCTTTTTGTTTATATGAAGCAAAGCTTCTGAGAGTCAGTGCAGAATTTGTAACTGTACTACACTCTTAATTAGCATGACCCACAGATGCTACTGCCATGCCGACATTTCACACAAAACTGCTCTGAAAGCTATTGTATTTATTTTTTAAAATATAACCTTTTTTTAAAACATTTTCATTGGCTTTTTAAATATAAAAATAATCTTTTCACATCACTCTTAATAGCCTACCTTTCATTCATACTCTGTTAAACCTACTAAACACCCCCCACAATTAATTGCTGGACATCCACTATGTACAAATTCTAGGACCAGGAATTTCAAGATATAAAAGTGTAGTCCAGAATCTGATCCTCTTGTGTGATTTTCTTTCCCTCTACTGTAACCCTGCCATGATATAAGGCAGTATAATAAAATGTAAAGCAGGAAAATATTAAGACTTGAGAAAAGATATGGAAGTCCTGTTTAATGATAAATCTACTATTTTTGAGCTGTAGGTGTTTTAGACTCTAATTAGCAGAGAAACTCAATCCATAATTGCTTAAATACTTAGAGAAATTGATTATTTTTTAACTCTAGTTATCTAATAAATAAGATAATAATCCAGAGCCCATTACTGTCCTCAAAGACAAAAGTTCTTTCCAGTTCCTTCTGCTTTTCCATCACATTCCAAATAATCTTTCCTTTCTAATTGTTTACTTTGGTATTTTATCATGGCTGTCAAAGTTGAGCCTTTTAGGGCAACACAACAACAAAGTTCATGGAGTCAGAAAAATCATATTTAACTAACAAGAACTAAGGATTCCTTTCTGACTCCTAGTATTAGCAAACATTATTATCAGCTAGCCAGGAGCAATGGATAAGTGCAAAGTGAACCTAAAACAGAGGTTGAGATAACACAGTATCTAGGAGAAAATACTGTAATGATAGCTTTCCAACTCACAGGTGACCCCAGCTCTATAAACAGGACCTAAGGACAGGAATTTCTTCTAGGCAATCTCAGTAAATACTCAAAATCTAGAGGCAAATGCTTGCTGAAGGTATTACCATAGAGACAAGTCACTTTGTACTTATTGAAAATGTATTTGTAACAAGTATTTGAACTCTTTTGGCTGCCATAAATTAACTAAAAACAGGAGAAAAGCCTGCCACCTAAGCTTTCATTTTACCTAGGTCGTTATTCTGAGCAGTTTTCCCGACAGAGAGAATTTTGTAATCACCTTGAGCTCTAGGAAAGATAAGACTGGTTGATTTTAGCAGCAAAGAACTGAAACTATCCCTGAAGAAGAATGAAAGAGTCTTGTAGGACAGATCTCCCTCTAATTAGGATAATTACCTATAAAGATCAGGCGCATCCTGGAGCCAGAAACATTATCTATGGCAACCGGATTGTTCCTTTCAAGTAATGACAGTGACAAGGACTCTTCCAGAACTGTAACCAAGGGAAGCAGAACTGAGATAATGAATGACCAGCCAGAACTCACCTGTAAAAAAGACTCTTAAACTCTACATGCATATGCCATGTCATTTTCTCTGCCAGATTTCTTTCCTAATAAACTTTCCTATCACTGTTACCACTGTTTCATCTTTTCTAAATTCTCATGTGGGACACAGGACTTGTGGTTGATTAGTTGTGCTGAATTTGTGGAACCACAAGAAAATCTTTCCCAAAACCCCTTCTGTAGAATTTCTCATTGTCTGGAAGAAAGAGAGGCGTGGGTTAGGATAGAATTAATTTATATTAACTACTCATGATCCTGGTTAAGCAACTTGCTCTCTCTGAACCTCTACTCTTTTTAGTATTTTCCCTCTAGTCCATTATTCTACAGTGCTCACCTTATTGAATTTGTATGTGAAAGCAATTATACTAGCATACCACATTAGATAAATATATGGCACTACTAACATATGTAATATCATAATATGTAACAAAGTATTGTTGGGGATGCTCCAAAACTGTCCATGTAGTGGACCTTTGCCATAATAAGTTTACAATGGGTCTTGGGTAGCACTTGCTATTTAACTTAAGGTAGGTAAGTCAGATATTTTCAAAGAAATGGACTGAGCAAAGGCTTACTGGTTTATGTTCATCAGAATTATGCTTTTATTGATGTCATCCTAGTAATGCATTTTGAAACATACAGTGCTGAGCCAATTCAATTATTTCCTTTTCAGAAAAAAAATTTCTTTTTATTTTCATAGTTATTTATTATTTTACTTTATTTGTTTTGATTTGTGTTAGTCCTGGGTCTGGAACTCAGAGCCTGGGCATGTCTCTGAGCTTTTTTGTCTTAGGCTAGTGGTCTACCAGCTGATTTCCATGTTTTGTTAGTAAATGACTGACTTGCTTACCCATGTTGACTGTGAACCAAGATTCTCAGATTGTAACCTCTTGGGTTGCTAAGATTAAAAACTTGAGCCAAAAGTACCAGACTCAATTCTAATTTAATTTTACAACAAAGGTTCATTTTAATCATCATCTCCTTTTATACAAAATTTACTGTTTGAACAAGTTTACACTCTCAACAACAATGCAGTAGGGTTCTTTTCTGTCCACATCCGTTCCAGCATCTGCTGTTATTAGAGTTCTTGATTATAGTCATTCTAAATAGGGTGAGGTGGTATCTCAATGTTGTTTTGATTTGCATTTCTTTTATGGCTAGTGAGGTTGAGCATTTCTTCATGTGTCTATTGGCCATCCTTCTTTCCTCTTCAGAGAAGTTTCTCTTTAAGTCTTTAGCCTACTTATTTATTGGGAAGTTGTTTCTTTGAGGATTTGTTGTTGGGGGATTTAATTTTTTGAGTTCCTGGTATATTTTAGATATGAGACCTTTGTCCCTTGTATGGCTAGTGAAGATCTTCTCCCAGTCTATGGGCTTTCTATTCATCTTGCTGGAGGTTCCTCAAAACACTCCACATAGAGCTCCCTATGACCCAGCAATCCCACTTTTGGACATTTGCCCAAATGATTACAAACAAGACCATACTAAAGCTACCAGCACAACTATGTTTATTGCAGCATTATTTACCATAGCTAAGATATAGAACCAACTCAGATGCCACTCAGCAGATGAATGGATCAAGAAAATGTGGTATATATAAGCAATGGAATTCTATGCCTCCATCAGAAAGAATGACATTGCCCCATTTGTTAGGAAATGGAAAGACTAAGA
The DNA here is from genome assembly GCF_024711535.1 of Dipodomys merriami. Classification (NCBI taxonomy): domain Eukaryota; kingdom Metazoa; phylum Chordata; class Mammalia; order Rodentia; family Heteromyidae; genus Dipodomys; species Dipodomys merriami. Next base: position 18,439,080 of record NW_027203382.1, on the reverse strand, counting down.
AAAAATTACATTAAATGAAGTAAGTGAGAGCCAAAGAAACATAGGTCCCATGGTTTCCCTTATTAGCAATAACTAGTATATGTCTGAGACAAGCAGAAAAGGTCAGATAAGTTGATGTTATGCGAAATGAACCCCAAGATAAGGATTCAAATGTTTTTTTCTTTCTTGCGATCATTTCTAACATATTTATAAGATGATTTCTTTGTTGCTTTGTATGTCCCTCCTCCACAGTATAACCCCTGTTTTCACTGTATTTCTGTTGGTACAATTTGGAGAAGGGAAGGGAAAAAACAAATTGTTTAAATAGGGTTACAGGTGGACCCATTGCAACAATGAGATGTACAAGTCATTATGTCGAAAATGAACTTTACAACTTTGGCTGGGGGGTGGTGCTTGGGGGGGGACAGTAAGGGATGGTAAGGGGAAACAAAGGAGGAGGCAACAATGCTTGATAAGTAATGTACTCATTACCTTGCTCATGTAATTGTAACCCTTCTGTACAGTATTTTCATCATAAAAAAAAAAGAAAGAAAGATTCTGAGCATAGGCATCTGGGGCAAAAAAAATTATACTGTTTACTCTCCAGACTACACATTTTTGTGTTATGGACTTCTATTGAAACTATATTGTTTCTGGCTTAAATATATAATCTAAGTTTTGTCAAACATTTGTTATTTCATTAGTATTTTCTATTACAAAATTTTACTATCTTACAAAGAAAAATTCTATACAAATCTGGAGTCAGAAATTCCTTGCATTGACCCCTCTCATTTGTATTATGCATGAAACATTTATGAGACAGAATTAGAATGTGTATTGGTAAAGTAATGATACTGTGATCGGGTATCCATGCACTCTGAGCAATGAGACAATGTAGTAGTCAAGTGTTGAGTATACTGGGACAAACTGGGAGCAGGAGGAAGAGACAAATGGTGAACAGGTGGCCAAAGTCAACTGATTATAGGGGCAATTAAGTGCCTCAGCTTAGAAATGATTAACTGAGACAGAAGAAAACAATGGATGCTAAAGACACTATTCCATGGAGTCCCCAGTACTTCTCCTTGTATATTGTATGTCCTTCTTGAGTAGTTTATCTCTGTCTGAAATTATGCCTTGATAACTTATAAAAAAAAAAAAAACACTCCTGTTTGCTCTCTTCTGAACTGTAGATAGCATTCCATTCATGCTGAACTGACTCCTGTTTTTTTTTTTTTTTTCTGTTTCAAAATCTCATAGAAACCTCAGTGTATCTAAAATAATTCTCCATGTCCTTTCCCAAATTAAAATTTCCTTTCCTGGTCTGGGAAGGTGGCTCCGTGGTAGAGTACTTGCCTTGCATGCTTAGGGCCCTGGGTTTGATTCCTTAGTAGAAAGAGCCGGAAGTGGCGCTGTGGCTCAAGTGGTAGAGCGCTATCCTTGAGGTGAAGAGATGAGGGACAGTACCCAGGCCCAGAGTTCAGACCCCAGGACCGACAAAAAAGCAAAAAATAAAAAATTCCTTTCTTGATGAGTGAATCAAAAAATATGAAAGTGAGCTAATCAATTATTATTTTTTTCATTATTTAGAGAATACTTTATTAGTTTCTGTAATCAAACTCACGTAGATAAGACCTTACATATTTAATACAGTGCGTTTACCCCTGTACAAATGGAAAAAAAGTGCTGTCAACTTTGGAAAAATTACCCCGGTTTACCGTGTTGAGTTGGCATTGTACAGAAATTAATAGCCATATTGGCCCAGAAATGAGCTAATCTATTATTGGCTGCACAGGATACCAATTTTATCTCCAGTTCACTTCTCCCAATTTTCCTTTGTCTATTCCTACTGCTCAGCTATATTTTGGGGCTTATTATTTCCCACCTGTCTGTAGGAAGTTTCCTAAGTGCTTTTCCCTTCAAATGCCTCCATCCTTCAAGTCCGTCCATCACACACCTCACAACAGACAAGGTAATCATTCTGCCGTGTAAAACTCATCCTGTCACCCTTGCCCTTAGAAATCTTTTGATGGTTCTTAAATCTTGCCTTCTGGAAAAATAGTAAGTTGTGATGCAAAGAGCAACATAATTTGGAATCAGGCATGTAAACTTGAATTTTAATACTACCATATATTATTTATATACCTTTAAGAAAGTTATTTAGTTCTTATTTTCACAAATGTATTTTAATAATGATCTAAAATTTAAATAAATTATACATATGTATGATAAAGTAAAATCCAGTTTATTAGAAATAAATAAAATTTCAAAAATATCTATGCCTCATATATATAATTGTCACACATATATATTCATAGACATTTAATATCTCCATATATATGTATATTTATATTTCTTATATATAATTTGTACTGCATGTTTTAATTAACTTATTTTTAGTTTTTGGTAATGTTTTGATTTGAATTCAGGACCATATCCTTAATAGCAAGGCATTCTTCCATTTGAGCCATATTCCCATAATTATTTGTTATTTATTTTTTAGATAAGGGTTGAACCAACCTTCTATATATAATTTAAAATTTGAATAAGATCCAGTAATACTGGTCAGAAATATTTTATGTATAAAATATATGAATACATTAGAATCAAAAGTATAAAAGCTAAAACTTACCTTAATGCTTTTATCAAACAGAGAATTAAAACTACTTAAGATTGCACTGATATTTGTCATAAGGTAGTTGAGTATTGCTTTTAAATACTAAAGTTTGAATAGGAAAATAAAATGTGTGTGTGTGTGTGTGTGTGTGTGTGTGTGTGTGTGTGTGTGTGTGTGTGTGTGTGTGTATGTGTGTTTCTAAGGATATAACCCAGGGCTTCACTATTCAAATAGCTTTGCCCAGTTCATAAAAAAAATCTTAAAATTTTATGTTGTGACCCATTTATGATGAAAGCTCTGGAGAAACCTGGAATTCATGGAACATTCCTCAATATAGTAAAGGCTGGGTATGACAAACCTACAGCCATTAATGTAAAAAAAACAAAACAAAAAAACTAAAATCATTTCCTCTAAATTCAGGAATAAATACAAGGATGTCTCTTCTCTCCACTCCTCTTCAATTTAGTATCAGAATGCGTAGTTAGAGCAATTAAGACAAGATTCAAATATAAAGGGGATCCAAATAGGGAAAGGTGAAATAAAACTATCCCTCTTTGAAGATGATATGATCTTGTATTTAAGGAACCCCACGGACTCCACTCTCAAGTTACTTGAGCTGATCCGAAACTGGCAAAGTAGCAGGGTATAAAATTAACCCTCAAATATCAATGGCTTTCCTGTATGCCACTAATGAGAAGAGTGCAGCTGAAATCAGTACAGCAAATCCTTTTGTAATAGCCCCACAAAAATAAAATACCTAGGAGTTAACTTAACTAAAGAAGTGAAGGACCTCTATGGTGAAAACTTTAAAAACCTGAAAAAGGAAATTAAAGCAGAACTAAGAAAGTGGAAAAACTTGATATGCTCATGGATAGGGAGGATTAACATGAAAATGGCAATACTGCCAAATTCAATGAAATACTGCCAAATTCAATGCAATACCCATCAATATCCAACCTCATTATTCAATGAAATAGAAGAAGCAACCCAAAAATTCATATGGAACAATAAAAGACCCTGAATTTCATAAGTAATAATTAGCAGAAAGAACAGTGCTGGAGGAATAACAATACCAAACTTCAATGTCTACTATAAAACCATAATAATTGAAACAGTTTAGTACTGGCATAAGAGCAGACCTGAAGACCAATGAAATAGAACTGAAGGCCCAGAGATGAACCTGCAGACCTATAACCACTTAATTTTCAATAAGGGAGCAAAAAAATAGAATGGAAGGGAGACAGCCTTTCCAGTAAATGCTCCTGGCAAAACTGGTCAAACATCTGTAGAAAACTAAAGCTAGATCCTTATATATTACCTTGTACCAGAATCAACTCCAAATGGATCAAAGACTTTGAAGTCAATGCAGACACCCTGAAAACACTATAGAAAGGAATATGAGAAATTCTAGGGCTCCCTGGCACAGGCCGAAATTTTCTTAATAAAGACCCAGAAACACAACAAATCAAAGAAAAGTTGGACAAATGGAATTGCATTAAACTTCAGAGCTTTTGCACAGTAAAGGACATAGCTAGAAAGATCAATAGAAAGCCCATGGATTGGGAGAAGATCTTCACTAGCCATACAGCACACAAGGGCTTCATATCTAGAATATGCTTAGAATGCAAAAAAATTAAATCCTCCCAAAACAAATCGTCAAAGAAACAAACTCCCCAGGGCTGGGAAGGTGTCTCAGTGATAGAGCGCTTGCCTTGCATGCCTGAGGCCCTTGGTTCAATTCCTTAGCACCACATAAGCAAAAAGAAAAAAGCCGGAAGTGGCTCTGTGGCTCAAGTGGTAGAATGCTAGCCTTGAGCTGAAGAGCTGAGGACAGCGCTCAGGCCCAGAGTTCAGGCCTCACGACTGCACCCCAAAAACAAAACAAAACAAAAAACCAAACTCCCCATTAATAAGTGGGCTAAAGACTTAAAGAGAGAATTCTCTGAAGAGGAAATAAGAATGGCCAATAGACACATGAAGAAATACTCAACTTTTCTGGCCATTACAAAATTGAGATTCTACATCACCCCAGTTAGAATGGCTATAATCAAGAAATCTAATAACAACACATCCTTGAGGGGATGTGGCCAAAAGGAAACCCTACTGCATTGTTGATGAGATTGTAAAATTGTTTAACCACTTTGGAAAGTAGTATGGAGGTTCATCAAAAGACTCCACATAGAGCTCCCCTGTGATCCAGCAATCCCACTTTTGGAAATTTACCCAAATGATCACAAACAAGACCATACTAAAGATACCAGCACAACTATGTTTACTGCAGCATTTTTCACCATAGCTAAGACATGGAACCAACCAACTCAGTAAATGAATGGATCAAGAAAATGTGGTGTGTGTGCGTGCGTGAGTGTGTGTGTGTGTGTGTGTGTGTGTATATATGTGTGGTGCATACATATACATATGTTATATATATATCGTATATATATGTAAATATAATGAAATTTATGCTTCCATCAGAAAGAATGACACTGCCCCATTGTAAGGAAATGGAAAGATTGGGGAAAAAAATAACATTAATTGAATTAAGCCAGACCCAAAGAAACATAGGTCTCCTGGTTTCCCTTATTTGCAATAACTAGTATATGTCTAGGATAATCTTAACAGATTCCTAACAGCAGAATAGATCAATAACTATGCACATATGACCATGTAAGATGATGGTAAGTGAAATGAACTCCAAAACATGTACACAAGAGAAGGGATAGGTAGGAGAAAAACAATGGATGGGCTAACAATGCTTGACAAGAAATGTACCTTATCTATGTAACTGTAAACTTGTACAGCATCTTTACAATAAAATAAAAATTTTAAAATCATGTTGTGCTGTTCGAATAACAAAGAAGAACTTCTTTCTTGTCTTTCCTTTATGAAATGTTAATAAACTCAAAAAAGTGATAGTCATGCATCAACAATCAAATGCTTTGCATTTTGGTAAGCAGAGCTAGTCACACAGTCTGGGTATACAAAGTCAGAGGTAGGGTCACACAGACAGGACATATACCTATCTCACTCACAGTGACTGGATTATTGATGGAGCACTGTGCTAAACTCTGGAGACATCATTTAAAATGGCTATTAAAAATATCTACCAGAGAAAGACAAGTGAATTTTCTAAGATACTGTACTCTTTTTAGAATGGGAAGGTAAGAAAGGTTAGAGAGCCAGCGAGACTTCATTAAAAAAGTAGCCTTATAATTAGAATAATTTAGTCTTGTATAGAGCTCCCTGCCAGTGGAATTAACTATGCTCCAGTTCAATGATCATATGTCTACAAAGACTGTGGTGTAAGTACTGCAAACTTGGTTCTGATTTAGATCTAGATGACCTTAAACATCCCCTTGTAAATCTATAATGTAACTATGAGGAGCAGCATACCTGCAGCAGATAGCATTAATGGTACAAAAGTATTTGCTCTTTTCTTTTGTTCTTTGTTATTTGTTCTTAAATCAGAGTAGTTTTTAAATCTTACATTGGCATGCATTATGATTGCAAGTTATTTGCATATTTAAATATTAATAACCATAGTCTTAAAAAATTATATGTGTCAGAAAGTTAAAACCCTTTATTTATAGGATCATTTTTTCATTTTCACTATTGTAACTTTTACTTCGTAAATGTTAGAAGTAGGGCTAAATTGCTCTCTTTAAGGAATAAATGCATCAGGAGTCATCCTGAAAATATCTCTAAGCTAAGCAATTTTCCAGCATACACTTAGATAAGATAAATTGTATACAAATATCTACATTGGATTTTGCATTATTTTGAGGGCTGAATTTATATACTCAGAACAAAAAATGGCTTAAAAATATTAAGTTAAATGTGTATCTTAAAGTACTGGATACTTAATGCTGCCATACTGTGAACTCTCATTATTCAGTCTGTGGTTCTGCTTTATATAGTAGCAGAATCATTGATATAAGGTCAGGGTGGAGGAGAGCAAGTCCCAGTGAGCGTAGCAGCTTGTAAATTCTGAGTTTTACATTCATCGCTTCACACAACTCTACTGCTGTCCTGATTCTCCCTCCTCCTCTACAGTCTATAAACTCCTGACATGGACCAACAAAGTTTGTCATATCTATTAATGTGCTAGGATATCATTAAAAAATAAAAACACTGTCACTTTAAATGTCACTTATGTTGTTTTGAAAGCTAACAATCCAAGATCAGCATATCAATAGTGTTGTTTTCTTAACAGGCCTATCCTTGTCTTATAGACAGTTGTCTGCTCTTCCTGTCTATGTTACCTATTCTCTATGTGAGTTTGTGTTCCAATCTCTTCTATAAGAACACAAGTCCCATTAGATTATGGTGTAATTGCCTTTTTTTCATAGTAACTTAAAAAAATATTGTAAAGGTGAGGGATGTACAGAAGGGTTCTGGTTACATAGCACATCATTTTTTTGTTGTTGTTGCTGTTGTTGGTTATGGGGCTTGAACTCGGCCTGAGTGCTGTTCCTCAGCTCTTCAGCTCAAGGCTAGTTCTCTACTAATTGAGCCACAGCACCACTTCTGGTTTTCTGGTGGCTTATTGGAGATAAGAGTCTCACAGACTTTCCTGCCTGGGCTGGCTTTGAACTGAGATCTTCAGATCTCAGCCTCCTGAGTAGCTAGGATGACAGGCGTGAGCCACCGGTGCCAGCAATGAGTACATTTCTTTTTGAACACTGTCACCCCTCACCCTCTCCAAGTTGCATAGTTCATTTCCAACATAGTGTCTAGTGAATATTATTCCTGATTGGTTCACCTGTTGTCCCACTGGTTCTGTGCTTCCCCTTCCCCTCCTCAACTCAGATAAACTTATATACAAAACAAGGGGGATAGAAATAAAAAAACAGTGACAAAAGGGGGAAAAAAACAGAAGAAAGAACAAACTGTAAACAGTGCAAAAAACCCTTTGTCTTGTACATAAGTTTATCTGATTTGGGGAAGGGCATGGGAAGCACAGAAATTGTGGGACAAAGGGTGAACCAATGCAACAGTGATATTCACAAGACTATGTTGGAAACTAACTATGCAACTTGGGGAGAATTGGGGGAGAGGGAAAGTGGTAGAAAAATGAGGGAGAGGATAACAAGTTAGACAAGAAATGTACTCACTACCTTACCAATGTAAATATAACACCCTCTGTTCATCCCCTGGCAATAAAGTTTCTCCAAAAGAGGTAATTATATAATGTGACTAGATTCCTATGAATGAAAATAATGTCCTGAAAATAGGGGGAAGAGAAATTCCTTCCTGCCCTGGATGGTGTGAAGATACATCAAGAGGATAGCCATCTGCGAACCTGCTAGGGTACCTTCCCCAGAACCCTATAAAGATGGGAACTTGATCTAAGACTTCCCAGAGTTTAGATGGTAAGAAATACATTTTTGTTGTGTAAGTAACCTATTCTGTTACTTTTATTCTAGCTGCCCAGAGTAAGGCACCAGACAAACTCTAACTAAAGATGACAGAAAAGCTTTTCAAAGACTTAAAATACTGCAGATGAATTTCAGTTACTGTTTCAGGTGCCCTGAATTTATTAGCATAAAACCTCATTGAAGTTAGTTAAAATGTCTTGTGGAACCATAATAAAAAGAAATGCAAAGCTATAGTTGGAAAGCACATTTGTTCTTGAGATAGAGAATAAAATTATATTTTCTGTTCCTAATGAAAGGGCTTCTCAGAGAATTCATGTGAGATTGCTAAATGCCTTATCCTATTTAATTAAAAATAAAGTTTTATCTGAAATGGATTAAACACAACTACTGTTTAATTAAACCAAAAACCTTTAAGAGGATCATTCCTATAAGATCCATTAACATTCTGTTCCATATTGAGCATAATTAGAAAGGCAGTTCATGTAATCCACTGAAATAACCTTTAAAATTTGCTTGGTCTTTACAATCTATCTATATGGCATTTCCTTAAAAGCATAACATCAAGATAAAAATCCTTTGATGGAGATGGAGGGAGGATCAGGTGGGGGGGGGAGGGTGGGAGTTTGAGAAGGGATTGGAAGGGGAAAAATAGAGGAGGCAACAATGCTTGATAAGAAATGTACTCGTTATCTTGCCCATGTAACTGTAACTCCTCTGTATGGTATTCTCACAATAAAATTTAAAAAAAAAAGAAAAGAAAAAAAGATAAAATATTATGTACCAAGATTAGTACTAGTGCTCATTTTAAAATTAAACTTATTTACAAAATAGAATTAATAACTCCTTTTTGGTGACTGGTAATTTTAGGAAACTTGAGAGGTTTCCTGTAGGTAAGACAAGAGGAAATTAAACCTTGGATTATGAAAGTGCGATGCTGAGCAAATATTGGAGGATTTTTCATTTATACATTAATTTGAAAACTGAATTTCCAGACAGAATTTTGCTTAAAACTTCTGAGATGTCCAGCTTAGATATACAATAAAAAATTGTGTTCATACTAATTACAGTTTTGAAAAGAAGTTTATTACCATGCACTCTTCTTCAATATGAAGAATAATGTCAAAAAGAAAAAAATAGCTCAGCTTTGATCTTTGACCACTGCTGCTATAAAATTTCTAATAAGGATTTTAAAGTATGTGTTACAGTTTTATAAATATATGTGGTGCTGTTGCTTCTAAATATAGGTTGTTATGCTTCTATCAAAAAATAAAAATGAAATGTGCTCTAAGATGAATATTTGGAAATGTGCTGTATGAGTACATGAGAATATGATAAATGTACATCTAAGAAACTGTTCAGAGTCATCTAATCTTGGCATATTCATTAAAACATTGTAAAACCTATGTATCCTCAAGTTCAAGTTGCTCCTCTGTGGGTCTCAAATCTCAGGTTTCAAGTCTTTTGTGCAGTTGTCAGCCTGAGCTGGTGTACCCAGCATGGTGTTGCTGGAATTTACCCTAAAACTCATTACAGAATGTACTGCTACAATCCACTGTACCAGCACTGTACATATTTCTTCTGTTCATTCTATCTGCATGTTACATTGCTTCACTCTTTCTATTTTGGTGATTAATTCTAATTTAATTATTTCCTGATTTAAAAAATTGTATTTAAAAATAGTATCACTTGACTAATAAGAATTAGTGACTCTTTTTCTTCAAATTTCTTCTCCCATCTGATTTCAAAATGGATTTTCAGATAGCCACAGTACATGCATCATTCAGAAATCACAAATTATTGATGAGTTATTATGTTATAATACCTAGGGAAAGAAATTAATAGAAATGCAAAGAATCTATTGTTTTGTGGTACCTGCTGACAATGGTGCTCCCTGGAATATGAAACTTAGTAACCATGAATCAGTTGTGAAATTGCATGTCAATATGGTGGGTTGTGTCCAATGGGGTTGCTAATAAACCCCACACATTTTTTGTTTTGTTTTACACAGAACTAAGGCTTTCTCCCTACTTTTCTGAGGATCCTGTGGGGAATGAATTCAATAGGGCCAGTAACCTGAAGCTGTTGCCAATAAATAAGAAAGTAGGATGTTATTCAGAACACACAGAAAAGACTACAGGGTATAGACAACATGGTAGACACACTATCTGTGTGCAGCTTCTGCATGTAATCAGACCAAGATTTTGATAAACAAAAAGATTCAGCATTCAAATTTGCACATTTAGAAGAGTAATTTGTCATTTATTTTTAAAATGGTTTTATCCATTTTACTAAAATTAGAAGAGCCACATACTGCAGGTGCATAATTACACTTGCCATTAAACACAAACACAGATGCACATAACAAAATTAGATGCAATTGTTTCATTGAGGAAAGAATGGTACTTTTTATCTCTTTTTACAGTTTTTATTAAAAAACTTAAATGACATTTTGGAGTTTATCAAAGAATAAGGTCTATGGTTGCCTGTGTGTGTTTGTGTTTTCTAGGTTTTAGTGAGGAATCAGAGGTCTACTGATTCTTAAAATCATGGGAAGACACTTCAATAGAGCACTAATTCACATTCCTCAGTCCTAATAATATTCACAACACCAAGAAAGAGCATTTCTACATGGAAGACACTGTAGAAATCAAATTTGCCTTCATCCATCTAGAAAGGCTTTCACAGTGATTTTATCATTTGTACCTGTGCAGGATAAAAAGCACAGGAGGGAGTCTAGTCATTGCTGGGTGGAACAGTGACCCCTTTCACAGATGTCATCTCATTTCAGTTCCACAGTAATCCCTTCAGGTAAGGTTGGCATGATTTTTGAAGATGGATCTGGGGGTGGTAAATACACACACACACACACACACACACACACACACACACACATACACACGTAAGAAAAAGTAAAGCAAGAAGTTGAAACACAGTAACTGCAGTATAATTGTGAATCTCACTTACTCACACTAACAAAAGCTTGGGAGACAACTCTACAGCACTTATAATAGGTTCCATAGTATAAGCCCTAAATGAGTGGCCTTTGTTCAGTATTTAGACTTGGAAGATAGAGTTCATGATTAAAAAAAGAACTTTAATGTTAGTTTTTTATTATAGACTATAAGATTACCCTGATGCTCTTTTAAGTTTAGCCTAAGGAACTAGAATATATTCTCAAACCCATGTGTCCTTAGAATCATGTACCAGAATTCTCCTTAATATTAGTATCAGAAAAACACAATTCATTTGAGTATCTGTGATACTAAAGCTTTGATTGCAGACATGGATCCAACTGTAAAATGTTTCATCCTGGTGATGTGGACATGACTAAATCTCAGGGAAGATCTTGCTGACTAATCTATCCTTCTTATGGTAAAACCATAATTACATTTCATTTATTCTCAAATCTTATTACAGTGACTCTTCACCTTTAATAGTAAATGACATATTTCTAATTTTTCTTGGCTAGAGGATTAAGAAATAAAGCCAGTTACATTTTTAAATGATGACAATTCTTTAAATTCATATTCATTTAATGCATTATAAATATTTCTGTGACTATCTGGTCAAACAAAATATTTCATTTGTGTAACTATTTAAACAGTAAGTTTCATTTGCTGTTATTATCATGCTATTTAAAATGATATGCAGTGTATAAACAGTCTGTGTATCAAACATCGCTGAGATTTTTTAAGGCATGTATCTCCCAGCCTTTCAAATACATCATGTTTTGTATTACTTCCAAGCTGTTCATACTGTCCTTTACAGAAATTTTAGTTTGGAAATTCACCTTCCTACTTCTACTTACATAGGATATGCCTGAATATTTTAATTCTCTACTCTAAATTCTCAATATGTCATCTTTGATTCTAGTACCAGATTTCTACTAAATACTCCTATATGGTCTTATAATTTACTAGAATACTCATTTTTTATCCATTTTTCAATTCTGGTTTGTAGCTGTATCTCTTGTTTGTAAAGTTCTTCAGGGCAGAAGTTCTCAATTTTTCCTTAACTTTTGGTCCTTAATATCTGGGTCTACAATTAATTTGACTTATACCATTTGAAGGAGTAGGCGTTATAGAGTTATATGGTACACATGGACAAAATAACATAGGTTAACATTATAAAGTCATTGAGGTCATCACCAATGATTGGTGTATATGCCATTTTCTCCTGAACATCTTGAATAAAGTATATGATGACAATAAACATCCATGAAACTGACTTTCCTATGGACGTAAACAAGGAAGACATAGTTTCTGGGGTAGAAACGGGTTAGCTCAGTGCTTTTCATTAAGCAGAATTATTCTGGATTCCACTTGAGTCATCTGTGATCTTGAAGCACAAACATAGACATCACCCTTTTTCCTCTGGATATCATCATGTGTCAATAAGACATACAAGTAGAAAGGTAAATTAAAAAAATTCTTTTGCAATCCAGTGAAAATGAGGACACTGGACTCCAGAATGAAAATATTTGTCTAATGGACTACAATAACTAATGCCATTCTTTGCAGTTTTTAAGCTGATTCTCTCTAAGCATTACATTCTAAAACATTTCTGTAAAGTTTCATATCTTATTGCCATACATAACAATTTCACTAAGGAAGCAACTTTAAAAAAGTTTTACATTCAGCATTGACATAAGGGTTATTTAAACAGCAATCCTTAAAAAGTGAGTGACCATATATCCTATAACTGCAGATCCTAAGAGGGGGTGGTTTGGGAGGGATAAGGAGAATGAAGAAAGGGTGACAGTGATCAAGATGCACTATATTCATAAAGTGCTTCACTGAATCAAAAGTCCTATGTACAACTAAAGATAGTAAGACAATACAGTTAAAAGTGTTAAGAACTTGTAGGATTTGAGTAGACTACAATAGCAAACTTGTTATTTTTTATTTTTGTCAGGAAACTGATCTCATGTAGAACTACCAAGTAGCCTCTTCATCTATATCATATAACGCATTTTTCTTTACATAAGCAGATGTATATTTCTTGTTCTCCTCAATAGACACTAGTTCATTAAAAAACAGATCAATATAAACTTAAAGTAGGAGGTTATGATACTTTTCTTTCCTATTTTTTTTTTTTTTTAGTCTTACTTCATGTCAACTCACAGCTTCTGTTCACAGTATGTGAGTTGTGTTTTGATTACCCAGTTGATAGTTCAAGAAGTGATGAAAACTATCTGGGCTTTTATTACCAAGGCATGTTTTGGTACCACTGTTCCAGAGAAAGAAGCACTTTTAGACAAATGTGTTCTATGGGCAGTGGGCCATACTCATTCCTGTTTAGGGATGTAATTTTCCTCTCTCTCAGATAGGCTACTGAGATTGTAACTTGAAGATCTTAGATAGATCTATCTCTGAGTTAGCATTAACTGGGCAGTTTAATGCCACTGTTTCCTATTCCATTTTCTCTTTGGTTCTATTTATATTTGGTTAAGTAGTGGGGTATTCATTTTTCTCATCAGGGAAAAGCTGATCTGTTTCTTTTGAAGATATCAAAAAATAGGCAAACTTTATAAGTTACAAAACAAATAGTAAGAATTAAGATAAATGTCTGTAATATGTTTTGTATTTATTTGATACACTAAAAAAACCTTGGAAATAAGTATACTTATACTATATAAACATATTTTAATATATTTTTAAAAAGCCTTTAAAATAGAACTTCTGAGAGAGATTCTATGCTTTTAAAATTTAAGCCTTCTTAGCATTTTAATGCCTGTTATTATTTATAAACATAATTTGTTAGGTGCTGTGATTTTAGTTGCATTTTTGTCACTAAGGGTGAAATAAAAGGCAAAGCAGATACTCTGGCTGCAGAGTATCAGTGATAGAATTGTCTCAAATACAAAATTTTTACCAAGATGCATTGTATTTATACAGTTGATTTATACAGTTGTTGAATGGTATCCCCTTTGTATAGCTTCTTAAAGATAATAAAAGATATAAATAAAATAAAAGATATAAAATAAGAAAATAAAAATATAATTCAAAAATATATCTTTATTTGCATGCTTTACCTCTTGTTGGTTAGTATGGCTTGCCTATTATTATGGATAGTGAGCTCTGAGAAGCTAGTTTTGCTGACATTCTTCTCGACTTCTTCCTCTAGAGTAACTGTCCTCATGCTGTAGATGAGGGCATGCCTGAATTCAGCCTGTACCTCCATTTCTCATCAGATGGTTCCAAAATTCCGATATTAGAAGGATTTGACTCCTCCTTGAATTTCCCGCAAGGCCTCATTAAATCAGCTGTTTTGTTTTACGTTATGATGTGTTTACTTTAGATATGTGGCTTAAACAATGTGTCCTTTCTCTTACTCTATCTTCCTCACGCCTAGTTTCCTCCAAGCCTCTTAAATGTCATCTAGTCACAACTTCTGCAAATTATAGACACAAGATCCAAAATATCATTCAGTCACTCAGAAACATTCCTGAGGCGGAAAGCATTACAATAAGATCTCCTATATTGAGAGGGACTGATTAGGTGAGTTTACCACCCAGATTGATATATAGATTTAGACATCTGAGCATTTCACTAAGAGCAGAAGACCTAAAATAAAAAAGCAGTTTCATTTCCCCCAGAATAATATGAAGATTAGCAATTTGAAGTGGAAGCTCACTTAAGAATTTTTGCTTGGAAATTAGTAAACTCTCAGACATACTGATATTTAACCAGATGCAGTGCAAAGCAGTTACAAATAATCTACTAAAATCATTTTCTTTGGCTTAAAAATAATCACTATGTCATAACTTCATTTAATTAGATATACCAAGCCGGGGGGGGGGCAGGGCGGCGGGGGGAGGAAGCAAATGTGGTAGAATGAAAATAGAGCTCTGGATATACTGAAATAAAATATGGAATGCCTAATTAAATTTAAATTTCAGATAAACTATGTTTTTTAATATGCATGTGTTCTGAAATATTTTACATAACTTCAAACTAAAAATATTCATCATTTACTTGAAATTAAAATTTAACTAATTTCCTATATTTTTATTTGAGAATGATAAAGATGATTAAATGATAAAAATGTCATGTAAAGTTGTAAAGTTTGTTTTCAACATAGTGTTTTGTACATCTCATTGTTATAATGGGTCAACCTGCATCCTTACTTAAGCATATTGTTTTTTTTCCCTTCATTTCCCTGAATTAGAGATGCATATACACAAGATGCAAGGCACCAACATCAAATACAGCAAAAACAGGGGTTATACCGTGGGGGAGGAACATACAAAAGAATCAAAAAAATCACGTTACATTACAAATACATTAGAAACAATAGCAAGAAAGAAAAAAGATATTTGTGTCCCTATGTTGGGGTTCATTTTGTTTCACATCATCTTATACGGCTATATGTACACAGCTTTTGGCCTTTTCTGCTTGTCTTACATAGGTACTAGTTATTGCAAATAAGGGAAACCATGGGACCTATGTTTCTTAGGGCCTGGCTTACTTCACTTAATATAATTTTTTAGTTGTGGAGGTGGGAGGGAAGGGACAGTAGGGGGAAAACAACGGAGGAGGCAAGAATTCTCAATAGGAAATGTACTCATCACCATGTAACTGTAACTCCTTTGTAGCATTTTTACAATAAAAAAAGTCCCAAAAATGTCATGTAGCCAACTATAGTGGCTGAAATCCATAATTCCTGACCTCCAAGGTCAGATTATGCAAAAAGCCTAACATGCTATCCATAAAACAACTAAAATGAAAAAGCCAAAAACATAGTTCAAATGGTAGAGCATTGCCTAGCAAACTTATAGCTATGAGTTCAAAACTCAATACAAAAGAAAAGAAACTCAAAGATCTTATATATTTTCACTGAGCACTGAGTCATTATGATCAATACAATTATAGCTAACATTTTCATATCTAGTACTTTTAAACACTTTTAAATTATATATTATATTTCAACTTATATATACACTCCAAATTATATATGTATATAAATATGTTATATGTAATCTCAAATAAAGTGTTGGGATATATATATATATATATATATATATAAACCAATATATAGAAATAACAGAAATATGTATATACATGAAATCCCCATACATTATTACCTTTAATACTATTCTGCAATTAGATTCATATTCAAATAACTTCAAATTCTACATATGTATGTATTTGAAGCTCCAGTAAAACTGTGACTTGTAAATAATTCCATTTTCCCCAATCTAATAATATTTTGTATAGAAGTCACATATAGCATGAGAATTTCTGGAATGGCAACTTAGGTCCTAAATTCTGGCTTGTTTATGCCTCTCCTAATGTAGGAGGTCTTCAAGCCACACTTGGAGAAAATGACTTTGATACCCAAGATGCAGGAAGATACAAGCAGCTGGTTGTGCACATTTTTTTTTGTTCAATCTGAGCTTTGATGCTGTTTCATTTTTAGAATAGTCCCTATTTCCCATTAAGGAGTTTGGGACAGCTGTAGGAAACATACACACACGTATATATTTAGCATTACATTCTAAAGAACTTTAGATCCATTATCTTGCATTACAGCTCCTCCTACAACATCAGACATATGTCTAACAGAACAGATGGGTCCTGTGATACTCAGGAAGGGACATCAAACTCTATGGCTTTGGGGATTAAAATTCTGCATTGCTTCTCATGAAAGAAACAGAGGCTTGGTAGCTAATAGGTAGTAGGATATTGGGAGAGGGAGACAAAGCTAACATTCAAATACTCTTGCTTTTATTCTTTTAGTTTAAACCTTATGAATCACATTTAATCTTGCAATTATGTTGTTCATATCATAGCGATAATAATCACATACCATTCCCTAATAATACAATCTTGAATATCATTACTGTAGATTTTCATCGTGTGTGTGTGTGTGTGTGTGTGTGTGTGTGTGTGTGTGTGAGTGTGTGTGTGTGTGTGTGTGTGTGTGTGCGCGCGCGCGCGCGCTAGGCTTGAACTCAGGGCCTGGGTGCTGATTTTATTTCTTTTTCTCAGTACTGTATCAGTTGAGCCACTATGCCACTTCTGGCTTTTTCTGAGTAATTTATTGGAGATGAAGTGCGAGAAACCAGCTCATCTGTTTTTTATTTTAAAAGTATAAAACAAGGCATTCTAAGAGGTAAGGATTAATCATGGTTCTAGGTAAATATCGGTTGCTCTTTCTCATGTTGTATTATCTTTTCCCTAGCATCAAAAAGGTAGTCAAACGAGCACATGAATATGTTCTACTAAGTGAAAATAGGAACATGTATTCATGCTTCATTAATTTTTTTTCTGATTCAGAAAACACTGAGCAAGCAGACAGAAAAAAAATGGAACACCATAAATCTGTTATTCAAAGAAACTCCAGTGTGCCTTGTTAAATGAAGAAAACCTAGAAGGTAGAATCATATTTCCATAGTTTAGGGTTCTTGTTTATCAACAAGATAAGCAAACAAAATATGTTTGCTTAAGTTTTGTATACTATTCTAATGTACAATGGAGACTACTATAATATGAATTCTGCATTAATGTAGAATTGCCATCAATCATACACTATCTTTCACTGGTATGAAGAAAAGGCAACGCTGAATGAAGCATCTGAACATTTTTCAGGACAAATTGGAGTTTGGGGTTATGTCCTGTCATTTATAGAATTAAGTCATGTAATTCCTGCAAGTTTATTTTTGGGACTTGAAAACCATGTCTATGTAGGCTTGAAAATGAGATTCTAAACTGTCCTACCTAAGGATATTTATATGTGTATTTCTTCTGAGCTATAAATTAATGACAGAAAATGAGTCATTTGTTGCTGTCATTTCATGGATAGGATATAGCCGCATCTTAAAGGAACTCAAAGAAGAATCTGATCAGTGGTTAACACAGAAAAGCACATGGCCTGGTTTCTTTCACTTTTCAGGAGACATATTGCTATTAAATTTAACATATTCTACTATTAGCGTAAAACAAACAAGTTACAAAATATTTAGATGTTGCTTCTCTGAGACACATTTTCCCAACATAAGTGGTAGTTAATTGATGAAAAAAATTAATGAATGTATATTTCCTATAAAATGTATTTTTCTTAGCATTTATTACCTAACATATAAATATTTTGTAAATAAAAGATATATACAACCATAAATGTAAAGAAAACTGAAAGACCTACTCATTAGAGCATCATTAGCTTTGAAAAAAAGTGACTGAGAAATCCAAGGCAAAGTAGAGTACTGATGCTGGGTATAGCAGCACTCAAAAACACTACTGGGTGTGGGAAGAAATTATTATAACAACTCATCTTATTCCCTTTGCTTTATTCTGATATGTGTAAATTTGCTGGTGACTAGTGCAGTAAGGATACATAAAAATTTTAAAGTGGAGGAACAAAAATTATTATTATTATTATTATTATCATTATCATTATTTCTTCAACTCAATATTCTCAGTTTATGAGTACAAAGTATCTTGATCCATATCACCACTTTCATTATTCACATTCATCTCTCTCAACATCACAGAGAACCACTAAAAAGATCCACAGAAATATCAGAAACACTTGCTAATGTCAAGGTAAATAGCAGGAGCTGAGCTGGTCAGGAATGTAAAAACAAAGCACATCTTATTTCAATAAATATCTCCTAACAAATGTAGTCACTCCACTTTACCAAGTTGACAAATAAATATTGTGGTAAATATCGAATCTAATCTAATATCCTATCTCTGTTGTCGACTGACTTGCAATATTAGCAAGCTCCTCTGACTCCACAAATTTGCTATTATAAAACAGGCAAGTTTATCTCACTGAGATAAAACATATTTATTTCAATTTTCTTTAAGAATCCTTAAAAATACCTTGGAAACAGTATTCTAAATTCTAATTTTTGCCCACTGGCATATTTTTTAACTCATAGTCTTAGAGCAGAAAGTGGTCATTTTAATGGCCACTTTTGTTATTATTACAGTAACTACTAGATCATTAATTAAAGTAATTTACACTTAAAGGAATAAAAACTCATTCAATGGCTATTATGGTAAAAAAAAATATGAGGAGACATACTGTGTAATCTCTTTTTAAAATTCCTGCTTTTAAGGTTTTCAATAGTTCCGAATACAGCTTCTAAACAGAGGCATATTACATCTCTTAGTTTGGTTTATTTGTGAATGTTGGAATTATAATAATTAAAGCAGTTATATTAACCTATATAAGAAGACACTGTACTGACTGTATCATTGAAGTACTTGCATCTGGTATTGTGTTTTCTTGTGACAGGTGACTCAAAAACAGTTTTGAATATTCCTTCACAAACATTCCAAAAGGCTTAGTGGACACTTGAACCTTGAAAGTCTTTGCTTCAAATACTGTGTAAATAAGCAGTCCAGAGGGCAAGAGAAGCCAATAGCTTTTAAAGAGTTATGAATTTAATGGCCAGAGCATTCCTTTTATATAAATCTGAAATGGCCTAAATTAAATAAGGCTTATTTAATTTCAAAGCTTAAATTCAATTGCTGTCTTACACTATTCCACAAAATTAGTATTGAAGTGAAGCTCTGTTGGGTTAGATGCAGTTCTGACAAAGGTCAACATTTAAAATGTGCAGTATAACAGCTCTATTAATTCTACTAATTTGGTTGAAATGGTATGCCAGCTACCGCAAATTAACAAATGTCTCATGTAATAGAGATAAAGGCCATCTCCAAGGTACAACATAACATTATTATATTATATTTTATTAATTTTTAACATATTTCTTTATTGGGTGCCAATTATCCATTTTCTATATAATCACCAATAAGGCAATAAGAACAAAGGCAATGTGTTCATGATAGGAGAATTTCTTATGTCATTTCATAATAAGTTTACAATCAATCCAAGTCCAGTCTCAGATTATTTCCTGTTTTGCTCCATGAAACACACCAAAAATAAGTCAGAGCAACTTATAATTTTTAATATTATCTTAAGTAATGTCACTGTTCCTTAATTTTATGATGAATTTTGATCAGTTTTTCTACTTTGATCATAAATAAAAAGCCAATTTTCTCAAACTGTCAGAAATTGGTGATAATGGATATAACATCAATGATCATACTACTAAAAATTTCAGACTGCAAATGTCATGATGCTTATTTTTAAGTAATTAATATTCATTCATTTTTAAATAAATAATATTCATTCTTACTATGTCTAGAAAAAGTCTGATATTACCCAATATAAGCCTTTCAAATTTTTAATTTACCTTTAACAATCTATGTAACTTAGCAACACTATTTGCCATTTTCAATTATTGTATATCATATATATTATATATAATATATTTTTATTTTTAATTTATATTTTATTTTCTATTTAATTTATTTATTATTAATTTTAATTTTATTTTATTTTGAAGGTAATGTATAGAGGGGTTACAGTTACATATGTAAAGAAGTGAATACATTTCTTATCAAACTTGTTATCTCTTCCCTCATTTTTCTCCCACTTTCCCTCCTCCGAGAGCCACCCCCTAATTGTAAAGTTCATTTCCAACAAATTATCTTGTGAGTACCCCTGTTGCATTGGTTCACCCTTTGTCCTTTGTCTCACCATTTTGTTGCTTTCTTTCTCTTCCCCAACCCAAAGAAACATAGATCACATGATTTCCCTCGTTTGTAATAATTAGCATATGACTAGGATAATCCTAGCAGATGAGCAGAATAGCTCAATAGCTATGTACATATCACCATATAAGATGATGCTAAGTGAAATGAACTACAAGATATGAAAGCAAGAAGTTTTTCTTTGCTATTTTTATTTTTAATGTACTATGTGATTTCTTTTTTTCTTTTGTGATTTTCCCCTATGCTTTGTCCCCTGTTGTCACTGTATTTGACTTTGGTACCCTGGGTATTGTATATACACTTTCAACTTATCTAACAATACATTATCCCATATTTTATTATCTTATTGGAAATTCCATTTTGTATATCAAAGTATATCTTAATTTTTATTATAATTAATGATATCAAATCATTTTATACTGAGGCTATATTAGGCACTGATGAAAGAGAAAAAGTCTCATGTAGCCTGAAGTACCTACTGTGTACTTCCTCTATACTCTTTCTCTTATTTAAACTGTCTTATAATCAACGCATATTTTGGCCTGGTTACTTATACATCAGTCATAGAAGCTAACAGTATGTTATTTAAAAATTACTACCTTAATATTAACATGTGTTATAACATTTTATTTTTATAAAAAGTATTACAACCTAATGTAGTCATACCTTAGGACTGTTCGGTGATAAATAAGGAATAATTAGTGTAAAACACTTACTTAAGGTATTGGCTCAAAAGGAAATGGACTCATTACCTTGCTCATGTAACTGTAACCCCTCTGTACAGCATGTTTACAATAAAAAAATGTACAACAAAAGGAATTGGGAAGGTATTTTTTAAAGGCAGTAAATATAGTTAAACTTTCACAGGATTTTACAAAATACATTACTAGGTTCTTTTGTTTAAACTTTTGGTTACATTTTACATTTCTGGAGAACATTATTTATATCAAAGTGATAGATTATTCTTCTGGAAGTCTGAGGAAGGGCCCACACAGAACTATGTATGGACCTTTTTCTTTTCTTTTTTCTCCCCCCCCCTTTTTTTTTGCTATATTCAAATAGAAACAGCTCGAGGATTTCATGATTATCAATAACCCAAGGAAGTTGGGTGCCAGTACCTCATGCCTAGAATCCTCATTAACTCATAGGATTAAGATCTAATGATTGGGTTTAGCCAGCCATGGCAGAAAAGTCCATGGGACTCTTATCTCCAATTAATCAACAGAAAGCCAGAAGTAGAACTGTGGCTTAAGTGGTAGAGCCTTAACCTGGAGCAAAATAGCTGAGGAAGTGAACCCAGGCCCCGAGTTCAAATCCCATTACTGGCTCAAAACAAAACAAAGCAACTGTAAAAATAAATAGCCAGCAAAGAAGAAACACCTCAGTAGCCCAAGAAAATGAATAAGTTACATGATTATGTCTTAATAGCAACACAGAATAATTTACCTGAGATTTCCAGCTATTCTGATCTTATATAAAATTTGGGGGAAATATTTGCATAATGATAAGAATAAAATAGTATTTAAACGTATAGAACATTTTTTTTAAGAATATATTGCGATGTCCTCAAAGTCAAGAAAATCCATGAAGGCACAGTTTAAGTTGACAAGGAATTTTATTTGGTTGGCCAATGACTGCCTCATCCTGGGAGGAGCATAAACAGCACCAACCTCCAGTAGGTGACAGTTTACAGAAGCTCAAAGATGATTAGGAATGGGGATATTCTTCAGCTGTGGTCAGGACCAGGCTGACAGCATTCTGGAGGCCAGTGATTCAGGATTAGAAGTGGGGGTTACCACAATATGAAACTCATCCAAATATCTTACAATTAAGTGTCAGAATGTTGGGAGCAGTTGTTATTTAGTACTATTGTATTTGCAAATATGTCCGATTTGATTTTGGCATATTAAATTGACATAAAACTCCATTAGAAATGACACATGTCATTAGTATCTGAAAGAAACGCCTTAAAAACTCAATTAGCCAGCCATCAATAATGCAGGACAGATATGGCTTCTTTTCTGAAATTATTGATCAAAATGGATGCATTTTATTTAAAAAGACAATTAAATTCACAGTTTTGGGTTTCAATTAAGGATAAAAATTGATCCTTTTATCAGCAGTTCAAAAAATCACTCTAGGCAATGTCATTTATGAAAATGTTAATTTTCAGCAAAAAAAAAACCCAACACTACTGCTAACAATGTACAGTTGAACAGATGACATTCTCTTGAGGGGGGAAAAAAAGCCTCTAAAAATAGTCACAGTTTTGGAGCTGCTTGTGCATAATGTCAGAAATAATAAATAAATAAGAGGGAATATGTCAATTTGGTTTGCCTTGGTAAGTTTGGATATGTTCTGACATAAGAAAAGTTAGACATTTACTGTAAGAACTGGTCCTTGGTTTGACAGAAAATCTGTCATCGAGAAGATCAATTGATTCCAGCATACAAGTGACTTAAAAGAGATAGTTGAAAAGTCATCTCAAGCAAAGTGATGGATAGAGGCTTGCTTACACTGAAAATCATATCCTGATTCATGTAAAAATATTTGTTTTATTCTTATCTTTCTTAAAAAATGCCATTGGCAATCCCTTTATATGAGTATTTCTAGAGTCTACCAGGCTGCCTGAGGTATTTTGGGGCTGTAAAGTATTTTATTTTATTCTACAAGGCCTTATATCTCAGGAATAATAAATCTACCCAGTTAAATGGAGATATGAGTTGAATATTTACAATTTAAAAATATAGCAACAAAAAGGACTTCATGTTTATTATTATCAAGTGTAAAAAATGTTCTTATTTTTCCTAAATAAGAACTGAAAGCTGTATATTATTAACATTTAGATCTAGTGTCAAAAAAAACCCTGCTCTTTGATAAAAAAAATGTGAGGTTTCTTTTTAAAACACTTTTCATAAGCTTAAAAATGTTGTAACTCATAGTAGAATGCCTGCGTAGCATGTGTGAAACCCTAGGTTTGTGTCTTTTTTTAAATTTTATTTTGTTGTAAAGATGTTGTACAGAAGGGTTACAGTAACATGACTAAGGTGATGAAAACATTTCTTGTCAGGCACTGTAACCCCTTCCCTTGTTTTTGTCCCATAGTCCCTTCCCTCCCCTACCTTCCTTACTCCTCTCCCCCAAAGTTGTAAAGTTCATTTCCAGTATACTGTCTTGCATCATATAGGTTTGAGTCTTAATCCTCCCCCCTCCAAAAAATTGAGAATATCATAGTTGTCCTTTTACTTTGAAGATCAAATGTATATGAGGTATAGACGAAAATACACAATTGGAATCATTCTGCGACAGAATCCTTCATTTAACAAATCTATATAGACTGCCTACCACTTGTCAGACATGGTTACTGATAGATGGCTATGTACTAAAATACAAAACAAACAAACAAAAAACACGAGAAAGTTATCAAAGACAGGAATGCCTAACACTTCATGAAGCATACAACCTAGCATGAAAACACAGTTCCAATAAATTATGATAGTGTGGCCATGAAAGAATTATAGAGAACATAATCACATAATAACAAATTGTTGTTTTACTTTACAAAATTATAACTATTCATAGTCAGAATTACTGGGAAAACCTAAAGCAGAAAGTTCAAAAGTAAATATTTAGTAAGTTTCCCATGGCATTCCTGTTTTGCTCTGTCATACAAGGACTTGCCTTCTCTCCTTGATTAGGGTCTCTATCCTGCATGAGCTAACTGTCCATTAATAAATAAGAAGCCATCTCAACTGATATTCAGATTGATTGGCAATATATCCAAATGTCCCTGTTGAAAAAGATGTTTATTTTAATTAATGATAGAGCCAAAGCACAAGACTTACCAAGGCCTAAAGAACAGGCAGACAAATTTAACTCTGCCACTAAGTGGCAATGCTTCAAGGCATATAGGAGAAGAAAATAGCATTTATAGGGTTTTGTACTGTCTGTAGTTAGAGGCATCCACTGGGGTTCTTGGAACATTTCCCTTAGAGATAAATTGAGAGTACAGTAGAGAGGAGCAAACATACATGAGAAGTTTAGGATGCACCTGGCATCCAAAGCCTTCCCAGAGAAAGATACATCCAATGTGTAGCTAAAAGTTTTAATCATAAGAAAGCTGGCAATGCTGAGCAATTCTCATTTGCTTCCCCTAGGAAGAGGATGATTATGATGGAGTTGGAAGAGACAGAGAGTGTTTGGGCTGAGAAATGGAAGCAAATTTTAGAGTATGGGAAGATATGAAATAGGGCCAAACATGCAAAGGTTTACTGGCTATATTAGGGAATCTAGGTTTTTCCCCCCCTCAGGCTGAGAGAAACCAATTCAGAGATTTTAAAGAAGGGAAAAAAAATATTTTTTTTTAGAATCACTATCATGCACACATGCACATTTACATACAGATACACACAATCATATGTTCCAACCTGAGAAACAAATTTTGTACATTAGAAACTGGAAAGCTGATTAACTTTCTGCAGGCACCCACATGAAAGAGAGGGGCAGCAGAGCCTATCAAATGGCAGTGAGGGATAATTTGAGGGCACTTGATTCTCATTTGAGTAGCTGAAATCACCAGCGTCTGCTAAATCATGTAATCTGAGCCTGTGGAGTTGATGAAAAAGCCATTAAGAGCAGAATAACAGTTAGAGAAGGAGGGACTAGGAAGGACAGTAGGAAATACAGACTAGGAGAAAAATAAATCTTGGGGTTATGTAAGCTCAAGAAGAGATATATTGTAAGAAACAAGTATTATGCTATGGGCAACAACAGTGCTACTTCTTACTGGTACCTCATATGTTGCTTAGGTAGTTCACAAGTAAACATGCTAAATAAATGTCCTTAACATTGTGAGCACTGATACAAGGACAGGGCACTATACTGGAATCTGGATAGATTCTGTCTGTCCATCTATCTCTCTATCTTTCTATCTATCTAGATACATATTATATATGCATATATAATATATGTATAATCTCTCTCTATATATGCATAATATGTGTGTATGTGTATATGTACTCCCTATCTACAAAGTTACTCATAGATAAAGGCCATACATTATTTTATATCATGTTTGGTAGCTACTGAGATTGTTCAACAGAGCTCCAGCTGAGCATCTATAAAACAAGAAATATGACAAAGTTATATGATATATACATACATATGTGTATAAGTCCTTATACTGATATATTTATATCTCTCTATATATCTACATATCTATACCTTATTTGCTTATATCTGTCTATACAAAAGCACAATATAATAAAAACCAAAACCCTTCAAATACTGGTGGAAAAGTAGAAGGCAGGAAAGAGGTGTAGAAATATAATAGAAAGGTAAAGGTCTCAAAGTGTTGTGTTCATATTTATATAATTGTTACAATTAAATCCTGTGGTATTAAAATGCATGATAATTACAATATTAATAAGTACCCCTTGTGTAAGTGTATTTCAAAAACATTGCTTTTCCAAGCACTTTTTGTAACTTTATTTCATTTGCAAATGGTAGATTCTGCTGAATGTATGATTTGCTTATATAAGCAAACTGTATGATGAGACTGTAATCAGATTGCTCCATTGCTTAGCAACCAGAGTTAAAGAGCTAATGTATAACAGTTAGGATAGTAGGAGATTACCTGCAGGTCAGTGCTGTAATTTCAGTGTCTTGAATTCCTGCTGTCACACTTTCAAAACCAATATTAATACAACACATTGGAATAGATGAAATTTAAAATGTAAATACATTCAAGTATGACTCAATTGACCTATAGATAGTATAATCTAGCACAAACTTCGGTGCCAACCTGATAATACCAACTGTAAACCAATACTAGAGTAAAAGTAACCCAGCAACTTTGGGTCAGAAGTAAAATCTATGTTAAAAAGTTAAGTAAGTTCAAGGCAAAGGCATATTTATGATAAAGATAATGACTCTGATATTCACCTAGCCAATAGATACTCTTCGTAGGCAGAAGAGTAGGTGGTAAAATAGTGTCAGAAAAACCTACCTGTAACCATTGTGACTGGTCATTGTGGCCAGAGGTCCAGGCATTCACCTTGCCTTGCTTATCCAGCCGCGCTTTCCTTGGTTCCCAAGTGAACATATCCATATTGAGTGTTCTAAAGATGCTGGAGGCAGTGATCTGATAGTCTTGTATGTGTCCCGATTTCATCCCCAAAGGCTCAGAACAGCCTGAAAGAAAATGAGATGGGCTCCATGAGAAAAATAATGTATCATCTTGGAACCTTTTCACATTCATTTCAGATAGGCAAGAGAAGATTAAACATAATGTTATTCAGTCCCCCAAAGAGACAGCATGGATATTCAAAAAGAAAGGGGGGGGGGTGGCTTAGGACTACAATCAGAAATAAATCTGAAACAAAATAGAAAAACAAGATAGCCAATTGAAGTCATTTTGTCTGAATATATTTTGGGAAAATTGAAAACAAGAAAGACAATTCAAAGTACTTTTCTGTGATAGATGATTTTTGCAAAATGAAAACAATACTGAAACACTCTCTGCTGTCTCATTACTGGAAGGCTCATGACTACTCTCTCGTTTTCAACAATTTCATTGTGGCTTTAAAAATGGGACATTTTCTCATAAAGTATATTTGGCTTTCTTTTATTTGCTTTCATATTACTGCAAATGAAAACTCCCACAGTACCAAGTATTTCACAGACTGATCCATTGTTATATCCTAAACTGGCCAGAATTTTGTTGTCTAAGAAATATGTACAATCTATTTCACTGAATCTTAGTGTATCAATGTGTTTCCTTTGGAATGGAGAAACATAGTACCAGCTCAGTGTGAACTACTGGCAGGGCACTGTGAAAATACAGAGTTTAGACTTTGAGATGAGCTAGCACAGGAAAATAAGCAAATTCTAGCAAAAACATCACTATAGCACTATCTTTATGAATTCTTATATTTTAATCATTTTTGATAACCTATAGTGTTTGTATATTCTTAGAAGATTCTCAGATCTATGAGCTATAGTTTCAAAATTTGGAGTTTCTATTTCATTGAATAGATGTGTCATAATATCTAAACAAACCTCCAAATCTAGAACTGTAACTGTGACAAAATTCTATTAAAAAAATTACATGATTCTGCTGGGAACCAGTGATTTATGCCTGTAATCCTAGCTATTCAGGAGGCTCAGATATGAAGATCACAGTTTGATGCCAGTGAAGGCAGAAAAGTTCAGGAGACTCTTATTTCTCACTAACCACACACACACACACACACACACACACACACACACACACACACACACACACACACACACACACACACACACACACACAGAGTACCTTAAATGGATATGGAACTGTGGCTCTAGTGATAGAGTACTAGCCTTGATCTCATATGCTTAGGGACTGCTTCAGATCCTGAGTTCAAGCCCCAGGACATGCACCAAAGCAAATAAAACCAAAAATGAAACCAAGAAGAAGCATCAATCTATCATCTAATTAACCAGTGGCTGAGACTTCCTTAGGTAAACCATCACATTTTAGCCAAGTGACACTCAAGTTCAGTTTGATCCTTAAGCAAAGACAAAGGAAAGGATTTCTCCAGCCAGATACATTTCCTCCACTACCAGCCTTGTTTTGTTTCTGTTACTTAAACACATTTCTCACCAAAGTGTTCTTAGCATTCTACCTGGAAGATGGTGACAACAGGAGAAACAATGTATAAGAATGTTCAAAGAAATTGGCTACAAAATACATAGAAACATTGCTAAGATAATTTTCATTCCATAGGATAGTTTATTATTTATTTATTATTATTATTTATTGTTTACTTATTATTTATCATTTTACTTATTTATTATTTCATTATTAGTTCTATTTTATTTTATTTTATTATTAATTTCAGCTCAAGGTGAGTGCTTTACCCCTTGAGCCACAGCACCACTTCCAGTTTTCTAGTGGTTTATTGGAGATAAGAGTCTCACACACTTTCCTGCCCAGGCTGGCTTTGAACCCTGATCCTCAGATCTCAGCTTCCTGAGTAGCTAGGATTACAGGCATGAGCCACCAGTGCCCAGCTCTATTTTGTTATTCTTAAGTGACTACCAAAAATTAGATCCTATCATTGGGTTTAATTGCTAAAATTAGGCAATTTTAAGTATGGGCTCTTTGAGAATGGTTTAGAAATCATTGATAATTCTTCACTACAATTATCTTCTTTTTGTCCTGATTAATACAGATTACTTCTTTCCTCTTGAGGCTCCTTCTTGCTGTTCTTCAAATCTACCTTCTAGGAAAGGCCTATCCTCTGCTGACAGGATAAGAAGTGAAACATGCAGTAGTTGTCTTATCAGGAGTATTGTTGACAACACCTACGTGCTAAGTCCCATGATAAAACCTAAATGTAAATTCAGTGGGAGAAAAGATGCCATCAAGGATTCCAGAATGTTCCACTCACCATTTGCACTCAGCAGCTCCAACCTGAGTTGACTACAGTATAGACATAAGCCTTTCTGTGGCCCATTCTTCCCTTCCCTGCTGCTATTTCGAAGTCTGGGAAATGTTGCATAGTTTGCAGATGATGTGCAAGAGGGACGGAGTGTAATATATAATACACGAAGGAATGAAGAGAAAAAAATGCTTTCTAGAATTTCTGCTTAGTCATAAAATTCATTTCACATTTGACTCTGTTTTCAAGAACTTAGCCATAAATGAATTCTGGATAATGACTTGCTCATTATAGCCAGGATCTATTTCATTCTCAACGTAATATGTCATCTCTGTCTTTCAGCCAATTTAAAATATGTCCTTTCAAGTGTTTGGGAAAAGATTAAGTGCTGATATTCCATGCAGGTTTTAAAGAAGATATGATAGTTTACTGTAAACAGTAAGGCAGAATTGCAGCACTGCACTCAATTAATAGTGTACTATTATATCAATGCTTACTCCTAAATAGTATACTAAATTCTCTGCTTTTGTGTTTCACAGCACCAATTCCCCCTTTCATCCGTATGATTTCACACATATAACCTAATTAACTTTATCATCAGTGTAGACAGAGCCTGAACAAAATGGAGCATTAAGTGAATCTCTCCAGCTTCTAAAAACAACCACTGAGAGACAATATTATCCTCTGCCTAAAAGTTCAATATCAATTTGTAGGGTTGGGAGACTGAGCATGGCTTCCTTCTTGATTTTTTGTTTGTTGTTGTTTTGTTTTGTTTTTCATAAAAAGTCTGTTAAGTATCTGTTGTAACCTCTTGTAAAACTTGACAGTGAAATATATTTTCAGCTTGGGGGTGTAACTGTGTCATGATTGAGAGACTGATTCTCATGAATCACAAGACTGACAAATTGGGGAAAGTGACGTTAAACAACTAAAAACCACAGGGCTTAGAGCAGACCTAATCGTACTGTGTTTCTCCGTGATTGCTTTATGATGAATGGCTTTGGAATGACAGTGGCTTGTGGTGATATAGAGACATGCAGTACAAACACTCTACCACAATAATTCTGCTAAGATTTACTGTCAGTCCACAAGCTACTTCAAACTGCTAACATTAAAAGAAAGAAGGAAAGAAGGAAAAGAAAGAAAGAAAGAAAGAAAGAAAGAAAGAAAGAAAGAAAGAAAGAAAGAAAGAAAGAGGTCTCAGTACAATTAATGGCAATACAACTGTTGATTTGCTGCTTCATAAAAGACACACTATAGAAGATGAAAATGTAACTCTTTAAACAAATAAACAAATTCACTCATGTAGCCAAATAATTCTAATTTCTTTAAATTTAATAGGCCCATTAAATATTGATTATTTGGTCTATTAAAATGGATCATTTATTTTCATAGTAAAAATTGGTTTGAGTTCAGAGCATATAGCTATAATATCTGTATTTTTGATTTTAGGTTATTTTTTAGATAGGATCTTGTTCTCTCCCAAGAGCAGCCTATCTTCCTATGTATGCCTCCCAAGTAACTAGACTTGTTCAGCTTAGTGGTTGAGATGTAGTTTTGCTGCCTTTTGTCCAGGCTGACTGCAAATCATCATTCTCTTGATGTCTGCCTCCCAAGTAGCTGAGGTTATAGCTATGAGGCACCACGCTCAACCCAAATATAGATTATTTTTAATAAAAAATTTTATTTTCTTTAAAAACTCACTTTCTAGATATCAAAAACTAAATACAAGAGGGGAAATAGATATAAATTATGCATTTTAGTCTGTTAATAAAATCTTCATTGATATTTTCCCTATGGGAAACTATAACTGTTTTATAAATCTAAAAGAAGCACACACACATGAAGATAAAACTTAATTTTCTTTACTAGATTGTCTAAATTTATGAAATGTATGAGGTTAGGCACACTACATGATTAGCTTTGCTAGGATTTGGTCTCCTTTTAAAATTTTGTTTTAATGTTTTTGATTTATGTTTGGTGAAAGTTTTTCCATATTTTTGTGGTTATGCTAAAAGTGTATATACACCAACTTTTAGCCTTCTTCACAGTAGCTGAGTAAAATATGAACACTATATTTCTGTGGGAAATGTAAATTTTGATGCCAGAAAAATTTCAGCTACCACAAACATAATACAGTTAGATACCAGAGATTTTTCTAGTAGGTCCAGAATGTAGCTCTAATAAAGTGGCATATATGCAGTATTGATGTTCTTGGAGGACAAGAATTATTTAACTCTGAGCTTTTGAAAAATTACCCTTGAGCTAGATAGTGACCCTTTATACAATAAGCAGGTTGCTAGCTAAGAATGATCTAAAAGTGAATTTATACTGCCAGTCTCTCTGTTGAGGTGTTTATTCCCTAGGGAAAAATAATAAATTTACATGTTTTGTAAAATTCAGCACCAGGTTTAAAGATAAAGCTTAGTTTCTGTACCATGTAGCCTATACTTACAAAATTTATAAAGTCAGGAACATTCCAGTTTCATTGAAATTTCAGTGCAAAGCATAAGTCATAGTAATTACAAAATATGTACAGTACAGATAAATTAATATAAGACTCACCTGAGAGTTCACAGCCAAGAAGTTCCATTCGCAAAGTGCAGTGCCTTCGACAGACTTGAGGGTAGAGTCTCACATACTGAGCTTTGATGGGGGGTGTGAATGAGTTAGCATAGGGTGTGTTGTTATCAACATTTCCACGGAACACCTGGGTAAAGACATAGGCACCATTTAAAGTTATTTGTTACAATAATTCCATTACTCATTTTTATACTTTAACCCTATGCTTTCATAACAAAATTCTTAAAAGATTATAATTAATTTGAGGATCTGTATTTAGGAAGCACCATATCATTGCACTGAATATAAATCACATAAAGTAATTTAAACAGCAAACCACAGTGGCTTGTGGCAAGATCTAGATTCTTTTCTGATAATAGTTTCAATCTGAAGGCCAATCTTTTAGAGGCAATAAGTATTGATGAATTTTATTTATTCACCTTTTATCGGAAATGATGTATATGGTCATCTTAAATCCTTTGCATTTGGAAATTTTGACCCTTGGTGATAGAGCATTCTTATCACTCAGTCTTTTCTAATAGTATGTTAGAATTATGAGGCTTCAGCCTCACAGTTGAGGATTATACCTTCACCAATCAGGCCTAGACCACTGGCTTGGAGGCATACAAGTCCTGATATGCAATTTTCAGGATGAGAAAACTTTTAGCTTCTAAATTTAAAATATTAAAATACATCATCTTTAATCCCAATGATCTCATTTTTTACTTCTCTTTTTATGTAACCTAGGTAAACAGAACATCTTATTTAAATCCACTCAGGAAGATAATTTCCAAAATTATTTCTACAATTTCTTTGCTATTTTAGTGGGCTGTTTTGCTGTTCTGATATTTTCATCATTAAAATTTTGAATGAAGCCTGGCACTGGTGGCTCACGCCTGTAATCCTGGCTACTCAGGAGGCTGAGATATGAGGATTGTGGTTCAAAGCCAGCCCGGGCAGGAAAGTCTGTGAAACTCTTATCTTCAATAAACCACCAGAAAACTGCAAGTGCCTGTGTAGCTCAAGTGGTAGAGCACTAGTGTTGAGCTGAAGAGCTGAGGGACAGCGCTCAGGCCGAGTTCAAGCCCCCTGACCGAAAAAAAACTTGGAGGAATGATTAATAGCATACACATTTCTTCTGTTATGTTCTGCTAAATAAAAAATATATTTTCAATATGGAGTATATAAGTTGTATATTTGTTTCCATTTTTTACTTTTCTTGTTTTACAAATGATAGTTGAGGCAAGCTATAGTGTCTCATACTTGAAATCCAAGAGGCTCAGTAGACTGAAGCTTGACGAATTGAGGTTCAAAGCCAGCCTAGGCAGCAGTCTGTGAGAATCTGTCTCCTAGTAAGCAGCAAAATGCCAGGCTGGAAGTACTGTTCAAGTGGTAGAATGCCAGACTTGAAAGCAAACT
This sequence comes from Dipodomys merriami, assembly GCF_024711535.1. Taxonomy (NCBI): domain Eukaryota; kingdom Metazoa; phylum Chordata; class Mammalia; order Rodentia; family Heteromyidae; genus Dipodomys; species Dipodomys merriami. Next base: position 18,406,130 of record NW_027203382.1, on the reverse strand, counting down.
GAGCAGGCAAGAAGCTTTGAATTCAAGCCCCATACCATCAATATTTTTTAAGGTTGACTATCAGTTGTTTTAATAGGGAGCATGATCCTTTATAAAAACAATAAAAATGAAAGTGTAAAGCTGTCTGCAATTAAAATAAAGCCAAGTTTTCAAGTACAGTACTATCTTTGGGACAAAGTATTTGTTGGACTATCAATTAAAATCTGAAAAAAAAACGTATGTGGCAGCTGCTGCAAATATATAACTTAGAGAAACACCTACTCACTTAAATTCACTACCCAATTAAGCCCCCAACTCTTGAGAAATGTATTTTCAACATAAGGCTTCTTCTGAAAGCTCAGTTGTCATGTAATAATTAATGATCATCAACAGAATGTTAAGCTAAGTTATATTTACCATGTCTTCACTGGTGCCTTTCACTTTGTACATTGCCCAAGTCTTCCCATCATTGCTGTAGGCAATTTTGTAGGATTTTATATACTCTGGGCTCCCAATTCTCTTAGCTCCTTGGGTAATCACACCAGTTACTCGCATTTTTCTTTGCAAGTTGATCTGAAAAGACAAAATATAGTTGATGTTAATCTCATTATTTCAAGATATCATTATGGGTGATAATGATTTTGGTAATGAAACTTTTATTTATCATATAAAAAGGCATTATGTTCCATGTTTTCACATAAATAAGTGAAATAGGCACGTTTTAAGTCCAACTCAAATATTTTTCTGTAGTCAAAGACATTATTTTTTTACATAAAGCAATACTTATGAGTAGGCTTTGAAAAGTTCAGTGCACACACTGGGCATCAGTGGATCATATTAAAACTTCCTAGCGGGCTGGGAAGGTGGCTCATGGTAGAGTGCTTGCCTTGCATGCCTGAGACTCTGGGTTTGATTCCTCAGCACCACATACGCAAAAAGAAAAAAGCCGGAAGTAGCGCTGTGGCTTAAGTGGTAGAGCGCTAGCCTTGAGCTGAAGAGCTGAGGGACAGCGCCCAGGTCCAGAGTTCAGGCCCACAACTGGACCCCCCCCCCAAAAAAAAAAAATAAAACTTTCTAGCAACTTGGTGACAGAGATCAGGGTTGTGATATGAGGCTAGACCAGGAAGAAAACTTTTTAAGATCCCTCTGGACATATCTAGGCACATGGTAAGCAGCGATCATTCTAGCTATTGAGATGAAGATTCTGGACCAGACCAGCCTGGACAGAAAAGTGTATGCTACTTTACTTCAACAGAAGAAACTCAGTGTGGTAGCTCATATCTATCATTCTATCTATTGAAGGAAGCATAAAATAATAGGAGGACTATGGTCCAGATATAACCTGCTGCCAATTCAGGAAATGAGTTTTTTTTTAATCTAAAAATATAATTAACACCAAATAGGGCCAGAGGTGTGGTTCATATGTAAATGTGTAAGCAAACCTAAGACCTTGTGTTCAAAATTCAACATCACAAAAGAAAAACTTGCTGTGTTCCTCTCAAAATATAAGCATAAGAGATATCTCTTGATTGGTTGCAAGGGATGGTGTGTCTAAGTGACACCAATGTTAACTGTTCATATGTCTAAATTAATACACATTAAAATAAAGCACAATGTTTCACTAAAATCTTTATGTGTTGGAATAACAAAAGATAACAACAACAACAGCAGCAGCAGCAAGACTACACAGAAGTGTATTAGTTTCTGAAATCATGCACTGTGTGTGTGAGAGAGAGTAGTAGACATCTAATAAAAATTTTAATATTCTTCTTATATTTAAATTGGGTTCTCCCTTGACACTTGACACCCAGTAATCAAATTAAGTGTTGCAATGCAAAAATGCTCATGGAGGAAATGAAAAGTTTGTTTTGTTCACTTTGCAATGCTCTTATGGTATCACAAATTTGTGAACTTACTTGAAAGTTACTATTCTTGACAACTTTTTATAAAGCACTCCTCTCTCTACAACACAAACCTAAAGGAATTAAATGTGGCATCATGGAATAATGTTACCAATCTAGAATTAGTTTGCTAAAGAAAACATCAAAACTCTCACACATTTTCCATTTAATCTACCAGTAGGCCTTTGACTGTAGAGATGTATATGAGGAAACCATCACTGCTTCTGAATTTCCCATAGTCTCATCTCTCTCTGAGCTTAAGAGGTCCCTCCCTTACTGCTGTTCATGAAGCTATTCTTATGGTCACTCCTGTATAATAAACATTGGGATATATCAGGAGGTTTAAGTTTTGCTTGCTGGTCATGGAGCCTGAACTCTGGGCCTGGGCATTGTCCCTCAGCTCTTCAGCTCAAGGTGAGTGCTCTACCACTTGAGCCACAGTCCCCCTTCCAGTTTTCTGAGTGCTTTTATTGGAGATAAGAGTTCAAGGACTTTCCTGCCACTGCTGACTATAACTGTGATCCTCAGATATCAGCCTCCTGAGTAGATAAGATTATAGGCAGGAGATACTGGCGCCCGGCTTAAGTTTTGCTATTTATTTATGTGCATTTCTATATGTACATTTTCTATATCTATATGTATATTTCTATATATGTAGGTTGAACAAATTTATGCTCTTCATTCCCATTGCTCCCTTCTCTCATTTCCAAACAGCCATGCAATGCTCTGCCTATCTATCTAGCTATATGCATATATACATATATGTGCATGATCCTCTCCCTTGGTAACCCTGGTAATCCCACTGATCTCCCCTATGCAGCATTGAACATTCCTGCCCATCAGCATTTCTGGTACCATTCTCATTATCTTCCTAAGTCTGTACTCCATATACCAGCAAGAACAAGTGATCTTTGGGGAAGCATGCCACTTGATGAATTAAATTACTGAGATGGGCGGTCTGCAGTCTCTTAACTACTCAGCCTAATTTTTGTTTGTTTGTTTGTTCTGGGTCAACAGCTCCAATTTTTCCCCCTATTTTTTTTTTTAAATTGTGAAAATTACTGTACCAGAGGGTTTACAATTACATTTCTTATCAAGCATTGTTGCCTCCTCCTTTATTTCCCCTTCCCATCCCTTCCCATCTCACCCCCCACGCCTCCCTCCCCTTCACCTCCTCCCACCAAAGTTGTAAAGTTCATTTTTCGAAATAACGTCTTGTACATCTCATTGTTGCAATGGTCCACCTGTATTCATATTTAAACAATTTGTTTTTTCCCTTCCCCTCCACAAATTATACCAACATCAAATACAGTGAAAACAGGGGTTATACTGTGGGGGCGGGACATACAAAGCAACAAAATAATCACCTTAACAAATATGTTAGAAACAATAGCAAGCAAGAAAAACCACTTGTGTCCTTATCTTGGGGTTCATTTTGCCTAACATCAACTTATCTGAGCTTTTCTGCTTATCTCAGACATAAACTAGTTATTGCAAATAAGGGAAAAAATGGGACCTATGTTTCTTTGGGCCTGGCTTACTTCAATTAATATAATTTTTTCCAAGTCTTTCCACTTCCTAACAAATGGGGCAATGTCATTCTTTCTGATGGAGGCATAGAATTCCATTGTGTATATATACCACATTTTTTTGATCCATTCATTTACTGAACAGAGCTCCCCCAAAACCCAGCAATCCCACTTTTGGGTATTTACCCAAATGATCACAAACAAGACCATACTAAAGCTACCAGCAGAACTATGTTTATTGCAGCATTATTTAGCATAGCTAAGATATGGAACCAATCCCCTATTTTTTTTTTAGTCCAATGTTTCTTCTCCCCTTCCTGCCTCTCCCCCCAACCACGCAGGCTCCTTTCCGTTGGTTCTCAAACAGTGTATCTCTGAGTGGAGCAGGTTGGTGCTTCAGTTAAAGTCAGCTTCCTTATTTATTTCTGTTCGTTTCCCTTCACTCAGTTCAAGAAGCTATCTCAGCTCTTACAGACCTTAGTATGCTCAATATGCACACTAATCCTCTTAACAACCATGTTGCCCTTTCTTGTTCACAATTCCAACATGCTGGGCAACACTGTAGACCCTTCCAGTTTCTCCATGGTAATATTTGTATGCATTTCTTTTTGAACAATCTCCATGCCCTTGATATCTACAATTTCATCCTTCTTATCGATTCTCATGTATGTGGCCAAAGAAGCAACTCCATGCTTCCTGAAGGGCCTAGAAAACATTTATCAGTACTTCACCTCTTTCCTATTGTGTTAGTCATTTTGACACATTGCTGGAAGATGTCAGGTCCTGCCAAAAGCACAATTAGACTTTTAAATGGTGGATTTTAATTATTAATGGTGCATTTTGGAATAAACAACCCCTGGTAGACACTGTGTTTCAGCATGTCAGGTAAATTAGCATATTGGATGGAAGAGCAATATTCTCTCATTATCTTGTGTGTGAATTGCTTTTTCTTTTACTCTGAGACTCTTCAGAACCTAAACCTTCCCAATACACAGCACAAACAGTGGGCACTTTGATTCATGTTTCTTCTCACTTTGGAAGCCAAATTCCCCATTTCATATTGCTGAATATTCCTTTTTCAATTATCTTTTATCTCATTTCAATTATCTTGTTTATGCCTCTTGTACACAGCCAAATTACCTTGGCGTGAGTTTTAGCTCATAAGCTGTACACTAATTTCCTAAAGCTTAAATTGTAAAATTGTAGAAGTATAGCAGAATTAAAAATATAAATATGAGTTCATGGTTGTCTCTAAATCACTGGAAATTTTGATTTAAAAAATGTAGTCTTGCTCTAATGTTTAAGATTATGAATATCTATTTCAGGATATAGAACTCCAGATAGTAAAGCATCATCATACTTGTTTTATTTCTATTTTCAGTAAGCATTTTTAGTTATATATGCATGGTTTCATTAAACTAAAAAATATAAATAAAAATTATATATAGAACAGAGGTCCAATGATTATTAAGTTTTAATAATTTAATAATATGCTATTGATTTCTCATATAGCTAGTATTATTAAGGGTGGATAAGAAGCAATTCAACATAAAAGTGTTTGGATTTCACCTTCATGCTAATGCTCAAACTTAATTCTAGAAATTGAAATAAAAATAAACAAAACCTCCCCCCACATACAAAAAATTGTTAGCTTAAAAAATGCTGCTTGCAAATAATCTCTTTTCATCTCATTTCAACTTTATATTTCTGATATTTTCTAAGATAACAGTGTCTGAAGTTGATCCCTATAATAAATATCACACCGTGTTAAATAGTGATTGGCAATCTCATCTGAAAACAACCTAATTATGCTATAAATTTGATAGTGTTTAGATATGAGATAATATGCTTTCATTTATGAGTCTTATTTCAAATTAATGAAACACTGAACCAAGTACATATTGAAGTATTTTATGTAAAATATGTCTGAAAGCTATGGAGGGAAAGTCTTAGGGCAGAGAACAGTTTTCTAGATATGTCATTTCTTCTCATTTTACTTGTCTGAGCTATATATACTGAGTTGTAGCAAAGTCCCCATGAGATCAATGATAAAATATGGACCAGGCTAAAATAGGAACTTGGAATCACTAGCAGCCTGCATGACTTGCCCTCTCCACTACACCATATATGCGAGTTTACAGGTTCTTAAATGGAAATGGTAATAGAGGTTCTGGCAAGAGCAGTGTCATGCAGGGAGAACAAAATGAACAAAATGTGGATGGAGTACAGATTATAATCTTTCCATATGGTATCCTCCTGATGCAGTCCAATGCACTTCCAGTAAATAAAGCTGAAATATGATTTCAATCTCTACTCCAGAAAGATCTCTAGCACAGATAACCGTAGCAAGCTATTTGAGGAATGCATATCAAAGAAAATAAATAAAAGACAGGAATAATGCTAGTAAATCCCCAGATCTGTTAAAATTGGCAGATTAAGAAATAATAATAGTAATGGCAACACAAATCCACAGAAAATGAAGAACAGTTTTGAAAGAAGTATATGAATAATTTTATAAATAAGTCCCAATTGCAGAAATAGGGTATGAAACTGTAGAGTTGCTAAGATAAAGTTCTCAATGATTTTAACAGCAAGAGTGGAGCGACATAGTGGAAAATAGACCAATGAGCATGCAGGCAGGCTCATGAAATCCTTTTCAAAAGGCAAGAGCATGAGATACAGAGATTGCTCACATTGGTAAAAATCAAAGGGAACCAAAAGATGGTGAAAAAATGATTAGACTTTGCTTTATATAAGTAAATTATGCCAGCTATTAACAACTAACCAAAAAAATAAGTGAGTGTAGTATGAGAGTGGCAGGGAAAACTAGAAAATATGATAATCAATAAAAACATTCAATATTTTAAGAGATTTCATTTATAGAATAAATGATATTCAGATCAGTGAAGAAAATACAGAGTATTTAGTAAATGTATTGCTGTTCATTTGGGAGGTATATTAAAATTTTATTAATGTCTGCCACTATGTCTGAAGAGGAATTCTAGGTAAATTGAACACTCAGGTGAACAAATAAATTACAAGCTGGGTGTGAGTGGCTTACATTTATAATCCTAGATCCATAAGGAGCTGAAACTTCGAGGGTTGAGGTTTGACAGCAACCTGGGCAGAAATGTCAACAAAATTCCAACTCTAGTTAATTATCAAAAGTTTAACTGGAGAGGTGGCTTAAGTTAACCTTGAATAAGCAAGCAAAGTCCTTGAGTTCATGAACAGTATTAACAATAGACAGTATTAACAAAACAAAAAAGAAAAAGAAAGAAAAGAAAGAAAGAGAGAATAAAAGAAGCTAAGAATGAGAGAGAAATAAAGGAAGGAAGGAAGGAAGAAAATAAGGAAGGAAGAAAAGAAGAAAAAGAAAAAAGGAAAAGGAAAGAAAGAAAAGTAGAAATTAGAGGAGAGTATAGATTAAAAACAATCTCAAACACAAAAATTGGCTTCTTACTTATTAACAGATTTTCAAACAAAGTGATGGTGTTAAAATAAAAATTTCTTAAAAGAAAATAAAGTCAGAATAAAAATAGTAGATTAGGATTAATCATTTATAAATTTTATTATAACTAAAGTTTGATTAATTAAGAAATTAAAATACCTTACATATTGTAGGAAAACAAATAATCTAATTTAAAATGAGTAGAAGATTTGGTTAGTTGATGTTAAATTAAATACAAATGGCTTTTTAACTGTCATTCATAGCACAAATTAAAATGAATATTACCACGGCACCATAATTAACTCATCAGGAATAAATATCACATTTTTCTGACTACATTTTAGCAAAAATATAGGGAAATACGTTTATTTGCACATTTCTTGTGAAAATATAATTGATTATTCTTATGAATGACGTTTTTGTTAATAAAGAGTTTACATTCTCTTCAATGCAGATATCCTATTCTGCAAAGTAGTTTGAAGTACGGTGGCATACGCTAACTGATGGTAGTCCGAACACTATTTCAAATGTTTCTTGTAATTGAACACTAGAACAAAATTTCAAATCATGTAAAATATCTAAAAAGGAAATACAAGTCATCTCATTATGGAAAAATGCCAGAAAGTGAGATAATACTTTGTAAAACTAAACAATGGGAGAAGGAGAAGAAAGTGATCTGACAAGAAAGGAGAGACAGACAGACAGACAGAAAGACAGAGAGACAGAGGCAGTAAGAGACAGAAAGAGAAAACAGGGCTTATTATATTAATATGAAAAGAATGCTAACACTTCAAAACAGGACAGTGTATTTCTAACAAACTGAACCAAGCTGTCTATTCCCCCAAGAACATCATAAGAAAAGGTAATAGGAAGGTGACAGTCTCAGAGAAAATATTTGTGATTTTGATAATTTACATGGTTTTATTACTTAGGAAGCCATTTAAAAAAATATGTTTAGTCTTAGAACTTCTTTCCTTTTTAGAATTACCAAAAGTTCCAAAGTAACTGTAGCAAGTGCAAAGGCCTGAGCATACTGAAAAAAAAATAAAATAAAATGGAGGGTATTTTAATTTTTTAAAAAATTTCTTTCAAATAAGATATAAAAGGAGGTAGGCTCCCATACATACTGTTGCATTCAATCAATGCACTATAATATTTTGACTGGACTATAAGAAAAAAATTGTAAAGTTATGTAGCTATAAGAAAAATGGTTATATGGAAAAAATAGAATGCACTCTTAAATGCAAAAAAAAGAAAAAAAAGAAAAATGGTTATCTTAATAACCTATGAAGAAAACTGTGAATGTTATTTTTATATCACAGTCACACTAAAAGTTCTAGTTTGCTTCTTAAAATTTAATGAATGTAGTTTCTTTTTATCATCTTTTTTTTATTGTCAAGGTGATGTACAGAGGGGTTACAGTTACAAAGGTGAGGTAATAAGTACATTTCTTATCAAACTTGTTACCCCTTCCCTCATTTTTCTCCTACTTTCCCTCCCCCAAACCCCACCCCAAATTGTACAGGTCATTTCCAACATATTGTCTTGTGACTATTTCTGTGGCATTGCTTCCCTCCTTGTCCTGTGTCTCACCATTCTGTTGTTCCCTTTCTCTTCCTTAGTTCAAATAAACGTATATACAATACCAGGACACCAAAATCAAATACAGTGACAACAGGGGATATACCATAGGGGGAAGAACATACAAAATAAACAAAAAAAATCACATAGTACTTTAAAACAAACAACAAAACAGAAAATTTTAATTGATACACATAATCCAAAATTCACCATCAAACATTTTTATATTCATTATTTTAAAATCAACTATATATTTAAACATTGAATGATTATTTACCCATTTTTGGTCTAAAATAATCTACTGGTCATTTGGAGTCTTGTATGAACTACACAGATTTTTCTAAGTGATGATCCATTTTATTTATGCACTATAGAAAATTCACATTAATTTTTTATCACTAACAATTTCACCCTAAAACAAAACCTTATTCATAAGAAGCTAATAAACTCAGACTGGTGTCTATAATTTAAAAAAATTGTAGTTTTTATTTGAAATGTCTAATTTTATCACCATAATAAAGCTATCCGCTGCTTTCTATGACATGGCAAGGTTACTCTTCATTTTCAAGGAAAGCTCTGAGTTCACATGGACATTCACACAACCTTACAAATCCTTTAATTATCAAGGATATCCCACTTCAGTCCTCAGCAGACATGCTTTATTTGTAATCCCATCTCATTACAGAGACTATTCAATAAAGTCAGTATCATTATTACTTCATCATGGATATTCTTAAATGAACTAGACACTCTTTTTACTCCTACATATACATGTTAGAGATGACCAAATGACAACTGTACAGTTTTGCACCATTGTCTTTTTGAATATTTTCCTAATCATATTTGTGGCATTAGTATAAATGTTAAAAGAGTGAAATGGTCTAGAAATATTATGAAAATAGTGTTAACTTGTGAACCTCCTGAATGAGTCTTTGAAACTCTCTAACTCTACAAAGAATAAGTAGACCACTAGATGTAAACTCTACTACAAAGCCATAGTAATTAAAACAGCTTGGTACTGGCACAAGAACAGACCTCAGGACCAAGGAATAGAATTGAAAAGCCAGAAATGAACCCACAGACCTACAGCCATCTAATCTTCGATAAGGGAACTAAAAAAATAGAGTGGAAGAAAGACAGCCTCTTCAGTAAATGGTGCTGGCAAAACTGGTTAATCACTTGTAGAAAACTAAAGCTAGATCCTTATATATCACCCTGCACCAGAATCAACTCCAAATGGATCAAAGACCTTGGAGTCAAAGCAGACACTCTGAAAACAATACAGGACAGAATAGGAGAAACCCTAGGTCTCCTTGGGACAGGCTGAAATTTTTTTTTAAATCAAATAAAGTTTGAACAAATGGGATTGCATGAAACTGCAGAGCTTCTGCATGGCAAAGGACATAGCTAGCAAGATCAATAGAAAGCCATGGATTGGGAGAAGATCTTCACTAGCCATACAGCGTTTTTTATTTGTAAATCTTAATCTCATTTTCTCTCTCTCTTTCTTTCTGTCTCTTCCTTGTTAATAAAGTTAAGGAAATTTATATCTTGATATTCCTCCTAAAATACATGTGTTTTATACTCAAGAAGAAATTCATATATATATGTATATATTTTTCAAATATATTTATTATACATTGTACAAAAAGGATAATGTTAAGTATATATCCTCAGATAATATAAAACTAAATATGGGAACTGGAGTATAGCTTTCTTATCATGTGGGAGGTCTTGCAGGTAATTCTCTACCAACACCCACACACTCACGCCTGCACACACACGTGCACACACACACACACACACACACACACACACACACAAACTTTCCCTCTCTCTCCAAATTAGATAATTAAAATATATAATGTATTTGTGGGTATAAGTAATTATGTGTGTGTATTTCTTACAGCATAAATCCATTGGATTGGATAGATTGAACTGAATTTGCTAAAAACAAGATTGTATGATTAAGCGTGAAATGAAAACAATTTCTTGAATGTTAATATAGATATTCAAAACATGTGCTTTCCAATAGCTCTTTGTTTAAATTAATGTAGGAAAGGTTTTCATGGCAACTCTGCTAGATATGAAGATGAGAAGTAAAGTGGAGAACAAGTAACAGTGTAATATTCAATGAGACAATATCTTGCTTGGACTGATAATAATATGATTTGAAACAAAGAGGTATCTATGCAAGTCAGTTCTGGCATATGATGGTCTCAGGGCGGGGGCAGGGGGTGAGCCTTTACTTCCTCCCCTTAACTCCTGTATTCTCAAGGAGAATTTCAGTATGATCCTCTGATCCAAGTACAGTTACTATAAAAACATTTTCTCTGATGGTTCCCTGGTATAAGACTCCAAACACAAGTATTTCAAACACAGTTAGACTTGAACATAAATGAAATTATTCACAATCAAAAGTTAGGCAAAAACTGAAACAAAAGTCTGTACAAAATAAACAACTGTGTGTCTCTACCAAGCTAAAAACTAACCTTAAAAATAACCAATCATTTTTTTTTCTATTTTAAACTCATTGCTGGAGTGAGAATATATATATATATATATATATATATATATATATATATATAATACATTCAATTCTATTTATGACTGGTATTTGTTGTGAACTAGAGAAAATATAATTTAAATATAAACTATAAACAAAAATAGGTTGGAAGAAAAGTATCTTCCTTCCTTAAAAAGTATTTAATATTAGGAAGAAAAAAGGGGAAAGAAATTATTTTTGAAGAAACACTAGGTATGCCCCAGCCAGATTTTAAGAAAATCAAGTTATATCATACATTTAGTGATCATTTAATTCATAGTTATTGAGGTTCACACACAAACATTAACTTGTTAATGGTTATTTTAAAAATGCAGATTTAGGGCTGGGAATGTGGCTTAGTGATAAAGTGTTTGCTTAGCATGCATGAAACCCTGGATTCGAATCCTCAATACCACATAAACAGAAAAGGCCAGAAGTGGTGCTGTGGCTCAAGTGGTAGAGGACTAGCCTTGAGCATAGAGAGGCTCAGGGACAGAGCCCAAGCCCTGAGTTCAAGCCCCAGGACTGGCAAAAAACATGCAGCTTTAGAATGATTCATTGTATTCTATATAACTATTCACTGCTCATATAATAATACTCTATCAATGTACATATAAATTAATTTTCATGTTGTACAATATCAGGGAATTTGTTTAAATAAACTACTGAATGCTGGGAAGCAGAATTTTTCAAGTATTAATATTTTCTAATAAGTGAAGACTATATATCACACTGTATATAACAAATAATTAGATAAAAGGTAAACTGATAGAAGAACCTGCAAATCAGAATGACACTGCTATGTATTCTATGAGTATATGATAATCATTAGCATAAAAATGATTAAAATAAAATGGAAACATATTGCCCAAGAACAAGAAAATGCCAAGCTACAGAACAAAATTTGTTTTTAGAAAAGTATTTCACTTTTTATTTATATTTGTATTTATATACTGTCTTTGTATTTAATGAAAAATATTTTTGTATGATAGTTATAAAATAACCTAATTGGAGCCAAAAAGAATATCAAAAGTCTATTAATGTCATTATTCATAATAATTACAAGTATTGGCCTTGACATATATTTGTCACTTCCCCTGACTCTTAAAACAACATAGCTAAAACTTTTCAAATAGTATGCCAGGTGAAAATTTTGTTCTCATATTTGGATTTGGACAATAGTTTTTGAGATAGAGATCTTAAGACCTTTGCCATTACCTGAATGACAAGAGCCTTTAACATAAAGCTTGAATCCTTGTAAAATGTCAGAAGCGATAGGAACATTGTTTGTCCTCATAAGATAATTCTTGGTAGCTCCTTGGATAGATTTAGGATGGATTGTAGTTGCCAGAGGACCTAACCATGGCATCAGAGGACTGAAACCTTCACCTCCAAGGACAGGAGTGGTGTTAAGATTAAGTTGGGTGCCATTGGCCAATGAAGTAATCAATTGTGCTTATATAGTTAAGCTTGCTTAAAGCCCCAGAAAAACGACTTTCAGATTGCTAAATAATAAATAGGTTCCTGGGGAATTGTACACAGAAATAGCAGGAACTTCCATCCTCCTCCCCTCTGACTCTCTTTCATCTGTATCCTTACTAATACCTTGTTTCAAAATTTATGTAAAGGTGATGAATGGGAGGATTACAGTTGCATAAGTAAGGTAATGAATACATTTATTTTTTAACATTGTTAACCCTCTCTTATTTTCTTCTGCTTACCCTTCCCCTCTACCTTTTCCCACAGGTTGTAAAGTTCATTTTGAACATAGTGTCTAGTGAGTATCATTGATGTATTAGTTCATCCTTTGTCCTCATGTTTCTGTGTTCTAATAATCTAGGAAATAGTGTCTCCTAAATTTTATGAATAGTTTAATAAATAATTCAAGCCCAAAGAACAGATATCACCTGTGGATCTGACAAATTACTGTTTGTATATGCCATCTGAAGAGAGAGTTAATATTTGTTTTTGACTCAGCCTTAAACCTGTGAAGTCTTTATCAACTGAGATTGCTGCCAAAATTCAGCTAAATTATTATTTTTTAAATTTCCTCAATGTCCAGTGAAACCTACTGATGTTGGTGACCAGAGATGGGGAGGTTTGTGTTGAGTGTGAAAGTAGGTATAGCAAATGCTTTTTTTTTTCTCTTCCAAATAAATTTTTCCAACTGGTCACTCTGAAAACAATCCTCTTAGGAGAACTTTGCTTGATCGCTGGTAATACGACACCAACCTCAGGCAAAAGAACAGTTAATTCTTTTTTACCTCTCATAGGAGAAATACCTGATCTTCCCATACAGTTCTAAATATTATCACCACTGATTTATATAGCAAATATACTTTTAGGTGTTGAGCAAAAAAGCAAACACAGAAACATTATCACCAAATGTTTACAGCTAAACAGTGAAGTTAAAAGTTAAAGAAGAGTTGGGACTCAGAAGGCGCTAGTGTCTCCTGTATGTAACTGTAGCTATTGAGAAGACAGAGGATGGGGGCTTAAAGAAAGCCCAGGAAGATAAACCCGAGACTCTTATCTCCAATTAACTAGCAAATGGATGGAGGTGGAGGCATGGCTCAAGTGGTAATACACCAGTCATGATAGAAAAACGCCTAAGGAGAGAACAGAGCTTTAGTGCAAGCAACACATACACACATACACACACACACACACACACACACACACACACACACACACACACACACACACACCTTCTTTGTTTATTCACATCTTAAGCTATCCCATCCAATGCTATACTAATACCATCTGTGGAGGCAAGGATGATGGAAAGAAATGAGCGTTAGGAGGATGGCTTTATAGATAAATTAAGATAAAAAGAGTGATCCACATAGCATGTACTTCACTGATTGATATAAGCAATCCCTGTGGCTATAGGAGAATATCATAGGTAACCTGCACATGATCAACACTCTTCATTTATAGTGTTAGATACCCATGCTTTTTATGGCCTCACATACTTGGTAATCCTCTGCTCCTGCTAGTTGAATTGCATGCTAGACAACAATCAGTTTGATTTCCTTACTCTAACCTGTTTGATATTTTATGTTTTTCTTTTAAAAATTCACGTAAGGACTCCCTTCCCCTTCATCAACATGTTAATTTTTTGTGGTTTCAGATATCCATTGTCAACAACTTCAGTCTGAAAAGATAAATGTAAAATCCCAGAAATAAATAATTCATACCTTTTAAATAACTTTAATTCTAGTAATAGTTAAACTTGTTCTATCTCATTAATTGTTATTTGTTAGCATTGTTAACCTCTCACTCAACCTAATTTGTGAATTAAACTCAATCTCATGTATTTTGAATGAAAAATGTATATGAATAGATAGATATAGAAAGATATATGTATCAGTACTATCCATGGCTTCAGGCATTCCAGGGCTCTTAGAACATATTCTCAATGGTTAGGAGAGCTACTGTAATTGATTAAGGGTATTAGAAAAATGAGGTTATTTTCCCTTATGAATTATTTTTTATTCCTATTTATTTAGATTTGTTATTATAAAGCTGATGTACAGAGAGGTTACAGTTACACTAGTCAAATAATGAGTAAAATTATTTTTATTTTAATTATTGTTTATTTTTAATTATTTTATTTTAATTATTTTACCTTCACTCTCTTCCAGTTTTTCCCTCCTTCCTTATCCATGTTGCATAGCTCATTTTCCATAGTGTCTACTGTGTACCACCACAGCATTTGTTCATGCTTTATCTGACCCCCTTACCCTCCCAAAAGACATAAACATAAAGGAAAATAAAAAGGTCAACATGGAAAAAGACCTTTTGTTTACATTTCCTGGAATTCCTTTCTATAAATATTATTTTGTATGATCAGATGCACGTAGGCACTATACCTTTATAATATTCTCCTAAGAATATCTTCCTTTGGTCTCACTGTGTGTGAATGCCTAGAGTCCTGTATAATTTATCATGTCACAATGTATTTTATTTTATACCATCCAGTGTGTTTATTTATAGATTTATAAACACATTCTATCTACTGCAATTGAGGGAAAACATGATCTGGGTCTGGCTTACTTCACTTAATAGAATTCTTTATCCAGGTCTCTCCATTACTTTACTCATTATACAATTAATTTACTGTGGCCTTGTTTGTGTTCTATTATATTAATGCCCAGGAGTTACTGGAATTATTGGAAAAAGCTTTTTGAAAGAAATTCTAAAAGGAAAATTATTAAACAAATCTATAATATTGAGGAAAAGTATTAATATTCAGAATTTCATACTTGAATAACTTCACAAATATATGTAACAAAATAAAAACTCAAGTACTTATAATACATTTATTGCTACGACTCTTCCAAGTAATGTGACAATAAATTTAAATGATGTTTTCTTTCAAGTTTATCTCAACTAATCAAACAGTAGTTCTGAAGCTCTAGATAAGCGTCTCCACCAATATCTTAAGCATTCGTCAGCCTTTAACATATGTTCAGTTAACTATTCGCTATTTTGACAAATGGTAAAAGAATATGCATGCATAAAACTTGACAAACAAAATGTCATATGACTCCTTGCAACTAGTAGAACTTTGAATTAAAGTGAAAATCTCATTGACTTAGTAGTATGCAGAACTCTTGATTAGAATTTAAAGTTTTCTCTGATTTTCCACATGTTTCTGAACACCTTACACTATATTCTACTTATCTTCTGTGTCCTGTTTCTTGCTTTTGTTAAATTACTTCACAAGCTCCATCATTTGCAGATTCATGTTCAGGAAGAGTGAACTGTGTCTAATTTGTTTCAAAGCTTTCAGCTTGCATGTTAATTTTGAGGGAATTGATGGTATAGGTAGTTTATAGTGTTGTATATTCTGAGGTAGAGAATTAGTCTATAGGCTCTACATTTTAGTTGATTCTTGTCTCTTTGTAGTTATTTCATAAAAAGTGTCAAAATTAATGGAATTATTGTTGATCGTAAATCTGTCCACATGGAATAACAAAACTATGGATAAAAGGAAGAAGAAAAACAGAAAAATAGTAGCATTTTTTCTTTTTTTAAAAAAAATAAGTTTTTTTTATTGTGAAAATACCATATCAATATACATGGTATATAGTAGGCTCAATCCATATGTTTAATAAAATATGTAGCTATGGTTCACACAATAGCTTAACTTTTTATTGTGAAAATACCATACAGAGGGGTAACAATTGCATGAGCAAGGTAATTATAACATTTCTTATCAAGCATTGTTGCCTCCTCCTTTGATTCCCCTTACCATCCATGCCATCCCATCTCCCTCCTTCCTCCCCCTCCAGCCAAAATTGTAAAGTTCATTTTTCGACATAAGGTCTTGTACATCTCATTGTTGCAATGGGTCTTTGTTTACATGCCATGAAGAACAGCTAAGAAGTTGGGGAAGAAGTAAAGATAAGAAGCAAAAATATTTGATAAGAAATGTACTCATTTTCTTGCCCATGTAATTGTAACAGTATTTTCACAGAAAAAGAAGCAAAAACATCAAGAGATAAGATGGAATGCTAACCCCAGCAATTACAATGATTAAAATTATTTAGGTACTTAATAGAAACACAGTCTAGCAAAACATATCCTGTATACACAAGCATAGAGGTATTAGACACACTATGAAAGAGTAAGAATGAAGAAGATTGTGTATAAGAAGACTTTTTCAGTAGTCTTTGGTACAGTAAGTCCTGAATGAATGTGAAGTGGCCAATTAGAAAACATCATCACAACCTGCTCTGCAACAGAAAGAAGTTATACATAGTACTGTTGAAAATTGTGGGGATTTTATCAATTACAAATATCACAAGAACTATAGCCTTCTAAACCCCTAAGATTTGGTCCAGCAATGCATGAAAGAAATCTCATTTTAGTTCATATAAATCTTTGCCTCAATGCTGGCTAACATGCTTCAAATTAGTGTGCAATAATGACAATGCTTTGTGCATCAGAAAGCAGTAATAGAGTTGGGCACTGGTGGCTCATATCTGTAATCGCAGCTACTCAAGAGAGAAGGAAGCAAAGGACCAAAGTTTGAGGCTAGCCTAGATATAAATGTTTGTGAGAGTCCCATCTCAATAGCTGAGTGTGGAGGTATGGGTATGCATCTGTCACCCATTTATGTGAGGCGGAGTTTGGGAGTACTGTAGTTCAAAAGACTAGACTACATAACATTGTTTTTATATCCTCTCAAAGGAATATGCTAAGTACAATGTTACATACCTCTCTTTTCAGCTATGGTGGGAGGTTTAAATAGGAGAATCAATGTCAGGTTAGACTGGACAAAATTTAAGACAGTATTTCAAAAATAACCAGAATAAAAAGGGTTGGAAAAATGGTTAAAGTAGTAGAGTATCTTCTTAGCAAGCACACAATACTACTATCAAACTACAGTACTGGGTCACCTGAAATAGATTATCTAATTACTTTATTTATGGTTAAAAAACAGAGTTCTCTGATGTTCATAGGCCTATCTAAAACAGTGAAGAGTTATCAGGAAAGAAAAGATATGTTGCTCCTGGCTTTCTGTTTTATCTTAATTCAATATATGCAAGATACACATAAAAACAATGTCAACAGAACAGTCTCCAAGTATTGCTCAGAGAATACAAAATATCTTGCATGTATGAAAATATTATTGGAAGTGGCAGCAAGTGTCCTGAAAATTTAAATGCTGACTCGGGATCAATTAAACTCCAAGAGAGAAACAGATACTACATAATAAAAAGTTGAAAAGTACTTCTGGGAAACAAAACTGTGATGTTCTTCATTTTTAAGCACTAAAGAATGTTTTTTCTTTCTTGCTATTGTTTCTAACATATTTATAAGATGATTTTTTGTTACTTTGTATGTCCCTCCCCCACTGTATAACCCCTGTTTTGACTGTATTTGATGTTGGTATAATTTGGGGAAGTGAAGGGAAAAACAAATTGCTTAAATAGGTATACAGGTGGACCCATTGCAACAATGAGATTGACAAGACATTAGGTTGAAAAAGGAACTTCACAACTTTGGTGGGGGGGGGAGGAGATGAGAGGGCAGGGAAGGGAAGGGGAAACAAAGGAGGAGGCAACAATGCTTGATAAGAAATGTACTCATTACCTTGCTCATGTAATTGTAAACACTCTGTATGGTATTTTCACAATAAAAAACTTATTAATATTAAAAAAAGATATCTGCAAAGCAAATCTATGCTGTAGCTCAAAAAGTAGCAAGTTTTCTACAATATTATTTTGCAGCAGTATGCAAAGTGAGTGAATTAACCACAGAGAGAGCAAAAAAACAGTGCTATATAAAAAGGATGGAATGTCTGTTGAATACATATTCAGTAGCAATTACTATGTAAAAACTTTGCATTTTATGTTTTTCATGTGATTCTGGATTAATTTTAAATTAAATAACTACACATACAAATTTCAAAAATTAAATGTATTTTGGAAATTAAATTGCATTATGCCTCTGTATATATCAGTATAGGTACTTGATTTCTTTTCTTGGCAAATTAAATTTGTGGTTATTGATTTCTGTGCAACAGATCAATCAGTGCTTGGCTATTCCTCTTCATAGTGACTATATACATAACAGTAATTTTAGAAATGATATTGATAACCTAGACAGATTATCTAGTTTAAGGCATGTGGAGAATTAGTTTTAAATATGATGCTTAAAATCAGACTCCCCACTGACAATGTTCCATATTTCCTTAAAATGTCACCTGACAAGACTTGGTGCATGTATGAGTCTGTGTTTTCATCTTCCATGTTCACAAAGAAACACAGAAAAGGGTTGAATTTCAAAATTTGAAGTTAGAATTTCAACATCTTTGAAATTTGAATTTCAAAATTTGAAATTTTCATTGTACTTTATGAAACTGCATTTAAATATTGAATTACTTCAAACTAGAACATGAAAATAAAATTACCTAAATTATTTTTAACATTTTGATTTAAAATGTCAAGAAATATATCCTGGAATAATTATTTATTAGAAACAAATGCCTGCAGGGTGCCAGTGGCCCATGCCTGTAATCCTAGCTACTCCTCAGGAGGCTGAGATCTGAGGATGGCTGTTCTAAGCCAGACTGGGCAGAAAAGGCTGTGAGATTCTTATCTCCAATTAACCACCAGAAAACCAGAAGTGGCACTGTTGGCTCAAGTGGTAGTGCTAGCCTTGAGCTGAAGCGCTGAGGGACAGCGCCCAGGTCCAGAGTTCAAGCTCCACAACTGACACACATAAAAGAACAAAAAAAAAAAAAAAAAAAAAAAAGAAAGAAAGAAAAAAAAAGATTAGAAAGAAACAAATGCTTGGAACAAATGCAGGAATTTGCAAACTTTGAGACCTCTTACTGGTAGGACTTACAGGTAATGGTGGTACTGTGTGAACAGTGGAAAGACAAACAGGAACACACATACACAAAAAGGCTGGAATCAGGGGTTCTATTCTGTCTTTAGGGTGTATAGGGAGGTGTTACTTTTCTTGGAGCTGAATCAGAAATAGACGACCACTAAGACTCAACTTTGGCTATTCCAGCAAGGATTAGAAAAATAGGAAATGTACTCATTACCTTGCTCATGTAACTGTAACCCCTCTACGCAATACGTTTTACAATTAAAAAAAAAAAACGTACAAAAAAGAAACATTAAAAAGAAAACTGTAGTATGGCTTTTCCTGGCAAAACAGATCATTCTAGGGGCAAAGTGGTCATCTTCTCAAAATTTGGCTGTGCTACTCTACTAAAGAATAGGACCCTGGGCAATGATTTTTGTAATTTTTGGCTGGAATTTCTCAATCCATGTGCAATCAAGGTGAGATCCAGTTAACGCACAGGGGCTTCTGAGAGTTTAAAGTGATTGTCCCTTCCACACCTTGAAACTTACCAATCAATCATTGCTGTCATGATTATTCTTTTCAAGTGAAGAGGAAAACTAGGTTTTTCAGTTTCAAATATAGAAGAAAAATGAGTAGCAAAAATAACAAAATGATCCTTTATTTCAGACACCTTTCTCTGAATAAATTTCATTTTTAAAGTACTTTTATACACCTCATATGCTATTTCACATACTTCATATTAACCTTAAGAGATAAACTTGGTAATTCTGGTATCCAGTATGGATCAATAATCTACAAAAAGAAGGAAGGAAGGAAAGAAGGATGGATAGAAGGAAAAAAGAAAGGAAGGTAGGAACTCAGCCACAGAAAATATTCTACTTCTTACCCAGAAATGAACCCACAGACCCACAGCTAAATGAAGCTAAAGAAATAGAATGGAAGAAAAACAGCCTTTTCAGTAAATGGTGCTGGCAAAATTGGTTAAACACTTGTAGAAAACTAAAGCTAGATCCTTATATATCACCCTGCACCAGAATCAACTACAAATGGATCAAAGACCTCAAAATAAAAGCAGACTCCATGAAAACATTACAGGAAGGAAAAGGAGAAACTCTAGGGCTCCTTGGAAAAGGCCGAAATTTCCTTAATAGACACCCAGAAGCAAAACAAATCAAAGAAAGGTTGAACAAATGGGATTGCATGAAACTGCAGAGATTCTGCAAGACAAAGGACATAGCTAGCAAGATCAATAGAAAGCCCACGGACTTGGAGAAAATCTTCACTGGCCATACAATGATCTCTTATCTAAAATATACTTAGAACTCAAAAAACTAAATCCCCCAACAACAAATCCTCAAAGAAACAACTGCCCAATTAATAAATGGGCTAAAGATTTAAAGAAAGACTTCTTTGAAGAGGAAGTATGAATGGCCAATAGACACATGAAGAAATGCTCAACCAATCTAGGCATAAAAGAAATGCAAATCAAGACAACATTGAGATTCCACCTCACCCCACTTAGAATGGCTATAATCAAGAAATCTAGTTACAACCGTTGCTGGAAGGGATGTGGCCAAAAGGGAACCCTACTGCATTGTTGGTGGGAGTGTAAACTTGTTCAACCACTCTGGAAAGCAGTATGGAGGTTCCTCAAAAGACTCCACATAGATAACTCCCTTATGAACCAGCAATACCACTTTTGGGCATTTACCCAAACGTTCACAAACAAGGTCATACCAAAGCTACCAACACAACTATGTTTATTGCAGCATTATTTACCATAGCTAAGATATGGAACCAACCCAGATGCCCCTCAGTAGATGAATGGATCAAGAAAATGTTGTAATTATATATATATATATATATATATATATATATATATATATATATATATATATATAATGAAATTCTGTGCTTCCATCAGAAATAATGTCATTGCCTCATTTGTTAGGAAATGGAAAGACTTGGAATACATTATATAAAATGAAGTAAGCCAGGCCCAAAAAAGCATGGGTCCTGTGGTTCCCCTTGTTTGCAATGACTAGTACATGTCTAGGACAAGTAGAGAAGGTAAAAGGCTATGTACATATGACCACATGAGATAATGTTAAGCAAAATGTACCCCAAGACAGGGACACAAATGTTTTTTTTTCTTTCTTGGTAGTGTTTTTCATGTACTTACAATGTACCATGTGATTCTTTTGTTTCTTTTGTATGTTCTTCCCTCATGGTATAACCCCTGTTTTCACTGCATTTGATGCTGGTGTTCTGCATCTTTATTTATTTAATTTATTTTTAATTGTGAAAATACCATACAGAAGGGTTACAATTACATGGGCAAGATAAAGAGTACATTTCTTATCAAGCATTGTTGCCTCCTCTTTGTTTCCCCTTCCCATCCCTTCTGCATCTTGTATATCCATTCTTGTAATTTGGAGAGGGTAAGGGATATTGAGGAACGCTTATATGGGGATGCAGGCCGATCCATTGTGACGATGAGATGTACAGGACACTACGTTGATAACAAACTTTACAATGTCGGGGTGGGGGGGTGGGAGGAGTTGGGGAGGTGGGGAGGGAAGTGATGGTAGGGGGAAAACAAAGGAGGAGGTAACAATGATTGCTACGAAATGTGCTCATTTCCCTTCTTTACATGTAACCCCTTTGTACAATATTTTTACAATAAATATATATATATCTAAAAAAGAAAATGTTCTACTTCTTACAAAGCAGCTCTCATATACAAAATCAATTCACTATTCCTTAATAGCAACAACAGTAACAAAACATAATCAAAACATAGTCTGACCACTGCCAAGCTATTCTGTATAATAAAATTCAAAATACTTGAAATATATAAAGAACAACATGAGATGCGTTTTCTAGTTTTATAATAATTGGACTGAATAGATGTTGAAACACAAAAGTCTTTTAAGGTTCACAAGTCATTAAAGTATGACTTGGATTTAGGATTAAATTGTTTAATGATCAAAGTTACATCATACTCACCACTGATTAGATTTCTTTGAATAAAATTATATACCCCTGTTTTCACTGTATTTGATGTTGGTATAATTTGGGAAGGGGAAGTGAAAAACAAATTGTTTAAATAGGTTTACAGGTGGACCCATTGCAACAATGAGATGTACAAGATGTTATGTCGAAAAATGAACTTTACAATTTAGCGAGGGGAGGGGGGGAGTGCAGTTATGGAGATGGGAGGGAAGGGATGTTTACAACTTAGGGGGGGGGAGTGCAGTTGTGGAGATGGGAGGGAAGGGATGGTAGGGGATAAACAAAGGAGGAGGCAACAATGCTTGATAACAAATGTACTTATTACCTTGCTCATGTAATTGTAACCCCTCTGTACAGTACTTTCACAATAAAACATTTAAAAAATTATTCTTGTAGTTCTAACTTTCCAGTTAACTTTAATACAGTGTAATAGTCCACTGTATATATTTTGTATATTTAGACTCAAGTGAAATAGATTCAAAATGCTACACTTCTTGTGGTTTAAAAATGATGTAAAGTTACTGCTAGGAAAATACTGAAAACATATTATAAAGACATTCAAAATTAGAACAAGCAAAATTTTTAAAAATTGCATATAAATTGAGCTGTGAACTTTTCACCATTTTTTGGTCACTTTTCTCTTCACAAGCCTTTAGTGGTTTTTCTCTCCTGCCAAATTTGTGATAGTATATATTTGTATTTATTGAAGTGTAGTCAACTGATGTGGATAAGAATACAAAGTGAACCAAAAAAACTATGTTCCTTTCCTCTTGAAACTTATCAAATGAATTAAGACTAAGAAGGTATAAGAGTATAAGTTATTATACTCATATGTAGGCCAAGGTGAGGGATGGGTTAAGGAAAACTTCCCTGAGGGTTAGTATCTGGACTAGCAGTAAGCAAATGGGAACTGCTTAATGACCATATTGAATAGATGAATCCACTATCTTAACTAGAGTTGAAAACCACTCTGGAGATATTTGTCTAAGCCTGGGGAAACAGAGAAGGAATGCCCTTCAAGAATTCCCCTGTGGCTAGAACTTACAGAGTAAATTCTTCACAGTTCCCAGAGCATAACTCTTCCTGAGCTAAAGCAAACAGCAGTTTTCCACACAAGATGATTTGAAGTGTTTTATGTATTATTCAAATAGTCACCACATGAGCATCAAAACTGTTTGCCCAAATAACTCTGCAAAAAGTTGTTACTCAAGAAATGGTGCTTCATCTAATGCAGAATGAAAACTAAGGAAAGCATTCATAAAATATTACAAAATAGACTTTTCTTTCATAGTTTATGCATATCTTTCCAAATCTAAGTTAAGACTCCCAAAAGAGGCAAAGCAGAGATCTACTCACAATGATAGAAAATGTTTTTAAATTTGTTTTCTCTGTAGGATTATCACAAATGTTTAAGAGCTTCTTAAAAAGCTGCCACTATGCACCAATACTGGGTTCCTGCTAGGAAAACTAAGATATAAAAAAAATTCACATCTGCTTCTTAATTAAGTACTTTATTAACAACACTAATCATAGTAATAAAAGAGACCTGAGTTTAAAATAGTGTTTAAATTCAAGGAATGAAAGCATAGAACATGCTTTATGAACTTAGAGGCAAAAATGTTTCAAAGCTATTGAAGCATTAAGCATATAATCTAAGTAAGAAAGTTGAGAGCCCATTTGTGGAAAAAATGGAGACATTCCTTTTTCAAGAAGCAAAATCGTAACAAAATAAAGCAATCTACACTAACTACACCAATTTTAGGCTGAAACACTATGACTTTAATTAAATATATCAATTCTGGGGAAAGCAGCAGCAACAACAACATTAAAAACAAATATATGGAGAAAATGTAACCAACATATGATATAAAAATGAAATGTTGGGAAAGGCATTAATGGAAAACACTTATTTATAAACTCAAAGTCCAATTCTTTTCCTCCTGCGAAGCCTATACAATGGGGCTCCTGACTAAGCTACTGTCTGACAAAAATGTTTTAGTGAAAATTCAAAGAAGAGAAAATGGATCATGATTTTGAGGATACACATCTTTTTTAAAAATCTCAAATAACCCCTTCTACTTTAAATGGACATCATCCAGATTCCCTTTAGTATGACCATGGGACCCAGAAATGGCCAATGTCATATAAACAGATCTAAATCCAACTGCACTCTATTAAAGCAGGACACTTGCCTTTTCTTCTTCAGACTTGATACCATTTAGTGGATTTTCATCCAGCAAAGAAAAAAGCAAATGAAATAAACATCAGTGACATGTCATTCTTCTACACTGTAGTTCTGAGAGTGTTAACAGCCCATTGAAAACACCTTTAATAAACAAAACCTCTAATTTTAATCATGTACTATTGCATTTTCAACTTGTGAAAACGTACTTCCTTTCCAGTTTTTATTGTACTGTTACTCTTCTCCCTCTCACTCCCCATTCTGAATCCTGAACTCTGGGCCTTGGAACTGTCCCTGAGCTCCTTTTGCTCAAGGCTAGCACTCTACCAATTGAGTCACAACCCCACTTCTGGCTTTTTCTGTGATTTAATTGGAGATAAGAGTCTCTCAGAATTTCCTGCCCAGGCAGGAAAGAAGCATGGTCCTCAGATCTTAGCACTCTGAGTAGTTAGGATTAGCTAGGAATGAGCCATGGGGTCCAGCCTGTTAGTCTTTTTTTTTTTTTTTAATTTTATTTTATTTGTGAACATACTGTACAGAGGGGTTACAATTACATGGGCAAGATAATGCATACATTTCTTACCAAGCATTGTAGCCTCCTCCTTTGTTTACCCTTCACCTCCCTTCCCAGCCTCCCCCCTCCCCCCCATCTTTCCCCCTTCTCCCCCTCCGCTCCCCCCCCACTGACATTGTAAAGCTCCTTTTTGACATGACAATTTGTACTTCTCATTGTTGCAACAGGTCCACCTGAATCCTTAAATGACTTGTTTTTCCCCATCTCCTCCATAAGTTATACTGACATCTAATATATTGAAAGCGGGGGTTATACTGTGGGGGAGGGACATACAAAGCAACAAAGAAATAAACTTATAAATGCGTTAGAAACACATGCATGAAAGAAAAAAAAACATTAAAATACCTATCTAAGGATTCATTTTCCTAACATCACATTATCTGACTTTTTCCGCTTGACTCATACATATACTAGATATTGCAAATAAGGGAAACCATGGGAGCTGTGTTTCTTTGTGCCTGGCTTACTTCACTTAATATAATTTTTTCCAAGTTTTTCCATTTCCTAACAAATGGGGCAATGTCATTCTTTCTGATGGAGGCATAGAATTCCATTGTGTATATATACCACATTTTCTTGATCCATTCATCTACTGAAGGGCATCTGGGTTGGTTCCATATCTTAGCTATGGTAAAGAATGCTGCAATAAACAAGGATGGCCAATAGACACATGAAGAGATGCTCAACATCCCTAGCCATAATAGAAATGCAAATCAAAGCAAAATTGAGATACCACCTCACTCCATTTAGAATGGTAAAAATCAAGAACTTTAACAACAACAGATGCTGGAGGGGATGTGAAATTGAGATACCACCTCACTCCATTTAGAATGGTAAAAATCAAGAACTTTAACAACAACAGATGCTGGAGGGGATGTGAACAGAAGGGTACCTTACTTCATTGTTGGTGGGAATGTAAACTTGTTCAACCACTTTGGAAAGAAGTATGGAGGTTCCTCAAAAGACTTCACATAGAGCTCCCCTATGACCCAGCAATCCCACTTTTGGGCATTTACCCAAATGTTCACAAACAAGACCACACTAAAGCTACCAGCACAACTATGTTTATTGCAGCCTGTTAGTCTTATGTATACTAAGTTCTTCAATATAATAAGAGCTGTCTCTGATATTCCTTGTGACTTTTTTCTTTCTGTACCCTCTGTCTGGAATATGTTAAATTCACCTTTTATAATTAAAATAGAAATCAATTTCCATGTTTTTATTATATTCTGAGTCTGTGGAAAAACAGGTATTTCTTCTTTAATGACTCACAGATATGCTTAAAGATTTAACAACTAAATATATAAAGGAAATGAGTACATATAGGAGGAAGGTTAGGAACAAGATGAGAGGAATGAATGGGGTGAAGAATCCATTGAATATACTAAAAAATTAAGAAAAATATGGTGGGTTAAAAGGCAGAAAGAACGTTGAAAGCAGTGACACTGATCAAGATGCATTGCATTTAGAAACTGCTGTGTTAAATGGCATCTCCTTGCATAACTATGTAAGATAAAAAGTGTGTGTGTGTGTGTGTGTGTGTGTGTGTGTGTGTGTGTAGAGAGAGAGAGCCTGGTTTCATTATGAGTTTGTAGGTATTTTGACAAGCTTTACTTTGTGTCCCTTATTTATTTATTTAGTTAGTTATTTATTTAGTTAGTTAGTTAGCTGTGGGGCCTGAACTCTGGGCCTGGCCACTGTCCCTCAGCTCTTCAGCTCAAGGCTAGCACTCTATCACTTGAGCCACAGCACCATTTCCGGCTTTTTCTGCTTATGTGGTGCTGAGGAATTGAGCCCAAGGCCTCATGCATGCAAGGCAAGCGCTCTACCTCTGAGCTACCTTCCCATCCCTGACCAGCTTTTTACTATTTAATTATGACTTTGTTATTGAAAATCTCATATTATTGGCAAAACTGTTTTGAACACAATTAAACCTGGCAAGTTCCATTTTGTAGAGAATATGGTTTTACTTAAAAAATAACCCCAATCTAGACAGGCTGATCAAAAAGTATCTACTTTGTAGCTGAAATAGTCAGGCCTTTGGAAGGTCTGAATGCCATCCATTCCTTTAAAATGTTTCACCCTGATGTCTCATTTAAAGAACAAATGACTGTTCTTCAGTGCCTTATTCTATTTCAAGAAGTTGCTTCTAATAATGAGGGAGGTACATCCAAGACAAGTAAGTCTCCTGCCTTCCATCAGAACAGCAATGATTACTATTATTTTCAGATTGGCAGTATCAAAATTCACAGGATGTGTCTGTTCCTTGGGGAATCCTTTCGCTCAATGGTGACCTACTCATTCAGGGATTCTAAAGATGAGGAACATATTTAGGCAGCTCTTCAGCTAACTTTTATATCCAATTAGAGCTTTATTGTCCTTCCATTGGTTAACTACTCATTCATGAACAAGTATAAATGTAACAAAAAGGATCTTTTACTAAATAAGACTTTAATAACATTCTATATTCCTTCATTCCCACTATGTACCAGTGTACAGTCCCCTCAGTTGCACACCAAAAAACAAAAAAATAAAAAGGAACTAACAAGAGTCAAATGGTAGTGTAGAACCAATGAATAGTTTTGAGCTGGTCTCAAACACCAGCTACCTGACTCTATATATTTCACAATACTAGTTGAATAAACAAAACAACAACAACAACAACTTAGTTTTCTATGCCTAGATTTCTACATCTGAATGAAAGACATAAGGATACTGATTAGGTAGTTACTGTATATGAAGCAGCAAAAACAGTGCCTAGTGCCAGAATGTTGGCTCTTAAACCACAAAGCCAATATATCATATTATGGAAAATGAAACTTGTTTCTAACCTAAATATAGTGAATGTCTTCTTTAATTAACTAACAATATGTAGCTTGTTTCAAAAATCACTAATCTATCCCATACAGAAATGGTTTCAAGTTAGTAGCTGCCTCAAGAAAATGAAGCTTTCAGAATCAGGCCAAGTGGCTTGGTATTGGCTCTTATTTTAAACACAAGGAGGTTTTCAGTGAGCCACTGGAGCAGAACAAATTTGTTCACTGTCTACTATGGAAATAAGGGATCCTTCAGGTCTATCCAAACAGTAATCCCAGTAGTTCCCAGAAAATAAACATAAAGACACAATCAAACCTTTAGTTCAGATACAGTTTTCTACTTCTCTGCATTTCTCACATCTTGGTACTTGAGTACATGCTTCCAGTAAATCTTCTATATTCCTGTAGTTCTATTAAACTAATTATTATATTAATGACAGTAGCTGACTGTCCCAGGCTCAACCTCTCCCACAGGCAGATCTCAAATGCCTTTGGTTAAAGCTGGATGGAGATGCCCAGGAAAGTACTGAAGAGGGTTTCTCAGGGAGCAATGTAAAAGTGTTGCATTAGGAAACTGTACAAATACAAATCCAGGGTGCTAAATCTTTCTAATAGAGTCCAGGATCATTATAAATTGGGCACATAAAGATTAAACAATGCTTGATAGGAAATGTACTCATTACCTAACTGTAACCCCTTTGTACTGTATATTTACAATAAAAATATATATATTAAAAAAGAAAAGAACTAGGCATAAATTTGCCATAAATATGACTATGACAATTTGTTAATCCAGAAATTTTAAATTTAAAAGGCATTGCTTTTCTTTTCAATTAATTTTCAAAACTTCTCTATTCATGCCATCAATAGCACAATAGACAATAAGTAAAATTTTCTGCTCCACAACCTCACTGAAAACCTCTATTTATTCTATCAATATCAGAAACTGAAAGAATTTTAAATAGGGATACAGGTAGACCCATTGCAACAATGAGATGTACAAGTCGTTATGTTGAAAACAAACTTTACAACTTTAGTGGGGGGGGGGGCAGGATTGGGTGGAGGTGGGGGATGGGAAGGGATGGGAAGGGGAAACAAAGGAGGAGGCTACAATGCTTGATAAGAAATGTACTCATTATCTTGCCCATGTAATTGTAACCCCTCTGTACAGTATTTTCACAATAAAAAAAAAAGAAACTGAAAGAAAGCAACAAACAGAAGAACCCCTTTCATAACAGTCTTGAAATGATGGAAACGAAGAGACGCATTAGAACATTTAAAATGTCAGCCTTTGTAAATATAAAAGTCAATATAGAAGAGGTTTTCTCCTGGAAAAAATGTAAAACAAGCATAATGAGAAGACTTTCACATAAAGAATGTTTTAGAGAATTATCTATAAAGAATTTAATAGGCAATAAAAATTGGTTTAAACAATTCTATGTAACTATATTTTGTTTTATGAGCAACAGAAATAAGATATAATTTGCAAGTCTGAGATTTTGTAAGAGTGAAATTATACATTTCTTAAGTTAGAGAATACTACTAGTGTTTAAAAAATGTACAAGTAACTTAATTTTAAACTTCATTAAGTTATAGGCTCTTGCCATTTAGAAAGTTTTATAAGTACACTAATCTTAGCGGGAAAAGACATAATTATATTGGTAATAGTATGCCCAAGGTTTCTAAAGTTTTGTGATGACACATTTACAAAAATATGTAACCATCTGTGTACCAGTAGCTAAGATTACAAGGCTACTCAGGAGGCTGAGATCTGAGGATCATAGCTCCAAACCAGCCCTGGCTGTGAGACTCTTATCTCTAATACACCACTAGAAAACCGAAAGTGACACTGTGCCTGAAGCGATAGAGCATTCTTGGCCTTCAGCTGAAGAGCGCAGGAACAGCGCCCAAACCCAGAGTTCAAGCCCTACTTTCAGAAATGCAACACAAATGCAACACGAGATGGTAAGATAGTGGTATTTGGTACACAGAATTAAGCCAGCAGACTCCCTGGCAAGCAATTTACAAATTTCACATGCACCTATTTATTACTGCTTGTAGGAGAGTTTTGCAGTGATGAGGAATGAATGGGATTGAAATTGGAATCAACAGACAGTAAGATTCCTTTGCCCTACAGATGGGTTAGATTTTTCCTATGTGCTGACGATTGAACCATGTACAACCCAAATGGGTTAAGTATGAAATGGCTGGATGTGAAGGAAGTTACTTGCGCATTCTTAATGTGCTGTAATTCGCATAACAAACTATCTGCTCTTTTTTTATTTTTTAATTTTATTGTACTGTAAAGATGCTGTACAGAGGCTTACAGTTACATGAGTTAGGCAATGAGTACATTTCTTGTCTAACACTGTTACCCCTTCCCTTGTTGATGTCCCAGTATTCCTTCTCTCCTCCATTCCCACACTCCTCCACACCCCACCCCATTCCCCTGCCCGAAGTTGTAAAGTTCATTTGCAATATACTGTCCTGTGGGTATTACTGTTGCAACAGGTCATCCTATGCCCTTGTTTCAGGGTTTTGTTATTCCCCTTCCCCTCCCCAGATTAGACAAAGTATATACAAGATGCAGGGTACCAAAATCAAGTACAGTGACAACAGGGGAAATATACCATAGGGGGAAGAACATACAAAGGAAACAATAAAAAAATCACACAGTACATTTAAAACAATAACAACAAAGACTGGGGTTCATTTCACTTAGCATAATCTTATATGATCATATGTACATAGCATTTGAGCTTTTCAGCTCATCTAATAAGATTATCCTATGTGTATACTAATTATTGCAAATAAGAGAAACCATGGGGCCTAAATTTCTTTGGGACTGACTTACTTACTTGCTTATATCTTTTATGTTTAGTATCCCTTCTTCCTTTTTATTAATATTTTTGTTGTAATTATACAGGCGGTTTACAAAAGACTTAGATTTCCATAAGTCAGGTAATGAGTACAATTTTTCTTGATCAATGCCACCTATTCCTTCACTATCCCCTAGGTTCCCTCTCCCGTCCCTGCCTACAAGTCGCATAATTAATTTTCCACGTAGTGTCTACTGAATATTACGATTTCATTTGTTCACTTTTCCTCCTCCATTTCTGTACCCTTCATTGCTCCCTCAAAACCAAACTAAATAGCAACATCAACAATAACAATACTAACAACAAAATATGTTTCCATTTTCTGGAATTCATTTGGACAAATAGTATTATAGACGTTCAGACCATTTATACCTTTGGGTTCCTCCCCTAAGAGTTTCCCCTTTAGTCAGGTTGTTTGTGTGTGAATGGTTAGAGTCCTACATAAGGTATCATATCCAGTTATATTTTAGAACTAGCTTCCATATATGAGAGAAAATATATGCCATTTATCTCTCTGAACTTGGTTCATGTCCCTTAAAATGATTTGTTTTGAGGTTCATCCATTTCCCTGCAAATGACATAATAGTATTCTTTCTAATGGGTGAATGAAATTCCATTGTGTACATATACCACATGTTTCTGATTCGTTCGAGTATTGTGCATGATCTGGGATGTTTCTATATTTTGGCTATTGTAAATAGTACAGCAATGAATGTGGATGTGCAAGTGTTTTTCCCATATCTTGACTTGTAATGTTCTGGGTAGATGCTTAAATGTGGTATGGCTAGTTTATAAGGCAAATCTATACCTAGATTTCTGTGGAATCTCCAAGCCATCCAAAGTGGTTTTACTAGTTTATATTCCCATCAATGGTGCAATAGGATTCCATTAACATTTGTTGTTTGAAATCTTAATGTTAGCCCCTCTAACTGGGGTGAGATAGAATCTCAATGTTGTTTTGATTTTTGTCGTTCTATTAGTAAATTCTTTGCAACTATTTGTTATAAATTTTATGCAAAGTGTCATTGAAATAGATTTAAGTCAGATATACTCCCTACTATTAAGTGATTATAGTATAGGAAGGAAAAGCCCTAGAATGTGTCTAAATCTATGATAGGCATATGCAAAATATACATCTGGCAGAGTGGGGAATAAAGTTGATTGCTTCAAACTCTGGAGATAAGAGACAAGAAATACATTATAGAGAATAGAATAATGAGGCAGTATCTAATGAATATTAATAAAATCAGTACTTGAGCCATGCAGTATATGTGCACAACACAGCGGTGGAGTAAGCCCATGAATGTGCAGAATGCCAAGAAACCCAGAACAGTGAGGATGCTGGATGTCAACAGGCAGACAGAATGGGGTACAATAGACAACCTAAAAGAAACTCAGTTTCAAGATTTAAAAATAGGTCTATGAGTAAATATCACAGCATCCTGCTCATGGAAACAGAAATGAGATTCAAACACATTCCTGAAAGTTAATGAGTAATCAATATAAACTAGTACAGTATAAATATAGTAAGTGCTGAGATAATTGAAGACAAAATACATTAACTTTCAACACAGAAACATCAGAGTATTTTTACTTAATGCAAATACCCAAATACCCTCTAAGTAATTAAACAAACACTTATATTTTCATATCTTAGTTCTTCTAGACAACTTTAAATTAGTAATTTTCTTTTCAAGATCTAATGAAGAAATAATAAATTAACATCTTATACTTAGTCTTAGAAAAGTGCTTTTTATGGACAAGGGAAATCCAGTTTGTTTTCAGAAAACAAAAACATTCAAAACAGTTTTTACTTGGAAGAGAAGTTAGCAAAAATGGCTGCATTCAACATTCTTCAGAATCTAGATCTGGAAATTAAACTGAAAGAAAAAGAACACATCATAAATTCTGGCTTTTGAAAGTGACACATGCTGGTGGGCATAGTGGCTCACAACAGGCCAGCTATTGGTAGGTTGAGATCACAGGTCCAGATCATTACTAAAGTCTGTGAGATCTCATTTCAAATGATAAATGGTACACACCTATCATCTCATCTATGCAGAATGCAAAATAGGAGGACCATAGTCCAGTATAGCCTTAGGAAAGTGGGATCCCAATTTTTTAAATTTCAGAGCATATTTCATGCATTAGAGTAACTTTCTAGCAACCACTAAGTCCAGAGTCCAAACCCCAGAATTGCCAAAAAATGTGATTTGCATAACTCAAGGATTCTCGAGTGTCTAAGGATACCACAAATATTTTCACACACATTTTCTACAGAGTGTTAAATGATTAATGATTAGTCTATAGTTTTCAGCTTTAGCAATCAACTTTATAAGTTAAAACTAATATTTTAGACTAATTAAAGAATTTGTACTATGGAAAATTGTGATACATGTTCACATTTTGCTCATTGAGGACTGAGAGGTATTCTATATTAACTATAATTTTGTTGAAAATGTAGAAGTCAGATGACTTTTCTATAGGATATTTTACATTTGTCATCTGTCATTTAGGAAAGTAATTGTTTGGTCACAAATGCATAGTATTGCTTGTGAATTTGCTGCAGAAGTTGGATGCACTTCTGATCGTGCCATAGTGTGGGTCAGCTGCCCTCTAGTTTCTAGACTTTCCGTTAAATGGCATGCTTCCTACTGGCTTTCCTTAATATAGTTTCTCACTGGTTTCTCTCTTTCTGGTCTATACAGTCGTATCTAGTTGTTGTTACCTCAACAAAGTGCCCCAATAAGCAAGCCAAAGTTTCTCTTCACTATAGGCAGTACAAATACAAGACTTGCAAATCTGACATTTCAGGAGTGCAGTCTAAGGATGACCTGCAAGAGGTCTAAGGAGCAAATCAGCAATTTCCAATTTTAGTAAATGATCCATGATTTCTGAGTACGTTAAAATGTAGGAAATCTCAATCTGTTCCACTCACAATGTTGGCGATATATAGGAGACCATATTAATGTCACAGCCACTTACTCTGCAAGAGTAATGCATTAAAAAACATTGAAATCTATATTTTCCTCAATGGTAAATGCTATTACTAACACGAGTAATAGTAACTTAACTTTCATGTGGAAATGTACTTTAGCACATGAAGAAATGTTCAACATCCCTAGCCATAAAAGAAATGCAAATCAAAACAACATTGAGATATCACCTCACTCCAGTTAGAAGGGCAAAATCAAGAACTCTAACAACAACAGATGCTGGAGGGGATGTGGACAGAAAGGAACCTTATTTCATTGTTGGTGGGAATGTAAACTTGTTCAACCACTTTGGAAAGCAGTATGGAGGTTCCTCAAAAGACTTCAGATAGAACTCCCCTATGACCCAGAAATCCCACTTTTGGGCATTTACCCAAATGTTTACAAACAAGACCACACTAAAGCTACCAGCACAACTATGATTATTGCAGCATTATTTACCATAGCTAAGATATGGAACCAACCCAGATGCCCCTCAGTAGATGAATGGATCAAGAAAATGTGGTATATATACACAATGGAATTCTATGCCTCCATCAGAAAGAATGACATTGCCCCATTTGTTAGGAAATGGAAAGGTTTGGAAAAAATTATATTAAGTGAAGTAAGCCAGGCCCAAAGAAACATAGGTCCCATGGTTTCCCTTATTTGTAATATCTAGTATATGTATGAGTCAAGCGGAAAAGGTCAGATAATGTGATGTCAGGAAAATGAACCCTTAGATGTGTATTTTAATGTTTTTTTTTCTTTCATGCATGTGTGTCTAACGCATTTATAAGATTATCTCTTTGTTGCTTTGTATGTCCCTCCCCCACAGTATAACCCCTGCTTTCACTATATTTGATGTCAGTATAACTTGTGGAGGAGATGGGGAAAAACCAGTTGTTTAAGGATACAGGTGGACCTGTTGCAACAATGAGAAGTACAAGTTGTCGTGTCCAAAACGAGCTTTACAACGTCGGTGCGGGGGTGGGGGGGTGGGAGGGGGGAAAGGAGAAGGATTGGGATTGGGGGGGAGGGGGGAGGCTTGGAAGGGATGTGAAGGGTAAGCAAAGGAGGAGGCTGCAATGCTTGGTAAGAAATGTACGCATTATCCTGCCCATGTAATTGTAACTCCTCTGTACAGTATGTTCACAAATAAAATTAAATTAAATTAAAAAAATAAGCTGCATGTACATATATATATATATATACTTAACAAAATCTAATACTGACTTATTAAAACTTGTTAACATAGCAGTGTGTATATTATAAGGGAAAAAACTTCCTAACAATCATGTATTAATCAACAGATTAATTATCAAGGAAAATAAATGAAAAGCTGGTTACTATTTAAAAAAAAAAAAAGAAATGTACTTTAGTATTCTACAATACCACATTCATCAAATGTAACAACATTCAGTAATGTAGCTATGTAATTGATAACATACTGTGATTTTTTCCACTTCTTAAAATGATAAAATATTTTTAGACTTAACAAGAGCCCTACTAAAATAGGTTGATTGTTTATAGATAATAGACAATATAAAAGAAGTCTAAATATATTATATTGTTATGTTCTCTGCTTACTTCTTAATTTCCTATATTCTCAGTATCTCAAAGACATGAATTTTTCCCTTAGTGACTAGTATAGGGGAGAATCAGAGTAAATATTTATTCAATAAATACTGAACGGTTAGAAATCCAATGTATAGGCAACCAAAATTACCTTAGAAGTAAAAAAAGTAAAAATGTATTTTACATTGTCATGAAAGTAAATAAATATATATGAGAAAAAGGACTACATATTTTAAAAACAAATAAATTATCATTCTAACACTGCCTACTTAGTAAAGCATCTGAATGTTTTACATAATCTTCTTGTACTTTTAAATGAGATAAATCAAGATATATTTCCATTGCTGTGTAAAGTTGACACTTATAAGTCAAAGATAGAAAGTTGTATTCTATAATGCTAGTAAATGAATGTATAATAGTATGACTAATTAGTCGCTAAAAAAGAATAAGTGAAGAAACGGAGATCATAAAACCTTGCAAAAAGAAAAAAATCAGTATTTTGTATTTCATGTACCATATTAATGCTTTAAGTCCAGGACCAATTATGAACATTGTGGTAGTATTAATAATTGCATTCTGAACATGTAAATTTAAAACGGCAATTTCATTTTTCATTTATCAGGACAGGGAAGAAAATTAAACTGAATAATAATTAGAGCATGTTTGCTAGGCACCCTAAAGATTAGGGAAATTCAATGCTTATTACAAGTGGGTTTAAGCAAAGTACTCAAACATTTCCTTTGAAGGACTGAATATAAATAAAAGAATTAAGTGACAAGAAGAATTAATAATGAGTGCTCCAACACAGGATTTGCTACCTGATTAGACTTCTCATTCTCTATAATGTAGCTTTTCTTTAAATAATTGACAATTATTTTCTTTTGAGGGAAAAATAGCTTAATAAATGAGTTGTTGTTGAAGTATACAATAGTAAAATATATATATCTTGCACTCCTTCACTAAGTATTTATTGAGGATGTGATAAGTTTTTAATTTTTCACCCATTATAAGCATATATAATGCTTACATTTACTATTTTTTGTCTAAGAGCTCATTATCACCTTCACAGTCAAGGGAAAATCCTTTATTATGATGATGATGATCATCATCATCTCATTGTTCTTAAAATAAGAGAAGATATAATTCTGCTAAAGTTGATAAAGTCATGTTTAGTCTACATGTCTGAGAAATAACCAATGTAATGTTCTGTAAAATCCATTTTTTCTACAATCCATGGGACAAAGAGGGCTTAAAATTCATACACTGAAAGGCAGAATGATACACTGCATAAACTATGCAACAAAGTAGCACACAAATAAAGTAAAAAATCTGGACATATTATGTCAGGATCTTTTAAAGCTTTTATCATATGTCCAATTCCACAAATACATTTCAAAGCAGTCAAGTAGAGGTACTAAAAACACTTTTGGGTGTTTAGTAGTAAATAGCATACAAGCATGTTTCTGTATCTATTTTCAACCTTAATTGGGTATGTGATAAAAATTGTATAGATGTGGCAATTTCATTCTCTATAATTCTCTTTATACACATGGCTACAGATTGAAAGTCACAGGTAATTTAATGAGTAATTTCTGCACATGAATGCAAACACAAATTCATAAAACCAAACAAATCCTTTAGGTAACATGTACAGGTTTGTATCAAAGGAATTCACATAAGATATATCACAGTTTTTAAGAGAGCTCAACAAAGGTAGTAGTTGAATGGATGGGATTCTAGCCCCCCTTCTAAAGTATGGAAATCTTCCCAGTTCCCTACAAATCAATTTTCCTTTTGATGAGATGGCTATAAAACAACTTTTATATATTGCACTTAATAGCATCACACTAGGTACTTCCTGTTTCTCTAAAACTGTTGTAAACAAAAAGAACACATCAGTCATATAAAAGAATCAGAGTTCTACAGTAGTTCTCCATTTCATTGAAATGAGGTCAAAATCTGTTAATATGATCTTACATCACAACAAACTCACCACTACATATGAACAGATCATGTAGCCACCTTACTTGTCAGGACTTTCTACAAGGTGTTCCCAGTTCTCATGTAGCACCTTTGATCAAACTATTCCCTAGACATCTGGGATCTCGTGAAAGTTATCTTCCAAGGCCTACTTCAAATGTTATTTTTCCTGTATTTTCTTAAAAGAATCCCTTCATACTCTGACTCTCTGTATATTGCAATTTTACTACCTTAGCGTGCATCAAGAACTTGTTAGATTTGATTGTGCCATTTCAACAGAGGTATAATCTTTCATAGACATCAATTTTGATCAGCTATCATCTAGTCTTCTATATCATTTTACTAGACTGTTCATAAAGCACTTAAACAGATAGAATATCAGATGTTGGCATCCCTACTATTTGTGTCTGCAAAAGCACTTAACATTTCACCGAACTATTGTCTTCTCTTGTTTTAAAACATAGCTAGCAGATAAGTATAGATGATAGTATAAACTGAGATATCCTCAGTTATGGAAAGAGGGTCCTGGGGACAGTCAGATATATCATATTCTACTGTTTATTCTATATTGTTTATTCTGTATTGGATATGTAAAAATACTGTTTAGACACACACAGAGAATAAATGTAATTTCTTGTAATTGCCACAAATATTATAAGTTAAATACTATATATGTATATATTACATATACATACACATACGTATTCATATAATCCATATTGCAAGACTTTTAATCATTTTAGCATGTACATGTTTTAGTATTTTTAAAACTTGTAGCTGGCTTGTCTCTGAACCACATCATCTTTTTCTCTGACCATGAGGAAGAATTTTGGTGAATTCTCTTTTACCTGCTTTCTTGAGTCAGATCGTTCTGGCAACAACTTTTTACCCATGTTATTGTTACCTGAATCCATGGCCATCTGTCATTTTCAGCTGCTGTCCAGGCATTAATCAGCCCCTTCTTATTAAGTCGTGCATAGTATGGATACCATTTCTGAAGCCCAAAAAGAGCTCGGTGGGTAGACGAAGCTGTGATTTGCTGGTTTGATATGATTCCACCTTCAATTCCCAATGGGCCTGAACATTCTGAGAACAAATCAGAACAAAATGCAAATCTATTAGAAATCGTACACATGCAAACATTATTAATTTCAAAAAGAAATACTTTTAAAATAATGCTCATTTAGCCTGTCTACAGTTAGATAGTGAATATTAAATTCAGGTAGTCATTCTTCCTAATCAGGATATGCACTTTTTACTTTACTATCTTTGTTTGACTGTGGATCATATGAACAAAAGCATAAGAAAGACAAACATTTTAAAATGTCTGTTCCAAATTGTACACTCTCAGAGATTATCAAGCTTCATAATTTGGAAGCTCTCAACAAATACCTGGTCATTCACTTTTTCTTTTATAAAATATATTTTTATTATGTTTAAGTCCTTCTACGAAGGAGGTGTCGTTCCACAAAGCAGTTTACGAATACAATGCATCTTGATCAATGACATCTCTCTGATTATTCTTCCTCATTCCTCCACATCCTGCCTCTTTCCTCCATTTTCATAATTGTATAAGATATCAATTGTTTTATAACTGCATTCTCTCCCTCCTTCCTTTCTTTATTCATCTAATTCCTGCATTTAACCTTACTTCCCTTTCAAGTATTCGCTTCCTGATGTTGATTTTGCTGGACTATGAGTTAGCCTTTCCAAGGAATTCAACTTGTGAGTTTTTCCACTGTATACACTTTGCATGCCATCTCAAGAAGTTTAATTACATATGTATAACTTAATTCTAAATTCCACATATGAAGGAAAAATCTACATCCTTTGTGTCTCTGGGCCTGACTTATTTTACTTAACATTTTTTCATATACTTCCATTTTTTAAATAAATGATAAAATACCATTCCTTCTAATGATGAGTAAAATTTGATTATATAATATATATATATGTATCACATATCATATATCATTTATATGATATCACATTTATTCATCCATTCATCAATTGAGGGACATTTAGGCTGATTCCATACTTTGGCTATGGTGGTTAGTGCTGTAATGAACATGGCTGTACCCGTGACCTTACTGAATCATAGTTTGTAATTTTTGGATAAATGCCCAAGAGTAAAATAGGTGGATCATATATTTATTCTATGTTTTTATATTGGAGCAACCTCCATACTGCTTTCCAGAGTGGTTGAATAAGTTTACATTCTCATCAACAGTGTACTAGAACTCAGCAAATAACCGGTTATTTATTATTTCTTGAGTAGCACATATTTAAAGTTTTAATCAAAATAATTTTTGTGCTAACAGCATTTTTGCTAAGAAAAACTTTCGCTACTATAAAGTTTTCTTTCCTAACTTATATAATGAACAAGCATTAGGCCCTTAGTTCAATCCCGTGTTGCCAAAAAGGTCAGTGTGTATAATTTTTATGTTAGCCTTAAAAATTATAGAAATACCACATTCTATTTACAAATTATATAAAATAAGAACACAATTTAGTTTTATGATTTGGTAACTCTGTGACAGAATAAGTCAATCAAGATATTAAAATACATTTGTAATATTTACAATTCAAAATTCAATCTCTATAATGATCTTGCAGTTAAAAATCTTAACATTTCCCCCTACAAATCCAAGCCTTGAAAACTTAAAATTTCCTAATAAAATCATAAAAAATACTCTGATTTAAAATTAACAGGTTAAAATGCCCATAGATTTCACTTATTTATTAAATCCAGCCTTGAATATTCTAAATCAGTAGGATCATATTACTAAATTTTATTAAATTGCTAAATTTATTTCAGTATTAGGATTTTAACCCAAGGCTTTGTGCTGTTTAGGCCATTGTAACCACTTAACCAATGCTTCCATTATTTTTCTCTAGTTGTTTTTGAGATAGGTCTTACTTTTAGCCTTGGCCAAAAAGGACTATAATTCTGTTTATGCTTCCCATTTTCCTAGGATGACAGGCATGTGACAACTTACCAAGTTATTGGTTGACATGGAGTGTCAAAAATTTCTTTTTTGGGGATGTCCTGCAGCAATAATCTTCCCTTATCTCTATCTCTGTATCTAGGATTATGGGAATGAGCTATCACTGCATGGCTACCACCTGATTTTTAAATTTTTATAAACATTGCATGCATCATGCATCATGTTCAAGTATTTTAGTATAGATAGGGAAAATAGGTACAGTATTCCTGTTATGAATTCAATTACAATAATAAAATATGAAAAGAGCATATTACTATCATAAAATAACTTAAATTACCACCACAAGCATTTTAGATTTATATTTCCCCCAAATTCTAACATTAATAAGTAATAAAATGTTTGTGCTTAGATTGGGATTGATTGTAAATATGACATGTTGAAGTTTACCTCTTGATTATAATACTTTTTAGAAGTG
Source organism: Dipodomys merriami (assembly GCF_024711535.1). Lineage (NCBI taxonomy): Eukaryota > Metazoa > Chordata > Mammalia > Rodentia > Heteromyidae > Dipodomys > Dipodomys merriami. Next base: position 18,365,391 of record NW_027203382.1, on the reverse strand, counting down.
AAAATGGTATTTCTTATTGTTAATACATATTTTCATTGCTTTTAATATGATTTTTCACATTTAATACTCAAACAGTAAAGAGAACTGCTGTGACATATGAAAATAAGTGTACTTTTCAATAAACCACGATATGTAAGTAATCCTAAGTACAATACTAACATTTTTCTAATGACTTCAAAACATAAATATTTTGCCAGAGGATGACAGTATGTGGATGAGTAATCATCCCCATGAAATTATATTAGTAAAGATGTTATTAATAAAGCAAAATTGCCTCTTGGCAATTGAAAATTAATATCAGTCACCAATATGTATCAACTAGGTAATATGATATTTTTAAACATGCAATTGGAGCTGCTTCACACTTTATAAACACATACTATATCATTTTGAATCATATTAAGAAGTCATTCATTTAAAAAATTATAGTATTAGAGGCCACAGATAATAGTATAATTTTCACACTCCAAAAAACTTAGCACTGAAAAACTCAAACAATGATTCTTTAGATTTTTGTTTTGTTTCCAATAATAAGTCTAAAATTCTTTACCGACTTTCTAAAAGCCTCAGGAAATTTAAGGATGATACTTGGTTGGATTTTATAATTTGTGAGAGCCAGGTTTTCAAGAATATTGCTTTTGGTTGAGAGCCTGTGGCTCACATCTGTAAATTGAGCTACTCAGGAGGCTGAGATCTGAATATTGTCTTATGAAGCCACTTTGGGCAGGAAAGCTTGTGAAACTCTTATCTCCAATTAACCACCAAAAAAACTGGAAGTGGTAGAGCATTAGCTTTGAATAAAAAGAAACTTCAGGGAAAATGTCCAGGCCCTGAGTTCAAGCTCCAGCCATTAAAAAAGTCTTCAGAATCTTTTCCATCTTTTGTGAAATGTTTCCATACAAAGTTGTAGTAGAGTCTTTTGTATGCTATTAAATAGACTGGAAGAGCAACAAAACCAGACTTGATGCATCAAACTCTATGATAGCCTACTGCAAATTCAGTATTATTCAGCAGTATATATAAAAAGACTTTAAGTTAAGTTGGGAATTCTCACAGTACTTGAAAACAAGTTAAATGTAAGAATAGCTTTCAATCCACAAGATGCAGTTAAGAAACCTTTGCTAGTCTTCTTAACCTACCAACATCTTGTGTAGTTAATGCATTATCACACATATTGGCTGGGAAATGTTGCATTATCATATAAATCTAACACCAATGTGTGATTTTTAAAATATATTTGAATAGTTGGCCTACCATAATTCTCCCAACCATTGCCATGACTTAATTACTCTGGCACATTCATTCATGAAGGCAATTAAGAAACACATTGACGTCTCATTGTTGCAATGGGTCCACCTGTATCCCTATTTAAACGATCTGTTTTTTCCCTTCCCCTCCACAAATTATAAGAACATCAAATACAGTGAAAGCAAGGTTATACCGTGGGGGAGGGACATACATAGCAACAAAGAAATAATCTTATAAATGTGTTAGAAACAATCGCATGAAAGAAAAAAACATTTGAATACAACTTTGGTGGGGGAGAGGGCGGAGTAGGTGGGAGGATGGGATGGGAAGGGGAAACAAAGGAGACGGCAACAATGTTGATAAGAAATGCACTCATTATCTTGCCCATGTAATTGTAACCCCACTGTACAGTATTTTCACAATAAAAAAAAACACATTGACATGTTATATTTACATAGGGTCTCATACTTTAGAAATTATTTTCATATGAAGTGTCTCATTTTTGCCATATCAAATTTGTAGGAATTGTTTCTTCTAGTCTTCAACTCCATCCTTCAAGCAATCTTTTGCAAAATTGACATACTTACTCTAGCACCTATCTCCAGTTTAAAAAAAAAAAGCTAACTACAGAATATTCAAGTACACACAGTAGTTCACGAATGAATCCTGGGTTCACAGAGTAACACATGTTAATGGTCAATTATTCTTATCTAATTTTTAAAGATTGAGTTTACAATAAACTGAATTCTCTAGTCATGAGGGTACTAAGAGCAAAAAGCACTTTTCCTTTGTGTTTAAAATTAAAAAGCTTGGCTCTTTAAGGTACCCTTGAAAGTTTGTCTTTAGAGGACTCCAAATGAAGGGAACTGGTTCTTTATGTCCTTTGGGAGTAATACTGGGCCTCTTGTCTTTATATGTGCACCCTGCACAGAGGTAGATAACAATGTGCTATATGTTGCTATTGAGGTTCTTTTTGATAAATAGTAACTAATGAGCAAATACAAGCCTTATATTTATTTCACACAGGCAAACTTTTATAACAGCAGGTTTCCTTCACTAATCATGTAAAACACAGTCAAATGGATGTAATCTTACTAAAAGATTCAGAATCCAAATTCTTTCTGCATCCTCAAAATCTTATTATATACAACACTTATAACAGTGTTGAAAAGAATTATGATTAAGAATGCAAAGGATTATATACCTAAGATTAAGAGACATTTTACAATTAACAAAGTGATATTTCCAAAAAGTAATATTGCGCTACACACTGCCAGTATTATGGATAACTGAATACAGAGACATGGAAAAATGATTGATGAGATAATGGTAGAGAGGAAGGATGAGTTTTAAAATGTTCATCCACATGAGTTTTCTCACATAATCTTCAATGGATATCTTAAAGAAAAAAGTGATTTTCTTTGTTTTACAAATGAGAGAAACTGTAGTGGAGAAAATTAAAAGAAAAGTAAGTATACAAGAAGGATCTGTGATGGGCCTAGGTTGTGGGTAGGATCATCTCAAATAGCACGAACAATCTTTATCAGAAAGAAGAGTGCTGGAGAAATATCAATACCAAACTTCAAACTCTACTACAAAGCCATAGTAATCAAAACAGCTTCGTACTGGCATAAGAACAGACCTGAGACCAATGGAAGCAACTGCACACCTAGAAATGAACCCACAGACCTATAGCCATCTAATCTTCAATAAAAGAGCTTAAAAACAAGAATGGAAGAAAGATAGCTTCTTCAGTAAATGGTGCTCACAAAATTGGTAAAATACCTGTAGAAATCTAAAACTAGGTCTTATACATCTGCCTACGCCCAGAATCAACTCCAAATGAATCAAAGACCATGAAGTCAAAGCAGACACACTAAAAACATTACAAGAAGGAATAGGAGAAACTCTAGGGCTCCTTGGCACAGGTCAAAATTTTCTTAATAAAGATCCAGAAATATAACAAATCAAAGAAAGGTAGGACAAATGGGATTGCATGAAATTGCAGAGCTTCTGCATGGCAAAGGACATAGCTAGCAAGATCAATAGAAAGCCCATGGATGGGAGAAGATCTTCACTAGCCATACAACTGAGACAAGGGTCTCCTATCTAAAATATACCTGGAACTCAAAAAATTAAATCCCCAAAGAAATCCTCAAAGAAACAACTGCCCAATAAATAAGTAGGCTAAAGACTTCAAAAGAAACTTCTCTGAAGAGGAAAGAAGGATGGCCAATAGACACATGAAGAAATGCTCAACCTCCCTAGCAATAAAAGAAATGCAAATTAAAACAACATTGAGATACCACCTCACCCCAGTTAGAATGGCTACAATCAAGAACTCTAATAACAACAGATGCTGGAGGGGATGTGGACAGAAGGGAACCGTACTGTATTGTTGGTGGGAGTGTAAACTTGTTCAACCACTTTGGAAAATAGTATGGAGGTTCCTCAAAAGACTCCACATAGAGCTCCCCTATGACCCAGCAATCTCAGTCTCTCAAATTGGTATTATTATAGGTGTGAGCCACTGGTGTCTGGCCAAGTGTAGGTGTTTTATAGGCCTGCATAACTTTTTATAAAATGATTTTTATTTATTTATTTATTTTTTGTTTTTTTTTGTTTTTTTCTGGAGTCCGGTCATGGGGCCTGAACTCTGGGCCTGGGCGCTGTCCCTCAGCTCTTCAGCTCAAGGCTAGTGCTCTACCACTTGAGCCACAGCACCACTTCTGGCTTTTTTTTTCTTTTTGCTTATGTGGTGCTGAGGAATCAAACCCAGGGCCTCAGGCATGCAAGGCAAGTGCTCTACCACTGAGCCACCTTCCCAGCCCTATAAAATGATTTTTAATGGAATGTGCAATTATTTTTGTTTCTTTTGTATGTTCTTCCATCATGGAATAACCCCTGTTTTCACTATATTTGATTCTGGTGCCCTGCATCTTGTATATACATTTTTCTAATTTGGGGAGCGGAAGGGGAATAACAAATGCTGAAGTAAGGTGACAGCTTGACTCATTGTAACAATGAGATGTACAAGACACTATGTTGAAAACTTTAGAGCTTGGGGGGTGGGAAGGGAGAAGTTGGGGAGGTGGGGAGGGAAGGGAAGGGTTGGTAGGGGAAAAAAGGAGGGAGTAACAATGATAGTTAGGAAGTGTACCCATTACTTCACTCATGTAACTGTTACCTCTTTGTACAATATCGTTAAAATAAAAAATATTTTTAAAAAATGAAGAATTTGGAACTTAGACAAAACTATTTAGGGATTCTTCAAAGTTTGACTTTGATATTTTTATTCTGCTATTAATCTTACTTGAGGCAACATCCAATCCCCCCTCCCCCAAAATAGGGCAGGAGAATGAATATGGAGAAGATACAAAGAGTATTTCTAGTGGCTCTTGGTGTGAGAGAGATTTCACACACTGAGATGCATAGAACCAGTAGATGACAGAAGCACTGAGAGTCCATAGTGGTCTGTTTCTGAGGTGCTGATAATCTGCTTTGAGGCCTAATTTATCCAATTATCCTATGCTCATCAATCCATCTATCCATCAATGTGTCCATCCTGCATTTCTTGCATTAAAATTTCAAAATATTAAACATTTTTGTAGGCAGCAGTGGTACAACATGAACAAGGCAGAAAAATATCTGTTCTTAAGGAGTCCATGTGTTACTGAAAAAAGGAGTTACAACACTTCAACAAACAAGAAAAACATACTATAAAATGAAACATTTTATAAAAACTTGTGAGTCAAATGAGGTGCAACATGTGGCCTTTCTGAGAGGTGATACTCAATTAGGTCTTTGGGTTGTAAGCAAAAATGGCTGTTCTACGAAGTGAAATTTTGGTTTCTTTATGAAATATTCTTTTCAGGAAAGGACACACATCTACACACACAGGAATTATTTTATGATGTGACAAATGGTATGATGATGTATGTACAGGATTCAATGGGAGAATGCAAGAGGCAATTGTAGTTCAGCTTGGGGTTCAGGAAAAGTATTTACTGGGAAAGAAAGAAGATAGCATATTGGAAAAAAAAACACATAACTAGAAGACAAGGCTGGCAGGATAAGGGAAGTTGAAGCAGTTGGGTGTAATAAAGCTAGCATAGATTCAGAAGGGGAGTTACAAAACAGTTTAAAGAAATATCCATCCCCTATGTTGTTTTGATGAGGAGCGCGCAGAAACAACTCAACTCAGTTCTATCAATGATAGAGAGTTTTTGAATGATTCTAAAGATAGTCACATTTTCATTTAATGTAGGTCATTCCTAATGCATCATGGAAAGGATTTTTAAGGAAAAGACAAAACTGTGGCTAGTAGAAATTATCCAGGTAGGGCTGGGAAGGTGGCTCAATGTTAGAGTGCTTGCCTTGCATGCATGAGTTCCTGGATTCAATTCCTCAGCACCACATAAGCAGAGAAAGGTGGAAATGATGCTGTGGCTCAAGTGGTAGAGTGCTAACGTTGAGCTGAAGAGCTGAGGGACAGCACTCAGGCACAGAGTTCAGGCCCCATGACCAAACAAACAAACAAAAAAAAGAATCGAAATTATCCAGGTGAAAAAAAAGGATGCAAGTTTGAAATAGTTATAGAAAACAGTTAAATAATTAACAGACCTATTAATATTAGGTGTAGGGTATAAGAAGGAAATGAAGAACACCAACTACATGGAAGTGCTCCCTTAACTTACTGTTAAGTATGACATTGGACTTAACAGTTGATCAAGCTACTCTGACCCAGGTAGTCCTTACTTATGTCATCCAGACTGCAGGGACAGGATTAAAACATGAAACCCTGCTTCTATTGTTCAAGCTCCACAGAGTATTCCCCAAACTGGGCATTTCTATATGTATTCATGTGCACAGCCACTATCCAAATATAAATTGCCCCTTTGCCTTCAGGGATTATTTCTTCCTCATATCTATCAGCAAGCCGTAATCTTAACAGAAATTTAATAAATATTTTAAAATACTTTTTAAACATAAAACAATAAGTTAAATATCATTTTATATGATCAGATGCAGATAGGTGTTGCACTTTTGTGTTCCTCTACTAAGAATATCCTCCTTTGGGCTCACTGTGCCTAAATGTCTAAATACCTCCATAATTGATCATGTCCCAGTGGAATTATTTATTTTCACTATCCAGTTTGTTTACTTGTAGATTTATAGGCACATTCTAGTTAACACAAAAGAGGGAAAACCTGCAAACTGTTTCTCTAGGTCTGGATTATTTGATTTCTTATGTTTTTCAAGTCTTTCCATTTCCTTACAAATGGTACAATATCATTCTTCTAATGGAAGGGTAGAATTCCATTGTGTGTATGTGTGTTTCTGTGTAACATTTTCTTGATCCATTGAGGTAATTCCATATCTTGCCTTTGGAAACAATGATGTAATGAACATGGTTGTGCTGGTGGCTTTAGTGTGGACTGGTTTGTGGTCAATTGGATAAATGTCCAGGTATGGGATCATGGGGAAGCTCTATAGTTTGCTTTTTAAGAAACCTCCGTACTACTTGACAGTGGTTGAACAAGCTGACATTTTCACCAGTAGCATAATAGAGTTCCCTTTTGGCTTCATCCCCATCAGCATCTGTTATTTTTAGTTTTCTTTACAATGGACATTCTAACTGGGGTGAGGTGGAATCTCAATGTTATTTTGATTTGCAGTCCCTTTAAGGCCAAAGATGTTGAACATTTCTTCATCTGTTTATTGGCCATTCTTATTTCTAAGAAGTTTCTCTTAAAGTTATTAGCCCATTTATTAATTGAGTTGTTTGAAGGTTTAGTTTTTGGGGTTTAATTTTTTGAACTCTAAGTATATTGTTCCTCATTGCTGTTTTTATTTTCTCTTCATTTTGTATTGTTTGTTCATTTATCTTTCTTTGGGAGGGTAAGCAGGGACACAAAAATTGTGGCACAAAAAGTGAACAAATGCAACAGTGGTTCTGAACACTAGATTGAAAATGAACTATAAAATTTATGGGTGGGGACAGGAAAGGAAAACTGGGAGAGAGCAAGGGAAGGGTGACATTGTTAAAGTAGAAATTTACTTTTGATCTGACTTATGTAACTGTAACCCCTCTGTACATCACCTTTACACAAAAAATAAAAAATGCATGAAGTAATAAATATAAAAAAGATTATAAATAACTGCATATATTTTATTTGTATAATTCACTTTCAAAACTTAAAAAAATTGACCTATATTCTCTCATAGAGTTAGAGGCCTTCTTTAGAAATGGTTTTCATGCTGAGTGAAGCAGAAGAGCACTTTGTTACTAATGAAAAACAATGAGACTGACAGTGAAATGGGTCTCTTTTCAAGTAGCTGCCACAATGCATTACTAAATGTTTCTGAACATATCATCATTACCCCATCATTACCATGAGCTTTGTGGCAGTGTGATCAGTGCTGAATTCAGCAGTGGAATACCTTAGTAGAATATAACCATGGAAAATAGTCATGGAAAATTGTCATCTATTGCTTTACTCAGGCATGACAATAACCCAAAACTAATGAGTCCATTCAACATTGACAACTAGAGGCTTTTAGGTATCATTTGCATAGTCATTTAAAATAAATGTATTGCCTGAATTATCTGAGTGGACTGTAAATGTCTCCTGACCTGAAATCCTGCTGTTCAAACTAACACAGATCAATTGAGTGATGTCACCTGACAGGTTGAACCAGAGCAGCTGGGCCAGCTGGGGCCAAGTCTCAAGTGCTCTCCCCAGAACTACCTCAGATGTGAATAAAAAGCTTCAGAGCCAAGGCCTTCTCACTCTGCAAGCTCATTCTCTGGAGTGTAGCAAAGAATGGTGTCTGCATTTTATTGATCTTGCAGCTGACAAGGATGCAGTGCCTCAAGATGTCTTGCATTTTGCTTCTGTGTCTGCTGATTAAGCCTTTCAAATAAACGAGATGCACTGCTGAATTCATAACAGAAATGTACTGCTTTCATTTGCTCTATCTCAATATACAGACATCTTTAAAATGAAAGGATTTCAAAATAGAGTCATGTAAGGAACAAATATCCTTTAAACATCTCCAGTCCTCCCTCTCTCTGAGGATCTCATCTTCTTATATGAGTGTGTCCTCTGCTGTGCTTAACATAGTGTGATAATTGTTCTATACACAAGGGCTGGCAAATAGATTACTTATGACATCCAGGTCTGCAGAAATTAATGCTGATTCAAATGTAAGCTTCACTCTGTGATATTTAGATAGTGCCTTTCTTTTATTCTTAGTGTTTGCTTCATGTTAGAACCTTTGAGACCAAATATTAAATCGACGAGAGAGGGATGAAAGCCACTCTTTTTTTTTACACTGTGGCATATGGGGTAAAAGGAACCCCAGATATTATTTTTAATTAGTGAGTCTTGTCCACTAAGCCACTACACATTTGACCTAATTTCTCACTAGGTTATTATTTTTCTAGTTTTAGGAAGCTGTGTGAGAAGACAGAGAAGAAGAGATGGAGTGAAGTTGTGCAGTTAGGGAAGTCTTAGCAAGGCTGGTCTCAGTCAAGAGACCATTTATTTGATGGACAAAGATAGATGGCAAGGTCTCTTCCTGAATACAAGAAGAGGAGGTGAAGGTGAGTAACCCTCTCTCTACTCACTCGCAGATGCTTGCCAAGAACCCAGTTCTGGATATGATACTGGTGAAAATCACCCTAGAAGAACCTAAAGTACACATCTTCAATTGGCAGTGCTTTTATTTTTATTTTTCCCCTTTCACACCGAGAAGCTGCTGCTTTGCACCAGTAGTGTATGCTTTATATACAGAAAACATAACCTTGCTTAAGTAAACCAATAGTTTCAAAAATCATCCAAATTCCTTTGGAAAATTAGATACCTTTCTTTGGACTACACATAAGTTAACATAGGTTAATTCTTTCTATCAGACAAGCTGTGTAATTTATATAAATGCTGATTTTCTTCATGATCATGAAAGCTGTGATTTTGTGAGGTAAAGTATTTTTGTACATTCTTTTAGGAATTGTATTCTATTAACTTTTCCATATGGGATATCTCAGAAAATGTGCAGGTCAAATGATAAGGCACAATTATCTATGCATTATTTTTTGGAGATAACATTCTTAAAAATAGGAATCGTGATTTTTATGTTTTCAAAATACTTAGCATTTAGACTTAGAAACTGGCAGTTATCAACATTGGGAATTAAAGTAAACTGAATCATAGTTGTTGCTTTAAAAAATTACTTCTCTTCTTTATTTGAAATGAAATGGATCCATGAATCCTCTCAATATAGATATTATTATTACTGTAACAACTCATCAGACCGAGTAATATCATCCAGGTTTTCAAGTGCTAAATTCATTTTTGTGGATAGGAAACATTTCAACAACTTGTACTCAAGATTCCACTTAAATTGAACAATCCATCTTCTACCAACTGACGATAACAAAATGGTTTGATCATATATTTGCCTATGTAGTCAAAGTCCTTCAATTAAAAGCCATAGATATACACTTACTTATTCTTCCTTTCTGTTAACCATACATTGACATAGCAAGAAGCTGAAAAGTAGAACAATGTATACCAAGGTAAAATGAAAAGGAGAAGGTGCGGGATTTAGTTGCTAGAAAAAGCATGAGATGAAAACTGTATCTAAATATTCAAACATTGCTATGCAGAAGACACATTTTCATGCTTTTACAATATTTAGATCTTCTAAGTCTTTTGGGGGACAAATGAGTATCTGTATATGTGCTACAAGACAGAGCTGCAGATGTTGAATTACAAAGCAATATTATTGGCATGCCAGTCACTGTTTTTATTTGTGAGATAAATCAAAGTCCCAAATCTAATTACTAGTTCTATCTAGCCATCTTTTTTTCTGTACAATGTTGTTATACTTTTTTTCCATACTGAATGTTATCTTGGGTCAAAAATGAAATGTCTCTATTCCAGAGGTCAGAAGAAATACAAGAGGTGAGATAGTAAGCTACTATAAGAGTCAATCTGTGATGTAATGAGCTGTTTTATATTGTAACCCTTTGGAAAGTCACAGAAGGACTGATGATTACTGGTTTTTTTTCTGGATTCTAGAAACATCTGTATTAAACTTTTTTCTTTAAATCTCTGTCTCTCAGTCTCTTTGTGTTTCTCTCTTTCTCTCCTTCCCTCCATCTCTCTCTTCCTCTTAATTTTTTTTTCTTTTTTGTAATACAAGGTATTGGGGATTCAATTCAAGTGTTAGTACATGCCAAGAAAGTGTTCTAACATGTTAGAGCACAGTTCTATACAAGGGGACTCTAGCTATCTAGCAAATGGTTTGGAAGTCTCTTCTCTGAGTAACCTCTTCAGCCTGGCTTTTTTCTTTTACTATTCAAACTCTGTTTTTGTTTTTTGAATTCTGTGTGTGTGTGTGTGTGTGTGTGTGTGTGTGTGTGTGTGTGTGTGTGTATGTGTTTGTGCAGGTGTGTGTGTGTGTGTGTGTGTGTGTGTATGTGTGTGTGCAGGTGTGTGTATGTGTGTTTTCAATATGCCAGTGTTTTCAGTAATGAACAGAGACAATACGTGATAATATACATTTAAACTGTACTTTCCTACAAACAAAAGTACCACTTAGGTTTTACACATTGCATTTCCAATAGCTTTAGTTGTCTTTAAAGGGATAATTCAACATCAAAGTTTAGCATAATAAATCTAAAGTTCACTCATTTTATAAGAATTATCCTAGGATTTTTATTAAATTATCTAAGATAATTTAATAGAATAACAATTATATTATTTGTCTGTAGAAGCTAAAATAACTTTTCATATATGATCTTTCACTCAACAAAGATTCATACTAGGTCTATTTTTATATAATGGATATAGAATAGCCTAGTGAAACATAAAATCTGACTGCTGTTGCTTTTCAAATGTATTATATACAATAATAATGTAAACCCTGATATAATGTATTTTCAAAGCTAATCGTTTGCTATTTTATTGAACAATATTATAAAAAATTACCTACAATGTGTATCAGCACTGTTTTAAAATGCATCTCAGACAAGCAAATAATTTAAAAACCTTAAATCTGGATTTAAACCTTCAGTGGCTGGAATGAGGATGGAATATTAGCTTCATCCAACAAAATATCTATAATGGAATAAGTTGCTATTTCCTGACACTTCAATACAATGCATTATTGCTATATAGTTTAGCCTAATGAGTAGGTAGATAAGTAAATATATTTCCTACAGTCTTACAACAAAGCATATGATACACAAATTTGGAGTACAAATAATCCTCTGCTCACTAGGAAGTTCTAAGTTTTTAATAAAAGTCATCCAAATTAGAAATCTGTCTTTTTAAATTCTTGAATTTCTTTCCCATTGGCATTACAGAAAATGCTGTATTTACAAAAACTTTCATCTTATAAACATGACAGCTTTTTTCCATATTTATACCTAAAGCTAAGCTGGAGTCAGGATGGACTATGAAGTCACAAAAGATAGTCATGCCAGTTATTAAGACAAAATGGGGATAAGAAGAAAAAATATTTTTTATTAATCCTGTACACAGAGAACAGTGACTTGCTGTTCTCAGAAATCTCCTTATTTTAGTCAAATGCTTTAGTCAAAATAGTCTAATGTAATAGTCACAAGTCATATGCAGTCATTTATTTTAGTATAAGAAAATGATAAATTGTATTAAATGCATGACGAAAATGAGAGATAGAAATTTTCTTTTATATTCGTAAGAAAATATTTCATTAGTTGAACGTTATTTTTTAAGTTTCATACCAAAATCTTCTTAAAGTATAGGAATAAAGATGAGCTATGTGAAACATGAGTTACTCAAACAGGGAGTTATGATGACATATTCTTGATGTCTAAGTATTTTTAAAAAGTTCATAGATTAGTTATGTCAAAAGGACTAAAATGAAAAGAAAATAGAAATGTTTATTTTGTTTTCAGAAATTCAAATGTACATAAGTTCATCAAATCATAAAGTTTGTAAATGCAGGTAATATTTTAGAAAACAAGGTAATTAGTGAAGTGTTTAAATCATGAATTAAATCTTGACACATTCTCTATTATCAGTGCATGGAAACTGCCTTCACTGCAATTTTGATTAATGGAAGGAAAGGAAATTTGATTTCAAAAAGTGTTACACTTAACAGTCTGAAACAAAAAGTGTGTCTTATTTTATGAAAAAAAATGAGTTATAAAGCCAGAGGATTTGGGGTTTGAATTTTTACAGCACCCGTTCTTAACCTATATGGCCTCCAGGAATTTGCTTAACCTTTCATCATTTCCATATTAACCAAGTTTCCAAATTTTTCTGCAGTTTAGAATAACCTAGGGAGAAGCTTTGTTAAAAAAAAAAATTAAAAAAATCTCAATGTCAGGACACCGCTCATACCAATTAAGTAAGAATCTCTTGGGGTATGAAAGATAACAATTTTTCAAAATGCTAACATTAGAACACAAAGAATGGGTGTAGTAAGGTTACTACTGTACACGCTAGAGAGCATAATAACCATTTCATAGATTTGTTTGACTCGTTCAGAACAGCACTAGGTAAGAAATTACATGCCATCCAATATGTCCTCAGTGAATAGTAACTTTTACATTTTTATCTTACTGTAACAAGGCAAAACTAACATATAAAAGTTCAAGAATGGGAAGAGTACCTTCCAGAGACCCATGCTTTAAATTTATGCTGTAGATTCAGACAAGTTTACCTGACACATGTACCCTCTTCAATACGTATTTAGTGGATCCCAATTGCTGTCTAGTCAGAGAAATATAAAAGGATTAAAACATATCCTATTTCCCATGAAAATTTACTTCTAGTGAAAGTTACAAGTATACACAAAAGCAGGATTATTCATCATGCCTGATTAGAGGAAGTGATTTAAAGTAACATGTCACTTGGCATATCTTTAATACCATATCCATCATCATACATTTCTGTCACCAAAGCATTCAAATTGTCAGTTAAAATCCTTCACATGGGGGAAATATAAACTATGGCTTCTTGTAATGAATGAAAATCAAAAGATTTCCCAAAGTGTATCTATCCTTACTGGAAATAAAAATATCTAATTAAATAATCTACTTTTAAAACAGGTCTGTGCCTGGCACAGAAAGTCAAGTATAGGATCAAGACTACTCTGATATCTGAGTAGTCTTATCTTTAGGATCAATGAAGGTAAAGTTTTAGTTGCTGGCAATTTTATTGAAGTAATTACAAAAATTTCATGTCCTCAAGCCTGTAAATGAGAATAATCAGCCATTCCCTCAAATGGAAGCCACTGGTTCCTTTGTCAGTAGCATAACCTTATATTTCCATCAAGTTGAACAGAATGATTATACATTTTTTTGTTTCCAAGGCAAGAAAAGAGTATGTGTTGAAAAAAATAACATGAAATAGTCCTTAGTATCCAGCTTCTTTCCATGATCTGATTTTGAGAGCTAAGAAAAGCATTTACAGAGTATCATGTAAAGAAAAATGGAGTTATATTTTCAGGGGAAAAAAAGAATTTGTCTAGAAAATTCAGAAAATGTACACTTTTTGTATAGACATTGTCCAAAACACATGATAAATTTTTTTAGGTCATGCAATAAAACATTCTAGGTTATCTAACTTGTATACAGAGGTGTGGCTTTCATTCAACAAGGTAACAAATGTCTACTTACATCCCATAAGTGCTGAACATTGTGATTCTTCTTTGTATCTTTCATTTTCATTAGCCTGAGAAAAGCCTGGTGTTCTACAGATAACTGGTTGAAGAGATGAAGGGAAGGAGCTTTGATGAAACACTTCTTTAAAGGTCTTTATTAAAACTGGCACTTGATCTAACACTTGGGTTTAGGACTCTACTTTTGCTCTCAAGTGACTGCATTAATGCCACAGAATGAGAATTACCTACGAAGAATCCTTTTTCCTAAATCCATAATTAGTTATCCATAACTAAAAGTTGTAATTTACTGATAAAAAATTACAAGTTCTTAACTCTTCTGTTAGTTGTGTTCTTGGATATGACAAAATTTCAGTTCCTACTGAGTCTTCTTCTGGATATATGTCACCTGCATTAGAATCTAGACAGAATTACAGTATGTATAATTTGAAAATTTGAAGTTTTTTTTTTTTCCAGAGGTGAAGTTGGTTCAATTTCAATTATTTTGATCTGTGTACCTATGTGCTGAGAAACCCTTAGGATTCTGGAACTATACTCACTACTTACTGGGTCTGTTACTATTGACACAGCTGCTAAAGGTAAGAAATTAATATTGATAATTGACTCAGAAATTCCATCTGTAATACTTCAAAAAACAAAATTTAATATACTGAAAATAAAACCACGCAAACATTATTGGTTATATTATCTATTATATTATGTGGTTAATTTCACTATGTAAGTAATCCTCCATCTTGGTCTTTTATTTCATTTCCTGTAAAACCTATAATAGTTGAAAATCTCCTTGCATGGACTGATAACGACTGCCACCCACCTGGAAACTTTACCTTATCCTATCCACAGAGTTCAAAATGCTCTGAAGACTTGACCAGTTCACTCTCTTAAATATACATTTCACTAATGTATCCCAAGTATTCAGAGGAAAAATGTCAACCTCTTGGCTACAGAAAATTTACTTTTTTAAAGCAATTTTGAATTGTGATTAAGTGGTTACGTAAATTTCACAAGTTTCACAGTATTATGGGATAGTGATAAAGTCACAAACACATTCTAACCTTCATGGGGCAAATTGTCTTTATCGTGGTCTATAATGCTTCTGAGTTCAATGATCTTTGACAATAGTTATTTCTTCCACATCTGGTGATACATAGATTTCTTCCCTTTGCGTAGTGTCAGCTGTTCCCTCTTTCCCAGTCATTCCCTCTATCCTATTGCTGCTATTGAGTCGTTTAGTTTGTTTTAATCAATGACCAGCTGATGGGTCCTGTTGTTGTATGTTTTCTCATTTCCCTCTGTTTCTGTATCCTCCTTCTAGTTTCCCTTCAATGTACCTGCACACACACACACACACACACACACACACACACACACACACACACACACACACACACACACACACACACCATATATGTGGCCATCACAATGGAGTCATTTAGTAATGATTCAACCAGATGAGTGGAAGTCCTTTGTTTCTTCTGTCTTGTTTATTGTGTTGTATCTCCTTATGTTTTGGATTTAACATCCTCTTATCAGGAGACCATGTGCCATTTGTCTCTTTGCTTTTGGCAACATGATTGCTTCTAGTTCCATCCATTTCCCTGTAAATGCACAATTTTGTCCTTCCTAATGGCTGCACAATATTCCATTGTGTATAGGTACCACAATTATTGGAGCCGTTCATCTGTAGTGGGTCATCTGGGTTGTTTCCATATCCTGGCTATTGTAAACAGTGTTGTAATAAACATGGAGGTGCATGTGTCCTTGTATCCTGGTTCCTGTTGTTCAAGATAGATGGTATGGCTGGGTCATAGGGGAAAATTTCCTTTTTAGGAAAAAAAACTAGAAACCTGGGAAATAATTTTACTTAGATGCAATTATTTGAATTTTATTTTTTAGTTATATCTTCGTCCTTTTTTTCCTTTGTCCTAGTGTTCCTCTAAAATATGTTAATTGTGTCAGTTCTGTCATTCAAAAGGAGTTTGATTTTTTTATATGTAAGTGGATGGTAGTGCTTACATTTACACATCCTTTTCATGTGCATTGGTGACTATGTTAAGTCTGCCTTTCATATGAGATTGCAAGTTTTCATGGACAGTGGTTATATCTGAGTGCTGTCAGGTGGATTGGTACATCCCCTTCATACTTCATAGTTCAAATGAATAATTGATTCATTCCATTAAAAACAGCATAATAGTGAGTGTATGTTGTAAGGGTGGTGCCATACCTTAAAATTTACATATTCCCAAGCCATTTTCTTTATGTACTGTACATATTATTTTCCATACCCACCAGTGAAAGCGGTCATATATAAACCTACTGATTCCCTCTGGGTGAATATTCTACACTTCTCTGCTACCTTGTAGAAGTGTCTGTTACTAATAGGTCATGATAAGCACTGTAATAGGACATCCCACAGACATTGTTTCCTATGCCTTAAAGAGCATGAAGAAGCTAAGGAAAAGATGCGAGGGCACTTGGTCTTCAGTTTGTAATGATTCAACAGAATGAATAATTCCCCATGTATTTATTTTCTGAGTGTGGACTGTGGGGTTTACATAGATTTTTTTTCTCATTCAACAACCAATACCTATTTGTAGAGGCTTTCCTTTGTGTAAGAAATAGGTATAACATTTCATACTAAAGTCTAAAGGTTGGAGCTTATTTTATAGCTGTAAATGCTTAGCATGATTTTTATAACTAGAGATCTATTTTTTAAAAAAAGACGACATAGCAAACTGCCTACCTCAAAGATTTCTATACCTTTAATTTCCTCTGTTTTACTGTTTATGCTTTCTCTACAATATAAGAAATTTCATCTCCTTGTATAGGAAAATATATCATGGCATAAGGCATTCTTTTCTGCATAACACAATGGCTCAGAATAAATTATGGAGGAAATGATTCATAGTAATACAGGAACCCATGAAATTACCACCTGAACAATATATTTGTAACACAGTATAAAATTTTTGTAGCAGGATAAGAAGATAAAAGTGTTTGCATTATTTATACAATACTTCTTGTCATCATTTTATTTTTTATTTTTTTGTTATCACTTTATGATGAACTTTGTGTCTTAAGCCATGATTGTTTTGATGGTTGGTAATTTTTGTTGAGAGTACTTTTGTATTATATAGATATGCAACAATTCTTAGAATAAATGATCAACTCTTCAATAAACATGTGTGTACAAGGAAACAAATATTTTCCTAGTATAATTCCCTTTTCTGAGATATTCATTGCAACATGCATCCAAGGATTATTATCTGTGACAATAACTCTAAAAGTAAATATAAGTAATATGAATCAATTACTTGTACTTAACTTTCATGCTTTGCTATCATTCAAGAAGTTTTTACTCTTATTTCTCATAAACATGATCAAAATAAGGTAAATTTTTAAATGAAAACTATTTCTTGCACAATTGAACTTCTTCCATGCATTGTGTGGTTAAGCTGGGATACTAAAATAATCAAAACCAAATCAGCAACAACAAAAACACATTTCAGCCAGTCATACAAAGCCTTGACAAATTTGTTTTGCTATCCAGCTATTGAAATTTCAGAGTGGGCTGTTATATCCTGGGGAATAGAGGAGCTATGAATAGTATGTAAAACAATGTCTTCTTTTTACTTTTATGTAGCTAAAATGTATAAGGCTAATGCTGTATTTTTTTCAAAAAATTCAGTTTAAATTTGGATTGAATGTACTCAGCTGTCTATTCCTGTTTTAAAAAGTGACAAGCTGCTTCCCACTTTACATCAATTATAATAGATAAGGCAACTATCTCTAGAGAATTCTTATTAAACCATAAAAAAAAACTTAGAACATCCACTCAACTGCCCAAATTTGTCAAGTGTCCAATTCATGGAAGATGGAGTTTCAGGTGTTATGGAAAGGAGACAGCAAATGTACTTAGGATTTACATTTTGAGAAAGCTGAGAGCTGGAAAAAGACTTAGCACACTGGCAACAAGAAAGACACACTAGGAAATAAGAAGCAATACTAAATAAATCTCTATCGAGCCTTTGGTGAAATGTTTCATGAGGTGAATTTAAGTGTTATTTCATTTTTCTCTATTTCAAAATGAAATAACATTAAAACATAATTTTAATATTTTCTAAGTATTTCTTTGTATAATAATTCACGAAAAATTTTCCTAAAATAGATCCTAGCCATAAAAGAAATGCAAATCAAAATGACATTAAGATACCACCACACCCCAGTTAGAATGGCTATAATCAAGAACTCTAATAACAACAGATGCTGGAGGAGATGTGGTCAAAAGGGAATACTACTGCATTGTTGGTGGGATTGTAAACTTGTTCAACCACTTTGGAAGTAGTATGGAGGTGACTCAAAAGATTTCACATAGAGCTCCCCTATAACCCAACAATCCCACTTTTGGGCATTTACCTGAATGATCATAAACAAGACTATACTAAAGCTACCAGCACAACTATGTTTATAGCAGCATTATTTACCAAAGCTAAGATATGGAACCAAACCAGATGCCCCTCAGTAGATGAGTGAATCAAGAAAATGTGGTATATATACACAATGGAATTCTATGCTTCCATCAGAAAGAATGACATTGTCCCATTTGTTAGGAAATGGAAAGACTTGGAAAAATTATATTAATTGAAGTAAGTCAGGCCCAAAGACACATAGGTCCCATGGTTTCCCTTATTTGCAATATCTAGTATATGTCTGAGACAAGCAGAAACGATCAGATAGGTTGATGTTAGACGAAAAGAACCCCAAGATAAAGACTCAAATGGTTTTTCTTTTTTTTCATTTTTTTAAATTTAATTTTATTTTATTTGTGACCATACTGTACAGAGGAGTTACAATTACATGAGCAGGATAATGCGTACATTTCTTACCAAGCATTGCAGCCTCCTCCTTTGTTTACCCTTCACATCCCTTCCCAGCCTCCCCCTCCCCCCCCGGTTTTTCTTTCTTGCTATTGCTTCTAACATATTTATAAGATATTTCCTTATTGCTTTGTATGTCCCTTCTCCATGGTATAACCCCCATTTTCATTGTATTAGATGTTGGTATAATTTGTAGAAGGGAAGGGAAAAAACAAATTGTTTATATAGGGATACAGGTAGACCCATTGCAACAATGAGATGTACAAGAACTTACGTCGAAAACCGAACTTTACAACTTTGGGGGGGGGGGTGAGGCCAGGAGATGGGAAGGGATGGGAAGGGGAAACAAAGGACGACGCAGCAGTGCTTGATAGGAAATGTACTCATTACCTTGCTCATGTAACTGTAACCCCTCTGTATGTTATTTTCACAATAATAAAAAAAGAAATATACTCATTACCTTACTCATGTAATTGTAACCCCTCTGTATGGTATTTTCACAATACAAAAATTAAAAATTAAAACAACAAAAGAGTATATAATAAAGCCACTAGCAGTGCTCATTGGAACACTATTCACCGTAGCCAAGATCTGGAGTCAGCCCATAACCCTCAATGGAAGAATGCATCAAGAAAATGTATATAAACTGAGTGTAGGTGGCTCATGTCTATTTTCCTAACTACTCAGGAGACTGAGATCTGTGGGTCGTGGTTAGAAGCAAGCCTAGGAAGGATACTCCATGACAATATTATACACAATAAACTATCAAAAAAAGCCAGAATTGTAGTTGTGGCTCAAGTGGTTAAGTACTAATCTTCAGCAAAAGAGGCTCAGGCTTTAAATTAAAGCCCTAGGACAGGCACAAAACCACATTTTAAATATACACAATAGAATTATATTCATTCATTAGAAAGAATGATTTGGCTTCATTTGTTTAGAAATGGAATGACCTGGGAAAAATTATGCTAAGTAAAGTAAGTCAAGCCCACATAGACAGAGAATGAATGTTTTCTCTTATATGCAGAAGCTAGATTTTGCTTATGAACATGTAAGTAAATATGCTGGATGGTACATAAGTATATACATATGTATTAATTGACATAAGGTAGATTTCAGGGAGATTTTGCTTCTGGGGGTAATTGTGTAGGTGGGAGGGAAGGGATGGTAGGGGAAAAACAAAGGAGAAGGCAACAATGCTTGGTAAGAAATGTACTCATTACTTTGCTCATGTAACTGTAACCCCTCAGTACAGTATTTTCACAATAAAAAACATATTAAAAAAATCCCAAATCAATGCTCAACAAAATAAAACATCAGGAAACAAGTACTCGAAAGGGGTGAGGTAAGGTAGAGGGAAGGAGTAGAGGAATGAAGAAGAATAGAGGAGAAAAACGCAGACAAGGATCAAATGTATAAAATAGTAAATGAATATTCTGCAAAATTAAGAAGAGTGAGGGAAGGGCTGCATAGGGAAGGGATGGGTGAGAATGTTGAAAGAGATATTGTATCCATAAACTTCTTTGTTAAATGGCAACTTCTTTGTACAATTACTTAAAGATAATTTTTTAAAGTCAAAAAATGGCCTACGGTTTTTGTCCTAGAAACAGGAAAAATATGACCGAGGAATACAGATACCCAAGTAGCACAGAAGTCTTCACCAAATTCTGGCTCATATAGAATCTTCAAAATGACCACCTTTTGACTGAAGTAAATTAAGTGGCTCTGTTTTCATGGAATCAGAAAAGCCAGAAAATGTTTGCTATAGCAATATATCAATTATCTTAATATCAAAGATCACATGTTATATGTTTTGATGTCTATCCCAGCCTCTACTATATTGATATTGTAAAAGTTCTTGCATAATGTATAAATTAATGTATGACCAGTCACTTCCTCTAAGCAAATGTAACCACTGATATAGGAAAGAGATTACATTCTAAAACCACCTTAATTATGTGTTCAGTGACTAATTTGACACTTTGAAACAGCTGTGCATACTAACCATACATATCATTCAGATAACAGATGGTTGCCCTTCCCCCACTCCGTTAGAGAATCTGTATAGGCAGCTACAATACTGGAAAACTGGCTGTTTTGGTTACTTCATATTCCAGCTCTGTTGTTCTAAAGCATTGTATAATAGGCCCTGGAATACATTGATTATTATCTTTTCTATACATAGTATTCAGTGTTTAGGAAGATGGAAACATCATAGGAAAAGGAAGACAATATATTTACCTTCAGACAGCAACCCCAGAGCAGGATAGTGAGTAAAAACATGGAGGTGAATGAAGGTGGTGGTGGTTCTGTATTCTGCTATCTATTTATCTGTCTATCTGCTATCTGCCTATCTGTCTATCTATCTATCTATCTATCTATCTATCTATCTATCTATCTATCTATCTATCTATCTATCCATCTATCTACCTATCTATATATTCATCTATCTATCTATCTACTTATCCATTCATTAATTTATTCATTTAGTACAAGTACTACACTAAATTGAACTTGACTTTACACTCTCACTCAGCTTTCCCCCAACTGGCTGATGCTCTACCACGTGAGCCATGCTTAACTTCTGGCTTTTTGCTGCTTCATTAGAGATAAGCATTTCTCTGATTTGTCTGCATGAGTTGGCTTCAAAATTATGACCTTCACCTGCCATCCTTATGTGTAGCTGAGATTATTGGTGTAACAGCCTTCCCTTGTCTTTTAAATGGAGATTACTGCTTATAGAGCAGTTAACAGTATATCACTTCCCACAGTTACATCCTTTCTAAATCTGCACTAGTAGGTAGACTTATTAATGGGTTCAATAAAAGTTCAAATCTGCTAGTAACACATACATAAGCAATATGGTAAAATGTGTTGTGTTATTCCTCTGACTGGTAAAAGTTCTGAGTTTCGGTAGCTATTAATAAATTTGTTTTTTTCTTGTGGTTGGTACTTGGGTGTAAACTCACAGCCTCTCGCTTTCTGGGCAGATAATCTATCACTTAGGCCACAAACTCAGCCTTTATTTTTGCCTTTTCATCTTTTTGATTTTTGGGGGGTGGGGTCTGGAGCATCTAGAATCCTGAAGTAAGAAGCTACCAAGAATGGCTCATATATTAAGACAAAGTCTTCCTAACATTTTGCCTACATTAGTCAGGACCCATTCTTCATTTCCCAAGTAGCCAGAATATTGGAACAAGCCCCTGCATCTGGCCTCCTGCCCCTCCCCATATTATATATACATATAATATGTATATGTATACATATATACATATGTATACATATATACATGTATATATGTATACATATGTATATATGTATGTATGTATATATAATATGAGGTATATATATGTATGTGTATATATGTATATATATGTATATAATATGAGGTATATATAATATTTCATTTAATATATAAAAATAGAAATACCTTTATGCATATATACATCTATACTTTAATGTACCTAGGTTAAACACCTGGAAAAGAAAGTGTGTGGGCACATTCTTATATTAATCCTTATAGGCAAGTACTCATGTTCAGTTAAACCAAATACTATTTACACTGGTACAAAATTCAGAAATAATTCTATTGGGAAAGAAAATTACTGTTAACTTAGTTCCTAGGGAATATGAAATAATCTTTATATACCAAATAGTCATTTGATGGATGTTAGAAAAATTGCATGTCTGCCCAAGTGTACCAGAGAAAATATAAATTTTATTTTGAGCAAATCACCACAAATACCTTTGGATTTCTCTGAGCTAAGAGCTCCAGTCTCCATTTCTTCATGTTTTCTAGTTAGATAATAGTGCTGAGT
Source organism: Dipodomys merriami (assembly GCF_024711535.1). Lineage (NCBI taxonomy): Eukaryota > Metazoa > Chordata > Mammalia > Rodentia > Heteromyidae > Dipodomys > Dipodomys merriami. The sequence goes on along the minus strand of NW_027203382.1, from coordinate 18,342,773 downwards.
ATTTATAGGTTTCCTTATATAACTGTAGCTGAATCCATTTTTCTTGTCAGAATAGTTTATTTTCTGTCCCTGCTCCTGTTTTCCTTGAATTTTAGTATTGGATTTACTGACTTTACTGTGGTTCTACTCTTTTTTTATAGAACCATATTCCTCAAGTTCAATTTATTTTTAAGTTAGGTACTTTATGTGTCCATTCCCTTTAGAGCTCTAAAAACGAATGTGTATTATTGACCAGATAAAGCTATTAAAGTAACGATTATGAAATTTATTTTTAGGACCTTGGTCACCTTAATGACTCTTTAGGGTTTAAGATATGCTCAGTGTAGCCAGCACTATAAACTGGGAGGTTTGGCCTGGGATTATTACATTTACTCCGACCCTGCTCAATCAGAATTCTTGCAATCTAGCACATTGCATTTGGTACTATCCTCTCTAATTATATAAGGAGCAGCAATGGCATAAGCCTCGAACTTAAGAATTTTTGTCTTAGACTCTGTACCTTGGGCAGCTCCTTTTTTTCACACATTCTTGTTCTTGCTCTCTATTAGTCTTTGTTATTCCTCAGCTAATATTTTTGTTGCATTTTTGAGACCTATGAAGAAAAGTAACTACATTATCTACTTTAAGCTGCACCATTAGCAAACATATTCTTCTTTAAAATTAGTACATGTTAATAACACAAGGAACTTCACTGTGATAATTCTTTTTATGCACACAGTATACTCTGAAGTTATATGATACTCCCTTTCTATATTTACTCTCCCTGCTACCTCCTCTTTTTTCCGTGTTCAATGTACTTCATTATTCATATATATATATGAATATATATTGAATCAGATATATATGATTCTAAAAACTGATGAAGCTTGTCATATCTCACTAAACATGATAATTTCCTGTTCTACATGTTTTTCTATTAATGATATATTTTTGTTTTCCTTTATGGCTGTGTAATATAAAGTTGTATGTATGTGTTTATGTGTATGCATGTAAATAAACAAATATAATATTTTATTTATCCAGTTATCAGTTTTGAGGCACCTTGGATGATTCCAAAGTTTGACAATTGTGAACATAGCTACAGTAAACATGACTGTGCAAGCATCTCTCTCGTATACTTTTCTATACTCATCTGGATATTTGCCTAAATATGGTATGGAAGTGTCATAAAGGTCTATTTTTAGCTTTTTGGTGGAATCTTCATATTGATTTCCCTAGTGAATGTAGTAGTTTACATTCCTTTCAATAGTATATGAGGGTTCCTTTTCCCTGACTCCTCTCTAGCATTTTGTTTTGTTTTGTTTTGTTTTCTGGAAATAATCATAGATTCTTCATTTATTTTTGACTTAGCAATGCCATTCTATCTTGTTGCTTTAATGTTCCCTTTGCTCTTATAATTTGTTTTTAAAGATATTTTTATCATCTTTTAGTAGTTGCACTAAGGAATTGCCAGTCAACAAAGTAGTTCATGCACACAATGTCTGTTGATCAATGTCAATCCTTGCAAATTCCCCCCCATCCCGTCCAACCTACCCCTTCCCTCATTTTTCTTATTTTTGCAGGATTGCATTGCATTTTTTACTGCATTCTCCCCACCTTCCTCTCATCATTCCTCTACATACCTCCCCTTGACTCCACCTCTTCCCTTTTAAGTACCTCTGTCCTGGTGTTTATTTTGTTGACATATGATTTAGTCTCCTTATATAGCCAGTGCTTCATTGAGCTAAAATCTACATATTAACAAATGGCTGCACTTCTCCATTAGGACCTCACAAGTTCACCTACAACAAATCTGCCTGGAGAGGCAAGAAATCCAGTGTGCAGTACAGAGTTACTTCAGTTGAAGAAGAATGGTCTGAATGCAGAAACCCAATCCATGCTGGCTGGCTGTCTTACATGCTGCTCAAAAACCAACACTTGCATGTGTGCTGATTCAGTTGAAAACTGTTGGTAGGGACTATGCCAGTTGTTGCAATTACTGCCAAACTTAGCTCCAGGTTGCCAGTAAAATTTTATTGCAACCATTTGAAATCCTTGAGAGCTCAGAAAACCATGCAATCATTTGAACAATGGTGCATATTCAGGGAAAGATGAGGTATGTTTGAGAAAGGATGCTCTTGGTTGTGATACAAGTGGAAATCACTGTTTTGTGATGTAATTTTTTTCATTTTGAAGCAACTAGTATGGCCTCAGACTTCACCTAAGCATGCAAAAGAGCCATGTTAATACCCATAGAGTATAATATCCACTCTACAAATAAAAATTTAACCATATCCCAACTTTCTAGTCCTTGGAAGATTTCCTTAATTAGTAATTCTTTTCTAGAGAAAAATTGCTTTTCTGAATTGTATATACTTTAATGAGGATCTTTCCCCAATCCAGTCCCCTCCACTCCCCCTCATCATGAATGCTTTAATAATAGTTATGCTGAACTGGCTTCATCATTGCTTGAAGTGGAAAACATTGAGGATACATTTTCGCTTAAAGAATGAATGAATTGCTGTTACAATCTCTGGACAAGGCATCATTTGATGCATTAAGAAATCATGGAAAATTTGACAATCAAAAGGTGGATGTTTCCTTAATTATTTGCAACCTAATACAAACTTGCAGGTGATGAGAATCTGTTTCTGATTGTTAAAAGTGGTTAATGAATCCGAGAGCAACTGGTTGTGCCTTGTGCAGTATTTTTCTCTTCTTTTTATTTCATGATTATTTAAAGGTACAAGAGGTAACTTTCAAAGTGTGATATGTCTTCACCTTTGGGAAAACATACCCAGAGGCAGTTGGCTGAAGATGGATCCTACAATTCAGACAGCAAAAATCCAGCTCAGTGATGTCATTCAATCCATTCTTGCATGTTTATTATTGCCCAGATTACACCTGCAAAAACACTGCAATCATTCCTTCCCTGAGGGCTACTGATATACTTGCAGATTTTTTAAACTTACTCCACTTTGCTTAAGAATGTTTAATTACTGGGAAAATAATTTAATAATCAACTGCACTTAATGCTCTGTACATGGGTGGCTACACTTGAAATAGCGGGAACCTGGATTTAATACTAAACATTTAATCCTGAGTATAAAACTCTTATTAACCCACTATTTATCTATGTATGTTTTCATTTATTTATTATTTATATTTGTGTTCACAAAACAGGACACCATGGGTTAAATATTCCTCTTTTAGTCCAATTGTTGATGTAGGTTATTTCTCATATTATATATTTTAGGCAAAATAAAATAATCTTAAATTAATTTAATGCTTTTAAAGACAAAGGCTTTACAAAAGAATGCCTTTCAGATTTATGAAATAAAACAAATGTGATATCTGTTATAAAAGTAGGATTATTTGCAAAAAAATCCTATTTGCTTCTATAGCCATCTAATCTTCAAGAAGGGAGGTAAAAATTAGAATGGAAGAAAGACAACCTCTTCAGTAAGTGGTGCTGGCAAAATTGGTTAACTACTTATAGAAAACTAAAGATAGATCCTTATTATCACCCTGAACCAGAATCAACTCCAAATGGATCAAAGAACTTGGAGTCAAAGGAGACACTGAAAACATTATAGGATGGAATAGGAGAAACCCTAGGTCTCCTTGTCTCAGGCTGAAATTTTCTTAATAGAGATCCAGAAAAACAACAAATTAAAGAAAGGTTTGACAAATGGGATTGCATGAAATTTCAGAACTTCTGCATGGCAAAGGACATAGTTAGCAAGATCAATAGAAAGCCCACTTATTGGGAGAAGATCTTTTGTAGCCACACAACAGACAAGGGTCTCATATCTAAAGTATACCTTGAACTCAAAAAATTAAATCCCCCAACAACAAACCTTCAAAGAAACAACTGCCCAATAAATAAGTGGCTAAAGACTTACAGAGAAACTTCTCTGTTTCTTGTTATTTCTTGATACATGACATACATTAACATTAAAATCTTAAAGTTCATTTTGTTGATTTAAAAATCTCTTGGAGTTGTACAAAGTAAATCTGGCCTCTAGAATGGATTTTCTTTCTTTCTTTTAAAAAAATATTGTACATTATTTGCAATGGCCTGGACATGAGTCCACCATGAAATTTCTTTTTTTTAGATTGACTTTTTTATTGCTATCATAAAGGTGATAAACTGAGTGGTTACAATTACGTAAGTCAAGTAATGAGTACATTTTTTAAACAATGCCATCCCTTCCTTGTTTCCTCCCAGTTTTTTCTTCCCACCCCCAACTACTTGTATAGTTCATTTTCAGTCTAGTGTCTAGTGAGTATCACTGCTGCATTTGTTTACCCTTTATCCTACCATTTCCGTTCTTTCTCCTTATCCTCCTTAGGAACAGTAGCACAATAAACAAAGTGAAGCTGTTTCCTTGAAAGCTTTTCTTTGGGTTTCTTTTCCTTTGGATTACCTAGTAATGGCATAGCTGGAGCACATGGGAGTTCTGTGTGTGTGTGTGTGTGTGTGTGTGTGTGTGTGTGTGTGTGTGTGTGTGTGTGTGTGTGTGTGTGTGTGTGTGTGTAATCTCCATAGTTTTTATATACTGACTATACTAAATTACATTCTCAACAGTGTGTGAGAACTTGACCTCTCCACATCCTTGACACTACTTAATTTATTTTGTATGTCTTTTGCTGATATATTTTATTATTGTTTTGATATATATCTTCCTAATGTTTAATGATGCTCAGTATTCTTTATCTTTCAGCTATTTGTATGTCTTGTTTTTGTTTACCCATAGCTCAGGTTGTCCTGGAAGTGCTTTTGTAGCCCAGGCTACAAAGTTATGATCTACCTATTTCCATCTCCTGAGTGTTGGGATTATAGGCACATACAATCATATTTGACTTTATGTTTATTTTTGTAGGATAGAAAGTATATTTTATGTCCTTTGTTCTTTTTTATTTTCTTTTTCACTAATAAGTTAATCTATTCATATATATATCTATATCTATAGATATAGATATATATATATATATTTTTTTTTTTTTTTGTCGGTCGTGGGGCTTGAACTCTTGGCCTGGGAGCTATCCCTCAGCTCTTCAGCTCAAGGCTAGCGTTCTACCACTTCAGCCACAGCGCCACTTCTGGTTGTCTAGTGGTTTATTGGAGATAAGAGTCTCATGGATTTTCCTGCCTGGGCTGGCTGATCAAAGTCCTCAGATCTCAGCCTCCTGAGTAGCTAGGATTACAGGTGTGAGCCACCGGTGCCTGGCTATTTATATATTCTTTATTCTTTGTAAGAAATATAGTTTGCAAGTACTCGCCCATTGTGTGGCCTCTTCACTCTCTTAGTGTCCACCAAAACTCTTGCCCTAGTATAATTTACTTACAATTATACTAGTATAACTTACTTTCCCATCCCCCATTCCCCACCTTTCTTCAGCCTGTGGTAACTACCCTTTTACTGTTCACATCAAATAGTGTTTTTCTTCCCACTATGAGATCTTGAAGTGCTTTTCTTTCTGTTCCTGGTTTATTGCTTGACAAATCTTCTCCAGCATTACATTGTATATTGCTTGACAAATCTTCTCCAGCATTACATTGTATAAACTATAATCTTTGCTTATTTTCCATGGTAAGAAGATACTGCAATTATTCATTACACATTTGATATCTGTTCCCCAGTCACTAAAACACTTGATTAAATAACACTGACAGCTTTCAATAATTTCAATCATATAAGCACAAATAAATTAGTTGTTGTGGTTCCTAAGCATTCTGATACCATTAGACTGGAAAAAAAAAAACACTCCTCTATCCTATAATGATTTTGGCTGGGTTAAGAATATTAATTTAGGTTGGCACCCATGGCTGATTCTTGTTATCTTACCTACTCAGGAGGCTGAGACCTGAGGATTGTGGTTCAAAGCCAGCCTGTAGATGAAAGTTCATGAGATTTATATCTCCAGTAAAACACCAAAAGAGGTAGAACTGGAGGTGTGGCTCAAGTAGTAGAGTACTAGCCTTTAATATAAAAGTTCAGGGACAGCATCCATGTCTTGAGTTCAAGCCCTTGGAGTGACACCAAAAGCTAAAAAGACTAAGACATGAGAAATTATAGAACACTCTTGTCATTCTCAGTAAGACCAAAGAAAGATATTCCTAAAGAGGATCTCAAAGACTCAATAGCTATGTGCGTATGAATATATAAAATGATATGTATCAAAATGAACTCCAGAAAATGGAAGCAAGTGGTTTTGTTGGTTTTGCTTTTCTTTTTGTCTTCCTTTGTTGCTATTTTTGTTTTCTGTACCTTTTGTCTTATTTGTAAGTTTATCTGTTTTGAGACGGATATGAAGAAAGCACAGGAATGGTAGAGTAAACTGTAGACAAATACAACAGAGATCCTCACTAGACACTATATTGAAAATGAATTATAAAACTTGTGGGTGGTAATGAGAGGGGAAAACTGGGACAAATCTAGGGAAAGAGAGATACTGTTAAAAAAGAAATGTACTCATTACCTGCCTTATGTAACTGTAACCCCTTAGTATAACACATTTACAATAATAATAAAAAAAGCTTGAATAAAAATGAAAAAATCAAAATAGAAAAAAAGAATATTAATTTATCTGCATCTACATAAGGTAAGGATACATTGCTGTTAGCTTTTAAGTAACTAAAATGTTGTCTTGTTTACTTATGTATTCATAATAGTTATTGTTTTAGGTGCTATTGTTTTAATCTGTCCATCAATATAAATCAAATGGAAAATTCATAATTATTTTTACAGATGAAGAAACTGAGGCTAAGAATGAGCACCTAATTTCTTCAGGACAGAATTATAAAAAAAGCACTTGTAGTCCCCAGTGCTACATGAAAGCAATCCTCCATGCTCTTCATTATAATGCTGTTGCCCCCCATCAAGGTGAAGGGTTTTACAGCACTTAGCTTATTGAACAGTGTCTCTTTCACCCTGAAAGGAACAGCATCATTATCATAATTAGTCTTCGAGTTCTGAAGCTGCAAAGAATGGAATCCTAAGCACCAAATCAAGTTTCTTTGCCACAAGAAACTCAGCAAAATACCTATTCTCATTTTCTCTGGAAAATTGAATGAGGAGTAAATAGCAAATATATTTTTTAATTAATCATTTCTTAAAGGACTTAAGATCATATCTGCCATAAACCAAAATAAAATCAAATTTAATATTTTCCTGTGATAGTTGATGACATATACAGTTGATCTAAAAACAAAAAGGAGTATTTAATTTTATTCACAAATTCATCATCTCTGAAGTCAACAATTAAGTGTTGGCTATGTACCAGACATATCACATTTATATATGAAATATTATTTACATTAATAATAATCTTTATTTGTTACATATTTTATTAAGTTTGAACTTACAAGTAATGTTATCAAAAGAAAAGATGTTCATATATACATATTACATTAAATATATTCTTGTCTTTCTAAGTGCTAGTTAATTTGCTAAATCAGGGTTAAAGCTATGGCTGATCAAAAATGGAAAATAAGAAAATAATAATTTGCAGTTTTCTAAATGTATTCATACACACATTCATTTCTACAAATTAATAGGTAAAATAAGGGCTATGGAATTATCTAAATTATTTTCTTGAAGTTTAACTTTTTGTACATTATCCCAATTTAACTCTCTTTATTGCATTTATACTTTCAGCTGAGGAGTTTACTTTGCATTTACAATAAAGCCCCCTTAAATCATGCAACTCTAAATTCTTTCTGGAATAACAATTTGAGGATGGTGCAATGTAAGAGCTCCCTGGGTGACTATCTTAATTTTCACAAATAGTATCAATGATGACAATGGGTTTGAGTGTTATTTCAAAGATTTAATCATGTCATAATTAAACACCCAGAAGGGAAATGTACATGGCTATCCTAGGCCATGGAACCAAGTAAATGAAAACAGCTCCTGTTATTTTTCAGATGAGTTAACCAATGTGTTTGCCAACTCCTCCCACACGTCCTCACCCACTCACTACAGTTTACCTTATATGCTGGTAAAACTACATGATGAAAAGAAAAACATCTTATTAGAATAGGCCTTCAATTTCTGTTTCATCTTGTTCCTTCACAGCTGTTTGTGAAAATGGCTGCCTGAACACTTGAACTTGTATCATTTAAAATCATAAAGGGATCCAAGTAAGGGTTTTAAAGAAGAACCATTTTAATATGAAGTACATACTGTAGGATTATCTCAATGGTTTTCACATACTTATCAATATCAAATCTCACATAAATAAATGAAAAAATATGAAAATGAAAATAACTGATATTGGTCAAAATAAATAATTTAGATGAACCATACTTTTAATAAACATAAATTCAGTTCATATTTAGAGTGAAACTCTCTCACAAGACAAAATATAATTGAATGCTATAGATATATGTAAAATATACAAATACATACAATATAATTGTATAACTACATATATATGTATATACATATATTAATCTGCATACACATATATGCAGATTAAGAAGACAAAATTTTGTCAAATTTTTACTATTTTGAATAATTAACTGTAAAATGGTTTCATATTTTAAAAATCTCTAGCATTTGAAGCAGATTAAAATGATCATCACAGTGGATAAAATATTTTAAAAGTTCCAGCCCAAAATTACTGAAATGTTATATTATTCATTTAAACTATTTATAAATATGACTGGTAAACTATTACTGTATCTTTGACAGACAAATTCTATGTCAAGTATTAAAATGTTCATTTTTAATGTTTAAAGTATTTACATTGCTATTGAAAATGTTCAGTAGGTGATCACATAATAATTACCACATGATTTTACATTATATCATAAAGATAAGGTTAGATGTAAATTTATTTCTCATTTTATATTAGTTCATATTACTTAAAGGAATATATTGAAATTACAAAATCATAGTTACTTTGTAGTATTAATTAAAGTGCTATCCAACTTAAACATCTTGCTTGTAATTTTTTAAAATAAATTTATTAAGCTTTAAATGTACAACATCATCCCTATTGAAAAGATTTCATTGAATCCTATTGCAAAGACACTTTTAACATCCATAGTCAAATAAAATTTTGAATTGGGCACAGTGGGTCAAGCCTATAATCCTAGCTACTTGGGAGGCAATGATTATGGGATTGAGATTCAAAGCAATTTTAGGCCTAAAATTTCATGAGATTCCATCTTAACCAATGACTAGGCATGATGGTGTAGGCATGCTCGCTTAGCTACAGTGGAAGTATTATGATTAATGCAGTCACATTAATAAGCCAACCCCATTTAAAGAGGCAAACATAAGTAGGAGAATTGCAGCCCACAAGAAAGCAGAGAAAGGTTAAGAAGACATCTTGAGTAGGAATTCCAAGAGCAGAGATCAGGGAAGGTAGCATTGAGAACATGCCTTTCCAGCTATGAACTGAAGACAATATGGGGATATGTCTCAACAGAGAAACAATTTGTGTGTGTGTGTATGTGTGTGTGTGATCTAATAGAGATAAATAAATAGCATTCAAGTTCATTAAGTGTTTATTCTTCCATTTGTGCTCATCTTGATCGTCTATGTTCTGATTAGTTCTGTTTCTGTCACTAGCTAGCTGTGAAAACTTGGGAAAGCCACATTCCATATTAGTTCATATCCGTTTCAGTTTCTCCATCTGAATTCTCATTTTTTTTTCTTTATTCTGAATTACATTACTTTATTTTGCTCAAAGACTGTATAGTGTACTTTCTGGGTATGTTAACACTGTGTAGATACTCTCTGAAGCCCAGACAGTATAATATATAAATCAGTAGGAATGAAATTTCAGGAAAGCCCAACATTTAAAAAGTGATATCATTAGTATTTTTATTTGCATACATCCAACTTAGGCCCCATTCCATTGACTATTTAACTTTGGGGACAGCAGTACTTCTAATTCCTTGTAAACACTTCAAGTAAATGAGTATCTTGATATCAGTTAATTATTGCAAAACTCTCTCTATCGTAGGCTTCTAACAAGATTAATAAATTGTGTGCTAAGATATGTATTCAAATGATTTTTTTCTTTCATGCGATTGTTTCTAACACATTGATAAGATTATTTCTTTGTTGCTTTGTATGTCCCTCCCCCACAGTATAACCCCTGCTTTCACTGTATTTGATGTCGGTATAATTTGTGGAGGGGAAGGGGAAAAACAAATCGTTTAAATAGGGATACAAGTGGACTTATTGCAACAATGAGATGTACAAGTCGTTATGTCGAAAACGAACTTTTCAACTTTGGTGCGGGGGGGGGGTGGGGGGGAACGGGGAGGAGTGGGGGGGCGGGCGGAGGATGGGAAGGGATGAGAAGGGGAAACAAAGGAGGAGGCAACAATGCTTGATAAGAAATGTACTCATTATCTTGCCCATGTAATTGTAACCTCTCTGTACAGTATTTTCACAATAAAAAAAATAAATTGTGTGCTAAATTCTTGCAGATCCTCGGGCAAGTGAACTGGTTCCTTCATTATCTAAGCCTATGATTTTTGATGAACACTTTCTGGTTTCATAGCCTTCTGACTGAAGTAACTTTACTAGTGAGGTAAGTCTGTCATATACATACTTGAAACCAAAATGGGATTCATGGAAACAAGCACAGGCAAGTGAGGAACTCTTAGCATTCTTTTCAGGGCACAGATTCTACTACTATGCATATCTTTTAAGGAGACACATCCTGGAAAATATGTGTACACTAATAACATTAATAACTACAGGCCATTTCAATGAACTATGCAGTATGGAAGTAAATAGTATTTTTTTGGTCCAGATACCATAACAAGCATTTAAGAAAAATTATGTATATATATACATATATGTAAATACTTACTATATTGGCAGTTTCTTCCCATAAATTCTCCTGGGCATTCACAGGAATAATTGGCAACAAGGTCTGTACATATTCCACCATTTTTACAAGGCTCTGCTTCACATTCATTTATGTCTGAGTAAAACAAAGGAAGGGGGAATTATTGGTTAAAAATTATTAGCTATTAAGACAATTATAATTATTGGTTAAAATTATTAGCTATTAAGATGATAAGATATTAGAGCATTTGATTAGTTTTAAATGAAAAAGTCTGAGTAATCATATTCCTTTCAATGTGTGTATACACATAACAATAATATGGATGCTACAAAACCAAATATTTATTAAAAATCAAAGTAACTTAATTTCAGATAGAATAAAAAATCCATATATGATAGGAAGACCAACAGATCCAAACTATTTTTCTATTCTGGAAATAAATAAAATAAATATGAGCAATTTGGGTAAATATTCAGCATTTCCTTAGAATTAAATCAAACAAATTAACTCTGATAGGGAGATGAATTGGTTTCACTTACATGATCTAGAAACCACCCTGCAGCAACAACTGACAATTAACACTGACTCATTTCATCTTAATTCATTAAAATTCTAACTGATAGAGATGTTTTAGTTTCTAAATAGTTCGCTTTTGATGAATATGATGAGAAGCAAATTAGATTTAATAGCTAACGCTTGTTATATGCAAAGCATAATAAATGTAAATGATGATCACTTCCTAATCTCATTCTCCAGTTTCTAAAGTTAGGGTGACTAAAAAGGCTTACCTTACAAACATACTTTATGTATACTACAGAAAAACCAAAGTATTCTAATTTCATTGTCAATTCAACAACATAAAAATGAGTATAGTTTTTGAATGCAAAGAGAACAAACCTGGCAAATCTTAGTTACTAGCACTTATAAGTCATTCCTTCTATGCAGAGCACAATACTAGGTCTTTAAAATACCCCACTCCACTTCAAGACCATTGATACCCTATCATTATTTCCCGATAAAAGTCTAACAAAAGAATACATGACCTAAAAATGTATTTCCTATTTTAACATTTTTTTTGAAAATTTTATTGTCAAGATGATATACAGAGGGTTTACAGTAACATGAGCAAGGTAGTGATTACATTTCTTGTCTAACTTCTTACCTGATTATTCTCCCTCTCTTCTGCCCCTCCCACCAATCCTCCCCAAGTTGTACAGATCATTTCCAACATATTGTCTTGTGAGCATCACTGTTGCATAGGTTCCCCCTTTGTCCTTTGTCTCACCATTTTGTTGTTCCCCTTTCCTTCCCTAGTTTGAATAAATATATACAAAATACCCAGGGTACCAAAATTGAATACAGTGACAACAGGGGATAAAACATAGGGGGAAACACAAAATAAAAAAGAAATCACATTGAGAACAACAGCAAAGAAAAAACTCTTGTGTCCATGTCTTGGAGTCCATTTTGCTTAGCATCATCTTATCTGGTCATATGTATGTAGCTCCTGAGCTATTCTGCTCACCTAATAAGTTTATTCTAGATGTACTAATTATTACAAATAAGGTACACCATGGACCTAGGTTTCTTTGACTTACTTCACTTAATATGATTTTTTCCAGGTTCTTCCATTTTGTTATAAATTGGGTGGTGTCATTCTTTCTGATGGAAGCATATTTCTAATATACTATATCAAAAAGGATTTCTGAAATCTTAGATAGGACAGTTGCTTAAAGTAGAATGGTTACTACATTAACTTTATGCTAAGACCAAACTAAGTAGTAGAAACCTGTCTATCTGTATTTTCTTTCAACTTTTATTTTATGTACAATTTCTCTTCCTTGCAACCAGACTCTCCACCCATTATAAAATGTTTGCCTTGGGATGTCTGGAAAAACTTTTTATGCAGATTGTGGTTTTCTCTAAGGCACTTCTTTTCTGTTTTGTTTGTTTCTATTTGTCCCAACTTGGGACAAATAGAAACCATTCATGATTGTGTTCAGAAGCAATTTAAACAATTTGAAACTTTTTTGAATGTCAAATACTAGCTTAAACTCAGTATCTGATAATTACTAAAAATTACTATATGCTTTAAATCATTCTAATTATAACAGACCCCTAAATATTTGATATTAAAATATCCAGTAAAATAGAGAAGGAGAAGGAAATGAAGTGAGGGAAGGAGAGAAAGGAATAAGAGAAGGTAAGAAGGATAAACTAGAAAAAAGTAAAAATCCTTATGTACATATCAATCCAATGAAATATTCAATTATTTTAGATCTTACTAAAATTTTGCTTTATTTTAGTAGTAAAAAAACAGTGTGCTGCTTATTTTGTGGCCAATTCAATTTAATACAGTGGTATGATTTAAATATACTGCAGTATTCCTTTCCTGTCTTTCCTGTATCATGTCTACTAAATTGACTAGTTGTTTCTGAAAAGAACATTTTATTGCTGGATTGGCAAGGCTCCTTTTGGATTAATGGCAGAATGGTGATGGCGTATTTCTAAGGGGGCCAGAGTGAATCACATATTTGAATACATGATGGTAGATTTAAGGACAGAAGAATCCTCTTTGGAGAAGATAAAGTGAAGAAGAGTTCTGGCTCTTAAATCTGAGGATGTAGATAAGGGACCAGATTTTCATCAATCCATAGTGCCCATTGAAAGAGCAACCTCTTAGCTTTCCGTACTGAAGACTTCGAGCAAGATGGAAATTTTTTCAAGTAAGATTTTTATTGTGAAAATAGTGTACAGAGGAGGGGTTGCAGTTACATGAGAAAGGTAATGAGTACATTTCTTATTAACCATTGTTATTTCCTCCTTTGTTTTTCCCCTACCATCCCAAGATGGGAAATTTTCTCCTTGCTTCTTCCATTTTTGAAAGGGCCTATGGTAAACAAAGTTCTGTAGATGTAAGAATGAGCAGGATGTTAGGACAGTCACTCTCCCAAGATTTGATATTCAGAGGTAGAACATATAATTCAATTTTCAGGCAGGAAGTACGGGGATTTTTTTCTTTCATTTTAAAAATCGGACTACAACACAAACTCAAATTCTGCTCTTATTACTTTGAAATTTTAATGGAAGAACACTTTCATAGTAATGCAAGAGAACAACCAAAAGCTATACATGCTGTTAATGGTAGGCAGGCACTGCCATTTGTCACTTCCATAAATCTTTCAGTTATTTGCATAATAAATAAATCATTATAATATGTGATGTGAAATTTATTTCATCAGGCTGGTACATTATAATTATGGACACCTTATTCTAAAAAGCAACAACTTTCCCTAGAATTTAGCATGAGGTGTGCTGGACAAGAATTGTATTTGCTCAGAGGGAAGTGTTTCAAACATTGTTTCAATTATTTTCTTGATATTTGAAGTCTATCTAAATCTCAACTAGCAAAATGAAATTGTTATTTTAGATGAATTATATTGTTTAATAGCAAAATTACTTATCATATCATGTGCAGGCCCAGAGAACAGATACAAACCACATAGAAGCTCTTATGTATTAGTATAATGCAAATCTTTTAGTGGTTAAGGCTGTTTGCTTGTGATTAACACTGCAAGCAATTTAAGTGGAAACTGACCTCAATTTGTATAAATCATGTTTAATTAAAGGCTAGATATAAATGTTCACAGAATGTAATGTGATGAAATGAAAATTAAACAACCCTGTAATACATCACATCCATTTCTTGTCACAGTTCATATCATTATCATTTTCAGGAAAAAAGTCAACATCTATTTTAAATGTAGTGAAACATATTGGATACACAATAGGTTTTATCTAAAAAAAAGTTGAAATAGGAAGTGGAACTGTAGCTCAAGTGGTAGAGCGCTCATGTTGAGCTGAAGAGCTGAGGTACAACCCCCCATGCCCATAGTTCAAGCCCCATGACTGACAAAAAAAAGTTGAAATAGCATTCCTTTGGTAAAATAAGAATAATATATTGCTAAATTTATAATTTACATATATATAAGATCATCTATTATTTTTGAAATACTATTCTCAGTGCCTTTCTCATTACAAATCTTTAGCTACAATGAACCTCTGAGTATAATGAAGGCAGATTGCTGAGTTCTAACATACTATTTTGCTTACCACAATGTGGTGTCACTGAGGAATACTGACCACTACACACATTTCCTAATTTCATCTCATAACTGACTCCTCGTAGTCTGACTGCTGTTTGGCCATTTAAAAAAAATGGTGAAGCAAGAAGGAAAAAGAAGCTATGCCAGGGCTGGGAAGGTGGCTCAGTGGTAGAGCGCTTGTCTTGCATGCATGAAGCCCTGGGTTCAATTCCTCAGCACCACATAAGCCAAAAAGAAAAAAAAAACGGAAGTGGCACTGTGGCTCAAGTGGTAGAGCGCTAGCCTTGAACTGAAGAGCTGAGGACAGCGCCCAGGCCCAGAGTTCAGGCCCCAGGACCGGACCCTTGTCCCTCCACTCCCCCCCAAAAAATAAGCTATGCCAAAACAAACAATTCTGTTTATCTGGAATGAAAATAGAGACATTCTCTAGATGGATTCCTTAGCTCTTGCCTCTGTTGCAACTAATCAAACACATGTATTTGTTTTACTTGAATAATTTAAGACATAGTCTTTATCATTATGTTGTACTTAGCTTATTATCTGAAAGTTTGTAATGGCTGGTAGTCTACCATTTCAGGCCTGTTTTTTTTTTTTTCTATTGAGAAAACGGTCTCCATATCCACATCTCAGGGATATACTATTAGAACTTCTTTTGCAATTGACAAATCACAAAACTATTATATAAGATCCACTTGAATATTCATCCTTTAGGAAGTCTACTTATATATATCAGCACCCTGAAATTTATTGAGTAAATTTATTTGGCAAACGTTTTATTTTGCAAACTGAGCCTCAAAGCCTGAGAAAGTGACCTTAGCATGTGAAGTTGTCTAAAAGTTTTTGAAAATTAAACTTTCATTTGGTGGTGTCTTATTTGTGCTTTTAAAACAATGGAGTGCGTGGGAAGACTTTCTTGAAAGTCACAGCAATAATGTTTCATCTTCCCAGATAATTAATTTTAAATGCTCAGGGTTTCATTCTTCTTTTCTTTTATTTATTTTAAGTTAATTCTTTTATTTTTATTATCCTTAAGTAGTTGTTTAAGTAGTTGTTTAAAGGGATTTCAGTACAACATGTTTCTGAGTAGAAAGCATTTAAATCAATGGAACCCCTTCTATCATTCTCCTCCATCCTTGACAACCCTACCTATACCCTCAATTTACCTAGTTCCATTTCAACATATGTACATTGAATATTATAACTGTACTCACCTAACTTTCTTCTCTCCATTCATCTACCCTCCCTTTGATCTCACCCCTTTTTAACTCTAGCTTGTTGGAGATGAAAACTCATTAAGTAATTCATTCAAACTTGTATTTGCTCTGTGCAGAATAGAGAACAGTAGTTTGTATTCTTGGGCCATCATTTCGTTAAATTATTCATAGATTTTTTTTCAGACATCTTCAGTGGATGACAGAATTCCAGTGGTTTACAAACACAGTTTAGAAATACAGCATTTTAAGTATTGTTTGCATAAAAGATTAAAACATTCAGCCCTTCTATGGACAGACATTTTTACTTACTCTTTTCTTCATAAGCCTATCTCTCTCTTTTAGATACCAGGAACACAATTATTAAGAAGATGCATTTGTTTCTGGGCTGAGCCTCCTCAATTATTATAAAGATAACATAGTAGTAGCTTTTACTTTTCTTTTTTCAAAGACAGTTTTTTGAATTACCTATTCCTTTCCATTGGGCTACTTTTTTCTCCTTTCAATATTGTTATTGACTGCTAATTAGCTAAGAAGAGCTTATTTCAAGAGCCTAATTTTTGATCCTTAAAAACTCAACTTCCCTAGGCTCTCCTTAAGCTGTTAAATATTCTACATCCTCCCATGAGTGATTGCCTTTTAAATTTTGACCTTTCATATTTTTTCTTATCAAAAGCCTACAATTTTTTTCAGTTCCTCTTTCAAGTCTGATGACTTCATGATGAATTTCTAGGAATTCTGTTCCTCTACTCAGATGCTGAATTTCACTGTGCCTTAAATAGAATTACCTTGAGGATTTGCCAGTCATTCCTGGTACCAGCTCAAAATATTTTTAATCATGTAGGCTTGAACTCTCTTTTGGTCTGGCTTACTAGTAATTCATTTTAAAGTAGAAAATTAAAATCAGAATTCTTCAATCAGAACTCATCACACATGAACATTTTATAATGGCTCATTAGTGGTTTCATTTTCTAACAATGTTAGTGAATATAAGTGCCATGTCCAACAGGCTTTTACCAATAATTCAAAGATCATACATATCTCTGTCTTAGCATTTCATCTCTTACTTAGTGATCTCAATTAATGTGAAAATATCTCTTACACTACTATAAAGGCAGTATACATCCAAATTCTCTGGGATGCTTCTAGTAGGGCTTTTTGCCTACAATCTGGTATTTGGCAAGTAACACAACATAGTTATTCCAATGGATTTCTATAGTCAGAAGCAGGACAGAAGCAGGGCTAAGGGAGGGGTAATTTGAAACATGTCATATCTCCGTAATTTGAATATTCAACAACTTGAAAACTATTTATGAATACAAGACACATTGAAAACATATAATGGAAGCCAAAAAATAACAATTGTCTTCTTTGGTGAAAATTTTTACCAAATGAAAAATTATCTCAGTGTATGTTATCACAGTAACATTTAGGATTTTGTTTATTAATAAATATTCTTTGATTGGCAAGAAAGAACCAAGAATATTGATATCTAATGTAAATATCAAATATATTCTGTAAGTACAAGTTCTCTAGTCCCAAACATATGGCTTTGTTTTTCTTAAAGTGATTCGTTACAGAAAATAATAGAGATGGAACAATGTTTTGTTGTTTGTTTTGTTGTTTATATTGTCCTGTTGGAAATTGGATCTAGCACCTCATGCATACTAAGCAAAGACTGTACAATTAGACTACCCCCTAGCAAATGTTTATTTTCAAGTTGAAGCATTAAAACACATTAATGAAAGTTCTGCACTTAGAAAGGCTGATTTACATAGTTTTGAGTGGCACAATAGCAGTAATATTGTTTTAAAGGAATTCAGATAATTGTGAAAGGCAGGAAGGATGGCAAATGCTTAAGAAAACTTAAGCTTATAATAATCATTTATCTATCTTCCATTCATCATCCATCCATCCATTGATCAATTCACCTTTGGTTCCATGTCCAGTGCTAAGAATACAAAGGTTAGGATGCCATAGTTCCTTATTTTTGCCAGGCTCTTAGAGTGAAGGTACAGACAAAGGGATAAATAATCAGTCATAATGAAAAGTGGCAAGTGCCACATCAGGAAAATATCGTGTCTCAAAAACAAACAAACAAACAAAAAAAAACAAACTCCAAATACTGATAGTTGAATCAGTCAAGCAGTTAGGAACGTTGAGATTTAGAAGGGCCTAGCAGACTAAAAAAATCTTTGAAGTTACATGGAAGAATAAATAATTCACTCTAAATTGTCTACAAAACACAATGTTGAAAATGAACTTTACAACTTCGATGTGAGGAGGGTAGTTGTGGAGGTGGGAGGGAAGGGATGGTAGGGGAAAAACAAAGGAGGAGGCAACAATGCTCACTGGGAAATGTACTCTTTACTTTGCTCATGTAACTGTAGCCTCTTGGTAAAGAATTTTTACAATAAAATACATACAAAAATAAATTATCTAAATTAAATGTGTTTGATTATTCCTTATACTAGTAATCTGAATATCTAAAATGATACCTCATTTCCCACAGTTCTTTGCTCTACATATATGAGAATCATTCTTCTGAGTTATTACTTTCATTACAGTATTTCATCAATCATACATTTTTCATAGTCTAGGGTTTTATCTCAAAATAACCATTTTATTTTGTCAGCTTTACAAGAATTAGTTCATTTGCAGTCTCTAATTTGTAATCATCTTTGATGGTTGTTCAGTATTTTTTCCTATAGTGAGTTATCAAAAACTCCTGTTACTAGCTGAGTTGAGACTTCTCTATCGGAAGCATAGTTATGAGTCACTTAGTTTGCCTTCATTTAGCCATGTACCAATTTACCCATTTACTGATTTATTCCTAATATGCATTATTTGTGAATCACACAGTAAAATACATAATCCAAAATGCAGTGAATAAGTGATAGTTTCAGGTGTAGGAGATTTCATCTTGTGGTCCTTTATTCAGGAGAAAGATAATTATAATAATGAAATATATGTCTTTTAGTATTATGTATGAAATGCACCATGATTTTAGAGGAAATGGTAGCTTTGTCTAGAGGAGACACAGAAAATTGCTCAAGGGAGCTAATAAATTTGGTTGAGGAAAATGAGCAAAAGATTTTTTAATGTGGCAAATTGATAAGGCACACAGTGTTTTCAGAGAACAAAACACTGAGTCTCTGGAACATGCACAAAGGTGGTGTATGTGTGTGGGGAGGAGTGTATCAGGCATTGTGGTTACCAAGCAGACAGGGACCACATTTTTATGGCATTATAAATAGAGTTAGATTCTTTAAATTTTAGTCCTTGGATACAGGGGAGTTAAACTTGGGAATTCAATATATGTTCAAGGAGACACGATATTAAATAAGTTTGTGTTTTTGAAAATACATTCACACACTCTAGAAGAATTTCATTATTGGTAACTTTAAAAAGCAATTCAAAAATCAGAAGGTGAATATGTTGAATTTGTTTGACTTAGAGTCCTAGTAGTTTCTATAGTCTTCCTTCTCTGAACATTTAGCATGTTTTGGAATCCACAGGAACTTATTAATTTCAAGAGCTTACTAAATGTGTATGTATGTATGTGTATATGAATATATATAGTCCATAATATCTCTTTTCTTTTCTGACATACAAATTAACATGGATTTTTATACTTTCTCCATAACTTATACTAGTGCACCAGAACATAAAATTACCCATAATTTCTTTCTTTTCCTTGCTATAAGCATTTTAATATTCAGGTTCAAATTTTGGCCAGTCAGCAGACCCAAAGGCAAACTATTTACAGAAGAAAAATATATGTTTTTTTGTCAGTCATGGGGCTTGAACTCTGGGCCTGGGTGCTGTCCCTCAGCTCTTCATCTCAGGGCAAACACACTACCACTTGAGCCACAGTGCCACTTCTGGTTTTCTGGTGGTTTATTGGAGATAAGAGTTTCACTGACTTTCCTGCCCTGGCTGGCTTTAAACTGCGATCCTCAGATCTCAGCCTCCTGAGTAGCTAGGATTACAGGGATGAGCCACCAGCGTCCTGCTGAAAGTCAGTATTGACAAATGCCACACCCCCTTAGGCTCTTGCTCAAACTAAAATCTCTTGCTTATATTCAGAAAGCAGTTCATACTCTTTATAATTTACCTCTATATATGTTATGGGCATAGCTAAAAGCCTTCTAACAATAACATCTGACAGATAAGAATGAACACATCTGTCATCTTATTGATTCTGAGCAAGATATTCTTTTAAACCATGTATGTGTACATGGTATGAACTAGATCCTGGTATTATACATGTTTTAGCAATGGGGAATAACAGAATAGATACTAAAATACAAGCTTTCTTTGAATCACACCCATAGTAAACTGAATGACAACTTGTCTTGATTCACAATCACCAGAACACATTAGCCACCCTTTTCATCCCTACTCTAAACATTTCTTTGAAATTAGTTTTCTGCATTGAGGATGACAGATATGTGATATATACTACCCTTAATTTTTCAATGTTTATATTAACTTAGTGGTATTAGCATTTTCCTCTAAGTTAATGATTCCTCTAGGTTAATGATTGCTTTCTTCAATCCTATTTGTTATTACTGTTAATAATTTTCTCAAGTTTCTTTCATGCATGTGTTTCTAACGCATTTATAAGATTATTTCTTTGTTGCTTTGTATGTCCCTCCCCCACAGTGTAACCCCCCGCTTTCACTATATTTGATGTCAGTATAACATGTGGAGGAGATGGGGACAAACAAGTCATTTAAGGATTCAGGTGGACCTGTTGCAACAATGAGAAGTACAAAATGTCATGTCAAAACCAGCTTTACAATGTCGGTGTGGGGGGGGGAGGGGTTTATGATTGGGTGGGGGGGAGGGGGGAGGCTGGGAAGGGAGGTGAAGGGTAAACAAAGGAGGAGGCTGCAATGCTTGGTAAGAAATGTATGCATTATCCTGCCCATGTAATTGTAACCCCTCTGTACAGTATGTTCTCAAATAAAATTAAATTAAATTTAAAAAAATAATTTTCTCAAAATCACAAGTGGTTTGGATGTAATAGGCATTTGTGTGAATTTTACTTCTCAAATTCACAACTGCTGTTTGTGTAGAATTTTTCTTTGTGTTTGTATGGTATTTTTGGCTCATACTTTTGTTTTACATGGCTTTATCTTCTTATTGTTATTGCAAAAATTATGTGCAGTGGGGTTAGAGTTACATAAGTGAGTTAATGAGAACATTTCTTTTCGAACAGTCTCACCTCTTCTCTTGCTTTCTCCCGACCCCCTCTCCTACAAATTGTATAATTCAGTGTCTAGTGGGTACTACTGATGCATTTGCTCACCCTTTGTATAACCATTTTTGTGCTCCCTGTTACACTCTCCCAACAGATAAACTTATATACAAGTCAAAAGGTGCAGAAAACAAAATCAGTGACAAAGGGAAAAAATAGTAACAACAGCAACAACAATGAACCCTTGGTTCCATTTCTTGCAGTTCATTTTGAAAATATCATTTATCTGACCACAGGCAAATAGCTATTGAGCATTTGTGATTCTCTCCTTTTGTTTAACTGTTTGAATATCATTTTTTGTTTGTTTGTTTTTGTTGTTGCTGTTGTTGTTGGTCATGGGGCTTGAACTCTGGGCCTGGGCACTGTTCCTCATCTCTTCACCTCAAGGCAAGTGCTCTACCACTTGAGCCACAGTGCCACTTCTGGTTTTCTGGTGGTTAATTGGATATAAGAGTCTCACAGCTTTTCCTGCCCCCAGCTGACTTTGAACCACTATCCTCAGATCTCAGCCTCCTGAGTAGCTAGGATTACAGGTGTAAACCACTGGGGTCCAGCATTGTTTTAATATCTTTATGCTTAGATTGCTTTAATTTTTTTAGAAGCATTAATACATTGTCTACATGCACAATTAACATTTTTGATCATTTTAAAATCATTTTTCTTGAGGCATGATCCACATTATCTTAAAAATATTTATAAGATAGCCTGCAAACAGAAAAGCATGCAAAACAAAAGCCTAACAAAGGCCTAACACAGGAATCCTGTCAGTACTCCGCCTCCATTCTCTTTTTGTCAGCTTTTTATATGGGAATCACAGACTTGCTCTTTTTGAAAGTTTATACTTTGTCCACTTACATATGTATTCACAAACTATGTATTTTATCTTTTCTACTTAAATATGTGTACATTATCTTTGCCTATGTTGTTTCTTTGTAGCAATAGATCAATTATTTAGTATGTACTTTCATTAGTGGCTTTCCTCGGATTTTCCTGGCAGGTAGTTACAGTGAGTTCATTTCCTTGCAGTAGAATGTGTCACTCTAAAATATACTACAGGCATTCTTCTTTTCTGTTGTTAATAGCATTTGCATTGTTGGAAATAAAAGCATCAGAGAACATGCTTGTAAAAGTCTCTTGATACTTAAGTGTATTGAATTTCTCCTGGGTATACCTAGGAGGAAAATAGTCATAAGGACGTATATGTTCAAATTTGGAAAAATCATGCTAAGCTTGTTCTTAAAGTGGTGGGTCAAATTTACACTGCTACCAGCAATTTAATTCATAAGGTTTCTCAAGATACAATACAAACTACATGAAACTTACTGGTAACCACTTATTTCACTTCAAGTACAAGTTGTAAATAGAAAGGTTTAGTATCAGCATGTATTTTAAAGATATATTGTCACTGAAAGAGGCTTTTAAAGGAATGAATTCAAACTCTCAATTCACAAAGCTAAATTGCATTTTTTCCTCTCATGACCTTGATTTTTTTTAAAGAACATAGAAAGTTGTATTAAGAAAGTTGAACCAGAGCTTATAAACAGCATTAGATTTAAATAACTGGAATAGACACACAGTCTCATTTTGTATACATTGAAAGATAATTTTACTTAACCATAACATTAATTTACTTAAAATAACTAAATCAAATCTCATATATATATATATATATATGAAGAGTCAGATGATATAGTAAAAATACTTCCTATTATGTCATTTTGGTATTCTTGGAGTTTTATTTTATAAACATTCAAAATATTTGTTCTCAAATGATGAATTATATCATATATAGAGCTACTATGAATATTAAGGTAATGTGTGGTGAAAATATGATGTAAAGTTAAAGGTTTTAAAAATATTATCTAAATTATGATTTAGAGAATATTCAGACTTTTCTGTAGAAAGTTTCTTTCGGTGAGATATTTTATACACAGAAGTTTCTACTTCTGGCAAGCTCATCAGAGTAAATAAGTGAATATAATTTTTATAATAATAAATGCAGAAGAGTAGCTCTACTTGGAGTGGCATGAAAACAGTGTTGATCAACCGAATTTGTCGGAAATTTTGACCCACTGAATGGGACCATTCAACAGAAATTTGGTGTATTTATTTCCAAAATGGTGACATCTACTTTAAAAATAAATAGCACATCAACTTTCCGTAATATTTTGCTGAACTATCATTGACAGCTATAGCTGGTAGACATAAATTATGGCTGGCAAATATAGAAAGGCTGTTTTTTAAATGCTTTAGAATTTTGGTCCCCATCAAGGTGAAAAAGCTGAGTGGCTAGATTTCTCTCATTCCAGAACCTCAGCTCCATAATTACAGGATGTTTTGTGAGTTTCTGGCAGAGCTCAAGTCAAGAAAATACCTGCCACACTTAAAGGCCCTCCCATCGAAGAGTCTCCTTTGGTCAAAAGCCCACTATTCTGTACCTGAAAAGGGCTGTTTTTAATATCTTGTGTTTTTTCCCATATTTATTTTTATGTATGTAAAACTGACGTGTTTTCTTCATTAAAAGTGATAATGGTGTGATTCAAAAGATTCCTGTTTCTTATTAGTAACAGGGACCAAACTTTTCAGGCAGATTGATTAGACTGAAAAAAAAAAATCAACAACAATACTGTATAGACAATAGTGTTTAAGATTCTCAGTATCATCCTTGTCTAGGTTTACTGTTCTAAAGAGAGATTACAAGTAATGGCATAAAGAAGGACAATTAAGGCAGAAGTGTTATATTCTGATTGAACTGTTCATGTAACAAAACAACCATAATGGAAAACAGCATGGAGGTTTCTGAAAAATTAACTAGTAGGGGCATACCAGGCCTCATGTCTACAATCCTACATACTCTGGATGCTACGATCTTCAGAATAATTATTCCAGGTCAGCCCATGCAAAAATATTTACAAGACTCTGTCTCCAATTCAACAAAAATGTAGCTTATCTGGAAGCATAGTTGAAGTGAGAGAGGATTAGCCATGAGCAAGCAAGCCTAATGAGTACGAGGCCCTGCAATTCTATGACTTTGTTACATATCCAAAGAAAATGAAGTGACTTTGTTGAAGAGAAATCTGAACTTTTCTGTTATTGTAGCACCATTGGGACAAGCTATGAAATAGAAATGATAAGTATCAATAGGCTGATGAAAGGATTAAACACACACACACACACACACACACACACACACACACACACACACACACACACACACACACACCAAATGTGGTATATCCACAAAGTAAAATATTACTCCGCTTGAGAAATAATGAAACTCTAGTATTTGTGACAAAATGGATGGAACTGGAGATTGTTGAGTGAAATAAAAGATCAAGCACAGAAACACAAGTGTTAACCTCCCTCATTTATAAAATCTGCATACATTGATCTCCTAGAAGGTGATGGTAAAGTGGTTGTTACAAGAGGCTGAGGAGAGTGGTCAGGGGAAAGGGTAGGGAGATGATTAGTAATATTAAACTACAGTTAGAAAAGAGTAACAAGTTCAAGTTTCCTAGTATGCAGCATAGTATCTATGACAAACATTTCATGTGTATTTCAAAAAGCTAGAAGAAAGGCTTCTAAGAGCTTTTATTATAAATAAATGAGAGATGTTTGAGTGAGTAAATATTTACCCTGATTTAAATATGCAATGTAATCATGTATTAAAGCAGTACACATTTTTCCATAAAATACATTTTATAGTGGTTAAGTTGGAATCCAGAGCTATTATCATGCTTAAGAAGCATTCCAATTGTGATCTGTATACAGTAACCCAAATAAATGTATTTTTATTTAAAAGAATAAATTGTGAGTCTGGACAGCCCACACAGGCTAGAGTTTGTAGAACAGAATACCTGAGAAAAAGAAATTATTTGAAGAAAGTCACGGCAAGGATTTCAAGGGAATATTTAGGATTGCAAAGCACCTAGCATTCAACAGGAGATGATTACAATGGCTAAAATTTGCAAGATTGACTCTACCCAATAATGGGGAGAAAGTAAACGAATTAACCTTTTCTTTATTGTTGGTCTCATTTTGAAAACAACTGTTTGTGAAATACTTAACATATATCTGCAACATGATACAGCTAATATACTTCTATGTCTTTATCCAAGATCACTCTATGCCTGAAGACAAAAAAAATGGGTCTGTATCGACATTCATGGTTATACATAGTAGTATTATTTAAAATGACCCAATGTCAATCAGTTATTTATTGTAAATTTATTGTATATTTACATAAATGTATAGTTTTCATAAAGAAGAATGGCAAAAAAGAATCTAAAAAAATTTTACTGAGTGAAAAGAATACAGATGAAATCTATCACGTGATTTTATTTAAAATTTTTCAGAAGTAAAACTCATTTTTGGTTAAAAAAAAAGTGGGGTTGTACGGGGGAATCTAGGAAGTTATAAGAATCAGAAGGATCTTCCTGGGAGCAAGGAGAAAGTTTTGAAGGTGAGGAGATCTTCTAACTATAAGTGTAATATCTTACAAGTGTTAGGCTTCAGAGGTACAGGAATATACAGAAATGTATCTTATTTTACATTTTTAAATATGGGTATTTTATTCTCCGTCAATGATACTTCAGTAGCGTTGATAACATAGTATTCATGTGAAATATTTTGTTTTGTTTTATAAACCCCAGATATTTATGGCTGGAAACCTAGAACTCCACAAGCACACTCATCCACAAATTTTACCCCTCCAAGTTACAACTCACGAAGTTACAGACTCACAACAAAGGATTATTGTTTCATTTGCATTCAAAGCAAAATTGACTCAAAGTGAGAACCAGGCAGCACAAGTAAAATGAGACTGACCTTGTTAGAAACCTAAGTACATTAGCCGAGCATAATCATATTCATAAAAATGAATAAAAACACAAATTACTTAAGGTAAGTCCCCTGCCACTTGGTAGGTTATTCCACCCTTCAAAATGGTGATTTAGGAATGTTTAAATGGAAATTCAAGGAAACATTACTCTAGATTTCCTATTCATTTTATAACGTTGCTTTTAGACTGAATCAGTTCAGAAATCTGAAACATGATCATGTGTTGCTGGTGTTACTCATATCTGACTAACAGTTCTTATTGTTCAATTTTTCTAAAGGAAGTCCATAATATGAGTTTATATATATAATATTATGGATAATTATAATATGTATTATATTTTATATAAAATCATATAATATATACATATTTATTATTATTTTAAGACCTCAAGAATTATGGTTTTCATATAGGAACCATGAAGTGATTTTCTCTAGATCTCTTTGCTCTTATAAGATACATAACTTTGAAAAACAGATATGAACTTATGAGAATATTAATATAAATTTCTTTTAATACACATTAAGATAAAAATGTCACCTTCATTAATTACTTATAATTTCACATTGGAAAAATAACCCTCAGAGCAAAACTTTCCACTGTATCCAATGATCTGATGAAAATAATTGTCTGTATCCATAACTAGGACTTTGACAAATATCTCTACTTTTGTCAGAGAAGAATGAGTCTTATTACAAACTGTAATGCTGGCTAGGTACAATGACTCAAAATTTAATCTTAGCTCCTTGGAAGGTGGGGGTTGTAGTTTAAAGCAAACCTACATATAGTTTCCCAAACACTCCATCTCTAACAATGGCTGAGCTCAGTAGTGTGCACCTGTTATTGCAGCTAAAGGAAAATCACAATGACTATCCTATGTGGAGTATACAACCATCTTAAAAGACTTAGGAAAACATAGGTTCAAGGACCAGACTCCAGGCGCACTGTGGCATAAAGGAATATTCTATTTCACATTAATAAAGACAAATCATATTCACAAATTGCTTTGTAAAGTGACAACTTTGTACAACTACATAATCATAATAAAACAATAATCAATGCAAAGTGACCTGGAGGTATACAAGTTCACATAATAGAGTGTTTGCCTTGCAAGTGATGTCCTGAGTATCATCAATTTAGGAAAGAGAAAAGAAACTAATTTTATAGACTACTAGTATAAGATTACTGTAAACCAGAGCCGCGCGCTGGTGGCTCATGCCTGTAATCCTAGCTACTCAGGCGGCTGAGATCTGAGGACGCGGTTCAAAGACAGCCCTGGCAGGAAAGTCCGTGAGACTCATGAGTCTCCAATAAACCACTAGAACCAGAAGTGGTGCTGTGGCTCAAGTGGTAGAGTGCTTGCCTTGAGCTGAAGAACGCAGGGACAGGGCCAAGGCCCAAAGTTCAATCCTCACGACCCCCACCCCCACAGATTACTTTAAACCAGGTGCAGATTGCTCATAACTATAATTCTAGCTATGAATTGGCTGAGATCAAAGCCAACCCAGAGAGGAAAATGCATTAGACACTTATCTCCAATTAACAGTAAAAATCCAAAGGTTGATCTACTGTAGTGTGGTTCAAATAATAGTGTCAGCTTTGACAGATTTGAAAAGCTAATTGACAGTACCTACACCCTAAGTCCAAGCCTCAGTGCCCCCACAAAACCAAACAAGAGAAAATACTGAAAAACAGATTATTTCCTCTTTTAAAAATTCAATAGCTTCCCTGTCCCCATCACTCATAACTGCAATCCTAGCTAATCAGAAATCAGAGAACTGAAGGTTTCAGTCTGAAAGCATCTTGGGGAGGAAAATTTGTGTGATTCTCATCTCCAATTAACCACGAAAAGTCAGAAGTGGAACTGCAGCTCAAATGGTAGAAGGAAAACTGAAGGATAATGTGCAAGCACTGAGTTCAACCATAATACCAGCAAATCAATAAATAAAGTATAAATTGCACTAAAATAAGTTATAAGTATATATTTTTTAACTCTACCCACTTAAATTTTTAATTTTCCCAACAATAATGACTTTTGTCTATGAAACAGAAACTATACTCATTAACTCTTTTCCTTTGGATTTCACAGGCAAAAAGACACTCCACAAAATCTCAAATAAACAAGCTAGCGTTAATGTTTTTCCAAAGTAGAATTCTCACCACTGTATTGCAGTATTTAAAATATTTTCATTGACTTGAAAATGACTAAGATTTCTGTTTTGTTTTTATGACTATACAAATATATTTTTACACATACAGAACACTATATAAACTACCACAAAAACATACTATATATGTATGTTAAAATATTAACATCATAAGTGTAGTTAAATGTGAATAATACCTTATTTTAAATCTACACATATCATACACATATACATATATAAATCTTTGAATGTGCAGTTATTTAGTGTGTTACAACATGCTGTTGTTTTATTCTAATAATTATCAATAAATAACTTACTATACATCTAAGTATATTACCTCTCAAATTTTTTTTTGATTTCTCTTCCTTCTGGAATTTTTATATAACTATGTTATTTTTCCATTGGATAACTTTAGTATTTTATATACCTTTAGACTTTAATCCTTTCAAATTACCCTTCAAATCTCTTTCCTGTCAGTAAAGCCCTACTACTATCTCTTCTTCTACTCCCCAACATATTGTGTCTTAAAGTTGTATGTCCATCCACTGAATCCACAAAATGGCCATGCACTACAACTGTATACATGTATTTATTTCTCAGCCATCAGAATACCAGAGAAGAGTGAAGCTAAAGACATAGAGAGGGCTCCAATGAGAAGTTCTGCTCTGAGCAGAAGGTCTTCTAGATTTGGACTCAAGTCTGCTGCCTGTAGGAAGGATCATTCTGAGATCCAAGTTTGTGTTCAGCAACTGATTTCTGCATCTCTCCCTGTTCTAGACAGGAAGTAAAACACATAGATTCTAAAGGCTCTAGTTAAAAGTGACTCACTCACTGTTATTTTGCTTTATTCAAAATCATCTTTACAAATATAAAACCAGCCCAGCCGATGAGAGAAATATATTCCTCCTTAAAGGACAATTTCAAATTTATATGACATAGAAAAGATTCAAGGAGAAGTGAAGAATTAGAGCAATAGTCAAAATTGTACATGAGTTCTTCAATATTATGCTTTGTAATTGATTTCCAAAATATAACTTTCTATGAGTCTATAAATATTATCCACTATAGGACTGAGTATAGAAAAAAAGTTATTATCCTTCAGAGAAGTGTGACAAACTGTACAGTATTTTCTAGCTCCACAGTCAGATGGATTCAATTTTGAAAAAAAAATCAGTTGTTTTAAACTATGACTCACTTACTCATTTATTTAAACTATATTACTCACTTATGACATTTTACTTTATGGACTTTTTATTACTTTTTCCCAGGATGCTTAATTACATTTTCTCTATATTTTAGTTGAAGGATGTTTAAGTACAGGAAAGATATGATCACAATCTTTTAAATTGATTGAAATCTATTTCTGTGATCCTTGAAGATTTTCCCCCCCATTAGGGCCTCTCGCTCCCTGCTCTGAGTTCAATTAAGGGCATTGAGGCTACATCCTGGGCCATTTGTTCCTCTCCCGTTTAACATTTTAAAACCTTTCATTCTATAATTTAGAAGAATTATAGAATTATAGAATGTTGGCTACGGAACAGCAACAAGAAACTTTCAGGTAGAGATTTGTTTTAAAAGTGGTTTCCATACTTGAAAAGAAATTTTACTGATAATAAAGAACTACGTTCAAGTTCATTTGTAACCAGAAAGTTAAGGGTCCAATATGTTCTTTATTGTCAGGTAACATATTTTCTTCCTGACTGAGATGCTATAGCTAATATAATATTTTGTGCATTTTGAGTTAACTTATATAGATCATAATGATGACATTAACATGTAAACTCTACTGACTTAAAAGATGAGGAGAAAATGGTAACAACAAATATTTCTGAGTTTATCTATAAACATGGTTCCCAAAAGTATGTGTACTTGTGAGAGTGAATGGGACAGAAAATTATTTTCAATGTGGGTCAACATCATATAGTTGTGTCATGTCTACATAGGACACAAAGCAGAGCAAAAGTGATTTTGCTCTCTCTTTTTCTAGAGCAGGAAATGTTCTTTCCATTTCTGAAGTTAGAAATTAACATTCTCTTCTGATTTCCTTTTTCAGGATTTTAATATTTTCATCATACAGGTCCTTTACTTCTTTGGTTAAGTTAATTCCTAGGTATTTTATTTTTTGTGTGGCTATATCGAATGGAGTTGCTTTCCTAATTTCAGCTATGCTCTTCTCATTGTTGGCATAGAGAAAAGCCATTGATTTTTGAGGGTTAATTTTATACTCTGCTACTTTGCCAAAGTTTCTAATCAGCTTGAGTAATTTGGGAGTGGAGTTCGTTCGTGGGATTCTTTAAATACAAGATCATGTCATTAGAAAGTGGGAAAACCTCCCATGCTCCTGGATTGGAAAGATGAACATCATGAAAATGGCAATACTACCCAAGGCAATATACAAATTCAATGCAATACCTACCAATATTCCAACCTCATTCTGCAAGAAAATAGAAGACGCAATCCGAAAATTCATATGGAACAACAAAAGACCCCAAATAGCAAAAACAATCCTTAACAGAAAGAACAGTGCTGGAGGAATATCAATACCAAATTTCAAACTCCACTACAAAGCCATAGTAATTAAAGCAGCTTGGTACTGGCACAAGAACAGACCTCAGGACCAATGGAATAGAATTGAAAACCCAGAAATGAACCCACAGGCCTATAAACATCTAATCTTCGATAAGGGAGCCAAAAAAATATAATGGAAGAAAGACAGCCTTTTCAGCATATGGTGCTGGTAAAATTGGTTAATCACTTGTAGAAAACTAAAGCTAGATCCTTATATATCATCCTGTACCAGAATCAACTCCAAATGGATCAAAGACTTCAAAGCAGACACCCTGAGAACATTATAGGACAGAATAGGAGAAACCCTAGGTCTCCTTGGGACAGGCAGAAATGTTCTTAATAGAGACCCAGAAACACAACAAATCAAAGAAAGGTTGGACAAATGGGATTGCATGAAGTTGCAGAGCTTCTGCCATGGCAAAAGATATAGCTAGCAAGATCAATAGAAAGTCCATGGATTGGAAGAAGATCTTCACTAGCCTTACAACGGACAAGGGTCTCATATCTAAAATATACTTGGAACTCAAAAATTAAATCCCCCAACAACAAATCCTCAAAGAAACAACTGCCCAATAAATAAGTGGGCTAAAGACTTAAAGAGAAACTTCTCTGAAGAGGAAAGAAGGATGGCCAATAGACACATGAAGAAATGCTCAACTTCCCTAGCCATAAAAGAAATGCAAATCAAGACAACGGTGAGATTCCACCTCACCTCACTTAGAATGGCTATAATCACGAAATCTAGTAACAACAGATGCTGGAGGGGATGTAGCCCAAAAGAGAATCCTACTGTATTGTTGGTGGGAGTGTAAACTTGTTCAACCACTTTGGAAAGTAGTTTAGAGGTTCCTCAAAAGACTCCACATAGAACTGCCCTATGACCTAGAAATCCCACTTTTGGGCATTTACCCAAATGATTACAAACAAAAGCATACTAAAGCTACCAGCACAACTATGTTTATTGCAGTATTATTTACCATAGCTAAGATATGGAACCAACCCAGATGCCCCTCAGTAGATGAATGGATCAAGAAAATGTGATATATATACACAATGGAATTCTATGCCTCCATCAGAAAGAATGACATTGCCCCATTTGTTAGGAAATGGAAAGACTTGGAAAAAATTATATTAAGTGAAGTAAGCCAGGCCCAAAGAAACATAGGTCTCATGGTTTCCCTTATTTGCAATAACTAGTATATGTCTGAGACAAGCAGAAACAGTCAGGTAAGTTGATGTTATGCAAAATGAACCCTAAGATAAGGACTCAAAAATTTTTTTCTTGCTAGCATTTCTAACATTTTTGGGGCGGGGGTCCGGTCGTGGTGCCTAAACTCTGGGCCTGGACGCTGTCCCTCAGCTCTTCAGCTCAAGACTAGCACTCTACCACTTGATCCACAGTGCCACTTCTGGCTTTTTTCTTTTTTTGCTTATGTGGTGCTGAAGAATCGAACCCAGGGCTTCATGCATGCAGGGCAATTGCTCTACCACTGAGCCACCTTCCCAGCCCTCTAACACATTTATAAGATGATTTCTGTGTTGCTTTGTACCCTCTTCCAAGGTATAACCTCTGTTTTCACTGTATTTGATGTTGGTATCATTTGGGGAGAGGAAGGGAAAAAGCACATTGTTTTAATAGGGATACAGGTGGACCCATTGCAACAATGAGATGTACAAAATGCTATGTTGAAAAATGAAGTTTACAACTTTGGGCGGGGGAAGGGGAGGGACAGAGGGGAGGGGGGAAGGGGAGGCAGGTGGGGAAGGGGGGAGTGAGGGGGGAGGGGGGAGTGTAGTCTTGGAGATGGGCAGGCAGTGATGATAGGGGAAAACAAAGGAGGATGCAACAATGCTTGATAAGAAATGTACTCATTATCTTGCTCATGTAACTGTAACCCCTCTATACAGTATTCTCACAATAAAAACTTATTAAAAAAGAAATTAACATTCTCTGGGCTCTGATATCTGGGTCATGCAACACAAACATTTACACACACATACAAACACACACTCTTACATATGCATACTCACACATATCCTCAACCACAACTTTGCCTTCCTTGATTTTCCAGAATTCAGACAGTCTATCATGAGAATTCCAAGATATGAAATTGTTTGAGCAATTTCACCCAATTTCCATCTGCATATATGTTCTACAGGTTTTGTCTCTCTGTAGACCAGAGTATGACATATTTTCTTAAGGATGATAAAATTTTTCTTTATTTCTGATTTAGTAGGAAATTTTCTATAATTGTATTGTTTTTCATTTGTCAGTTTTCATTAATTCACTTCAACATGGATATTCATTTATTTTTACTTTATATTTTGGTGGTGTCTGGAAGTAAAATGTAGAATTTCTTAGATTAACTGACAACAGGCTCTAATTATGTGTCATATTTTTTCATTTATTTGTATTTTCATCTAAGTTTTGAGAATTTGTTTGACTAAAAATTCTCACTGCATAAAAAACACTCTTTTTCAAAGTGACACATTCTCATTTTATGAATATCATATCTCCTTTGTGTTCCTAATTAAGATATTTTCAAAAGATTTCCGTGTTCTGTGAGTCATACTTGCCTCTTACTGCACAAGTTATTTCATGTGTTCATTTTAGATCTTATATTTTTCTCACTTTACTTCAAATGTCTGGTGAACCATGATCACCTACTTACATAAGTGGAGGACTAAATTAATGAATATGCCTAGCCAGTATAATTTTCTTCAATATTTTTTATCTTTTTTCACCAACAGTCTTCTCTTCTACATCAGAGGATAGATTACTGCCTCTCAATAGGGAGATAGACAGGGAATAGGGAACAAAACTTCCTCTAGCTCTCAAAATAAGATTTTCCCCCAGTGTTGACAACTTCCACACTAGTAAACCAAGTCCATCACTAGGAAACTTTGTAATTGTTTCTAAACAGAAATTTTCTACTTTTAGGCTAGGGAAATATGTTTTGTGTGCAGGAGAGACAGAAAGGAAGATGCAGGCAGCCAGAGTCACTTGACTGAATACAGTATTGATCAACTAATGTGATCTTTATCCAACTTCCTGTGTACCATGTCTTCCAAGCATCTATCTTCTCTACTAGGTGAAGAATTACTCTATCTTCAGATTTCCTCAGGTCAGCGAGGTTGACTCTGAGTCCCCCGACTACCAACTTGACACCTATTCCCTACCCATAGTCTGTCTGCATATGAACAGTAGTGTTCACTATCTTTGATTGTTAAATAGCCTTTGATTCCTGATTTTACTTAATCTTCATTATCACATCAATGAGCTTTGAATATAGAGATCATTAACATATTTGTGAAATTTGCTACATTGAGAGGCTAAATTTAGTTTTATTATTTATCATCTAAAGACATTATAGTGAAAGTATAATTTTCATATTATTTTCAAATGATGTACCTAAGGTATTTAGAATTATTTCTAAAGTTGTTAACTTTGAAGAGTTTTATTTCCTTTTTAGAACTTCAAAATCAATCCCTTACCATAATCTCTCTGGAGAATGTGGTAGTATCAAGGACAAAGAAACTTCTTTTGACTGATCAGTAAAGGAGTGTTACCTTTCTGTGATAGTAATGATCTTGATAACAAATTATTTAGGAAACTTGCAAGAGGATTTATTTGTTAAAATGTATATCTCTACATGAAATCTTTGTCCAACATATATTTTTTGGGACAGTAGACGAGAGCATCATTAGCATATATCTGAGAAGATAATCACATCTAGGTGCCTTGCTTCTCAAGAACTGTTTTCCATATCTTTTTCTAGAAACCTGCTTAGAATAGGAAAGATGATTTGATTCTTTCTTTTATTTTTATTATGTTTTTATTGTAAAAATACTGTACAGAGCGGTTACAATTACATGAGCAAGGTAATGAATACATTTCCTGTCAAGCATTGTTACCTCCTTGTTTGTTTTTCCTCTACCATCCCTTCCCTCCTGCCTCCACAACTACACTCATCCCCCACCTAAGTAAAGTTTGTTTTTCAACATAATGTCTTGTATATCTCATTGTTACATGGGTCAACCCGTATCCCTATTTAAGCATTTTGTTTTTTCCCCTCCCTTCCCCAAATTAGAGAAGTATATATACAAGATGCAGGGCACAGACATCAAATACCGTGAAAGCAAGGGTTATATAGTGAGGGAGGAACATACAAAGACACAAAAAAATCACATGGTACATTATGAATACATTACAAACTATAGCAAGAAAGAAAAAACCATTTGTATCTATATTTTGGGGTTCATTTCGCTTAACATCATCTTATCTGGTCATACGTACATGCTTTTTGACCTTTTCTGCTTGTCCCAGACATTTTACAAGCCCACAGAATCTATGCTACCATGTTGTTTTTCATTGAAAAATTGAAGAATGGTTTGTAAAAACTCCATATAAACTTTAAAAATAAAGTGATATACAGAACTCACATTGATTCTGCAACAGGAAGTCCATTAAACAAAATGCAAACTACTATAAAGAAACAGAAAGAGTTTGGAGGCCATTGGGAGGGGGAGAACACACATATGTATATGCATTACATATACATATGCAACATATTCTTTGTATACATATGTATATATAATTATTATACACATATTTTCTGACCTCTCACTCTGCATGTTGAATATATGTTTCAAGACTATATAAGTTGTAGCTCTGTTTTCCCAAGATCATCTCTTGGGTCCTGCCTTTCCTTCCCACATAATAATAATGATCAATTTTTTTGACAATTGAGATAGAAGCTGGTTTAATCTAAGAAGTCTTTTAAGAGATTGATATGGAAGATGATGATGAGCATCTTTATTCTTTCTAAATTTTTATTGGAGAGTTAGTTTTTCCTTTGTAATAACATAACATCTTGCTGTATTGATATATTGTATACTTAGAAAATATCTAGAAAACTAAATGCATAATTAACTAAAGGCTTAAATATTCAGAAAAATAATTAAAGTAGAACAGTACTTCAGCCTTAGAATATTGCATATTTTGGTGCCATTAAAAGGAAGAAGTTCTCCAAATTTCTAGGCAACAATATATTATGGAACAAAAAGGTGTTACTATAACAAGGTAGCATATTGCACTTAATTAGGGCATTAAAAACTGTAGGGACCATAAGTTCCATTACACATAAGGAAGATTGGAAAAGGATATGTTTGTAAAACTAGATGCACTAGTGAAAGCAAAACCTGATTGAGATCTGACTTGTTTATAAATCCACCCATTATATTAGACACAGTAAAGTGACATTCTAGCATTATTACTTCTTTACTTATATCTAGCAATTCACTAAAATAGGTAATCTTAAGGGTCTTAGATAATTTACTCTTTAATTCTTCTGAAAATGAATAGTCTCTGAAAATTTAAAGAACACCCATCTTCACTGAAAGAAATTAAAGTGAATCTTGGGCAAATAATTTATCAAATTTCTCATAGCAAAATTCAAAAATTCAATTGCATTCATACATATCTAAACATGTCAGTTCTTTCTCAGTGACATGCCCGGAATTAAGGTACTAAATCGAATATCTGGCAGATTAAAGTGCATTAAGAACATCAACACAGAAAAACACTGATTACTAAAACAGAAGTTTAAAGTGCTTCTAGCACATACAAATGCTATATTTATATTCTACACTTCTACAGTGGTTAAAAAAATATCTTGTTATAAAGTACATTTTGCATCCTCTTACCATTTATCCTTCAATTACATGGTAAAATTAGATCATTAAAAATGAATAATAAGTAGATATAAAAAAATCTTTGCTTGTTTTGACCTGAAAAGTTTATCCTGAGATGTTTAGAAAAAAATTAAAAACCTTTCATACAAAAATGTCCTCTTAGTATAGTGCCGGTGGCCTACATCTCAAATCCTAGCAAGTCAGGAGATTGAGGATGAAGGTTCAAAGCCATCCTGGGAAATGAAGTCTGTCAAATTTTTATTTCCAATTAACCACCCAAAAGCTAGTGGTGGAGCTGAGGCCCAAGTAGTAGTGCAGCAGTCTTGAACAAAAAAAAAATCTCAAGGATAGCACCCAGAACCTGAGTTCAAGCGCTAAGACTAGGAAAAAAATGTCCTTGTGTAAATTCTGTAATTTTATGTTTTTATGTTTTAATTTCACTCTCATCATATAAGATGTTGATGTAATAACCAACTTCTAATTTTTCAAATATTCACAGTTATTTTATGCCCCTTCAATTCATCTGTTATAAAAATTATACCTGGGTGTCAATAACAAAGGAATAAACAAAAAAATAAAACACAGTGTACACTTGTATTGTTTTTAATAATATCTTCTTTGTCTGTATATAAACAATTCAGTGGATTGAATTACAAGCTTCTCCAGATATCCATTTTTCTGTCTCACTGAAATGCAAATTAATGGGTAGAAACTTCCATTAAGAAAATGCTAAAAAAAAAAAAAAAAAGGCTACTAGATATCTGCAACAAATAAAGAGTGCATGTACAAGTTAACGCATTTTAAATTACTCTGTGACAGCCAGGGTACAGAGATAGTTATAGGTATATCTCCTGGGAAGGAAAAAGATCTCTTATTGTAGTTTTATATTCTTCAAACAATCATAAGCAGTTTGTGGGCAGAAAACAGTGACAAGGGTTAGTTTAAAGAAGATGAAATGTTTAACATATAATAAATTTATTGATAGGTCTTAGTCAAGCTTACATGATCTCATGTGCTGTAGGACTATTTTTTAAATGTAAATATTTCCTAGTATCTACTGGCCATGGGATTAAAATATATGATCTTAGATTCTTATTAGTAAAATTTTAATTGCATCATGCATTTCTAATAAATGTATAGTTAAGTAGTTCTAAATCATTTAAATGTATTACTCAAATGATATGTATGTTTATTATGCAAAAAATATGAATATGTGCTTTTCAATTGTTGAGATAAAGTATTCATAGGATTTTAAGCATCTTTTGTTCTATTTTTAATAGCTGCATATTATCATTAGCTCATATATCAATGTTTAAAATATGATTTATTTTATGTTCAATAATAGTTTGGAAGTAATTTTATATTATGTATCATATTGTTAATTTCAATTTTTGAGCGTTAATTTCCTGTTTTTTGTGATTATATGACAATCTTTCAGTTCAAAGAGGACACATGCTATCTGATCTTTTCTCCTCTGGTTCTATGCAGCTTTTTTTTAGGCCATTTACAATTTGGTGAGTCCAAACTTGACTATGCATAGATAATATAACAATCATATTCTACTGAAAGTGTACTACTTTGTATAATCCCTACTCTTTCACTCAGAATCTCTGCATTTATATCCTTTTCTCAACCTTTTTTTACGTAGAACCCAGTTGTCTACATAATCTATGTGATTTTAACAATAAATTATCATAATAGCAATTCCTCTTATTTTCCTCTCAATTATCAAAGGATTATCTATTGAATTCTTCTGGCATCTGAGTAATATCGTGTGGAAACTGGCTCCTTACGAAAAGTCCCTTAAAATATGAATATGGTCATTTAAAACACATCCTATTTATTTTTAAGCATAAAATAATGCTGATGTATGGAATATTTCTAGAAAATGAGTAAGAGTTAAGAGATTGCAGTGACCAGAAAGAGATATTCTCCTAACTTTTGGAGAATCTTGGTCACATGGATGCTCTCTTGCTGGTCTCAGTAATTGACATTTTAAAATAGGATAACACTTGTTTAATTTGTTTACCTACCACCTTTCTAAAAACATGGAAGTCTGAATTTAAATTTAAACGTCTCAAACATTTCAATGTTGTAGAAGATAAAGTGAGTACTGCTGGAAACCACTTTCACTGCACCCCTGTAGGGATTCTCCCATCCTAAAGCCCAGACTCTTTCCTCCATGTTGGCAAAGAACTAGCACATAGAGCTCTTACACTAATGATGTAGACTATCCATGAAGAGACAGTTATGGACAAGACTAATTAGGAACTGAATCTATTTTCAGGATCATTTGGGAAGAATGTTCTGTTGTTTGGAGTATCTTGAATATAGTCTAGAGTGGAGAATATGTCTCCATGTGTTCATGTTCCCTTTGCCATAAACGTTTTGCCCTATGGATGAGTAATGATGCACAAAGTTCTCCAATTTGAAACTCAAGCAAGGGTTTCTTCCTGTCAGCACTTAAAGAAGAAACTGGGAGAGTGTAAGGAAAATGACATTTTTTCCCCCTTCCAGCCTATCCTACTCCTAACATTTAAGTGTATTTTGATGTCCCTGGTATTGTAATAGATAAAAGTCTTGCTTGATTAATTGGTGTAATGTGCCATTGTTGATTTTCTGGGTTTTACAAATGCACAAAATTGTGGATGCTTTCTTTTCTGGGCATAAACATGAGGGCTTCTTACTGATATTCTCTTTCTGAGAAAGTTTCATGTGGGCTGCCCTTACTGCTGTGCATTATGCTGAACCTCCTCACTAGATCCTTATGGGCCACTATGCTGGTGCATCATGATCCAACCCTGCTAACATTACACAAATGATTGGATTCAAGAGCTGGGTGTGGACCAAAGGAAATATACTTGCATTGTTTTCCCATTATATTTCGGGATTGAAGTATTTCACCAAACTATTTCCTGCCTTGCTCTGAATTAGTTCCAGACAATATCAGCCATAACCCCTTGTCTTTGATCTCCCCAGGCAGGTTTTAAGTAATGAGGCCATGTAAAACTGACTACAAGAAGACATAATAAATAATAAAAGGAAATTCCAGTGTCTTATTTTTTGTACCTTCCCCAAAGTCTTCTTTTCTCTTTTTCTATGTATGTAAGCTTAGTAATATTTTTAATCTAATGCTAGGAGAAATCGGATAGATTGTTTAAAAATTCCAAAAAGCCATTTGAATTTGTGTTAAGAAAGCTTGAAGAAAAATGAAAAGTTTGGACAGGATTTTGAACCTTAAACTGTGACACTGCTTCAAAAAGTCAAAATCAAGTCATGTCCCAAGTCTCTGTGAAATAGTAAATGACCAACTGGTTCATTTTAAATATCCTCTCTGAACCATTTGACAGTGGCAGGCCATAAACTATAGCAGAAAGATAGCTGGCAATAAATATTTTTCTTCAGTTCAGTTGCTCTGAGAGGAGAGCAAAGGACTATATTCTAAGATAAAATGTGTTCTTTATATTCTTACAAGATAACACACTAAGAGAAATTGCAATAAGTTGTATTCCAACAAGATTCAAATAGTAATCACAACATGAAATATATTATGAGTTAAATTAGCCTGAATATAGTACTTTTTTAAAGTTTTTAACATATAAATGTTAATATGTACTAGATACAAAAGGATTTATGAGTTAAATAAAATAGTCGTAAGCAATGAACCAGTCTAACCAACTCAGCTGACAGTAGAACTAAGACATCAAAATCAGACATCCTGAGTTGCCATCTGTATAATTTATGGTGAAGCTCGTAATACAGATATCGTGCCACTATTTCTGAAGTCATGTTATTTTTAGCCAGAAAGATTCATATGTATGGACTTATAATTTATTGGGATATGCTGAAATATATATATATATATATATAGAGAGAGAGAGAGAGAGAGAGAAAATGAATTAATATATATAAGCACACGCAGAATCATTTCTCTCTATATATACACACACTTATGTATGTGTATACATGCATGTAAAATTATATATATATATATACATACAATGTAATTGTGAGACAGTTTGACTACATAAGAAAGAAGTAAGAAAGAGAATGTTAAAGAGTAATACAGAAAAACTCACTGAAAGTAGTTGGATACCGAAAGTGAAAGTTAATAAGGAAATTACTCTGATTAAAGTATTGCAAAGATATTATATACATGTGAGATGGCACAGTGAAAAAATACACATGAGTGACAGGAATGTAAAATACAGTTTGTCTAATGTGTGGCTACAGGTGAAAGAGGACAGGTGGAGAGAGCAGAAGAAGAAAAATAAATATGTTTGACTAATGGTGTATGTGTGAAAATGGAACAATTTATCTGGTGAGAATGATTTGAGAAAGAAAGGCAGGTAAGGGCAGATTTGATATGGGTAGATAAGGGAAACAGGCTAAATCTGATGAAGTACATTGTATGCTATATGGACATGTTGAAATGAAGCCCACCATCTAGCATAACTAGTTGATATAAATAAGGCATGTGAAGAAAAGAAAATAATTATCAATATCATCATCAGTGTAATACCTTATCAGCCTCTAAATAGGTTTCATTGCTTATTCTGTTCAAATATTTGAATAATTTATACTTAGCTCCTTAGAAATGTGGCATAATTGCCTGAGTCCAAGAAGGCTGACTGGGACTTCTGAAGTTGGCCATAAGGGACTGATGATCACTGCCAAACATGCTGTGCTGTGATCTTCTCATTATAGACTGAGAGCCAATTGAAAAGAATTGGGAATATTGATTTATTTTTAGCATATACTGCCTTTTTCCATCTATCACTCAAAATTGATTTCAGTAAAACTCCTACATAATATGATAGTTGAAAAATAAAAACTTAAAACCAGATAACAGTATGAAATCCATAGTGACTTGGGATCAAATGCTTACTGAATTTATTATTTTTGTCTATGCCAAACTAAACAGCCTTTTAGTTGTTATTATCGGATAACAAAGAGTATGTACTTCAGAAATAAGAAATATGTGCTACCTTGATTTTAGGAAAAAATAAAAATAATATATTGAAAACAGATGTCTTCACACTGTTTGATTCAACAAATATTTATAACATGCCTACAATGTGACTGGTACCTTGGCAGACATAGGGATACATGTTAATGTCTCACAGGCCTATAACCCTGTTGAGTAAAAGAAAGCAATACCAACAATTCTAGTTTAGGAGACAAGAAACTAGCAATGATCTCCCTGAAAATTAACTGTGTTTTTTTTCTAGGTTTTAAATACCTACAATGTTTCTAACATAATTCTAACATAATTCAAAGTTATGACCGCAAATCAAGAATAATTCTGGGAGAAGCTTTATTTTTAAGGTACTCATGTGCAGAGAA
Organism: Dipodomys merriami; assembly: GCF_024711535.1. Classification (NCBI taxonomy): domain Eukaryota; kingdom Metazoa; phylum Chordata; class Mammalia; order Rodentia; family Heteromyidae; genus Dipodomys; species Dipodomys merriami. Next base: position 18,300,795 of record NW_027203382.1, on the reverse strand, counting down.
ATATGCAAAGAAATACAAAACTGAGGAGAAAAAAATGAAGATTTAAGTGTAATATATGCAAAAACAGAATGTAGGAGGATTCCTTGGCCTGAGGAAGACTTGGAGTAGAGGACACATTTGTGGATGGCCTGGGCCTGTTATCACAGATGAACGGCAAGAGAAAGGGCCTTGATCACAGAAGGAATTTTGCAAAGGCAGCACATAGTGAGTCGTTTGAAGGAAGAATGGAATGTGGTATAAATATAGGTGAGGTACTAGGGAAGTGGGCCCAGTGTCAGATTTTGACAAACAATGAGATTCTGTTCATAGAACTTGAGCTCATGTCCCTAAGTGTGCTTGTCATTCTGTGAAATGCAAAAGAAGTGGAAGGTGAACTCCAGGGTTTTATTGTGTGTGTTTGTTTGTTTGCTTTGTTTTTGTTTTTATTTTGGAACTACTATGGTTGAGCTTAAGGCTTCACACTTGTGAGGCTGTTGCTCTACAACTTAAGACACACCTCCAGTTAGGGTCTCACTATTTGCAGGGATCAGCCTGAATCAATTCCTCCTGTGTACGCTTCCTGTTGTAGCTGGTATAACAGACACATACCAGCATGTCTTGCTTTTCTTGTGGAAATAGAGTCTCCAAAGACATTTGCCTGGGCTGTTCCTGAATCATTAGCTTCCTAATCTTCATCTTCAATTAGTTGAACTCTTACTCATAAGGAACTTGCTACTCTAACTTTAGCATTACCAAATTCAAGACCCTAGTATCTATGCCTTCTGATACATCTTTCTTCTGCCAGATGGTGCAGTATTCTATAAAAAACGAACTACACTCAGCACCAGTCTGGGACGGGCACACCTTCTGAACCATGTGGTCTGTGACAGAACTCCATTTGTTTCCTACCTTTGACACATGACTGGAGAGTCTCAGGACTTCTTTTGCCTGCAAGAGAAAACTCCTTTGTGCTGTTAATTTCTGCCTTACAGTATTATTCTAGAAGGATTTGTTGCTTTAGCTGTAAGTACATAGTTTCCAAGGTGACACAGCTTTAAAGCAGCTGAAAATCAGGTAGGTCATGCATCAATAAGGCAATGTATGTCCTACAAAATTAAGAAAAGTAATGGAAGAGCTCGGTGGGGAGGGATGGATGTGAACACTGAAAGGGTGACATTGATCAAGATGAATTGCATTCATAAACTGCATTTTTCAATGATAATTCCTTTGTACAAAACTACTTAAAGAACAGAAAAAAATTAGTGTTCTGAGGGTAAACCACAAATAATGGCATGGTCTATTAGCCAATGAGGTAAATGTTTTTCTAAATAATCTACATGGAAATCTCCATTCATTCTTCCTTCATAACCCAGAAAAAGGAAGTCACTTCACAGAAGGCAAGGTTAACAAACCCCTGTTTCTAAGGACTTGTAGGTAGTGAATAAATGCATGCAATTGGTAGTCTTTTACCTAGCATGTATTTGTATGAAAACATGTCTGTGCAGATGCAAAGAAACTCTTTATTTACTTTCAATCTCACTACATCTTTAGCAATAAGTCCTTCACCTCCTCAGATTTACCCTTGTATTGCTTATCTTTCCTTCTCTACTTTCCATCTGAGATTGTCATGCTACTACCACTCCTATTTCTTTCAAACAATTGAACAATATTAAATAAGATCTAAAATTGGGTCATAGTTATTTGTGTCTAATTCCTTATCACTTGCAGAAGGAAGTACCATTTTCTTCTCCTAAGCAGCACCAAAACAGCTAATGAATACTGATAATCTCCACAAACAATAAAATTTACAGTATTATTGTTTATTTGGCCATAGGGCTAAATATGAGACATAAGAGACAAATACCATTTTAAACCATACTAATTTTACAGGCTCCATATAAATTTTGTAGGTTCTTGGAGGCATATGGTACTTAAGACATTAATTTGGTTGTCATTCAGAAACTAACGTCATGGAAATTGGTGTTATTGCATGATGTTATTGCATGGTATTATAGGTTAATGGTTTGCTCATCTACCCACTCACTTAGCAAATATTTATAAGGCACCTACTATGAACTAAAATAGGCACTCTTAAGTATAATTAGTTGAGTAAAACACAGGTCTTGCCCTAGTAAAAGCAGCTTACTCTCTAGAGAGGAGATTAACAACAAAAACAACAAAACCCTCAAGTATAATATTGTAAGGATTAAAGAATGTAAATAAAATGAAGGTAAGTATAAGAATGGAGTGTTAGGACAGGAAAAGAGAAAGGAAGGAGTTATTGAATGGCAATTCATGTGAGAAATCAGAGGGGCCCACTCTTTAGAATGGGCTCATTTTTTAGTTTTATCTCTTGGATCAAAATCTAAGAAGATGAATTTGAGCAAGCCTTGTGATTGTCTAGGAAACTGCAGGCCAGGCAAATAAACACAGATGTTAAGGCCTCAGACAAACAAAGCAAAACCAAAAACCATAGTATGTTTGAGGACAAGAGGAGAACTAATTGAATGAAATATAATCAGTAGTGGATGAGGTCATGGGCAGTGGATAGGAATAGAATGTGACAGGCAGTTTTGGTCACTAAAAGGTCTTTGAATTCTACTTCAAGTCCATTAGGAAACCACCACGGAGGCTTTTGAATCCTAAAACAACGTAATACAATATATGGTTAAAGGGGTCATTCTTGGATGAAATTTTGAAAATTGACTGGGACAAGTCAATATGGCTTTTACAATAATGTCAAAGTGGAATATGATACCTTAGGAAATAATGGAGGTGGAAAGTGATCAACAGAATCTGGATATAGATTTTTATCACAAAGCATACAGGAAACATTGCATATATATAGGAAATAGGAGCATATCATTTATGCACTCCTAATTGCTCACTCTAAGAGTCAGACAGAGAGGCAGAGAGAGAGATAGACAAACTTTTTCCTTCCTCCCTTCCGTTATCTCCATCTCTCACCCCTGCATTTAAGAAAATATGCAGTACAATTAGAAGACTTTACTTATTGAATGGAGATATATAGTGTTTCCATCCTCTCTGTTAGCTGAAATAAAATAAGTATTTTAGTACTACTAGTTTCTAACATGATTAAAGAAAAAGTACATTTGCAAGCCAGATATGGAAACAATGATTGTAACTTATGAATCTACAGAAATTCCAATTACAAAGAAATTCAGATTAAGTTAAATTGCCTAGGCTTGATACCTAAGAATAGACAAATGATCTACCCATATCTCTTTGAAAGATATGGAAAACAAGGTTAACATACTCATGAATTCAAATTCATATGACTTAGTAATAATATTCAAGGAATCAAAGCTCAGGTATTTTACATATCTATGTTTTCAACTCTCATAGTATTCATTCCTTTATTATCCAAATAAATTGTGGTCATCTTATTTAGAAAGAAAAGCAGAATCAATTTCTTAATTCACCCACTTAGAAGGACATTTTTAAGATGTTAAAGGGGGCAACTATTCATTCAGAAGTGTTCTAATTTAATATGTCTTAGAAAATGATTAAAACTTTCTGATATCTGAGACTAATTTGTCTGCAAATGATATGCTAACCTAAATTTCTCTTAATGTATACGCCATGGAATTACTGTAAAAATCCATCAAGTTGCAGACTTTCCTTTAAAATTCAAATAATGTCTTTTTGCAAAACTCTACTCTATTATATAGTATTATATTAGTCATAATTTACATATATCCCTTTATATTGCATTACACTACGGCATTAGACTCAGCTATCTGAGAAAACAAAATGATACTACATCTAAAGAAACTGCATTTTATGTGTCATTAACAATGTCAGAATTCAATATTTCAAATACTATACACACATTTAAGGTATTTTTAGTATATGTATAGTTGTGTGCGTCATGTTTATCTTCTAAAATTCTATATATCTTAATGATGTTATTGAAAGCTAGAAAAACTGACAACAAAGGCATATTGGGGAGTATAAGAAACTTCATATTATTTTGAAATATTGGTACAAAGGGGTTTCAACTCAATATGTCAATTAACCTATAATATATCTTGATAAATGTCACAACTTCTGTCATTCTTCCTCCATCTATCCCAGTGATCTACATTCCCTCCAGTTTCGTAGCTCTATTTTTATGTATGTACATTAAGTATTATCATGGTATTCATTCACCTTCCTCTCTCCATTCATCTACTTTACTACCCTTAACCCCAATCTGTTTCAAAGAGGACATGTTTCAGGCTTTTGATATTCATCCTGTTAAACTGTCTGTTAACTGATAGTGGTATTACACCATGGAAACCCACCCCCATGTATATGGACAGTGTAAAATTATGTTGTATTCCTTAAGTCCTCTCAAAAAGTAATAAAAGAAACAGTTATAATTCTTCTTTCTATGCATATCTATCATGTGCGTCTGTCAGGACAAGGCTCTGGGTTGGCCTTCAGCCAAATAAGAAAAAGAAGGAAAACAAAATGTCTTGACAGTAATCAGTGCATTAGCTAATATCTTTTCTGGCCTGATTCTTTCAAAAAGTAAAAGGTTTTTGCTGTAAGACAATTTATATTATTTTGAACAAAGGATGAATAACAAAATTTGAGAAAGTTTTGCGGTATCATAATCAATGTGTGCTAATAATCATTTATCCTATGCTTAATCTGTTTTTGAGTGTTTCACTTATTAGTTTCTTTTTTATGGAGAGTAGATTAATTCTCTTTTTTAAAAAAATGTTTTGGGGGCTGGGAAGGTGGCTCAGTGGTATAATGCTTTTCTGGCACTTATGAGGCCCTGGGAAAAGTTGGCAGTGGCACTGTGACTCAAGTGGTAGAGTGCTCGCCTGAAGAGCTGAGGGACAGTGCCCATGCCCAGAGTTCAAGCCCCATGACCAACAACAACAAAAAAAATGTTTTATTATAGTTGCTGTACAGCGGGGTCACAGTTACATGAACCAGGTACAACCAGTATAATTATTTTATAACTATGTCTCTCCTTCCATTGCTCTTCATTAGTCTTTTCCTCCCCCCATGCCCACCCACAAGATATTCAGTTAATTTTCCACATAGTGTCTAGTGAGTATCACTATTATATTTCTTTTCTTTTCCTTTTATTTATTTAATTTTTTGTCGGTCATGGGGTTTGAAATCTGGGCTTGGGAACTGTCCCTGCACTCTTCAGCTCAAGGAGAGCGCTCTACCGCTTGAGCCATAGAGCCACTTCTGGTTTTCCAGTGGGTTTATTGGAGATAAGAGTCTCACAGACTTTCTTGCCCAGGCTGGCTTTGAACCATGATCCTCAAATCTCAGCCTCCTGAGTAGCTAGGATTACAGGTGTGAGCCATAGACTCCAAGCCTCACTATTGTATTTCTTCATTCTTGTTCCACCTTTCATGTGCCCTTTCTTACCCTTCTAAATGCAAATTAGCATTACCTTACAGAGGCCAAATGAGGTATGCATAGGAGTGGTGGTCAAAGGCTCAATAGCTACAGACAATGGTCATATAAAATAATATTCTATGAAATGAACTCTAAGAAAAGGACAGGAGAGACATTCTTTAGTCGCCATTGTTGTTAATTTTCTTTTCTTTTACTTTTGTCTGCTTAGTTCCTTTAAGGTCTGGTATTTCTCACCACATGGTTCTAGAACATTAATTTCAAGCTTCACACATTACAGTCATCTGGGGAGGTTTGTAAAAGTCCTAATGCTTAAAACCATACCACAGACCAATTAAAACAGAATCTCTGGGGTGGGAATCTGGCACCAGTAGTTTTTATGCTTCCTCAAGTGAAGCTGATGTTCAGGTAAGGCTTAGAGTCAGAGTTCCAGAATCACTATGCATCTTCCCTAAGCCACCTGTTATATACTCAGACTCACATGCACGCTGCATTTCTTTAATGGCAATCTGCATAGAGAGCATAGGGAAACTTTATATATATAGTTGGACTCCTGTATGATCCATGTGCTCACCATGTTTGAGAGGTTATGGATTATAGAATTGACCTTATACGTACCTGCAAAATCTTAAGTGTCTTGGAATCTCAGTCTTGTAATTGGGGATTGGATATAAGTTTATTGTAGAAATAGTATTAGAGAACTATTTTGTTTTGCAGTAATATAGTTTTCAAGTGTTAGTAATAACTACAGGTGAAATTTTCACAATGTTTATTTAGGCAAATTGATTATTTAGTGAATGAGCCAAAATGAAGAAAACATCTAACTAAAATTGTAAGGGAGCAATATAGAATAATAATTATGAGAACAATGTTCAACAAGGAATTCTTATACAAATTCCTAAAGATCCATATTGAATCTCTCCCAAAAAGTTCTACCTAATTTTTTGTAAAAGTGTATAATTAAAATATCTTAAGGAAGGGGCTGGGAAGGTGGCTCAGTGGTAGAGCGCTTGCCTTGCATGCCTGAGGCCCTGGGTTCGATTCCTCAGCACCACATAAGCAAAAAGAAAAAAGCCAGAAGTGGTGCTGTGGCTCAAGTGGTAGAGTGCTAGCCTTGAGCTGAAGAGCTGAGGGACAGTGCCCAGGGCCAGAGTTCAGGCTCCATGACCGGACCCCCCAAAAAATTATCTTAAGGAACATAAAAAAATCAGTAGGAATTCCTATTATATCTTTAAGGATTAGAGATTTTATTATACATAACTCTTTAAAATTTTATGAAAGGTACTCTGAAACATTTGATCATAATCCAACAAATATACTTTTCTGGGAATCAGAAAATGGAGTTATTAATTCCAGTCATTGTACATGTTACTTCTTACACAGAACACAGTGAGTGAACTCTACAGTGCTTCTAATACTGAATTATTGGATGGGAAACCTGGTGAAGCACAGAAATATTATATATGAAATGGTGCTTCATCAATTTATCAGGATAGAATAGCACCAAACACTAAGTCTACTCCACAATTCTTCCCCTCCTCTAGTGGTTTTTCCAGTATAGTGTGCAGATTCAAGATAAATGGTCAAGATAAATTATATACCACTAGTCCTTAAGTTTGGGCCATATAAAGATCATATGGGTTGTTTTACATCTCAAAGTGTTAAATCATAAGGCATTGGCAAAACAAAAATCTTTCTATATTTGGGGTAGACCAGGTGTTTACATATTTAACAAGTTCAACCTAATAGGAAAATCGTGCAATTGCTAAATTATATAATTAAACCAATTAATAATGATTATGAAAACAGTAAAAAGTATTGTCTAACTCTAAGGAAAGTACAATTTGCAAAAGTAAAATGACTGGTGGCCTCAATAAATATCTTGAAGGAATGAGTTCATTAATGATAACATAAAATTAAGAACAAGTGGTTTTACAATAGTTAGCAGAACATATAAAGAGGAAAGAATGAAATCCTGTGTTTTTTCTAGCTACCCTCCTTGGTAGGAAAAAAGTAAATTGGTTAGTGTTTTATCTTTAGCTTGCCTGATACATGGAGCGCATCTTGTAACAATTTCTTTTACTTTCTGGCCTGGGGCTGGTGTTAGACCAGCATTCCTTCCTTACAGAGGAAGAAAGTGAAACTGTGGCACTGTGCACCCAAATATAGAGAATGCACACAATGCTGTGTGCAATGAGAAGATAGGCCAAATCTTGGGAATGAAGACATATTCCTTCTCTAAGGCACTAGATTTGTCACTAAGCAACAAGTAAAATATGAGTACTTCTAGCATGCCTAAAAATAAAAACTGCCTGTTTACAATGTATTTCAGATGTCTCAATTCCTGAAAATTTTAATCCTCATGTCATCATCAATTTTGATGCTTATGGTCCTATAAGATGTATTGTTTAATTTATATTTACATATATGTATGTATTTTACACTATACTCTGTCATTTTCGAAGAAAACTCACATGGTAGTACTATATAAAGTATTAATTATTATTGCAAAATGCATGAAAGTTATAACCTCATTATTTTCATTATGATAAAAATAATAGGCAATAGAAAAAAACTCAAATAGTGACAACAATATTTGCTGAATATGCATAGAATCAAAGACCCTCTTCTTTTATTGGTGAATATAAAAATGATGCAACCACCATAGAAGGCAGTTTGAAAGTTTTTTAGAAAGTGAATATTCTTTTTCCAAACAATGTGATCATTGCACTTCTTGGTATTCACACAAATGAGTTGAAAACTTATGTCCACACAAAATTCTACACATGAAAGTTTATAGCAATTTGATTTATTCTTCTCAAACTTAGCAACTTAATTTATTCTTATCAAAAAATGAAAAGCTATACTATATATCAGTAGATGGATAGATAACCTGTGACACAACCACAAAACGGAAAGTTACTTAGCAGTAAAAACAAATAAATGACCAATTCCTAAAGAAATAAAACAAAGCAACAGCAATAACAACAATAAAATGGAAAAACCTCAGAAGCATACTATTAAGTGAAAATAGCAATGAATGATCCAATACTAAATATTTAAAATGTCAACAATTGTCAAGAAGTCAGGATAGAAGTGGAAATGAGCCAAAATCTTTATTAAACCTGAAACTGCTCTAAATATAAGTTTATACATTTTATTAAGACTTCAAACACAGATAGACATAGCTAATACTCATACTGACAGTTGGAAAAAAGTTTGTAATTCATAACATTTTTCACAAAGTAGTTGTAAAACTGTATCTACTATATGTGCTTGTCACTCATGTATCAGGAATGTAAAGTTTTTAAAAATATCTATATATAGTCACAAACTTGCTTTAAAATATTCTGTCATAAAAAACTAAACTAGCACTAAGCCCTCCAAAAAGCTGTCGTACTAATTTTCTATTCTTTTTTCCAGATGAATTATGCACATAATATTAATGCATCCCCAATTCTTATTAATTTTTGGAAGGTTGGTTTTTCAAATTCCTGATATGTTTTTCACCAACCAGCTATTTAATTGAAATAAAGATTCCATCTTGATTTGTGAACTGACCATATTCAGCTACTGAAAGCCTTATGCAATCTGATTAATGTATAATATGTGCTTTTGTGAAATGTTATACTGGCACTGCTTTGAACAGTTAATATACTTTTTTAAAAATGAAAAGCAAATATGAAGTAGGTTCTGTCAGGGGGCAAACACTAGAGGGAGAGGAGAGGATGAATGAGAGAAGAGTGAATATGATCAAAGTATTTTAGGTTCATGTATAGAAACTGAATAACAAAAGCTTCTGAAATTTTTTTAGGAAAGTGGGATAAGGGAGAGAATGTAATCAAGATGCACTGTAAGCATGTGTAAAGATATCACAATGAACTTTCCCTGCATACCCAATATTCTTAATGTGAATGGTTTGGTATAAAAACAACAGAATAGTATTTCTCAAAATTTTCAGTGTGGAGGAGGCCACTAGGGACCAGTTTGCAATATAAATTCTTAGTAAATTTGAGTGACACTTGATAGGTTGTAGTTACAGCAAACTTTTAGGTATTGCTAATCTAGGACCACAACCTGGTAAATACCATGATAACAAAACTTCAAGTGTCAGGGGAAAAAGAATCTAAATCTTTTCAAGAGATTAAAGAGCCCTTTTCCCACTTCTCTTACTCAAAGAGCTCCCAGGGCTCCCAGAACTTCTGAATCTGTTTTCCCAGTATATAATCCTTTTCAGTTTCAAGTATAAAAAGGAAGGCTTGATAACCTTTCTACAGGGAGCAAGTTACCCCTTTAGTCATAACACTTCTCTATCTCATATGACCCAAAGGTCATCCATTTCTAGTTCAATTCCTTACTTTATAAATCTTCAATTGCAGGAAGGCCAAATGTCTAGATCAAGGTCACTTATTCAATAACCGTAAGGGTCATGTCTCAAATCCAGATTTCTGTTCCCAAATCCCACCCTTTTCCTTTTTTTCTCTCTTACTACTAATAAATACTATCTTCACATTACAGGAAAAAAAGTTACTTAGAATATTACTTTCTAATTTTAAATTGTATCTCTCAGATTCAGATTTCCTGTTGTGATTTTAACATGTATAGAGGTCTTGTCAGTTGCAGCAAGGAGAGAGCATATTTGTGCTTCAATGTAAGACTTTAAATTTAACATGTTCCATCATGGAGAAAGGGGACAAGATGATTTATGCTACTTTCCCAACCCACATAATCTTCTGTTATCTTTCTTTTTCTTTTTTTCTTTTCTGCTTTTTGTTTTTTGTTTTGTTTGTTTGTCTGCTTGCTTTTTGATGTGGGGTTTGAACTGAGGGCCTGGGCGCTCTCCTTCAGCTCTTCAGCTCAAGGCTAGCCCTCTACCATTGAGCCACAGCACCACTTCTGGTTTTCTGGTGATTCTTAGGACATTCCTGCCTGCACTGGCTTCCAACTGTGATCCTTAGATCTCATCCCCATGAGTAGCTATGATAACAGGCGTGATCATACCGAGTGGCTATCATAGTCTTCTTCATATAACTTGTGGACAAACATGAGTGGGAATCAGAGGAAGGAAGAAGCTTCCATAATAACAAAATCCAAGATACATCTCACTCATACTGGGGGAAAAAATCACCTAATGTTTAGGGCGTGACTTTTAAATCACTGATGATAACTGAACTTAAGCTGACATTTACAATATTGAGGCCACAAACCCTAGAAATGTGAAAAGATGTACCACTGCATGGATGAAATCAAGACTTGGCATTTTCCAATCTGTCTTAAGAGAAGGTGCCAACTTCATACTGGCATCACAGTTGGTCCATGTGGGAGCCTAATTAATGTGTACCATTAAGTGAAATTAAGGGCCTACACAGGTTTTACAAATACTGTTCTAAGCTTTTTAAGGATTTCCTCTAACAATACCAATCTA